>NW_027363392.1:0-600000 GCF_046119375.1 Phyllobates terribilis
ATGCTAGGATTAGCAGGAAAAAGCAAAAAATTTCAGAATTGCACCTTGCAATGTGGAGATATTACTGTTTGTGCATTTACAATATTCATTGATTTTTGCCATTGAAAAACATGTTTTTCATATACCAGAAATGTTTGAAGCTACTGACTGAATGAAAGGAGCTGGCATCTCACTCTCTTTGAATCTTCTTTATCATGCTAGGATTAACAGGAAAAAGCAAAAAATTTCAGAATTGCACCTTGCAATGTGGAGATATTACTGTTTGTGCATTTACAATATTCATTGATTTTTGCCATTGAAAAACATGTTTTTCATATACCAGAAATGTTTGAAGCTACTGACTGAATGAAAGGAGCTGGCATCTCACTCTCTTTGAATCTTCTTTATCATGCTAGGATTAACAGGAAAAAGCAAAAATTTCAGAATTGCACCTTGCAATGTGGAGATATTACTGTTTGTGCATTTACAATATTCATTGATTTTTGCCATTGAAAAACGTCCAGAAATGTTTGAAGCTACTGACTGAATGAAAGGAGCTGGCATCTCACTCTCTTTGAATCTTCTTTATCATGCTAGGATTAGCAGGAAAAAGCAAAAAATTTCAGAATTGCACCTTGCAATGTGGAGATATTACTGTTTGTGCATTTACAATATTCATTGATTTTTGCCATTGAAAAACATGTTTTTCATATACCAGAAATGTTTGAAGCTACTGACTGAATGAAAGGAGCTGGCATCTCACTCTCTTTGAATCTTCTTTATCATGCTAGGATTAGCAGGAAAAAGCAAAAAATTTCAGAATTGCACCTTGCAATGTGGAGATATTACTGTTTGTGCATTTACAATATTCATTGATTTTTGCCATTGAAAAACATGTTTTTCATATACCAGAAATGTTTGAAGCTACTGACTGAATGAAAGGAGCTGGCATCTCACTCTCTTTGAATCTTCTTTATCATGCTAGGATTAGCAGGAAAAAGCAAAAAATTTCAGAATTGCACCTTGCAATGTGGAGATATTACTGTTTGTGCATTTACAATATTCATTGATTTTTGCCATTGAAAAACATGTTTTTCATATACCAGAAATGTTTGAAGCTACTGACTGAATGAAAGGAGCTGGCATCTCACTCTCTTTGAATCTTCTTTATCATGCTAGGATTAACAGGAAAAAGCAAAAAATTTCAGAATTGCACCTTGCAATGTGGAGATATTACTGTTTGTGCATTTACAATATTCATTGATTTTTGCCATTGAAAAACATGTTTTTCATATACCAGAAATGTTTGAAGCTACTGACTGAATGAAAGGAGCTGGCATCTCACTCTCTTTGAATCTTCTTTATCATGCTAGGATTAACAGGAAAAAGCAAAAAATTTCAGAATTGCACCTTGCAATGTGGAGATATTACTGTTTGTGCATTTACAATATTCATTGATTTTTGCCATTGAAAAACGTCCAGAAATGTTTGAAGCTACTGACTGAATGAAAGGAGCTGGCATCTCACTCTCTTTGAATCTTCTTTATCATGCTAGGATTAGCAGGAAAAAGCAAAAAATTTCAGAATTGCACCTTGCAATGTGGAGATATTACTGTTTGTGCATTTACAATATTCATTGATTTTTGCCATTGAAAAACGTCCAGAAATGTTTGAAGCTACTGACTGAATGAAAGGAGCTGGCATCTCACTCTCTTTGAATCTTCTTTATCATGCTAGGATTAGCAGGAAAAAGCAAAAAATTTCAGAATTGCACCTTGCAATGTGGAGATATTACTGTTTGTGCATTTACAATATTCATTGATTTTTGCCATTGAAAAACATGTTTTTCATATACCAGAAATGTTTGAAGCTACTGACTGAATGAAAGGAGCTGGCATCTCACTCTCTTTGAATCTTCTTTATCATGCTAGGATTAACAGGAAAAAGCAAAAAATTTCAGAATTGCACCTTGCAATGTGGAGATATTACTGTTTGTGCATTTACAATATTCATTGATTTTTGCCATTGAAAAACATGTTTTTCATATACCAGAAATGTTTGAAGCTACTGACTGAATGAAAGGAGCTGGCATCTCACTCTCTTTGAATCTTCTTTATCATGCTAGGATTAACAGGAAAAAGCAAAAAATTTCAGAATTGCACCTTGCAATGTGGAGATATTACTGTTTGTGCATTTACAATATTCATTGATTTTTGCCATTGAAAAACGTCCAGAAATGTTTGAAGCTACTGACTGAATGAAAGGAGCTGGCATCTCACTCTCTTTGAATCTTTATCATGCTAGGATTAGCAGGAAAATGCAAAAAATTTCAGAATTGCACCTTGCAATGTGGAGATATTACTGTTTGTGCATTTACAATATTCATTGATTTTTGCCATTGAAAAACATGTTTTTCATATACCAGAAATGTTTGAAGCTACTGACTGAATGAAAGGAGCTGGCATCTCACTCTCTTTGAATCTTCTTTATCATGCTAGGATTAGCAGGAAAAAGCAAAAAATTTCAGAATTGCACCTTGCAATGTGGAGATATTACTGTTTGTGCATTTACAATATTCATTGATTTTTGCCATTGAAAAACATGTTTTTCATATACCAGAAATGTTTGAAGCTACTGACTGAATGAAAGGAGCTGGCATCTCACTCTCTTTGAATCTTCTTTATCATGCTAGGATTAACAGGAAAAAGCAAAAAATTTCAGAATTGCACCTTGCAATGTGGAGATATTACTGTTTGTGCATTTACAATATTCATTGATTTTTGCCATTGAAAAACATGTTTTTCATATACCAGAAATGTTTGAAGCTACTGACTGAATGAAAGGAGCTGGCATCTCACTCTCTTTGAATCGTCTTTATCATGCTAGGATTAACAGGAAAAAGCAAAAAATTTCAGAATTGCACCTTGCAATGTGGAGATATTACTGTTTGTGCATTTACAATCTTCATTGATTTTTGCCATTGAAAAACATGTTTTTCATATACCAGAAATGTTTGAAGCTACTGACTGAATGAAAGGAGCTGGCATCTCACTCTCTTTGAATCTTCTTTATCATGCTAGGATTAACAGGAAAAAGCAAAAAATTTCAGAATTGCACCTTGCAATGTGGAGATATTACTGTTTGTGCATTTACAATATTCATTGATTTTTGCCATTGAAAAACATGTTTTTCATATACCAGAAATGTTTGAAGCTACTGACTGAATGAAAGGAGCTGGCATCTCACTCTCTTTGAATCTTCTTTATCATGCTAGGATTAACAGGAAAAAGCAAAAAATTTCAGAATTGCACCTTGCAATGTGGAGATATTACTGTTTGTGCATTTACAATATTCATTGATTTTTGCCATTGAAAAACGTCCAGAAATGTTTGAAGCTACTGACTGAATGAAAGGAGCTGGCATCTCACTCTCTTTGAATCTTCTTTATCATGCTAGGATTAGCAGGAAAAAGCAAAAAATTTCAGAATTGCACCTTGCAATGTGGAGATATTACTGTTTGTGCATTTACAATATTCATTGATTTTTGCCATTGAAAAACATGTTTTTCATATACCAGAAATGTTTGAAGCTACTGACTGAATGAAAGGAGCTGGCATCTCACTCTCTTTGAATCTTCTTTATCATGCTAGGATTAACAGGAAAAAGCAAAAAATTTCAGAATTGCACCTTGCAATGTGGAGATATTACTGTTTGTGCATTTACAATATTCATTGATTTTTGCCATTGAAAAACGTCCAGAAATGTTTGAAGCTACTGACTGAATGAAAGGAGCTGGCATCTCACTCTCTTTGAATCTTCTTTATCATGCTAGGATTAGCAGGAAAAAGCAAAAAATTTCAGAATTGCACCTTGCACTGTGGAGATATTACTGTTTGTGCATTTACAATATTCATTGATTTTTGCCATTGAAAAACATCCAGAAATGTTTGAATCTACTGACTGAATGAAAGGAGCTGGCATCTCACTCTCTTTGAATCTTCTTTATCATGCTAGGATTAACAGGAAAAAGCTAAAAATTTCAGAATTGCACCTTGCAATGTGGAGATATTACTGTTTGTGCATTTACAATATTCATTGATTTTTGCCATTGAAAAACATGTTTTTCATATACCAGAAATGTTTGAAGCTACTGACTGAATGAAAGGAGCTGGCATCTCACTCTCTTTGAATCTTCTTTATCATGCTAGGATTAGCAGGAAAAAGCAAAAAATTTCAGAATTGCACCTTGCAATGTGGAGATATTACTGTATGTGCATTTACAATATTCATTGATTTTTGCCATTGAAAAACATGTTTTTCATATACCAGAAATGTTTGAAGCTACTGACTGAATGAAAGGAGCTGGCATCTCACTCTCTTTGAATCTTCTTTATCATGCTAGGATTAGCAGGAAAAAGCAAAAAATTTCAGAATTGCACCTTGCAATGTGGAGATATTACTGTTTGTGCATTTACAATATTCATTGATTTTTGCCATTGAAAAACATGTTTTTCATATACCAGAAATGTTTGAAGCTACTGACTGAATGAAAGGAGCTGGCATCTCACTCTCTTTGAATCTTCTTTATCATGCTAGGATTAACAGGAAAAAGCAAAAAATTTCAGAATTGCACCTTGCAATGTGGAGATATTACTGTTTGTGCATTTACAATATTCATTGATTTTTGCCATTGAAAAACATGTTTTTCATATACCAGAAATGTTTGAAGCTACTGACTGAATGAAAGGAGCTGGCATCTCACTCTCTTTGAATCTTCTTTATCATGCTAGGATTAACAGGAAAAAGCAAAAAATTTCAGAATTGCACCTTGCAATATGGAGATATTACTGTTTGTGCATTTACAATATTCATTGATTTTTGCCATTGAAAAACGTCCAGAAATGTTTGAATCTACTGACTGAATGAAAGGAGCTGGCATCTCACTCTCTTTGAATCTTCTTTATCATGCTAGGATTAGCAGGAAAAAGCAAAAAATTTCAGAATTGCACCTTGCAATGTGGAGATATTACTGTTTGTGCATTTACAATATTCATTGATTTTTGCCATTGAAAAACATGTTTTTCATATACCAGAAATGTTTGAAGCTACTGACTGAATGAAAGGAGCTGGCATCTCACTCTCTTTGAATCTTCTTTATCATGATAGGAAAAGCAGGAAAAAGCAAAAAATTTCAGAATTGCACCTTGCAATGTGGAGATATTACTGTTTGTGCATTTACAATATTCCTTGATTTTTGCCATTGAAAAACATGTTTTTCATATACCAGAAATGTTTGAAGCTACTGACTGAATGAAAGGAGCTGGCATCTCACTCTCTTTGAATCTTCTTTATCATGCTAGGATTAACAGGAAAAAGCAAAAAATTTCAGAATTGCACCTTGCAATGTGGAGATATTACTGTTTGTGCATTTACAATATTCATTGATTTTTGCCATTGAAAAACGTCCAGAAATGTTTGAAGCTACTGACTGAATGAAAGGAGCTGGCATCTCACTCTCTTTAAATCTTCTTTATCATGCTAGGATTAGCAGGAAAAAGCAAAAAATTTCAGAATTGCACCTTGCAATGTGGAGATATTACTGTTTGTGCATTTACAATATTCATTGATTTTTGCCATTGAAAAACATGTTTTTCATATACCAGAAATGTTTGAAGCTACTGACTGAATGAAAGGAGCTGGCATCTCACTCTCTTTGAATCTTCTTTATCATGCTAGGATTAGCAGGAAAAAGCAAAAAATTTCAGAATTGCACCTTGCAATGTGGAGATATTACTGTTTGTGCATTTACAATATTCATTGATTTTTGCCATTGAAAAACATGTTTTTCATATACCAGAAATGTTTGAAGCTACTGACTGAATGAAAGGAGCTGGCATCTCACTCTCTTTGAATCTTCTTTATCATGCTAGGATTAACAGGAAAAAGCAAAAAATTTCAGAATTGCACCTTGCAATGTGGAGATATTACTGTTTGTGCATTTACAATATTCATTGATTTTTGCCATTGAAAAACGTCCAGAAATGTTTGAAGCTACTGACTGAATGAAAGGAGCTGGCATCTCACTCTCTTTGAATCTTCTTTATCATGCTAGGATTAACAGGAAAAAGCTAAAAATTTCAGAATTGCACCTTGCAATGTGGAGATATTACTGTTTGTGCATTTACAATATTCATTGATTTTTGCCATTGAAAAACATGTTTTTCATATACCAGAAATGTTTGAAGCTACTGACTGAATGAAAGGAGCTGGCATCTCACTCTCTTTGAATCTTCTTTATCATGCTAGGATTAGCAGGAAAAAGCAAAAAATTTCAGAATTGCACCTTGCAATGTGGAGATATTACTGTATGTGCATTTACAATATTCATTGATTTTTGCCATTGAAAAACATGTTTTTCATATACCAGAAATGTTTGAAGCTACTGACTGAATGAAAGGAGCTGGCATCTCACTCTCTTTGAATCTTCTTTATCATGCTAGGATTAGCAGGAAAAAGCAAAAAATTTCAGAATTGCACCTTGCAATGTGGAGATATTACTGTTTGTGCATTTACAATATTCATTGATTTTTGCCATTGAAAAACATGTTTTTCATATACCAGAAATGTTTGAAGCTACTGACTGAATGAAAGGAGCTGGCATCTCACTCTCTTTGAATCTTCTTTATCATGCTAGGATTAACAGGAAAAAGCAAAAAATTTCAGAATTGCACCTTGCAATGTGGAGATATTACTGTTTGTGCATTTACAATATTCATTGATTTTTGCCATTGAAAAACATGTTTTTCATATACCAGAAATGTTTGAAGCTACTGACTTTGTGCATTTACAATATTCATTGATTTTTGCCAATGAAAAACATGTTTTTTCATATACCAGAAATGTTTGAAGCTACTGACTGCTTGCAATGTGGAGATATTAAGGTTTGTGCATTTACAATATTCATTGATTTTTGCCATTGAAAAACGTCTATAACCAGAAATGTTTGAAGCTACTGACTGAATGAAAGGAGCTGGCATCTCACTCTCTTTGAATCTTCTTTATCATGCTAGGATTAGCAGGAAAAAGCAAAAAATTTCAGAATTGCACCTTGCAATGTGGAGATATTACTGTTTGTGCATTTACAATATTCATTGATTTTTGCCATTGAAAAACGTCCAGAAATGTTTGAAGCTACTGACTGAATGAAAGGAGCTGGCATCTCACTCTCTTTGAATCTTCTTTATCATGCTAGGATTAGCAGGAAAAAGCAAAAAATTTCAGAATTGCACCTTGCAATGTGGAGATATTACTGTTTGTGCATTTACAATATTCATTGATTTTTGCCATTGAAAAACATGTTTTTCATATACCAGAAATGTTTGAAGCTACTGACTGAATGAAAGGAGCTGGCATCTCACTCTCTTTGAATCTTCTTTATCATGCTAGGATTAACAGGAAAAAGCAAAAAATTTCAGAATTGCACCTTGCAATGTGGAGATATTACTGTTTGTGCATTTACAATATTCATTGATTTTTGCCATTGAAAAACATGTTTTTCATATACCAGAAATGTTTGAAGCTACTGACTGAATGAAAGGAGCTGGCATCTCACTCTCTTTGAATCTTCTTTATCATGCTAGGATTAACAGGAAAAAGCAAAAAATTTCAGAATTGCACCTTGCAATGTGGAGATATTACTGTTTGTGCATTTACAATATTCATTGATTTTTGCCATTGAAAAACGTCCAGAAATGTTTGAAGCTACTGACTGAATGAAAGGAGCTGGCATCTCACTCTCTTTGAATCTTCTTTATCATGCTAGGATTAACAGGAAAAAGCAAAAAATTTCAGAATTGCACCTTGCAATGTGGAGATATTACTGTTTGTGCATTTACAATATTCATTGATTTTTGCCATTGAAAAACGTCCAGAAATGTTTGAAGCTACTGACTGAATGAAAGGAGCTGGCATCTCACTCTCTTTGAATCTTCTTTATCATGCTAGGATTAGCAGGAAAAAGCAAAAAATTTCAGAATTGCACCTTGCAATGTGGAGATATTACTGTTTGTGCATTTACAATATTCATTGATTTTTGCCATTGAAAAACGTCCAGAAATGTTTGAAGCTACTGACTGAATGAAAGGAGCTGGCATCTCACTCTCTTTGAATCTTCTTTATCATGCTAGGATTAGCAGGAAAAAGCAAAAAATTTCAGAATTGCACCTTGCAATGTGGAGATATTACTGTTTGTGCATTTACAATATTCATTGATTTTTGCCATTGAAAAACATGTTTTTCATATACCAGAAATGTTTGAAGCTACTGACTGAATGAAAGGAGCTGGCATCTCACTCTCTTTGAATCTTCTTTATCATGCTAGGATTAACAGGAAAAAGCAAAAAATTTCAGAATTGCACCTTGCAATTTGGAGATATTACTGTTTGTGCATTTACAATATTCATTGATTTTTGCCATTGAAAAACATGTTTTTCATATACCAGAAATGTTTGAAGCTACTGACTGAATGAAAGGAGCTGGCATCTCACTCTCTTTGAATCTTCTTTATCATGCTAGGATTAACAGGAAAAAGCAAAAAATTTCAGAATTGCACCTTGCAATGTGGAGATATTACTGTTTGTGCATTTACAATATTCATTGATTTTTGCCATTGAAAAACGTCCAGAAATGTTTGAAGCTACTGACTGAATGAAAGGAGCTGGCATCTCACTCTCTTTGAATCTTCTTTATCATGCTAGGATTAGCAGGAAAAAGCAAAAAATTTCAGAATTGCACCTTGCAATGTGGAGATATTACTGTTTGTGCATTTACAATATTCATTGATTTTTGCCATTGAAAAACATGTTTTTCATATACCAGAAATGTTTGAAGCTACTGACTGAATGAAAGGAGCTGGCATCTCACTCTCTTTGAATCTTCTTTATCATGCTAGGATTAGCAGGAAAAAGCAAAAAATTTCAGAATTGCACCTTGCAATGTGGAGATATTACTGTTTGTGCATTTACAATATTCATTGATTTTTGCCATTGAAAAACATGTTTTTCATATACCAGAAATGTTTGAAGCTACTGACTGAATGAAAGGAGCTGGCATCTCACTCTCTTTGAATCTTCTTTATCATGCTAGGATTAACAGGAAAAAGCAAAAAATTTCAGAATTGCACCTTGCAATGTGGAGATATTACTGTTTGTGCATTTACAATATTCATTGATTTTTGCCATTGAAAAACATGTTTTTCATATACCAGAAATGTTTGAAGCTACTGACTGAATGAAAGGAGCTGGCATCTCACTCTCTTTGAATCTTCTTTATCATGCTAGGATTAACAGGAAAAAGCAAAAAATTTCAGAATTGCACCTTGCAATGTGGAGATATTACTGTTTGTGCATTTACAATATTCATTGATTTTTGCCATTGAAAAACATGTTTTTCATATACCAGAAATGTTTGAAGCTACTGACTGAATGAAAGGAGCTGGCATCTCACTCTCTTTGAATCTTCTTTATCATGCTAGGATTAACAGGAAAAAGCAAAAAATTTCAGAATTGCACCTTGCAATGTGGAGATATTACTGTTTGTGCATTTACAATATTCATTGATTTTTGCCATTGAAAAACATGTTTTTCATATACCAGAAATGTTTGAAGCTACTGACTGAATGAAAGGAGCTGGCATCTCACTCTCTTTGAATCTTCTTTATCATGCTAGGATTAACAGGAAAAAGCAAAAAATTTCAGAATTGCACCTTGCAATGTGGAGATATTACTGTTTGTGCATTTACAATATTCATTGATTTTTGCCATTGAAAAACGTCCAGAAATGTTTGAAGCTACTGACTGAATGAAAGGAGCTGGCATCTCACTCTCTTTGAATCTTCTTTATCATGCTAGGATTAGCAGGAAAAAGCAAAAAATTTCAGAATTGCACCTTGCAATGTGGAGATATTACTGTTTGTGCATTTACAATATTCATTGATTTTTGCCATTGAAAAACATGTTTTTCATATACCAGAAATGTTTGAAGCTACTGACTGAATGAAAGGAGCTGGCATCTCACTCTCTTTGAATCTTCTTTATCATGATAGGAAAAGCAGGAAAAAGCAAAAAATTTCAGAATTGCACCTTGCAATGTGGAGATATTACTGTTTGTGCATTTACAATATTCCTTGATTTTTGCCATTGAAAAACATGTTTTTCATATACCAGAAATGTTTGAAGCTACTGACTGAATGAAAGGAGCTGGCATCTCACTCTCTTTGAATCTTCTTTATCATGCTAGGATTAACAGGAAAAAGCAAAAAATTTCAGAATTGCACCTTGCAATGTGGAGATATTACTGTTTGTGCATTTACAATATTCATTGATTTTTGCCATTGAAAAACGTCCAGAAATGTTTGAAGCTACTGACTGAATGAAAGGAGCTGGCATCTCACTCTCTTTGAATCTTCTTTATCATGCTAGGATTAGCAGGAAAAAGCAAAAAATTTCAGAATTGCACCTTGCAATGTGGAGATATTACTGTTTGTGCATTTACAATATTCATTGATTTTTGCCATTGAAAAACATGTTTTTCATATACCAGAAATGTTTGAAGCTACTGACTGAATGAAAGGAGCTGGCATCTCACTCTCTTTGAATCTTCTTTATCATGCTAGGATTAGCAGGAAAAAGCAAAAAAATTTCAGAATTGCACCTTGCAATGTGGAGATATTACTGTTTGTGCATTTACAATATTCATTGATTTTTGCCATTGAAAAACATGTTTTTCATATACCAGAAATGTTTGAAGCTACTGACTGAATGAAAGGAGCTGGCATCTCACTCTCTTTGAATCTTCTTTATCATGCTAGGATTAGCAGGAAAAAGCAAAAAATTTCAGAATTGCACCTTGCAATGTGGAGATATTACTGTTTGTGCATTTACAATATTCATTGATTTTTGCCATTGAAAAACATGTTTTTCATATACCAGAAATGTTTGAAGCTACTGACTGAATGAAAGGAGCTGGCATCTCACTCTCTTTGAATCTTCTTTATCATGCTAGGATTAACAGGAAAAAGCAAAAAATTTCAGAATTGCACCTTGCAATGTGGAGATATTACTGTTTGTGCATTTACAATATTCATTGATTTTTGCCATTGAAAAACATGTTTTTCATATACCAGAAATGTTTGAAGCTACTGACTGAATGAAAGGAGCTGGCATCTCACTCTCTTTGAATCTTCTTTATCATGCTAGGATTAACAGGAAAAAGCAAAAAATTTCAGAATTGCACCTTGCAATGTGGAGATATTACTGTTTGTGCATTTACAATATTCATTGATTTTTGCCATTGAAAAACGTCCAGAAATGTTTGAAGCTACTGACTGAATGAAAGGAGCTGGCATCTCACTCTCTTTGAATCTTCTTTATCATGCTAGGATTAGCAGGAAAAAGCAAAAAATTTCAGAATTGCACCTTGCAATGTGGAGATATTACTGTTTGTGCATTTACAATATTCATTGATTTTTGCCATTGAAAAACGTCCAGAAATGTTTGAAGCTACTGACTGAATGAAAGGAGCTGGCATCTCACTCTCTTTGAATCTTCTTTATCATGCTAGGATTAGCAGGAAAAAGCAAAAAATTTCAGAATTGCACCTTGCAATGTGGAGATATTACTGTTTGTGCATTTACAATATTCATTGATTTTTGCCATTGAAAAACATGTTTTTCATATACCAGAAATGTTTGAAGCTACTGACTGAATGAAAGGAGCTGGCATCTCACTCTCTTTGAATCTTCTTTATCATGCTAGGATTAACAGGAAAAAGCAAAAAATTTCAGAATTGCACCTTGCAATGTGGAGATATTACTGTTTGTGCATTTACAATATTCATTGATTTTTGCCATTGAAAAACATGTTTTTCATATACCAGAAATGTTTGAAGCTACTGACTGAATGAAAGGAGCTGGCATCTCACTCTCTTTGAATCTTCTTTATCATGCTAGGATTAACAGGAAAAAGCAAAAAATTTCAGAATTGCACCTTGCAATGTGGAGATATTACTGTTTGTGCATTTACAATATTCATTGATTTTTGCCATTGAAAAACGTCCAGAAATGTTTGAAGCTACTGACTGAATGAAAGGAGCTGGCATCTCACTCTCTTTGAATCTTCTTTATCATGCTAGGATTAACAGGAAAAAGCAAAAAATTTCAGAATTGCACCTTGCAATGTGGAGATATTACTGTTTGTGCATTTACAATATTCATTGATTTTTGCCATTGAAAAACGTCCAGAAATGTTTGAAGCTACTGACTGAATGAAAGGAGCTGGCATCTCACTCTCTTTGAATCTTCTTTATCATGCTAGGATTAGCAGGAAAAAGCAAAAAATTTCAGAATTGCACCTTGCAATGTGGAGATATTACTGTTTGTGCATTTACAATATTCATTGATTTTTGCCATTGAAAAACGTCCAGAAATGTTTGAAGCTACTTACTGAATGAAAGGAGCTGGCATCTCACTCTCTTTGAATCTTCTTTATCATGCTAGGATTAGCAGGAAAAAGCAAAAAATTTCAGAATTGCACCTTGCAATGTGGAGATATTACTGTTTGTGCATTTACAATATTCATTGATTTTTGCCATTGAAAAACATGTTTTTCATATACCAGAAATGTTTGAAGCTACTGACTGAATGAAAGGAGCTGGCATCTCACTCTCTTTGAATCTTCTTTATCATGCTAGGATTAACAGGAAAAAGCAAAAAATTTCAGAATTGCACCTTGCAATGTGGAGATATTACTGTTTGTGCATTTACAATATTCATTGATTTTTGCCATTGAAAAACATGTTTTTCATATACCAGAAATGTTTGAAGCTACTGACTGAATGAAAGGAGCTGGCATCTCACTCTCTTTGAATCTTCTTTATCATGCTAGGATTAACAGGAAAAAGCAAAAAATTTCAGAATTGCACCTTGCAATGTGGAGATATTACTGTTTGTGCATTTACAATATTCATTGATTTTTGCCATTGAAAAACGTCCAGAAATGTTTGAAGCTACTGACTGAATGAAAGGAGCTGGCATCTCACTCTCTTTGAATCTTCTTTATCATGCTAGGATTAGCAGGAAAAAGCAAAAAATTTCAGAATTGCACCTTGCAATGTGGAGATATTACTGTTTGTGCATTTACAATATTCATTGATTTTTGCCATTGAAAAACATGTTTTTCATATACCAGAAATGTTTGAAGCTACTGACTGAATGAAAGGAGCTGGCATCTCACTCTCTTTGAATCTTCTTTATCATGCTAGGATTAACAGGAAAAAGCAAAAAATTTCAGAATTGCACCTTGCAATGTGGAGATATTACTGTTTGTGCATTTACAATATTCATTGATTTTTGCCATTGAAAAACGTCCAGAAATGTTTGAAGCTACTGACTGAATGAAAGGAGCTGGCATCTCACTGTCTTTGAATCTTCTTTATCATGCTAGGATTAACAGGAAAAAGCAAAAAATTTCAGAATTGCACCTTGCAATGTGGAGATATTACTGTTTGTGCATTTACAATATTCATTGATTTTTGCCATTGAAAAACGTCCAGAAATGTTTGAAGCTACTGACTGAATGAAAGGAGCTGGCATCTCACTCTCTTTGAATCTTCTTTATCATGCTAGGATTAGCAGGAAAAAGCAAAAAATTTCAGAATTGCACCTTGCAATGTGGAGATATTACTGTTTGTGCATTTACAATATTCATTGATTTTTGCCATTGAAAAACGTCCAGAAATGTTTGAAGCTACTGACTGAATGAAAGGAGCTGGCATCTCACTCTCTTTGAATCTTCTTTATCATGCTAGGATTAGCAGGAAAAAGCAAAAAATTTCAGAATTGCACCTTGCAATGTGGAGATATTACTGTTTGTGCATTTACAATATTCATTGATTTTTGCCATTGAAAAACATGTTTTTCATATACCAGAAATGTTTGAAGCTACTGACTGAATGAAAGGAGCTGGCATCTCACTCTCTTTGAATCTTCTTTATCATGCTAGGATTAACAGGAAAAAGCAAAAAATTTCAGAATTGCACCTTGCAATGTGGAGATATTACTGTTTGTGCATTTACAATATTCATTGATTTTTGCCATTGAAAAACATGTTTTTCATATACCAGAAATGTTTGAAGCTACTGACTGAATGAAAGGAGCTGGCATCTCACTCTCTTTGAATCTTCTTTATCATGCTAGGATTAACAGGAAAAAGCAAAAAATTTCAGAATTGCACCTTGCAATGTGGAGATATTACTGTTTGTGCATTTACAATATTCATTGATTTTTGCCATTGAAACACGTCCAGAAATGTTTGAAGCTACTGACTGAATGAAAGGAGCTGGCATCTCACTCTCTTTGAATCTTCTTTATCATGCTAGGATTAGCAGGAAAAAGCAAAAAATTTCAGAATTGCACCTTGCAATGTGGAGATATTACTGTTTGTGCATTTACAATATTCATTGATTTTTGCCATTGAAAAACATGTTTTTCATATACCAGAAATGTTTGAAGCTACTGACTGAATGAAAGGAGCTGGCATCTCACTCTCTTTGAATCTTCTTTATCATGCTAGGATTAGCAGGAAAAAGCAAAAAATTTCAGAATTGCACCTTGCAATGTGGAGATATTACTGTTTGTGCATTTACAATATTCATTGATTTTTGCCATTGAAAAACATGTTTTTCATATACCAGAAATGTTTGAAGCTACTGACTGAATGAAAGGAGCTGGCATCTCACTCTCTTTGAATCTTCTTTATCATGCTAGGATTAACAGGAAAAAGCAAAAAATTTCAGAATTGCACCTTGCAATGTGGAGATATTACTGTTTGTGCATTTACAATATTCATTGATTTTTGCCATTGAAAAACATGTTTTTCATATACCAGAAATGTTTGAAGCTACTGACTGAATGAAAGGAGCTGGCATCTCACTCTCTTTGAATCTTCTTTATCATGCTAGGATTAACAGGAAAAAGCAAAAAATTTCAGAATTGCACCTTGCAATGTGGAGATATTACTGTTTGTGCATTTACAATATTCATTGATTTTTGCCATTGAAAAACATGTTTTTCATATACCAGAAATGTTTGAAGCTACTGACTGAATGAAAGGAGCTGGCATCTCACTCTCTTTGAATCTTCTTTATCATGCTAGGATTAACAGGAAAAAGCAAAAAATTTCAGAATTGCACCTTGCAATGTGGAGATATTACTGTTTGTGCATTTACAATATTCATTGATTTTTGCCATTGAAAAACATGTTTTTCATATACCAGAAATGTTTGAAGCTACTGACTGAATGAAAGGAGCTGGCATCTCACTCTCTTTGAATCTTCTTTATCATGCTAGGATTAATAGGAAAAAGCAAAAAATTTCAGAATTGCACCTTGCAATGTGGAGATATTACTGTTTGTGCATTTACAATATTCATTGATTTTTGCCATTGAAAAACGTCCAGAAATGTTTGAAGCTACTGACTGAATGAAAGGAGCTGGCATCTCACTCTCTTTGAATCTTCTTTATCATGCTAGGATTAGCAGGAAAAAGCAAAAAATTTCAGAATTGCACCTTGCAATGTGGAGATATTACTGTTTGTGCATTTACAATATTCATTGATTTTTGCCATTGAAAAACATGTTTTTCATATACCAGAAATGTTTGAAGCTACTGACTGAATGAAAGGAGCTGGCATCTCACTCTCTTTGAATCTTCTTTATCATGCTAGGATTAACAGGAAAAAGCAAAAAATTTCAGAATTGCACCTTGCAATGTGGAGATATTACTGTTTGTGCATTTACAATATTCATTGATTTTTGCCATTGAAAAACGTCCAGAAATGTTTGAAGCTACTGACTGAATGAAAGGAGCTGGCATCTCACTCTCTTTGAATCTTCTTTATCATGCTAGGATTAGCAGGAAAAAGCAAAAAATTTCAGAATTGCACCTTGCACTGTGGAGATATTACTGTTTGTGCATTTACAATATTCATTGATTTTTGCCATTGAAAAACGTCCAGAAATGTTTGAAGCTACTGACTGAATGAAAGGAGCTGGCATCTCACTCTCTTTGAATCTTCTTTATCATGCTAGGATTAACAGGAAAAAGCTAAAAATTTCAGAATTGCACCTTGCAATGTGGAGATATTACTGTTTGTGCATTTACAATATTCATTGATTTTTGCCATTGAAAAACATGTTTTTCATATACCAGAAATGTTTGAAGCTACTGACTGAATGAAAGGAGCTGGCATCTCACTCTCTTTGAATCTTCTTTATCATGCTAGGATTAGCAGGAAAAAGCAAAAAATTTCAGAATTGCATCTTGCAATGTGGAGATATTACTGTATGTGCATTTACAATATTCATTGATTTTTGCCATTGAAAAACATGTTTTTCATATACCAGAAATGTTTGAAGCTACTGACTGAATGAAAGGAGCTGGCATCTCACTCTCTTTGAATCTTCTTTATCATGCTAGGATTAGCAGGAAAAAGCAAAAAATTTCAGAATTGCACCTTGCAATGTGGAGATATTACTGTTTGTGCATTTACAATATTCATTGATTTTTGCCATTGAAAAACATGTTTTTCATATACCAGAAATGTTTGAAGCTACTGACTGAATGAAAGGAGCTGGCATCTCACTCTCTTTGAATCTTCTTTATCATGCTAGGATTAACAGGAAAAAGCAAAAAATTTCAGAATTGCACCTTGCAATGTGGAGATATTACTGTTTGTGCATTTACAATATTCATTGATTTTTGCCATTGAAAAACATGTTTTTCATATACCAGAAATGTTTGAAGCTACTGACTGAATGAAAGGAGCTGGCATCTCACTCTCTTTGAATCTTCTTTATCATGCTAGGATTAACAGGAAAAAGCAAAAAATTTCAGAATTGCACCTTGCAATGTGGAGATATTACTGTTTGTGCATTTACAATATTCATTGATTTTTGCCATTGAAAAACGTCCAGAAATGTTTGAAGCTACTGACTGAATGAAAGGAGCTGGCATCTCACTCTCTTTGAATCTTCTTTATCATGCTAGGATTAGCAGGAAAAAGCAAAAAATTTCAGAATTGCACCTTGCAATGTGGAGATATTACTGTTTGTGCATTTACAATATTCATTGATTTTTGCCATTGAAAAACATGTTTTTCATATACCAGAAATGTTTGAAGCTACTGACTGAATGAAAGGAGCTGGCATCTCACTCTCTTTGAATCTTCTTTATCATGATAGGAAAAGCAGGAAAAAGCAAAAAATTTCAGAATTGCACCTTGCAATGTGGAGATATTACTGTTTGTGCATTTACAATATTCCTTGATTTTTGCCATTGAAAAACATGTTTTTCATATACCAGAAATGTTTGAAGCTACTGACTGAATGAAAGGAGCTGGCATCTCACTCTCTTTGAATCTTCTTTATCATGCTAGGATTAACAGGAAAAAGCAAAAAATTTCAGAATTGCACCTTGCAATGTGGAGATATTACTGTTTGTGCATTTACAATATTCATTGATTTTTGCCATTGAAAAACGTCCAGAAATGTTTGAAGCTACTGACTGAATGAAAGGAGCTGGCATCTCACTCTCTTTGAATCTTCTTTATCATGCTAGGATTAGCAGGAAAAAGCAAAAAATTTCAGAATTGCACCTTGCAATGTGGAGATATTACTGTTTGTGCATTTACAATATTCATTGATTTTTGCCATTGAAAAACATGTTTTTCATATACCAGAAATGTTTGAAGCTACTGACTGAATGAAAGGAGTTGGCATCTCACTCTCTTTGAATCTTCTTTATCATGCCAGGATTAGCAGGAAAAAGCAAAAAATTTCAGAATTGCACCTTGCAATGTGGAGATATTACTGTTTGTGCATTTACAATATTCATTGATTTTTGCCATTGAAAAACATGTTTTTCATATACCAGAAATGTTTGAAGCTACTGACTGAATGAAAGGAGCTGGCATCTCACTCTCTTTGAATCTTCTTTATCATGCTAGGATTAACAGGAAAAAGCAAAAAATTTCAGAATTGCACCTTGCAATGTGGAGATATTACTGTTTGTGCATTTACAATATTCATTGATTTTTGCCATTGAAAAACGTCCAGAAATGTTTGAAGCTACTGACTGAATGAAAGGAGCTGGCATCTCACTCTCTTTGAATCTTCTTTATCATGCTAGGATTAACAGGAAAAAGCTAAAAATTTCAGAATTGCACCTTGCAATGTGGAGATATTACTGTTTGTGCATTTACAATATTCATTGATTTTTGCCTTTGAAAAACATGTTTTTCATATACCAGAAATGTTTGAAGCTACTGACTGAATGAAAGGAGCTGGCATCTCACTCTCTTTGAATCTTCTTTATCATGCTAGGATTAGCAGGAAAAAGCAAAAAATTTCAGAATTGCACCTTGCAATGTGGAGATATTACTGTATGTGCATTTACAATATTCATTGATTTTTGCCATTGAAAAACATGTTTTTCATATACCAGAAATGTTTGAAGCTACTGACTGAATGAAAGGAGCTGGCATCTCACTCTCTTTGAATCTTCTTTATCATGCTAGGATTAGCAGGAAAAAGCAAAAAATTTCAGAATTGCACCTTGCAATGTGGAGATATTACTGTTTGTGCATTTACAATATTCATTGATTTTTGCCATTGAAAAACATGTTTTTCATAAACCAGAAATGTTTGAAGCTACTGACTGAATGAAAGGAGCTGGCATCTCACTCTCTTTGAATCTTCTTTATCATGCTAGGATTAACAGGAAAAAGCAAAAAATTTCAGAATTGCACCTTGCAATGTGGAGATATTACTGTTTGTGCATTTACAATATTCATTGATTTTTGCCATTGAAAAACATGTTTTTCATATACCAGAAATGTTTGAAGCTACTGACTGAATGAAAGGAGCTGGCATCTCACTCTCTTTGAATCTTCTTAATCATGCTAGGATTAACAGGAAAAAGCAAAAAATTTCAGAATTGCACCTTGCAATGTGGAGATATTACTGTTTGTGCATTTACAATATTCATTGATTTTTGCCATTGAAAAACGTCCAGAAATGTTTGAAGCTACTGACTGAATGAAAGGAGCTGGCATCTCACTCTCTTTGAATCTTCTTTATCATGCTAGGATTAGCAGGAAAAAGCAAAAAATTTCAGAATTGCACCTTTCAATGTGGAGATATTACTGTTTGTGCATTTACAATATTCATTGATTTTTGCCATTGAAAAACATGTTTTTCATATACCAGAAATGTTTGAAGCTACTGACTGAATGAAAGGAGCTGGCATCTCACTCTCTTTGAATCTTCTTTATCATGCTAGGATTAGCAGGAAAAAGCAAAAAATTTCAGAATTGCACCTTGCAATGTGGAGATATTACTGTTTGTGCATTTACAATATTCATTGATTTTTGCCATTGAAAAACATGTTTTTCATATACCAGAAATGTTTGAAGCTACTGACTGAATGAAAGGAGCTGGCATCTCACTCTCTTTGAATCTTCTTTATCATGCTAGGATTAACAGGAAAAAGCAAAAAATTTCAGAATTGCACCTTGCAATGTGGAGATATTACTGTTTGTGCATTTACAATATTCATTGATTTTTGCCATTGAAAAACATGTTTTTCATATACCAGAAATGTTTGAAGCTACTGACTGAATGAAAGGAGCTGGCATCTCACTCTCTTTGAATCTTCTTTATCATGCTAGGATTAACAGGAAAAAGCAAAAAATTTCAGAATTGCACCTTGCAATGTGGAGATATTACTGTTTGTGCATTTACAATATTCATTGATTTTTGCCATTGAAAAACATGTTTTTCATATACCAGAAATGTTTGAAGCTACTGACTGAATGAAAGGAGCTGGCATCTCACTCTCTTTGAATCTTCTTTATCATGCTAGGATTAACAGGAAAAAGCAAAAAATTTCAGAATTGCACCTTGCAATGTGGAGATATTACTGTTTGTGCATTTACAATATTCATTGATTTTTGCCATTGAAAAACATGTTTTTCATATACCAGAAATGTTTGAAGCTACTGACTGAATGAAAGGAGCTGGCATCTCACTCTCTTTGAATCTTCTTTATCATGCTAGGATTAACAGGAAAAAGCAAAAAATTTCAGAATTGCACCTTGCAATGTGGAGATATTACTGTTTGTGCATTTACAATATTCATTGATTTTTGCCATTGAAAAACGTCCAGAAATGTTTGAAGCTACTGACTGAATGAAAGGAGCTGGCATCTCACTCTCTTTGAATCTTCTTTATCATGCTAGGATTAGCAGGAAAAAGCAAAAAATTTCAGAATTGCACCTTGCAATGTGGAGATATTACTGTTTGTGCATTTACAATATTCATTGATTTTTGCCATTGAAAAACATGTTTTTCATATACCAGAAATGTTTGAAGCTACTGACTGAATGAAAGGAGCTGGCATCTCACTCTCTTTGAATCTTCTTTATCATGCTAGGATTAACAGGAAAAAGCAAAAAATTTCAGAATTGCACCTTGCAATGTGGAGATATTACTGTTTGTGCATTTACAATATTCATTGATTTTTGCCATTGAAAAACGTCCAGAAATGTTTGAAGCTACTGACTGAATGAAAGGAGCTGGCATCTCACTCTCTTTGAATCTTCTTTATCATGCTAGGATTAGCAGGAAAAAGCAAAAAATTTCAGAATTGCAACTTGCAATGTGGAGATATTACTGTTTGTGCATTTACAATATTCATTGATTTTTGCCATTGAAAAACGTCCAGAAATGTTTGAAGCTACTGACTGAATGAAAGGAGCTGGCATCTCACTCTCTTTGAATCTTCTTTATCATGCTAGGATTAACAGGAAAAAGCTAAAAATTTCAGAATTGCACCTTGCAATGTGGAGATATTACTGTTTGTGCATTTACAATATTCATTGATTTTTGCCATTGAAAAACATGTTTTTCATATACCAGAAATGTTTGAAGCTACTGACTGAATGAAAGGAGCTGGCATCTCACTCTCTTTGAATCTTCTTTATCATGCTAGGATTAGCAGGAAAAAGCAAAAAATTTCAGAATTGCACCTTGCAATGTGGAGATATTACTGTATGTGCATTTACAATATTCATTGATTTTTGCCATTGAAAAACATGTTTTTCATATACCAGAAATGTTTGAAGCTACTGACTGAATGAAAGGAGCTGGCATCTCACTCTCTTTGAATCTTCTTTATCATGCTAGGATTAGCAGGAAAAAGCAAAAAATTTCAGAATTGCACCTTGCAATGTGGAGATATTACTGTTTGTGCATTTACAATATTCATTGATTTTTGCCATTGAAAAACATGTTTTTCATATACCAGAAATGTTTGAAGCTACTGACTGAATGAAAGGAGCTGGCATCTCACTCTCTTTGAATCTTCTTTATCATGCTAGGATTAACAGGAAAAAGCAAAAAATTTCAGAATTGCACCTTGCAATGTGGAGATATTACTGTTTGTGCATTTACAATATTCATTGATTTTTGCCATTGAAAAACATGTTTTTCATATACCAGAAATGTTTGAAGCTACTGACTGAATGAAAGGAGCTGGCATCTCACTCTCTTTGAATCTTCTTTATCATGCTAGGATTAACAGGAAAAAGCAAAAAATTTCAGAATTGCACCTTGCAATGTGGAGATATTACTGTTTGTGCATTTACAATATTCATTGATTTTTGCCATTGAAAAACGTCCAGAAATGTTTGAAGCTACTGACTGAATGAAAGGAGCTGGCATCTCACTCTCTTTGAATCTTCTTTATCATGCTAGGATTAGCAGGAAAAAGCAAAAAATTTCAGAATTGCACCTTGCAATGTGGAGATATTACTGTTTGTGCATTTACAATATTCATTGATTTTTGCCATTGAAAAACATGTTTTTCATATACCAGAAATGTTTGAAGCTACTGACTGAATGAAAGGAGCTGGCATCTCACTCTCTTTGAATCTTCTTTATCATGCTAGGATTAGCAGGAAAAAGCAAAAAATTTCAGAATTGCACCTTGCAATGTGGAGATATTACTGTTTGTGCATTTACAATATTCATTGATTTTTGCCATTGAAAAACATGTTTTTCATATACCAGAAATGTTTGAAGCTACTGACTGAATGAAAGGAGCTGGCATCTCACTCTCTTTGAATCTTCTTTATCATGCTAGGATTAACAGGAAAAAGCAAAAAATTTCAGAATTGCACCTTGCAATGTGGAGATATTACTGTTTGTGCATTTACAATATTCATTGATTTTTGCCATTGAAAAACATGTTTTTCATATACCAGAAATGTTTGAAGCTACTGACTGAATGAAAGGAGCTGGCATCTCACTCTCTTTGAATATTCTTTATCATGCTAGGATTAACAGGAAAAAGCAAAAAATTTCAGAATTGCACCTTGCAATGTGGAGATATTACTGTTTGTGCATTTACAATATTCATTGATTTTTGCCATTGAAAAACATGTTTTTCATATACCAGAAATGTTTGAAGCTACTGACTGAATGAAAGGAGCTGGCATCTCACTCTCTTTGAATCTTCTTTATCATGCTAGGATTAACAGGAAAAAGCAAAAAATTTCAGAATTGCACCTTGCAATGTGGAGATATTACTGTTTGTGCATTTACAATATTCATTGATTTTTGCCATTGAAAAACATGTTTTTCATATACCAGAAATGTTTGAAGCTACTGACTGAATGAAAGGAGCTGGCATCTCACTCTCTTTGAATCTTCTTTATCATGCTAGGATTAACAGGAAAAAGCAAAAAATTTCAGAATTGCACCTTGCAATGTGGAGATATTACTGTTTGTGCATTTACAATATTCATTGATTTTTGCCATTGAAAAACGTCCAGAAATGTTTGAAGCTACTGACTGAATGAAAGGAGCTGGCATCTCACTCTCTTTGAATCTTCTTTATCATGCTAGGATTAGCAGGAAAAAGCAAAAAATTTCAGAATTGCACCTTGCAATGTGGAGATATTACTGTTTGTGCATTTACAATATTCATTGATTTTTGCCATTGAAAAACATGTTTTTCATATACCAGAAATGTTTGAAGCTACTGACTGAATGAAAGGAGCTGGCATCTCACTCTCTTTGAATCTTCTTTATCATGCTAGGATTAACAGGAAAAAGCAAAAAATTTCAGAATTGCACCTTGCAATGTGGAGATATTACTGTTTGTGCATTTACAATATTCATTGATTTTTGCCATTGAAAAACGTCCAGAAATGTTTGAAGCTACTGACTGAATGAAAGGAGCTGGCATCTCACTCTCTTTGAATCTTCTTTATCATGCTAGGATTAGCAGGAAAAAGCAAAAAATTTCAGAATTGCACCTTGCACTGTGGAGATATTACTGTTTGTGCATTTACAATATTCATTGATTTTTGCCATTGAAAAACGTCCAGAAATGTTTGAAGCTACTGACTGAATGAAAGGAGCTGGCATCTCACTCTCTTTGAATCTTCTTTATCATGCTAGGATTAACAGGAAAAAGCTAAAAATTTCAGAATTGCACCTTGCAATGTGGAGATATTACTGTTTGTGCATTTACAATATTCATTGATTTTTGCCATTGAAAAACATGTTTTTCATATACCAGAAATGTTTGAAGCTACTGACTGAATGAAAGGAGCTGGCATCTCACTCTCTTTGAATCTTCTTTATCATGCTAGGATTAGCAGGAAAAAGCAAAAAATTTCAGAATTGCACCTTGCAATGTGGAGATATTACTGTATGTGCATTTACAATATTCATTGATTTTTGCCATTGAAAAACATGTTTTTCATATACCAGAAATGTTTGAAGCTACTGACTGAATGAAAGGAGCTGGCATCTCACTCTCTTTGAATCTTCTTTATCATGCTAGGATTAGCAGGAAAAAGCAAAAAATTTCAGAATTGCACCTTGCAATGTGGAGATATTACTGTTTGTGCATTTACAATATTCATTGATTTTTGCCATTGAAAAACATGTTTTTCATATACCAGAAATGTTTGAAGCTACTGACTGAATGAAAGGAGCTGGCATCTCACTCTCTTTGAATCTTCTTTATCATGCTAGGATTATCAGGAAAAAGCAAAAAATTTCAGAATTGCACCTTGCAATGTGGAGATATTACTGTTTGTGCATTTACAATATTCATTGATTTTTGCCATTGAAAAACATGTTTTTCATATACCAGAAATGTTTGAAGCTACTGACTGAATGAAAGGAGCTGGCATCTCACTCTCTTTGAATCTTCTTTATCATGCTAGGATTAACAGGAAAAAGCAAAAAATTTCAGAATTGCACCTTGCAATGTGGAGATATTACTGTTTGTGCATTTACAATATTCATTGATTTTTGCCATTGAAAAACGTCCAGAA
The DNA here is from genome assembly GCF_046119375.1 of Phyllobates terribilis. Taxonomy (NCBI): domain Eukaryota; kingdom Metazoa; phylum Chordata; class Amphibia; order Anura; family Dendrobatidae; genus Phyllobates; species Phyllobates terribilis. The sequence goes on from NW_027363392.1 coordinate 24,444, forward strand.
ATGTTTGAAGCTACTGACTGAATGAAAGGAGCTGGCATCTCACTCTCTTTGAATCTTCTTTATCATGCTAGGATTAGCAGGAAAAAGCAAAAAATTTCAGAATTGCACCTTGCAATGTGGAGATATTACTGTTTGTGCATTTACAATATTCATTGATTTTTGCCATTGAAAAACATGTTTTTCATATACCAGAAATGTTTGAAGCTACTGACTGAATGAAAGGAGCTGGCATCTCACTCTCTTTGAATCTTCTTTATCATGATAGGAAAAGCAGGAAAAAGCAAAAAATTTCAGAATTGCACCTTGCAATGTGGAGATATTACTGTTTGTGCATTTACAATATTCCTTGATTTTTGCCATTGAAAAACATGTTTTTCATATACCAGAAATGTTTGAAGCTACTGACTGAATGAAAGGAGCTGGCATCTCACTCTCTTTGAATCTTCTTTATCATGCTAGGATTAACAGGAAAAAGCAAAAAATTTCAGAATTGCACCTTGCAATGTGGAGATATTACTGTTTGTGCATTTACAATATTCATTGATTTTTGCCATTGAAAAACGTCCAGAAATGTTTGAAGCTACTGACTGAATGAAAGGAGCTGGCATCTCACTCTCTTTGAATCTTCTTTATCATGCTAGGATTAGCAGGAAAAAGCAAAAAATTTCAGAATTGCACCTTGCAATGTGGAGATATTACTATTTGTGCATTTACAATATTCATTGATTTTTGCCATTGAAAAACATGTTTTTCATATACCAGAAATGTTTGAAGCTACAGACTGAATGAAAGGAGCTGGCATCTCCCTCTCTTTGAATCTTCTTTATCATGCTAGGATTAGCAGGAAAAAGCAAAAAATTTCAGAATTGCACCTTGCAATGTGGAGATATTACTGTTTGTGCATTTACAATATTCATTGATTTTTGCCATTGAAAAACGTCCAGAAATGTTTGAAGCTACTGACTGAATGAAAGGAGCTGGCATCTCACTCTCTTTGAATCTTCTTTATCATGCTAGGATTAACAGGAAAAGGCTAAAAATTTCAGAATTGCACCTTGCAATGTGGAGATATTACTGTTTGTGCATTTACAATATTCATTGATTTTTGCCATTGAAAAACATGTTTTTCATATACCAGAAATGTTTGAAGCTACTGACTGAATGAAAGGAGCTGGCATCTCACTCTCTTTGAATCTTCTTTATCATGCTAGGATTAGCAGGAAAAAGCAAAAAATTTCAGAATTGCACCTTGCAATGTGGAGATATTACTGTATGTGCATTTACAATATTCATTGATTTTTGCCATTGAAAAACATGTTTTTCATATACCAGAAATGTTTGAAGCTACTGACTGAATGAAAGGAGCTGGCATCTCACTCTCTTTGAATCTTCTTTATCATGCTAGGATTAGCAGGAAAAAGCAAAAAATTTCAGAATTGCACCTTGCAATGTGGAGATATTACTGTTTGTGCATTTACAATATTCATTGATTTTTGCCATTGAAAAACATGTTTTTCATATACCAGAAATGTTTGAAGCTACTGACTGAATGAAAGGAGCTGGCATCTCACTCTCTTTGAATCTTCTTTATCATGCTAGGATTAACAGGAAAAAGCAAAAAATTTCAGAATTGCACCTTGCAATGTGGAGATATTACTGTTTGTGCATTTACAATATTCATTGATTTTTGCCATTGAAAAACATGTTTTTCATATACCAGAAATGTTTGAAGCTACTGACTGAATGAAAGGAGCTGGCATCTCACTCTCTTTGAATCTTCTTTATCATGCTAGGATTAACAGGAAAAAGCAAAAAATTTCAGAATTGCACCTTGCAATGTGGAGATATTACTGTTTGTGCATTTACAATATTCATTGATTTTTGCCATTGAAAAACGTCCAGAAATGTTTGAAGCTACTGACTGAATGAAAGGAGCTGGCATCTCACTCTCTTTGAATCTTCTTTATCATGCTAGGATTAGCAGGAAAAAGCAAAAAATTTCAGAATTGCACCTTGCAATGTGGAGATATTACTGTTTGTGCATTTACAATATTCATTGATTTTTGCCATTGAAAAACATGTTTTTCATATACCAGAAATGTTTGAAGCTACTGACTGAATGAAAGGAGCTGGCATCTCACTCTCTTTGAATCTTCTTTATCATGCTAGGATTAGCAGGAAAAAGCAAAAAATTTCAGAATTGCACCTTGCAATGTGGAGAAATTACTGTTTGTGCATTTACAATATTCATTGATTTTTGCCATTGAAAAACATGTTTTTCATATACCAGAAATGTTTGAAGCTACTGACTGAATGAAAGGAGCTGGCATCTCACTCTCTTTGAATCTTCTTTATCATGCTAGGATTAACAGGAAAAAGCAAAAAATTTCAGAATTGCACCTTGCAATGTGGAGATATTACTGTTTGTGCATTTACAATATTCATTGATTTTTGCCATTGAAAAACATGTTTTTCATATACCAGAAATGTTTGAAGCTACTGACTGAATGAAAGGAGCTGGCATCTCACTCTCTTTGAATCTTCTTTATCATGCTAGGATTAACAGGAAAAAGCAAAAAATTTCAGAATTGCACCTTGCAATGTGGAGATATTACTGTTTGTGCATTTACAATATTCATTGATTTTTGCCATTGAAAAACATGTTTTTCATATACCAGAAATGTTTGAAGCTACTGACTGAATGAAAGGAGCTGGCATCTCACTCTCTTTGAATCTTCTTTATCATGCTAGGATTAACAGGAAAAAGCAAAAAATTTCAGAATTGCACCTTGCAATGTGGAGATATTACTGTTTGTGCATTTACAATATTCATTGATTTTTGCCATTGAAAAACATGTTTTTCATATACCAGAAATGTTTGAAGCTACTGACTGAATGAAAGGAGCTGGCATCTCACTCTCTTTGAATCTTCTTTATCATGCTAGGATTAACAGGAAAAAGCAAAAAATTTCAGAATTGCACCTTGCAATGTGGAGATATTACTGTTTGTGCATTTACAATATTCATTGATTTTTGCCATTGAAAAACGTCCAGAAATGTTTGAAGCTACTGACTGAATGAAAGGAGCTGGCATCTCACTCTCTTTGAATCTTCTTTATCATGCTAGGATTAGCAGGAAAAAGCAAAAAATTTCAGAATTGCACCTTGCAATGTGGAGATATTACTGTTTGTGCATTTACAATATTCATTGATTTTTGCCATTGAAAAACATGTTTTTCATATACCAGAAATGTTTGAAGCTACTGACTGAATGAAAGGAGCTGGCATCTCACTCTCTTTGAATCTTCTTTATCATGCTAGGATTAACAGAAAAAAGCAAAAAATTTCAGAATTGCACCTTGCAATGTGGAGATATTACTGTTTGTGCATTTACAATATTCATTGATTTTTGCCATTGAAAAACGTCCAGAAATGTTTGAAGCTACTGACTGAATGAAAGGAGCTGGCATCTCACTCTCTTTGAATCTTCTTTATCATGCTAGGATTAGCAGGAAAAAGCAAAAAATTTCAGAATTGCAACTTGCAATGTGGAGATATTACTGTTTGTGCATTTACAATATTCATTGATTTTTGCCATTGAAAAACGTCCAGAAATGTTTGAAGCTACTGACTGAATGAAAGGAGCTGGCATCTCACTCTCTTTGAATCTTCTTTATCATGCTAGGATTAACAGGAAAAAGCTAAAAATTTCAGAATTGCACCTTGCAATGTGGAGATATTACTGTTTGTGCATTTACAATATTCATTGATTTTTGCCATTGAAAAACATGTTTTTCATATACCAGAAATGTTTGAAGCTACTGACTGAATGAAAGGAGCTGGCATCTCACTCTCTTTGAATCTTCTTTATCATGCTAGGATTAGCAGGAAAAAGCAAAAAATTTCAGAATTGCACCTTGCAATGTGGAGATATTACTGTATGTGCATTTACAATATTCATTGATTTTTGCCATTGAAAAACATGTTTTTCATATACCAGAAATGTTTGAAGCTACTGACTGAATGAAAGGAGCTGGCATCTCACTCTCTTTGAATCTTCTTTATCATGCTAGGATTAGCAGGAAAAAGCAAAAAATTTCAGAATTGCACCTTGCAATGTGGAGATATTACTGTTTGTGCATTTACAATATTCATTGATTTTTGCCATTGAAAAACATGTTTTTCATATACCAGAAATGTTTGAAGCTACTGACTGAATGAAAGGAGCTGGCATCTCACTCTCTTTGAATCTTCTTTATCATGCTAGGATTAGCAGGAAAAAGCAAAAAATTTCAGAATTGCACCTTGCAATGTGGAGATATTACTGTATGTGCATTTACAATATTCATTGATTTTTGCCATTGAAAAACATGTTTTTCATATACCAGAAATGTTTGAAGCTACTGACTGAATGAAAGGAGCTGGCATCTCACTCTCTTTGAATCTTCTTTATCATGCTAGGATTAGCAGGAAAAAGCAAAAAATTTCAGAATTGCACCTTGCAATGTGGAGATATTACTGTTTGTGCATTTACAATATTCATTGATTTTTGCCATTGAAAAACGTCCAGAAATGTTTGAAGCTACTGACTGAATGAAAGGAGCTGGCATCTCACTCTCTTTGAATCTTCTTTATCATGCTAGGATTAGCAGGAAAAAGCAAAAAATTTCAGAATTGCACCTTGCAATGTGGAGATATTACTGTTTGTGCATTTACAATATTCATTGATTTTTGCCATTGAAAAACATGTTTTTCATATACCAGAAATGTTTGAAGCTACTGACTGAATGAAAGGAGCTGGCATCTCACTCTCTTTGAATCTTCTTTATCATGATAGGAAAAGCAGGAAAAAGCAAAAAATTTCAGAATTGCACCTTGCAATGTGGAGATATTACTGTTTGTGCATTTACAATATTCCTTGATTTTTGCCATTGAAAAACATGTTTTTCATATACCAGAAATGTTTGAAGCTACTGACTGAATGAAAGGAGCTGGCATCTCACTCTCTTTGAATCTTCTTTATCATGCTAGGATTAACAGGAAAAAGCAAAAAATTTCAGAATTGCACGTTGCAATGTGGAGATATTACTGTTTGTGCATTTACAATATTCATTGATTTTTGCCATTGAAAAACGTCCAGAAATGTTTGAAGCTACTGACTGAATGAAAGGAGCTGGCATCTCACTCTCTTTGAATCTTCTTTATCATGCTAGGATTAGCAGGAAAAAGCAAAAAATTTCAGAATTGCACCTTGCAATGTGGAGATATTACTGTTTGTGCATTTACAATATTCATTGATTTTTGCCATTGAAAAACATGTTTTTCATATACCAGAAATGTTTGAAGCTACTGACTGAATGAAAGGAGCTGGCATCTCACTCTCTTTGAATCTTCTTTATCATGCTAGGATTAGCAGGAAAAAGCAAAAAATTTCAGAATTGCACCTTGCAATGTGGAGATATTACTGTTTGTGCATTTACAATATTCATTGATTTTTGCCATTGAAAAACATGTTTTTCATATACCAGAAATGTTTGAAGCTACTGACTGAATGAAAGGAGCTGGCATCTCACTCTCTTTGAATCTTCTTTATCATGCTAGGATTAACAGGAAAAAGCAAAAAAATTCAGAATTGCACCTTGCAATGTGGAGATATTACTGTTTGTGCATTTACAATATTCATTGATTTTTGCCATTGAAAAACATGTTTTTCATATACCAGAAATGTTTGAAGCTACTGACTGAATGAAAGGAGCTGGCATCTCACTCTCTTTGAATCTTCTTTATCATGCTAGGATTAACAGGAAAAAGCAAAAAATTTCAGAATTGCACCTTGCAATGTGGAGATATTACTGTTTGTGCATTTACAATATTCATTGATTTTTGCCATTGAAAAACGTCCAGAAATGTTTGAAGCTACTGACTGAATGAAAGGAGCTGGCATCTCACTCTCTTTGAATCTTCTTTATCATGCTAGGATTAGCAGGAAAAAGCAAAAAATTTCAGAATTGCACCTTGCAATGTGGAGATATTACTGTTTGTGCATTTACAATATTCATTGATTTTTGCCATTGAAAAACGTCCAGAAATGTTTGAAGCTACTGACTGAATGAAAGGAGCTGGCATCTCACTCTCTTTGAATCTTCTTTATCATGCTAGGATTAACAGGAAAAAGCTAAAAATTTCAGAATTGCACCTTGCAATGTGGAGATATTACTGTTTGTGCATTTACAATATTCATTGATTTTTGCCATTGAAAAACATGTTTTTCATATACCAGAAATGTTTGAAGCTACTGACTGAATGAAAGGAGCTGGCATCTCACTCTCTTTGAATCTTCTTTATCATGCTAGGATTAGCAGGAAAAAGCAAAAAATTTCAGAATTGCACCTTGCAATGTGGAGATATTACTGTATGTGCATTTACAATATTCATTGATTTTTGCCATTGAAAAACATGTTTTTCATATACCAGAAATGTTTGAAGCTACTGACTGAATGAAAGGAGCTGGCATCTCACTCTCTTTGAATCTTCTTTATCATGCTAGGATTAGCAGGAAAAAGCAAAAAATTTCAGAATTGCACCTTGCAATGTGGAGATATTACTGTTTGTGCATTTACAATATTCATTGATTTTTGCCATTGAAAAACATGTTTTTCATATACCAGAAATGTTTGAAGCTACTGACTGAATGAAAGGAGCTGGCATCTCACTCTCTTTGAATCTTCTTTATCATGCTAGGATTAACAGGAAAAAGCAAAAAATTTCAGAATTGCACCTTGCAATGTGGAGATATTACTGTTTGTGCATTTACAATATTCATTGATTTTTGCCATTGAAAAACATGTTTTTCATATACCAGAAATGTTTGAAGCTACTGACTGAATGAAAGGAGCTGGCATCTCACTCTCTTTGAATCTTCTTTATCATGCTAGGATTAACAGGAAAAAGCAAAAAATTTCAGAATTGCACCTTGCAATGTGGAGATATTACTGTTTGTGCATTTACAATTTTCATTGATTTTTGCCATTGAAAAACGTCCAGAAATGTTTGAAGCTACTGACTGAATGAAAGGAGCTGGCATCTCACTCTCTTTGAATCTTCTTTATCATGCTAGGATTAGCAGGAAAAAGCAAAAAATTTCAGAATTGCACCTTGCAATGTGGAGATATTACTGTTTGTGCATTTACAATATTCATTGATTTTTGCCATTGAAAAACATGTTTTTCATATACCAGAAATGTTTGAAGCTACTGACTGAATGAAAGGAGCTGGCATCTCACTCTCTTTGAATCTTCTTTATCATGCTAGGATTAACAGGAAAAAGCAAAAAATTTCAGAATTGCACCTTGCAATGTGGAGATATTACTGTTTGTGCATTTACAATATTCATTGATTTTTGCCATTGAAAAACGTCCAGAAATGTTTGAAGCTACTGACTGAATGAAAGGAGCTGGCATCTCACTCTCTTTGAATCTTCTTTATCATGCTAGGATTAGCAGGAAAAAGCAAAAAATTTCAGAATTGCACCTTGCAATGTGGAGATATTACTGTTTGTGCATTTACAATATTCATTGATTTTTGCCATTGAAAAACGTCCAGAAATGTTTGAAGCTACTGACTGAATGAAAGGAGCTGGCATCTCACTCTCTTTGAATCTTCTTTATCATGCTAGGATTAACAGGAAAAAGCAAAAAATTTCAGAATTGCACCTTGCAATGTGGAGATATTACTGTTTGTGCATTTACAATATTCATTGATTTTTGCTATTGAAAAACATGTTTTTCATATACCAGAAATGTTTGAAGCTACTGACTGAATGAAAGGAGCTGGCATCTCACTCTCTTTGAATCTTCTTTATCATGCTAGGATTAGCAGGAAAAAGCAAAAAATTTCAGAATTGCACCTTGCAATGTGGAGATATTACTGTATGTGCATTTACAATATTCATTGATTTTTGCCATTGAAAAACATGTTTTTCATATACCAGAAATGTTTGAAGCTACTGACTGAATGAAAGGAGCTGGCATCTCACTCTCTTTGAATCTTCTTTATCATGCTAGGATTAGCAGGAAAAAGCAAAAAATTTCAGAATTGCACCTTGCAATGTGGAGATATTACTGTTTATGCATTTACAATATTCATTGATTTTTGCCATTGAAAAACATGTTTTTCATATACCAGAAATGTTTGAAGCTACTGACTGAATGAAAGGAGCTGGCATCTCACTCTCTTTGAATCTTCTTTATCATGCTAGGTTTAACAGGAAAAAGCAAAAAATTTCAGAATTGCACCTTGCAATGTGGAGATATTACTGTTTGTGCATTTACAATATTCATTGATTTTTGCCATTGAAAAACATGTTTTTCATATACCAGAAATGTTTGAAGCTACTGACTGAATGAAAGGAGCTGGCATCTCACTCTCTTTGAATCTTCTTTATCATGCTAGTATTAGCAGGAAAAAGCAAAAAATTTCAGAATTGCACCTTGCAATGTGGAGATATTACTGTTTGTGCATTTACAATATTCATTGATTTTTGCCATTGAAAAACATGTTTTTCATATACCAGAAATGTTTGAAGCTACTGACTGAATGAAAGGAGCTGGCATCTCACTCTCTTTGAATCTTCTTTATCATGCTAGGATTAGCAGGAAAAAGCAAAAAAATTCAGAATTGCACCTTGCAATGTGGAGATATTACTGTTTGTGCATTTACAATATTCATTGATTTTTGCCATTGAAAAACATGTTTTTCATATACCAGAAATGTTTGAAGCTTCTGACTGAATGAAAGGAGCTGGCATCTCACTCTCTTTGAATCTTCTTTATCATGCTAGGATTAACAGGAAAAAGCAAAAAATTTCAGAATTGCACCTTGCAATGTGGAGATATTACTGTTTGTGCATTTACAATATTCATTGATTTTTGCCATTGAAAAACATGTTTTTCATATACCAGAAATGTTTGAAGCTACTGACTGAATGAAAGGAGCTGGCATCTCACTCTCTTTGAATCTTCTTTATCATGCTAGGATTAACAGGAAAAAGCAAAAAATTTCAGAATTGCACCTTGCAATGTGGAGATATTACTGTTTGTGCATTTACAATATTCATTGATTTTTGCCATTGAAAAACGTCCAGAAATGTTTGAAGCTACTGACTGAATGAAAGGAGCTGGCATCTCACTCTCTTTGAATCTTCTTTATCATGCTAGTATTAGCAGGAAAAAGCAAAAAATTTCAGAATTGCACCTTGCAATGTGGAGATATTACTGTTTGTGCATTTACAATATTCATTGATTTTTGCCATTGAAAAACATGTTTTTCATATACCAGAAATGTTTGAAGCTACTGACTGAATGAAAGGAGCTGGCATCTCACTCTCTTTGAATCTTCTTTATCATGCTAGGATTAACAGGAAAAAGCAAAAAATTTCAGAATTGCACCTTGCAATGTGGAGATATTACTGTTTGTGCATTTACAATATTCATTGATTTTTGCCATTGAAAAACGTCCAGAAATGTTTGAAGCTACTGACTGAATGAAAGGAGCTGGCATCTCACTCTCTTTGAATCTTCTTTATCATGCTAGGATTAGCAGGAAAAAGCAAAAAATTTCAGAATTGCACCTTGCAATGTGGAGATATTACTGTTTGTGCATTTACAATATTCATTGATTTTTGCCATTGAAAAACATGTTTTTCATATACCAGAAATGTTTGAAGCTACTGACTGAATGAAAGGAGCTGGCATCTCACTCTCTTTGAATCTTCTTTATCATGCTAGTATTAGCAGGAAAAAGCAAAAAATTTCAGAATTGCACCTTGCAATGTGGAGATATTACTGTTTGTGCATTTACAATATTCATTGATTTTTGCCATTGAAAAACATGTTTTTCATATACCAGAAATGTTTGAAGCTACTGACTGAATGAAAGGAGCTGGCATCTCACTCTCTTTGAATCTTCTTTATCATGCTAGGATTAGCAGGAAAAAGCAAAAAAATTCAGAATTGCACCTTGCAATGTGAGATATTACTGTTTGTGCATTTACAATATTCATTGATTTTTGCCATTGAAAAACATGTTTTTCATATACCAGAAATGTTTGAAGCTTCTGACTGAATGAAAGGAGCTGGCATCTCACTCTCTTTGAATCTTCTTTATCATGCTAGGATTAACAGGAAAAAGCAAAAAATTTCAGAATTGCACCTTGCAATGTGGAGATATTACTGTTTGTGCATTTACAATATTCATTGATTTTTGCCATTGAAAAACATGTTTTTCATATACCAGAAATGTTTGAAGCTACTGACTGAATGAAAGGAGCTGGCATCTCACTCTCTTTGAATCTTCTTTATCATGCTAGGATTAACAGGAAAAAGCAAAAAATTTCAGAATTGCACCTTGCAATGTGGAGATATTACTGTTTGTGCATTTACAATATTCATTGATTTTTGCCATTGAAAAACGTCCAGAAATGTTTGAAGCTACTGACTGAATGAAAGGAGCTGGCATCTCACTCTCTTTGAATCTTCTATATCATGCTAGGATTAGCAGGAAAAAGCAAAAAATTTCAGAATTGCACCTTGCAATGTGGAGATATTACTGTTTGTGCATTTACAATATTCATTGATTTTTGCCATTGAAAAACATGTTTTTCATATACCAGAAATGTTTGAAGCTACTGACTGAATGAAAGGAGCTGGCATCTCACTCTCTTTGAATCTTCTTTATCATGCTAGGATTAACAGGAAAAAGCAAAAAATTTCAGAATTGCACCTTGCAATGTGGAGATATTACTGTTTGTGCATTTACAATATTCATTGATTTTTGCCATTGAAAAACGTCCAGAAATGTTTGAAGCTACTGACTGAATGAAAGGAGCTGGCATCTCACTCTCTTTGAATCTTCTTTATCATGCTAGGATTAGCAGGAAAAAGCAAAAAATTTCAGAATTGCACCTTGCAATGTGGAGATATTACTGTTTGTGCATTTACAATATTCATTGATTTTTGCCATTGAAAAACATGTTTTTCATATACCAGAAATGTTTGAAGCTACTGACTGAATGAAAGGAGCTGGCATCTCACTCTCTTTGAATCTTCTTTATCATGCTAGGATTAGCAGGAAAAAGCAAAAAATTTCAGAATTGCACCTTGCAATGTGGAGATATTACTGTTTGTGCATTTACAATAATCATTGATTTTTGCCATTGAAAAACATGTTTTTCATATACCAGAAATGTTTGAAGCTACTGACTGAATGAAAGGAGCTGGCATCTCACTCTCTTTGAATCTTCTTTATCATGCTAGGATTAACAGGAAAAAGCAAAAAATTTCAGAATTGCACCTTGCAATGTGGAGATATTACTGTTTGTGCATTTACAATATTCATTGATTTTTGCCATTGAAAAACATGTTTTTCATATACCAGAAATGTTTGAAGCTACTGACTGAATGAAAGGAGCTGGCATCTCACTCTCTTTGAATCTTCTTTATCATGCTAGGATTAACAGGAAAAAGCAAAAAATTTCAGAATTGCACCTTGCAATGTGGAGATATTACTGTTTGTGCATTTACAATATTCATTGATTTTTGCCATTGAAAAACATGTTTTTCATATACCAGAAATGTTTGAAGCAACTGACTGAATGAAAGGAGCTGGCATCTCACTCTCTTTGAATCTTCTTTATCATGATAGGAAAAGCAGGAAAAAGCAAAAAATTTCAGAATTGCACCTTGCAATGTGGAGATATTACTGTTTGTGCATTTACAATATTCATTGATTTTTGCCATTGAAAAACATGTTTTTCATATACCAGAAATGTTTGAAGCTACTGACTGAATGAAAGGAGCTGGCATCTCACTCTCTTTGAATCTTCTTTATCATGATAGGAAAAGCAGGAAAAAGCAAAAAATTTCAGAATTGCACCTAGCAATGTGGAGATATTACTGTTTGTGCATTTACAATATTCCTTGATTTTTGCCATTGAAAAACATGTTTTTCATATACCAGAAATGTTTGAAGCTACTGACTGAATGAAAGGAGCTGGCATCTCACTCTCTTTGAATCTTCTTTATCATGCTAGGATTAACAGGAAAAAGCAAAAAATTTCAGAATTGCACCTTGCAATGTGGAGATATTACTGTTTGTGCATTTACAATATTCATTGATTTTTGCCATTGAAAAACGTCCAGAAATGTTTGAAGCTACTGACTGAATGAAAGGAGCTGGCATCTCACTCTCTTTGAATCTTCTTTATCATGCTAGGATTAGCAGGAAAAAGCAAAAAATTTCAGAATTGCACCTTGCAATGTGGAGATATTACTGTTTGTGCATTTACAATATTCATTGATTTTTGCCATTGAAAAACATGTTTTTCATATACCAGAAATGTTTGAAGCTACTGACTGAATGAAAGGAGCTGGCATCTCACTCTCTTTGAATCTTCTTTATCATGCTAGGATTAGCAGGAAAAAGCAAAAAATTTCAGAATTGCACCTTGCAATGTGGAGATATTACTGTTTGTGCATTTACAATATTCATTGATTTTTGCCATTGAAAAACATGTTTTTCATATACCAGAAATGTTTGAAGCTACTGACTGAATGAAAGGAGCTGGCATCTCACTCTCTTTGAATCTTCTTTATCATGCTAGGATTAACAGGAAAAAGCAAAAAATTTCAGAATTGCACCTTGCAATGTGGAGATATTACTGTTTGTGCATTTACAATATTCATTGATTTTTGCCATTGAAAAACATGTTTTTCATATACCAGAAATGTTTGAAGCTACTGACTGAATGAAAGGAGCTGGCATCTCACTCTCTTTGAATCTTCTTTATCATGCTAGGATTAACAGGAAAAAGCAAAAAATTTCACAATTGCACCTTGCAATGTGGAGATATTACTGTTTGTGCATTTACAATATTCATTGATTTTTGCCATTGAAAAACGTCCAGAAATGTTTGAAGCTACTGACTGAATGAAAGGAGCTGGCATCTCACTCTCTTTGAATCTTCTTTATCATGCTAGGATTAGCAGGAAAAAGCAAAAAATTTCAGAATTGCACCTTGCAATGTGGAGATATTACTGTTTGTGCATTTACAATATTCATTGATTTTTGCCATTGAAAAACGTCCAGAAATGTTTGAAGCTACTGACTGAATGAAAGGAGCTGGCATCTCACTCTCTTTGAATCTTCTTTATCATGCTAGGATTAACAGGAAAAAGCTAAAAATTTCAGAATTGCACCTTGCAATGTGGAGATATTACTGTTTGTGCATTTACAATATTCATTGATTTTTGCCATTGAAAAACATGTTTTTCATATACCAGAAATGTTTGAAGCTACTGACTGAATGAAAGGAGCTGGCATCTCACTCTCTTTGAATCTTCTTTATCATGCTAGGATTAGCAGGAAAAAGCAAAAAATTTCAGAATTGCACCTTGCAATGTGGAGATATTACTGTATGTGCATTTACAATATTCATTGATTTTTGCCATTGAAAAACATGTTTTTCATATACCAGAAATGTTTGAAGCTACTGACTGAATGAAAGGAGCTGGCATCTCACTCTCTTTGAATCTTCTTTATCATGCTAGGATTAGCAGGAAAAAGCAAAAAATTTCAGAATTGCACCTTGCAATGTGGAGATATTACTGTTTGTGCATTTACAATATTCATTGATTTTTGCCATTGAAAAACATGTTTTTCATATACCATAAATGTTTGAAGCTACTGACTGAATGAAAGGAGCTGGCATCTCACTCTCTTTGAATCTTCTTTATCATGCTAGGATTAACAGGAAAAAGCAAAAAATTTCAGAATTGCACCTTGCAATGTGGAGATATTACTGTTTGTGCATTTACAATATTCATTGATTTTTGCCATTGAAAAACGTCCAGAAATGTTTGAAGCTACTGACTGAATGAAAGGAGCTGGCATCTCACTCTCTTTGAATCTTCTTTATCATGCTAGGATTAGCAGGAAAAAGCAAAAAATTTCAGAATTGCACCTTGCAATGTGGAGATATTACTGTTTGTGCATTTACAATATTCATTGATTTTTGCCATTGAAAAACATGTTTTTCATATACCAGAAATGTTTGAAGCTACTGACTGAATGAAAGGAGCTGGCATCTCACTCTCTTTGAATCTTCTTTATCATGCTAGGATTAGCAGGAAAAAGCAAAAAATTTCAGAATTGCACCTTGCAATGTGGAGATATTACTGTTTGTGCATTTACAATATTCATTGATTTTTGCCATTGAAAAACATGTTTTTCATATACCAGAAATGTTTGAAGCTACTGACTGAATGAAAGGAGCTGGCATCTCACTCTCTTTGAATCTTCTTTATCATGCTAGGATTAACAGGAAAAAGCAAAAAATTTCAGAATTGCACCTTGCAATGTGGAGATATTACTGTTTGTGCATTTACAATATTCATTGATTTTTGCCATTGAAAAACATGTTTTTCATATACCAGAAATGTTTGAAGCTACTGACTGAATGAAAGGAGCTGGCATCTCACTCTCTTTGAATCTTCTTTATCATGCTAGGATTAACAGGAAAAAGCAAAAAATTTCAGAATTGCACCTTGCAATGTGGAGATATTACTGTTTGTGCATTTACAATATTCATTGATTTTTGCCATTGAAAAACGTCCAGAAATGTTTGAAGCTACTGACTGAATGAAAGGAGCTGGCATCTCACTCTCTTTGAATCTTCTTTATCATGCTAGGATTAGCAGGAAAAAGCAAAAAATTTCAGAATTGCACCTTGCAATGTGGAGATATTACTGTTTGTGCATTTCCAATATTCATTGATTTTTGCCATTGAAAAACATGTTTTTCATATACCAGAAATGTTTGAAGCTACTGACTGAATGAAAGGAGCTGGCATCTCACTCTCTTTGAATCTTCTTTATCATGATAGGAAAAGCAGGAAAAAGCAAAAAATTTCAGAATTGCACCTTGCAATGTGGAGATATTACTGTTTGTGCATTTACAATATTCCTTGATTTTTGCCATTGAAAAACATGTTTTTCATATACCAGAAATGTTTGAAGCTACTGACTGAATGAAAGGAGCTGGCATCTCACTCTCTTTGAATCTTCTTTATCATGCTAGGATTAACAGGAAAAAGCAAAACATTTCAGAATTGCACCTTGCAATGTGGAGATATTACTGTTTGTGCATTTACAATATTCATTGATTTTTGCCATTGAAAAACGTCCAGAAATGTTTGAAGCTACTGACTGAATGAAAGGAGCTGGCATCTCACTCTCTTTGAATCTTCTTTATCATGCTAGGATTAGCAGGAAAAAGCAAAAAATTTCAGAATTGCACCTTGCAATGTGGAGATATTACTGTTTGTGCATTTACAATATTCATTGATTTTTGCCATTGAAAAACATGTTTTTCATATACCAGAAATGTTTGAAGCTACTGACTGAATGAAAGGAGCTGGCATCTCACTCTCTTTGAATCTTCTTTATCATGCTAGGATTAACAGGAAAAAGCAAAAAATTTCAGAATTGCACCTTGCAATGTGGAGATATTACTGTTTGTGCATTTACAATATTCATTGATTTTTGCCATTGAAAAACATGTTTTTCATATACCAGAAATGTTTGAAGCTACTGACTGAATGAAAGGAGCTGGCATCTCACTCTCTTTGAATCTTCTTTATCATGCTAGGATTAACAGGAAAAAGCAAAAAATTTCAGAATTGCACCTTGCAATGTGGAGATATTACTGTTTGTGCAGTTACAATATTCATTGATTTTTGCCATTGAAAAACGTCCAGAAATGTTTGAAGCTACTGACTGAATGAAATGAGCTGGCATCTCACTCTCTTTGAATCTTCTTTATCATGCTAGGATTAGCAGGAAAAAGCAAAAAATTTCAGAATTGCACCTTGCAATGTGGAGATATTACTGTTTGTGCATTTACAATATTCATTGATTTTTGCCATTGAAAAACATGTTTTTCATATACCAGAAATGTTTGAAGCTACTGACTGAATGAAAGGAGCTGGCATCTCACTCTCTTTGAATCTTCTTTATCATGCTAGGATTAGCAGGAAAAAGCAAAAAATTTCAGAATTGCACCTTGCAATGTGGAGATATTACTGTATGTGCATTTACAATATTCATTGATTTTTGCCATTGAAAAACATGTTTTTCATATACCAGAAATGTTTGAAGCTACTGACTGAATGAAAGGAGCTGGCATCTCACTCTCTTTGAATCTTCTTTATCATGCTAGGATTAGCAGGAAAAAGCAAAAAATTTCAGAATTGCACCTTGCAATGTGGAGATATTACTGTTTGTGCATTTACAATATTCATTGATTTTTGCCATTGAAAAACATGTTTTTCATATACCAGAAATGTTTGAAGCTACTGACTGAATGAAAGGAGCTGGCATCTCACTCTCTTTGAATCTTCTTTATCATGCTAGGATTAACAGGAAAAAGCAAAAAATTTCAGAATTGCACCTTGCAATGTGGAGATATTACTGTTTGTGCATTTACAATATTCATTGATTTTTGCCATTGAAAAACATGTTTTTCATATACCAGAAATGTTTGAAGCTACTGACTGAATGAAAGGAGCTGGCATCTCACTCTCTTTGAATCTTCTTTATCATGCTAGGATTAACAGGAAAAAGCAAAACATTTCAGAATTGCACCTTGCAATGTGGAGATATTACTGTTTGTGCATTTACAATATTCATTGATTTTTGCCATTGAAAAACGTCCAGAAATGTTTGAAGCTACTGACTGAATGAAAGGAGCTGGCATCTCACTCTCTTTGATTCTTCTTTATCATGCTAGGATTAGCAGGAAAAAGCAAAAAATTTCAGAATTGCACCTTGCAATGTGGAGATATTACTGTTTGTGCATTTACAATATTCATTGATTTTTGCCATTGAAAAACATGTTTTTCATATACCAGAAATGTTTGAAGCTACTGACTGAAAGGAGCTGGCATCTCACTCTCTTTGAATCTTCTTTATCATGCTAGGATTAGCAGGAAAAAGCAAAAAATTTCAGAATTGCACCTTGCAATGTGGAGATATTACTGTTTGTGCATTTACAATATTCATTGATTTTTGCCATTGAAAAACATGTTTTTCTTATACCAGAAATGTTTGAAGCTACTGACTGAATGAAAGGAGCTGGCATCTCACTCTCTTTGAATCTTCTTTATCATGCTAGGATTAACAGGAAAAAGCAAAAAATTTCAGAATTGCACCTTGCAATGTGGAGATATTACTGTTTGTGCATTTACAATATTCATTGATTTTTGCCATTGAAAAACATGTTTTTCATATACCAGAAATGTTTGAAGCTACTGACTGAATGAAAGGAGCTGGCATCTCACTCTCTTTGAATCTTCTTTATCATGCTAGGATTAACAGGAAAAAGCAAAAAATTTCAGAATTGCACCTTGCAATGTGGAGATATTACTGTTTGTGCATTTACAATATTCATTGATTTTTGCCATTGAAAAACGTCCAGAAATGTTTGAAGCTACTGACTGAATGAAAGGAGCTGGCATCTCACTCTCTTTGAATCTTCTTTATCATGCTAGGATTAGCAGGAAAAAGCAAAAAATTTCAGAATTGCACCTTGCAATGTGGAGATTTTACTGTTTGTGCATTTACAATATTCATTGATTTTTGCCATTGAAAAACATGTTTTTCATATACCAGAAATGTTTGAAGCTACTGACTGAAAGGAGCTGGCATCTCAATCTCTTTGAATCTTCTTTATCATGCTAGGATTAGCAGGAAAAAGCAAAAAATTTCAGAATTGCACCTTGCAATGTGGAGATATTACTGTTTGTGCATTTACAATATTCATTGATTTTTGCCATTGAAAAACATGTTTTTCATATACCAGAAATGTTTGAAGCTACTGACTGAATGAAAGGAGCTGGCATCTCACTCTCTTTGAATCTTCTTTATCATGCTAGGATTAACAGGAAAAAGCAAAAAATTTCAGAATTGCACCTTGCAATGTGGAGATATTACTGTTTGTGCATTTACAATATTCATTGATTTTGCCATTGAAAAACGTCCAGAAATGTTTGAAGCTACTGACTGAATGAATGGAGCTGGCATCTCACTCTCTTTGAATCTCCTTTATCATGCTAGGATTAACAGGAAAAAGCTAAAAATTTCAGAATTGCACCTTGCAATGTGGAGATATTACTGTTTGTGCATTTACAATATTCATTGATTTTTGCCATTGAAAAACATGTTTTTCATATACCAGAAATGTTTGAAGCTACTGACTGAATGAAAGGAGCTGGCATCTCACTCTCTTTGAATCTTCTTTATCATGCTAGGATTAGCAGGAAAAAGCAAAAAATTTCAGAATTGCACCTTGAAATGTGGAGATATTACTGTTTGTGCATTTACAATATTCACTGATTTTTGCCATTGAAAAACATGTTTTTCATATACCAGAAATGTTTGAAGCTACTGACTGAATGAAAGGAGCTGGCATCTCACTCTCTTTGAATCTTCTTTATCATGCTAGGATTAGAAGGAAAAAGCAAAAAATTTCAGAATTGCACCTTGCAATGTGGAGATATTACTGTTTGTGCATTTACAATATTCATTGATTTTTGCCATTGAAAAACATGTTTTTCATATACCAAAAATGTTTGAAGCTACTGACTGAATGAAAGGAGCTGGCATCTCACTCTCTTTGAATCTTCTTTATCATGCTAGGATTAACAGGAAAAAGCAAAAAATTTCAGAATTGCACCTTGCAATGTGGAGATATTACTGTTTGTGCATTTACAATATTCATTGATTTTTGCCATTGAAAAACATGTTTTTCATATACCAGAAATGTTTGAAGCTACTGACTGAATGAAAGGAGCTGGCATCTCACTCTCTTTGAATCTTCTTTATCATGCTAGGATTAACAGGAAAAAGCAAAAAATTTCAGAATTGCACCTTGCAATGTGGAGATATTACTGTTTGTGCATTTACAATATTCATTGATTTTTGCCATTGAAAAACGTCCAGAAATGTTTGAAGCTACTGACTGAATGAAAGGAGCTGGCATCTCACTCTCTTTGAATCTTCTTTATCATGCTAGGATTAGCAGGAAAAAGCAAAATATTTCAGAATTGCACCTTGCAATGTGGAGATATTACTGTTTGTGCATTTACAATATTCATTGATTTTTGCCATTGAAAAACATGTTTTTCATATACCAGAAATGTTTGAAGCTACTGACTGAAAGGAGCTGGCATCTCACTCTCTTTGAATCTTCTTTATCATGCTAGGATTAGCAGGAAAAAGCAAAAAATTTCAGAATTGCACCTTGCAATGTGGAGATATTACTGTTTGTGCATTTACAATATTCATTGATTTTTGCCATTGAAAAACATGTTTTTCATATACCAGAAATGTTTGAAGCTCCTGACTGAATGAAAGGAGCTGGCATCTCACTCTCTTTGAATCTTCTTTATCATGCTAGGATTAACAGGAAAAAGCAAAAAATTTCAGAATTGCACCTTGCAATGTGGAGATATTACTGTTTGTGCATTTACAATATTCATTGATTTTTGCCATTGAAAAACGTCCAGAAATGTTTGAAGCTACTGACTGAATGAATGGAGCTGGCATCTCACTCTCTTTGAATCTCCTTTATCATGCTAGGATTAACAGGAAAAAGCTAAAAATTTCAGAATTGCACCTTGCAATGTGGAGATATTACTGTTTGTGCATTTACAATATTCATTGATTTTTGCCATTGAAAAACATGTTTTTCATATACCAGAAATGTTTGAAGCTACTGACTGAATGAAAGGAGCTGGCATCTCACTCTCTTTGAATCTTCTTTATCATGCTAGGATTAGCAGGAAAAAGCAAAAAATTTCAGAATTGCACCTTGCAATGTGGAGATATTACTGTTTGTGCATTTACAATATTCATTGATTTTTGCCATTGAAAAACATGTTTTTCATATACCAGAAATGTTTGAAGCTACTGACTGAATGAAAGGAGCTGGCATCTCACTCTCTTTGAATCTTCTTTATCATGCTAGGATTAGCAGGAAAAAGCAGAAAATTTCAGAATTGCACCTTGCAATGTGGAGATATTACTGTTTGTGCATTTACAATATTCATTGATTTTTGCCATTGAAAAACATGTTTTTCATATACCAGAAATGTTTGAAGCTACTGACTGAATGAAAGGAGCTGGCATCTCACTCTCTTTGAATCTTCTTTATCATGCTAGGATTAACAGGAAAAAGCAAAAAATTTCAGAATTGCACCTTGCAATGTGGAGATATTACTGTTTGTGCATTTACAATATTCATTGATTTTTGCCATTGAAAAACATGTTTTTCATATACCAGAAATGTTTGAAGCTACTGACTGAATGAAAGGAGCTGGCATCTCACTCTCTTTGAATCTTCTTTATCATGCTAGGATTAACAGGAAAAAGCAAAAAATTTCAGAATTGCACCTTGCAATGTGGAGATATTACTGTTTGTGCATTTACAATATTCATTGATTTTTGCCATTGAAAAACGTCCAGAAATGTTTGAAGCTACTGACTGAATGAAAGGAGCTGGCATCTCACTCTCTTTGAATCTTCTTTATCATGCTAGGATTAGCAGGAAAAAGCAAAAAATTTCAGAATTGCACCTTGCAATGTGGAGATATTACTGTTTGTGCATTTACAATATTCATTGATTTTTGCCATTGAAAAACATGTTTTTCATATACCAGAAATGTTTGAAGCTACTGACTGAAAGGAGCTGGCATCTCACTCTCTTTGAATCTTCTTTATCATGCTAGGATTAGCAGGAAAAAGCAAAAAATTTCAGAATTGCACCTTGCAATGTGGAGATATTACTGTTTGTGCATTTACAATATTCATTGATTTTTGCCATTGAAAAACATGTTTTTCATATACCAGAAATGTTTGAAGCTACTGACTGAATGAAAGGAGCTGGCATCTCACTCTCTTTGAATCTTCTTTATCATGCTAGGATTAACAGGAAAAAGCAAAAAATTTCAGAATTGCACCTTGCAATGTGGAGATATTACTGTTTGTGCATTTACAATATTCATTGATTTTTGCCATTGAAAAACATCCAGAAATGTTTGAAGCTACTGACTGAATGAATGGAGCTGGCATCTCACTCTCTTTGAATCTCCTTTATCATGCTAGGATTAACAGGAAAAAGCTAAAAATTTCAGAATTGCACCTTGCAATGTGGAGATATTACTGTTTGTGCATTTACAATATTCATTGATTTTTGCCATTGAAAAACATGTTTTTCATATACCAGAAATGTTTGAAGCTACTGACTGAATGAAAGGAGCTGGCATCTCACTCTCTTTGAATCTTCTTTATCATGCTAGGATTAGCAGGAAAAAGCAAAAAATTTCAGAATTGCACCTTGCAATGTGGAGATATTACTGTTTGTGCATTTACAATATTCATTGATTTTTGCCATTGAAAAACATGTTTTTCATATACCAGAAATGTTTGAAGCTACTGACTGAATGAAAGGAGCTGGCATCTCACTCTCTTTGAATCTTCTTTATCATGCTAGGATTAGCAGGAAAAAGCAAAAAATTTCAGAATTGCACCTTGCAATGTGGAGATATTACTGTTTGTGCATTTACAATATTCATTGATTTTTGCCATTGAAAAACATGTTTTTCATATACCAGAAATGTTTGAAGCTACTGACTGAATGAAAGGAGCTGGCATCTCACTCTCTTTGAATCTTCTTTATCATGCTAGGATTAACAGGAAAAAGCAAAAAATTTCAGAATTGCACCTTGCAATGTGGAGATATTACTGTTTGTGCATTTACAATATTCATTGATTTTTGCCATTGAAAAACGTCCAGAAATGTTTGAAGCTACTGACTGAATGAAAGGAGCTGGCATCTCACTCTCTTTGAATCTTCTTTATCATGCTAGGATTAGCAGGAAAAAGCAAAAAATTTCAGAATTGCACCTTGCAATGTGGAGATATTACTGTTTGTGCATTTACAATATTTCAATGGCAAAAATCAATGAATATTGTAAATGCACAAACAGTAATTTATCCGCATTGCAAGGTGCAATTCTGAAATTTTTTGCTTTTTCCTGCTCCTCTTAGCATGATAAAGAAGATTCAAAGAGAATGAGATGCCAAGCTCCTTACATTCAGTCAGTAGCTTCAATCATTTCTGGACGTTTTTCAATGGCAAAAATCAATGAATATTGTAAATGCACAAACAGTAATTTCTCCGCATTGCAAGGTGCAATTCTGAAATTTTTTGCTTTTTCCTGCTCCTCTTAGCATGATAAAGAAGATTCAAAGAGAGTGAGATGCCAGCTCCTTTCATTCAGTCAGTAGCTTCAATCATTTCTGGAAGTTTTTCAATGGCAAAAATCAATGAATATTGTAAATGCACAAACTGTAATTTCTCCGCATTGCAAGGTGCAATTCTGAAATTTTTTGCTTTTTCCTGCTCCTCTTAGCACGATAAAGAAGATTCAAAGAGAGTGAGATGCCAGCTCCTTTCATTCAGTCAGTAGCTTCAATCATTTCTGGACGTTTTTCAATGGCAAAAATCAATGAATATTGTAAATGCACAAAGAGTAATTTCTCCGCATTGCAAGGTGCAATTCTGAAATTTTTTGCTTTTTCCTGCTCCTCTTAGCATGATAAAGAAGATTCAAAGAGAGTGAGATGCCAGCTCCTTTCATTCAGTCAGTAGCTTCAAACATTTCTGGTATATGAATAAAATGATGTTTTTCAATGGCAAAAATCAATGAATATTGTAAATGCACAAACAGTAATTTCTCCGCATTGCAAGGTGCAATTCTGAAATTTTTTGCTTTTTCCTGCTCCTCTTAGCATGATAAAGAAGATTCAAAGAGAGTGAGATGCCAGCTCCTTTCATTCAGTCAGTAGCTTCAATCATTTCTGGACGTTTTTCAATGGCAAAAATCAATGAATATTGTAAATGCACAAACAGTAATTTCTCCGCATTGCAAGGTGCAATTCTGAAATTTTTTGCTTTTTCCTGCTCCTCTTAGCATGATAAAGAAGATTCAAAGAGAGTGAGATGCCAGCTCCTTTCATTCAGTCAGTAGCTTCAAACATTTCTGGTATATGAATAACATGATGTTTTTCAATGGCAAAAATCAATGAATATTGTAAATGCACAAACAGTAATTTCTCCGCATTGCAAGGTGCAATTCTGAAATTTTTTGCTTTTTCCTGCTCCTCTTAGCATGATAAAGAAGATTCAAAGAGAGTGAGATGCCAGCTCCTTTCATTCAGTCAGTAGCTTCAAACATTTCTGGACGTTTTTCAATTGCAAAAATCAATGGATATTGTAAATGCACAAACAGTAATTTCTTCGCATTGCAAGGTGCAATTCTGAAATTTTTTGCTTTTTCCTGCTCCTCTTAGCATGATAAAGAAGATTCAAAGAGAGTGAGATGCCAGCTACTTTCATTCAGTCAGTAGCTTCAATCATTTCTGGTATATGAATAACATGATGTTTTTCAATGGCAAAAATCAATGAATATTGTAAATGCACAAACAGTAATTTCTCCGCATTGCAAGGTGCAATTCTGAAATTTTTTGCTTTTTCCTGCTCCTCTTAGCATGATAAAGAAGATTCAAAGAGAGTGAGATGCCAGCTCCTTTCATTCAGTCAGTAGCTTCAATCATTTCTGGTATATGAATAACATGATGTTTTTCAATGGCAAAAATCAATGAATATTGTAAATGCGCAAAGAGTAATTTATCCGCATTGCAAGGTGCAATTCTGAAATTTTTTGCTTTTTCCTGCTCCTCTTAGCATGATAAAGAAGATTCAAAGAGAGTGAGATGCCAGCTCCTTTCATTCAGTCAGTAGCTTCAAACATTTCTGGTATATGAATAACATGATGTTTTTCAATGGCAAAAATCAATGAATATTGTAAATGCACAAACAGTAATTTCTCCGCATTGCAAGGTGCAATTCTGAAATTTTTTGCTTTTTCCTGCTCCTCTTAGCATGATAAAGAAGATTCAAAGAGATTGAGATGCCAGCTGCTTTCATTCAGTCAGTAGCTTCAATCATTTCTGGTATATGAATAACATGATGTTTTTCAATGGCAAAAGTCAATGAATTTTGTAAATGCACAAACAGCAATTTCTCCGCATTGCAAGGTGCAATTCTGAAATTTTTTGCTTTTTCCTGCTCCTCTTAGCATGATAAAGAAGATTCAAAGAGAGTGAGATGCCAGCTCCTTTCATTCAGTCAGTAGCTTCAATCATTTCTGGAAGTTTTTCAATGGCAAAAATCAATGAATATTGTAAATGCACAAACTGTAATTTCTCCGCATTGCAAGGTGCAATTCTGAAATTTTTTGCTTTTTCCTGCTCCTCTTAGCACGATAAAGAAGATTCAAAGAGAGTGAGATGCCAGCTCCTTTCATTCAGTCAGTAGCTTCAATCATTTCTGGACGTTTTTCAATGGCAAAAATCAATGAATATTGTAAATGCACAAAGAGTAATTTCTCCGCATTGCAAGGTGCAATTCTGAAATTTTTTGCTTTTTCCTGCTCCTCTTAGCATGATAAAGAAGATTCAAAGAGAGTGAGATGCCAGCTCCTTTCATTCAGTCAGTAGCTTCAAACATTTCTGGTATATGAATAAAATGATGTTTTTCAATGGCAAAAATCAATGAATATTGTAAATGCACAAACAGTAATTTCTCCGCATTGCAAGGTGCAATTCTGAAATTTTTTGCTTTTTCCTGCTCCTCTTAGCATGATAAAGAAGATTCAAAGAGAGTGAGATGCCAGCTCCTTTCATTCAGTCAGTAGCTTCAATCATTTCTGGACGTTTTTCAATGGCAAAAATCAATGAATATTGTAAAT
This sequence comes from Phyllobates terribilis, assembly GCF_046119375.1. NCBI lineage: Eukaryota > Metazoa > Chordata > Amphibia > Anura > Dendrobatidae > Phyllobates > Phyllobates terribilis. Next base: position 49,369 of record NW_027363392.1, read on the forward strand.
GCACAAACAGTAATTTCTCCGCATTGCAAGGTGCAATTCTGAAATTTTTTGCTTTTTCCTGCTCCTCTTAGCATGATAAAGAAGATTCAAAGAGAGTGAGATGCCAGCTCCTTTCATTCAGTCAGTAGCTTCAAACATTTCTGGTATATGAATAACATGATGTTTTTCAATGGCAAAAATCAATGAATATTGTAAATGCACAAACAGTAATTTCTCCGCATTGCAAGGTGCAATTCTGAAATTTTTTGCTTTTTCCTGCTCCTCTTAGCATGATAAAGAAGATTCAAAGAGAGTGAGATGCCAGCTCCTTTCATTCAGTCAGTAGCTTCAAACATTTCTGGACGTTTTTCAATTGCAAAAATCAATGGATATTGTAAATGCACAAACAGTAATTTCTTCGCATTGCAAGGTGCAATTCTGAAATTTTTTGCTTTTTCCTGCTCCTCTTAGCATGATAAAGAAGATTCAAAGAGAGTGAGATGCCAGCTACTTTCATTCAGTCAGTAGCTTCAATCATTTCTGGTATATGAATAACATGATGTTTTTCAATGGCAAAAATCAATGAATATTGTAAATGCACAAACAGTAATTTCTCCGCATTGCAAGGTGCAATTCTGAAATTTTTTGCTTTTTCCTGCTCCTCTTAGCATGATAAAGAAGATTCAAAGAGAGTGAGATGCCAGCTCCTTTCATTCAGTCAGTAGCTTCAATCATTTCTGGTATATGAATAACATGATGTTTTTCAATGGCAAAAATCAATGAATATTGTAAATGCGCAAAGAGTAATTTATCCGCATTGCAAGGTGCAATTCTGAAATTTTTTGCTTTTTCCTGCTCCTCTTAGCATGATAAAGAAGATTCAAAGAGAGTGAGATGCCAGCTCCTTTCATTCAGTCAGTAGCTTCAAACATTTCTGGTATATGAATAACATGATGTTTTTCAATGGCAAAAATCAATGAATATTGTAAATGCACAAACAGTAATTTCTCCGCATTGCAAGGTGCAATTCTGAAATTTTTTGCTTTTTCCTGCTCCTCTTAGCATGATAAAGAAGATTCAAAGAGATTGAGATGCCAGCTGCTTTCATTCAGTCAGTAGCTTCAATCATTTCTGGTATATGAATAACATGATGTTTTTCAATGGCAAAAGTCAATGAATTTTGTAAATGCACAAACAGCAATTTCTCCGCATTGCAAGGTGCAATTCTGAAATTTTTTGCTTTTTCCTGCTCCTCTTAGCATGATAAAGAAGATTCAAAGAGAGTGAGATGCCAGCTCCTTTCATTCAGTCAGTAGCTTCAAACATTTCTGGTATATGAATAACATGATGTTTTTCAATGGCAAAAATCAATGAATATTGTAAATGCACAAACAGTAATTTCTCCGCATTGCAAGGTGCAATTCTGAATTTTTTTGGTTTTTCCTGCTCCTCTTAGCATGATAAAGAAGATTCAAAGAGAGTGAGATGCCAGCTCCTTTCGTTCAGTCAGTAGCTTCAATCATTTCTGGACGTTTTTCAATGGTAAAAATCAATGAATATTGTAAATGCACAAACAGTAATTTCTCCGCATTGCAAGGTGCAATTCTGAAATTTTTTGCTTTTTCCTGCTCCTCTTAGCATGATAAAGAAGATTCAAAGAGAGTGAGATGCCAGCTCCTTTCATTCAGTCAGTAGCTTCAAACATTTCTGGTATATGTTTTTCAATGGCAAAAATCAATGAATATTGTAAATGCACAAACAGTAATTTCTCCGCATTGCAAGGTGCAATTCTGAAATTTTTTGCTTTTTCCTGCTCCTCTTAGCATGATAAAGAAGATTCAAAGAGAGTGAGATGCCAGCTCCTTTCATTCAGTCAGTAGCTTCAAACATTTCTGGTATATGAATAACATGATGTTTTTCAATGGCAAAAATCAATGAATATTGTAAATGCACAAACAGTAATTTCTCCGCATTGCAAGGTGTAATTCTGAAATTTTTTGCTTTTTCCTGCTCCTCTTAGCATGATAAAGAAGATTCAAAGAGAGTGAGATGCCAGCTCCTTTCATTCAGTCAGTAGCTTCAATCATTTCTGGTATATGAATAACATGATGTTTTTCAATGGCAAAAATCAATGAATATTGTAAATGCACAAACAGTAATTTATCCGCATTGCAAGGTGCAATTCTGAAATTTTTTGCTTTTTCCTGCTCCTCTTAGCATGATAAAGAAGATTCAAAGAGAGTGAGATGCCAGCTCCTTTCATTCAGTCAGTAGCTTCAAACATTTCTGGTACATGAATAACATGATGTTTTTCAATGGCAAAAATCAATGAATATTGTAAATGCACAAACAGTAATTTCTCCGCATTGCAAGGTGCAATTCTGAAATTTTTTGCTTTTTCCTGCTCCTCTTAGCATGATAAATAAGATTCAAAGAGAGTGAGATGCCAGCTCCTTTCATTCAGTCAGTAGCTTCAATCATTTCTGGAAGTTTTTCAATGGCAAAAATCAATGAATATTGTAAATGCACAAACAGTAATTTCTCCGCATTGCAAGGTGCAATTCTGAAATTTTTTGCTTTTTCCTGCTCCTCTTAGCATGATAAAGAAGATTCAAAGAGAGTGAGATGCCAGCTCCTTTCATTCAGTCAGTAGCTTCAATCATTTCTGGACGTTTTTCAATGGCAAAAATCAATGAATATTGTAAATGCACAAACAGTAATTTCTCCGCATTGCAAGGTGCAATTCTGAAATTTTTTGCTTTTTCCTGCTCCTCTTAGCATGATAAAGAAGATTCAAAGAGAGTGAGATGCCAGCTCCTTTCATTCAGTCAGTAGCTTCAATCATTTCTGGAAGTTTTTCAATGGCAAAAATTAATGAATATTGTAAATGCACAAACAGTAATTTCTCCGCATTGCAAGGTGCAATTCTGAAATTTTTTGCTTTTTCCTGCTCCTCTTAGCATGATAAAGAGAATTCAAAGAGAGTGAGATGCCAGCTCCTTTCATTCAGTCAGTAGCTTCAATCATTTCTGGACGTTTTTCAATGGCAAAAATCAATGAATATTGTAAATGCACAAACAGTAATTTCTCCGCATTGCAAGGTGCAATTCTGAAATTTTTTGCTTTTTCCTGCTCCTCTTAGCATGATAAAGAAGATTCAAAGAGAGTGAGATGCCAGCTCCTTTCATTCAGTCAGTAGCTTCAATCATTTCTGGACGTTTTTCAATGGCAAAAATCAGTGAATATTGTAAATGCACAAACAGTAATTTCTCCGCATTGCAAGGTGCAATTCTGAAATTTTTTGCTTTTTCCTGCTCCTCTTAGCATGATAAAGAAGATTCAAAGAGAGTGAGATGCCAGCTCCTTTCATTCAGTCAGTAGCTTCAAACATTTCTGGTATATGAATAACATGATGTTTTTCAATGGCAAAAATCAATGAATATTGTAAATGCACAAACAGTAATTTCTCCGCATTGCAAGGTGCAATTCTGAAATTTTTTGCTTTTTCCTGCTCCTCTTAGCATGATAAAGAAGATTCAAAGAGAGTGAGATGCCAGCTCCTTTCATTCAGTCAGTAGCTTCAATCATTTCTGGACGTTTTTCAATGGCAAAAATCAGTGAATATTGTAAATGCACAAACAGTAATTTCTCCGCATTGCAAGGTGCAATTCTGAAATTTTTTGCTTTTTCCTGCTCCTCTTAGCATGATAAAGAAGATTCAAAGAGAGTGAGATGCCAGCTCCTTTCATTCAGTCAGTAGCTTCAAACATTTCTAGTATATGAATAACATGATGTTTTTCAATGGCAAAAATCAATGAATATTGTAAATGCACAAACAGTAATTTCTCCGCATTGCAAGGTGCAATTCTGAAATTTTTTGCTTTTTCCTGCTCCTCTTAGCATGATAAAGAAGATTCAAAGAGAGTGAGATGCCAGCTCCTTTCATTCAGTCAGTAGCTTCAAACATTTCTGGTATATGAATAACATGATGTTTTTCAATGGCAAAAATCAATGAATATTGTAAATGCACAAACAGTAATTTCTCCGCATTGCAAGGTGCAATTCTGAAATTTTTTGCTTTTTCCTGCTCCTCTTAGCATGATAAAGAAGATTCAAAGAGAGTGAGATGCCAGCTCCTTTCATTCAGTCAGTAGCTTCAATCATTTCTGGACGTTTTTCAATGGCAAAAATCAATGAATATTGTAAATGCACAAACAGTAATTTCTCCGCATTGCAAGGTGCAATTCTGAAATTTTTTGCTTTTTCCTGCTCCTCTTAGCATGATAAAGAAGATTCAAAGAGAGTGAGATGCCAGCTCCTTTCATTCAGTCAGTAGCTTCAATCATTTCTGGACGTTTTTCAATGGCAAAAATCAATGAATATTGTAAATGCACAAACAGTAATTTCTCCGCATTGCAAGGTGCAATTCTGAAATTTTTTGCTTTTTCCTGCTCCTCTTAGCATGATAAAGAAGATTCAAAGAGAGTGAGATGCCAGCTCCTTTCATTCAGTCAGTAGCTTCAAACATTTCTGGACGTTTTTCAATGGCAAAAATCAGTGAATATTGTAAATGCACAAACAGTAATTTCTCCGCATTGCAAGGTGCAATTCTGAAATTGTTTGCTTTTTCCTGCTCCTCTTAGCATGATAAAGAAGATTCAAAGAGAGTGAGATGCCAGCTCCTTTCATTCAGTCAGTAGCTTCAAACATTTCTGGTATATGAATAACATGATGTTTTTCAATGGCAAAAATCAATGAATATTGTAAATGCACAAACAGTAATTTCTCCGCATTGCAAGGTGCAATTCTGAAATTTTTTGCTTTTTCCTGCTCCTCTTAGCATGATAAAGAAGATTCAAAGAGAGTGAGATGCCAGCTCCTTTCATTCAGTCAGTAGCTTCAATCATTTCTGGACGTTTTTCAATGGCAAAAATCAATGAATATTGTAAATGCACAAACAGTAATTTCTCCGCATTGCAAGGTGCAATTCTGAAATTTTTTGCTTTTTCCTGCTCCTCTTAGCATGATAAAGAAGATTCAAAGAGAGTGAGATGCCAGCTCCTTTCATTCAGTCAGTAGCTTCAAATATTTCTGGTATATGAATAACATGATGTTTTTCAATGGCAAAAATCAATGAATATTGTAAATGCACAAACAGTAATTTCTCCGCATTGCAAGGTGCAATTCTGAAATTTTTTGCTTTTTCCTGCTCCTCTTAGCATGATAAAGAAGATTCAAAGAGAGTGAGATGCCAGCTCCTTTCATTCAGTCAGTAGCTTCAATCATTTCTGGACGTTTTTCAATGGCAAAAATCAATGAATATTGTAAATGCACAAACAGTAATTTCTCCGCATTGCAAGGTGCAATTCTGAAATTTTTTGCTTTTTCCTGCTCCGCTTAGCATGATAAAGAAGATTCAAAGAGAGTGAGATGCCAGCTCCTTTCATTCAGTCAGTAGCTTCAAACATTTCTGGTATATGAATAACATGATGTTTTTCAATGGCAAAAATCAATGAATATTGTAAATGCACAAACAGTAATTTCTCCGCATTGCAAGGTGCAATTCTGAAATTTTTTGCTTTTTCCTGCTCCTCTTAGCATGATAAAGAAGATTCAAAGAGAGTGAGATGCCAGCTCCTTTCATTCAGTCAGTAGCTTCAATCATTTCTGGATGTTTTTCAATGGCAAAAATCAGTGAATATTGTAAATGCACAAACAGTAATTTCTCCGCATTGCAAGGTGCAATTCTGAAATTTTTTGCTTTTTCCTGCTCCTCTTATCATGATAAAGAAGATTCAAAGAGAGTGAGGTGCCAGCTCCTTTCATTCAGTCAGTAGCTTCAAACATTTCTGGTATATGAATAGCATGTTTTTCAATGGCAAAAATCAATGAATATTGTAAATGCACAAACAGTAATTTCTCCGCATTGCAAGGTGCAATTCTGAAATTTTTTGCTTTTTCCTGCTCCTCTTAGCATGATAAAGAAGATTCAAAGAGAATGAGATGCCAAGCTCCTTACATTCAGTCAGTAGCTTCAATCATTTCTGGACGTTTTTCAATGGCAAAAATCAATGAATATTGTAAATGCACAAACAGTAATTTCTCCGCATTGCAAGGTGCAATTCTGAAATTTTTTGCTTTTTCCTGCTCCTCTTAGCATGATAAAGAAGATTCAAAGAGAGTGAGATGCCAGCTCCTTTCATTCAGTCAGTAGCTTCAATCATTTCTGGAAGTTTTTCAATGGCAAAAATCAATGAATATTGTAAATGCACAAACTGTAATTTCTCCGCATTGCAAGGTGCAATTCTGAAATTTTTTGCTTTTTCCTGCTCCTCTTAGCACGATAAAGAAGATTCAAAGAGAGTGAGATGCCAGCTCCTTTCATTCAGTCAGTAGCTTCAATCATTTCTGGACGTTTTTCAATGGCAAAAATCAATGAATATTGTAAATGCACAAACAGTAATTTCTCCGCATTGCAAGGTGCAATTCTGAAATTTTTTGCTTTTTCCTGCTCCTCTTAGCATGATAAAGAAGATTCAAAGAGAGTGAGATGCCAGCTCCTTTCATTCAGTCAGTAGCTTCAAACATTTCTGGTATATGAATAACATGATGTTTTTCAATGGCAAAAATCAATGAATATTGTAAATGCACAAACAGTAATTTCTCCGCATTGCAAGGTGCAATTCTGAAATTTTTTGCTTTTTCCTGCTCCTCTTAGCATGATAAAGAAGATTCAAAGAGAGTGAGATGCCAGCTCCTTTCATTCAGTCAGTAGCTTCAATCATTTCTAGACGTTTTTCAATGGCAAAAATCAATGAATATTGTAAATGCACAAACAGTAATTTCTCCGCATTGCAAGGTGCAATTCTGAAATTTTTTGCTTTTTCCTGCTCCTCTTAGCATGATAAAGAAGATTCAAAGAGAGTGAGATGCCAGCTCCTTTCATTCAGTCAGTAGCTTCAAACATTTCTGGACGTTTTTCAATTGCAAAAATCAATGGATATTGTAAATGCACAAACAGTAATTTCTTCGCATTGCAAGGTGCAATTCTGAAATTTTTTGCTTTTTCCTGCTCCTCTTAGCATGATAAAGAAGATTCAAAGAGAGTGAGATGCCAGCTACTTTCATTCAGTCAGTAGCTTCAATCATTTCTGGTATATGAATAACATGATGTTTTTCAATGGCAAAAATCAATGAATATTGTAAATGCACAAACAGTAATTTCTCCGCATTGCAAGGTGCAATTCTGAAATTTTTTGCTTTTTCCTGCTCCTCTTAGCATGATAAAGAAGATTCAAAGAGAGTGAGATGCCAGCTCCTTTCATTCAGTCAGTAGCTTCAATCATTTCTGGTATATGAATAACATGATGTTTTTCAATGGCAAAAATCAATGAATATTGTAAATGCGCAAAGAGTAATTTATCCGCATTGCAAGGTGCAATTCTGAAATTTTTTGCTTTTTCCTGCTCCTCTTAGCATGATAAAGAAGATTCAAAGAGAGTGAGATGCCAGCTCCTTTCATTCAGTCAGTAGCTTCAAACATTTCTGGTATATGAATAACATGATGTTTTTCAATGGCAAAAATCAATGAATATTGTAAATGCACAAACAGTAATTTCTCCGCATTGCAAGGTGCAATTCTGAAATTTTTTGCTTTTTCCTGCTCCTCTTAGCATGATAAAGAAGATTCAAAGAGATTGAGATGCCAGCTCCTTTCATTCAGTCAGTAGCTTCAATCATTTCTGGTATATGAATAACATGATGTTTTTCAATGGCAAAAGTCAATGAATTTTGTAAATGCACAAACAGCAATTTCTCCGCATTGCAAGGTGCAATTCTGAAATTTTTTGCTTTTTCCTGCTCCTCTTAGCATGATAAAGAATATTCAAAGAGAGTGAGATGCCAGCTCCTTTCATTCAGTCAGTAGCTTCAATCATTTCTGGACGTTTTTCAATGGCAAAAATTAATGAATATTGTAAATGCACAAACAGTAATTTCTCCGCATTGCAAGGTGCAATTCTGAAATTTTTTGCTTTTTCCTGCTCCTCTTAGCATGATAAAGAAGATTCAAAGAGAGTGAGATGCCAGCTCCTTTCATTCAGTCAGTAGCTTCAAACATTTCTGGTATATGAATAACATGATGTTTTTCAATGGCAAAAATCAATGAATATTGTAAATGCACAAACAGTAATTTCTCCGCATTGCAAGGTGCAATTCTAAATTTTTTTGCTTTTTCCTGCTCCTCTTAGCATGATAAAGAAGATTCAAAGAGAGTGAGATGCCAGCTCCTTTCGTTCAGTCAGTAGCTTCAATCATTTCTGGACGTTTTTCAATGGTAAAAATCAATGAATATTGTAAATGCACAAACAGTAATTTCTCCGCATTGCAAGGTGCAATTCTGAAATTTTTTGCTTTTTCCTGCTCCTCTTAGCATGATAAAGAAGATTCAAAGAGAGTGAGATGCCAGCTCCTTTCATTCAGTCAGTAGCTTCAAACATTTCTGGACGTTTTTCAATGGCAAAAATCAGTGAATATTGTAAATGCACAAACAGTAATTTCTCCGCATTGCAAGGTGCAATTCTGAAATTTTTTGCTTTTTCCTGCTCCTCTTAGCATGATAAAGAAGATTCAAAGAGAGTGAGATGCCAGCTCCTTTCATTCAGTCAGTAGCTTCAAACATTTCTGGTATATGAATAACATGATGTTTTTCAATGGCAAAAATCAATGAATATTGTAAATGCACAAACAGTAATTTCTCCGCATTGCAAGGTGCAATTCTGAAATTTTTTGCTTTTTCCTGCTCCTCTTAGCATGATAAAGAAGATTCAAAGAGAGTGAGATGCCAGCTCCTTTCATTCAGTCAGTAGCTTCAATCATTTCTGGACGTTTTTCAATGGCAAAAATCAATGAATATTGTAAATGCACAAACAGTAATTTCTCCGCATTGCAAGGTGCAATTCTGAAATTTTTTGCTTTTTCCTGCTCCTCTTAGCATGATAAAGAAGATTCAAAGAGAGTGAGATGCCAGCTCCTTTCATTCAGTCAGTAGCTTCAAATATTTCTGGTATATGAATAACATGATGTTTTTCAATGGCAAAAATCAATGAATATTGTAAATGCACAAACAGTAATTTCTCCGCATTGCAAGGTGCAATTCTGAAATTTTTTGCTTTTTCCTGCTCCTCTTAGCATGATAAAGAAGATTCAAAGAGAGTGAGATGCCAGCTCCTTTCATTCAGTCAGTAGCTTCAATCATTTCTGGACGTTTTTCAATGGCAAAAATCAATGAATATTGTAAATGCACAAACAGTAATTTCTCCGCATTGCAAGGTGCAATTCTGAAATTTTTTGCTTTTTCCTGCTCCGCTTAGCATGATAAAGAAGATTCAAAGAGAGTGAGATGCCAGCTCCTTTCATTCAGTCAGTAGCTTCAAACATTTCTGGTATATGAATAACATGATGTTTTTCAATGGCAAAAATCAATGAATATTGTAAATGCACAAACAGTAATTTCTCCGCATTGCAAGGTGCAATTCTGAAATTTTTTGCTTTTTCCTGCTCCTCTTAGCATGATAAAGAAGATTCAAAGAGAGTGAGATGCCAGCTCCTTTCATTCAGTCAGTAGCTTCAATCATTTCTGGATGTTTTTCAATGGCAAAAATCAGTGAATATTGTAAATGCACAAACAGTAATTTCTCCGCATTGCAAGGTGCACTTCTGAAATTTTTTGCTTTTTCCTGCTCCTCTTATCATGATAAAGAAGATTCAAAGAGAGTGAGGTGCCAGCTCCTTTCATTCAGTCAGTAGCTTCAAACATTTCTGGTATATGAATAGCATGTTTTTCAATGGCAAAAATCAATGAATATTGTAAATGCACAAACAGTAATTTCTCCGCATTGCAAGGTGCAATTCTGAAATTTTTTGCTTTTTCCTGCTCCTCTTAGCATGATAAAGAAGATTCAAAGAGAATGAGATGCCAAGCTCCTTACATTCAGTCAGTAGCTTCAATCATTTCTGGACGTTTTTCAATGGCAAAAATCAATGAATATTGTAAATGCACAAACAGTAATTTCTCCGCATTGCAAGGTGCAATTCTGAAATTTTTTGCTTTTTCCTGCTCCTCTTAGCATGATAAAGAAGATTCAAAGAGAGTGAGATGCCAGCTCCTTTCATTCAGTCAGTAGCTTCAATCATTTCTGGAAGTTTTTCAATGGCAAAAATCAATGAATATTGTAAATGCACAAACTGTAATTTCTCCGCATTGCAAGGTGCAATTCTGAAATTTTTTGCTTTTTCCTGCTCCTCTTAGCACGATAAAGAAGATTCAAAGAGAGTGAGATGCCAGCTCCTTTCATTCAGTCAGTAGCTTCAATCATTTCTGGACGTTTTTCAATGGCAAAAATCAATGAATATTGTAAATGCACAAACAGTAATTTCTCCGCATTGCAAGGTGCAATTCTGAAATTTTTTGCTTTTTCCTGCTCCTCTTAGCATGATAAAGAAGATTCAAAGAGAGTGAGATGCCAGCTCCTTTCATTCAGTCAGTAGCTTCAAACATTTCTGGTATATGAATAACATGATGTTTTTCAATGGCAAAAATCAATGAATATTGTAAATGCACAAACAGTAATTTCTCCGCATTGCAAGGTGCAATTCTGAAATTTTTTGCTTTTTCCTGCTCCTCTTAGCATGATAAAGAAGATTCAAAGAGAGTGAGATGCCAGCTCCTTTCATTCAGTCAGTAGCTTCAATCATTTCTGGACGTTTTTCAATGGCAAAAATCAATGAATATTGTAAATGCACAAACAGTAATTTCTCCGCATTGCAAGGTGCAATTCTGAAATTTTTTGCTTTTTCCTGCTCCTCTTAGCATGATAAAGAAGATTCAAAGAGAGTGAGATGCCAGCTCCTTTCATTCAGTCAGTAGCTTCAAACATTTCTGGTATATGAATAACATGATGTTTTTCAATGGCAAAAATCAATGAATATTGTAAATGCACAAACAGTAATTTCTCCGCATTGCAAGGTGCAATTCTGAAATTTTTTGCTTTTTCCTGCTCCTCTTAGCATGATAAAGAAGATTCAAAGAGAGTGAGATGCCAGCTCCTTTCATTCAGTCAGTAGCTTCAAACATTTCTGGACGTTTTTCAATTGCAAAAATCAATGGATATTGTAAATGCACAAACAGTAATTTCTTCGCATTGCAAGGTGCAATTCTGAAATTTTTTGCTTTTTCCTGCTCCTCTTAGCATGATAAAGAAGATTCAAAGAGAGTGAGATGCCAGCTACTTTCATTCAGTCAGTAGCTTCAATCATTTCTGGTATATGAATAACATGATGTTTTTCAATGGCAAAAATCAATGAATATTGTAAATGCACAAACAGTAATTTCTCCGCATTGCAAGGTGCAATTCTGAAATTTTTTGCTTTTTCCTGCTCCTCTTAGCATGATAAAGAAGATTCAAAGAGAGTGAGATGCCAGCTCCTTTCATTCAGTCAGTAGCTTCAATCATTTCTGGTATATGAATAACATGATGTTTTTCAATGGCAAAAATCAATGAATATTGTAAATGCGCAAAGAGTAATTTATCCGCATTGCAAGGTGCAATTCTGAAATTTTTTGCTTTTTCCTGCTCCTCTTAGCATGATAAAGAAGATTCAAAGAGAGTGAGATGCCAGCTCCTTTCATTCAGTCAGTAGCTTCAAACATTTCTGGTATATGAATAACATGATGTTTTTCAATGGCAAAAATCAATGAATATTGTAAATGCACAAACAGTAATTTCTCCGCATTGCAAGGTGCAATTCTGAAATTTTTTGCTTTTTCCTGCTCCTCTTAGCATGATAAAGAAGATTCAAAGAGATTGAGATGCCAGCTCCTTTCATTCAGTCAGTAGCTTCAATCATTTCTGGTATATGAATAACATGATGTTTTTCAATGGCAAAAGTCAATGAATTTTGTAAATGCACAAACAGCAATTTCTCCGCATTGCAAGGTGCAATTCTGAAATTTTTTGCTTTTTCCTGCTCCTCTTAGCATGATAAAGAAGATTCAAAGAGAGTGAGATGCCAGCTCCTTTCATTCAGTCAGTAGCTTCAATCATTTCTGGACGTTTTTCAATGGCAAAAATTAATGAATATTGTAAATGCACAAACAGTAATTTCTCCGCATTGCAAGGTGCAATTCTGAAATTTTTTGCTTTTTCCTGCTCCTCTTAGCATGATAAAGAAGATTCAAAGAGAGTGAGATGCCAGCTCCTTTCATTCAGTCAGTAGCTTCAAACATTTCTGGTATATGAATAACATGATGTTTTTCAATGGCAAAAATCAATGAATATTGTAAATGCACAAACAGTAATTTCTCCGCATTGCAAGGTGCAATTCTGAATTTTTTTGCTTTTTCCTGCTCCTCTTAGCATGATAAAGAAGATTCAAAGAGAGTGAGATGCCAGCTCCTTTCGTTCAGTCAGTAGCTTCAATCATTTCTGGACGTTTTTCAATGGTAAAAATCAATGAATATTGTAAATGCACAAACAGTAATTTCTCCGCATTGCAAGGTGCAATTCTGAAATTTTTTGCTTTTTCCTGCTCCTCTTAGCATGATAAAGAAGATTCAAAGAGAGTGAGATGCCAGCTCCTTTCATTCAGTCAGTAGCTTCAAACATTTCTGGTATATGAATAACATGATGTTTTTCAATGGCAAAAATCAATGAATATTGTAAATGCACAAACAGTAATTTCTCCGCATTGCAAGGTGCAATTCTGAAATTTTTTGCTTTTTCCTGCTCCTCTTAGCATGATAAAGAAGATTCAAAGAGAGTGAGATGCCAGCTCCTTTCATTCAGTCAGTAGCTTCAAACATTTCTGGTATATGAATAACATGATGTTTTTCAATGGCAAAAATCAATGAATATTGTAAATGCACAAACAGTAATTTCTCCGCATTGCAAGGTGTAATTCTGAAATTTTTTGCTTTTTCCTGCTCCTCTTAGCATGATAAAGAAGATTCAAAGAGAGTGAGATGCCAGCTCCTTTCATTCAGTCAGTAGCTTCAATCATTTCTGGACGTTTTTCAATGGCAAAAATCAATGAATATTGTAAATGCACAAACAGTAATTTCTCCGCATTGCAAGGTGCAATTCTGAAATTTTTTGCTTTTTCCTGCTCCTCTTAGCATGATAAAGAAGATTCAAAGAGAGTGAGATGCCAGCTCCTTTCATTCAGTCAGTAGCTTCAAACATTTCTGGTATATGAATAACATGATGTTTATCAATGGTAAAAATCAATGAATATTGTAAATGCACAAACAGTAATTTCTCCGCATTGCAAGGTGCAATTCTGAAATTTTTTGCTTTTTCCTGCTCCTCTTAGCATGATAAAGAAGATTCAAAGAGAGTGAGATGCCAGCTCCTTTCATTCAGTCAGTAGCTTCAATCATTTCTGGTATATGAATAACATGATGTTTTTCAATGGCAAAAATCAATGAATATTGTAAATGCACAAACAGTAATTTATCCGCATTGCAAGGTGCAATTCTGAAATTTTTTGCTTTTTCCTGCTCCTCTTAGCATGATAAAGAAGATTCAAAGAGAGTGAGATGCCAGCTCCTTTCATTCAGTCAGTAGCTTCAAACATTTCTGGTACATGAATAACATGATGTTTTTCAATGGCAAAAATCAATGAATATTGTAAATGCACAAACAGTAATTTCTCCGCATTGCAAGGTGCAATTCTGAAATTTTTTGCTTTTTCCTGCTCCTCTTATCATGATAAATAAGATTCAAAGAGAGTGAGATGCCAGCTCCTTTCATTCAGTCAGTAGCTTCAATCATTTCTGGAAGTTTTTCAATGGCAAAAATCAATGAATATTGTAAATGCACAAACAGTAATTTCTCCGCATTGCAAGGTGCAATTCTGAAATTTTTTGCTTTTTCCTGCTCCTCTTAGCATGATAAAGAAGATTCAAAGAGAGTGAGATGCCAGCTCCTTTCATTCAGTCAGTAGCTTCAATCATTTCTGGACGTTTTTCAATGGCAAAAATCAATGAATATTGTAAATGCACAAACAGTAATTTCTCCGCATTGCAAGGTGCAATTCTGAAATTTTTTGCTTTTTCCTGCTCCTCTTAGCATGATAAAGAAGATTCAAAGAGAGTGAGATGCCAGCTCCTTTCATTCAGTCAGTAGCTTCAATCATTTCTGGAAGTTTTTCAATGGCAAAAATTAATGAATATTGTAAATGCACAAACAGTAATTTCTCCGCATTGCAAGGTGCAATTCTGAAATTTTTTGCTTTTTCCTGCTCCTCTTAGCATGATAAAGAAGATTCAAAGAGAGTGAGATGCCAGCTCCTTTCATTCAGTCAGTAGCTTCAATCATTTCTGGACGTTTTTCAATGGCAAAAATCAATGAATATTGTAAATGCACAAACAGTAATTTCTCCGCATTGCAAGGTGCAATTCTGAAATTTTTTGCTTTTTCCTGCTCCTCTTAGCATGATAAAGAAGATTCAAAGAGAGTGAGATGCCAGCTCCTTTCATTCAGTCAGTAGCTTCAATCATTTCTGGACGTTTTTCAATGGCAAAAATCAGTGAATATTGTAAATGCACAAACAGTAATTTCTCCGCATTGCAAGGTGCAATTCTGAAATTTTTTGCTTTTTCCTGCTCCTCTTAGCATGATAAAGAAGATTCAAAGAGAGTGAGATGCCAGCTCCTTTCATTCAGTCAGTAGCTTCAAACATTTCTGGTATATGAATAACATGATGTTTTTCAATGGCAAAAATCAATGAATATTGTAAATGCACAAACAGTAATTTCTCCGCATTGCAAGGTGCAATTCTGAAATTTTTTGCTTTTTCCTGCTCCTCTTAGCATGATAAAGAAGATTCAAAGAGAGTGAGATGCCAGCTCCTTTCATTCAGTCAGTAGCTTCAATCATTTCTGGACGTTTTTCAATGGCAAAAATCAATGAATATTGTAAATGCACAAACAGTAATTTCTCCGCATTGCAAGGTGCAATTCTGAAATTTTTTGCTTTTTCCTGCTCCTCTTAGCATGATAAAGAAGATTCAAAGAGAGTGAGATGCCAGCTCCTTTCATTCAGTCAGTAGCTTCAAATATTTCTGGTATATGAATAACATGATGTTTTTCAATGGCAAAAATCAATGAATATTGTAAATGCACAAACAGTAATTTCTCCGCATTGCAAGGTGCAATTCTGAAATTTTTTGCTTTTTCCTGCTCCTCGTAGCATGATAAAGAAGATTCAAAGAGAGTGAGATGCCAGCTCCTTTCATTCAGTCAGTAGCTTCAATCATTTCTGGACGTTTTTCAATGGCAAATATCAATGAATATTGTAAATGCACAAACAGTAATTTCTCCGCATTGCAAGGTGCAATTCTGAAATTTTTTGCTTTTTCCTGCTCCGCTTAGCATGATAAAGAAGATTCAAAGAGAGTGAGATGCCAGCTCCTTTCATTCAGTCAGTAGCTTCAAACATTTCTGGTATATGAATAACATGATGTTTTTCAATGGCAAAAATCAATGAATATTGTAAATGCACAAACAGTAATTTCTCCGCATTGCAAGGTGCAATTCTGAAATTTTTTGCTTTTTCCTGCTCCTCTTAGCATGATAAAGAAGATTCAAAGAGAGTGAGATGCCAGCTCCTTTCATTCAGTCAGTAGCTTCAATCATTTCTGGACGTTTTTCAATGGCAAAAATCAGTGAATATTGTAAATGCACAAACAGTAATTTCTCCGCATTGCAAGGTGCAATTCTGAAATTTTTTGCTTTTTCCTGCTCCTCTTAGCATGATAAAGAAGATTCAAAGAGAGTGAGATGCCAGCTCCTTTCATTCAGTCAGTAGCTTCAAACATTTCTAGTATATGAATAACATGATGTTTTTCAATGGCAAAAATCAATGAATATTGTAAATGCACAAACAGTAATTTCTCCGCATTGCAAGGTGCAATTCTGAAATTTTTTGCTTTTTCCTGCTCCTCTTAGCATGATAAAGAAGATTCAAAGAGAGTGAGATGCCAGCTCCTTTCATTCAGTCAGTAGCTTCAAACATTTCTGGTATATGAATAACATGATGTTTTTCAATGGCAAAAATCAATGAATATTGTAAATGCACAAACAGTAATTTCTCCGCATTGCAAGGTGCAATTCTGAAATTTTTTGCTTTTTCCTGCTCCTCTTAGCATGATAAAGAAGATTCAAAGAGAGTGAGATGCCAGCTCCTTTCATTCAGTCAGTAGCTTCAATCATTTCTGGACGTTTTTCAATGGCAAAAATCAATGAATATTGTAAATGCACAAACAGTAATTTCTCCGCATTGCAAGGTGCAATTCTGAAATTTTTTGCTTTTTCCTGCTCCTCTTAGCATGATAAAGAAGATTCAAAGAGAGTGAGATGCCAGCTCCTTTCATTCAGTCAGTAGCTTCAAACATTTCTGGTATATGAATAACATGATGTTTTTCAATGGCAAAAATCAATGAATATTGTAAATGCACAAACAGTAATTTCTCCGCATTGCAAGGTGCAATTCTGAAATTTTTTGCTTTTTCCTGCTCCTCTTAGCATGATAAAGAAGATTCAAAGAGAGTGAGATGCCAGCTCCTTTCATTCAGTCAGTAGCTTCAATCATTTCTGGACGTTTTTCAATGGCAAAAATCAATGAATATTGTAAATGCACAAACAGTAATTTCTCCGCATTGCAAGGTGCAATTCTGAAATTTTTTGCTTTTTCCTGCTCCTCTTAGCATGATAAAGAAGATTCAAAGAGAGTGAGATGCCAGCTCCTTTCATTCAGTCAGTAGCTTCAATTATTTCTGGACGTTTTTCAATGGCAAAAATCAATGAATATTGTAAATGCACAAACAGTAATTTCTCCGCATTGCAAGGTGCAATTCTGAAATTTTTTGCTTTTTCCTGCTCCTCTTAGCATGATAAAGAAGATTCAAAGAGAGTGAGATGCCAGCTCCTTTCATTCAGTCAGTAGCTTCAAACATTTCTGGACGTTTTTCAATGGCAAAAATCAGTGAATATTGTAAATGCACAAACAGTAATTTCTCCGCATTGCAAGGTGCAATTCTGAAATTTTTTGCTTTTTCCTGCTCCTCTTAGCATGATAAAGAAGATTCAAAGAGAGTGAGATGCCAGCTCCTTTCATTCAGTCAGTAGCTTCAAACATTTCTGGTATATGAATAACATGATGTTTTTCAATGGCAAAAATCAATGAATATTGTAAATGCACAAACAGTAATTTCTCCGCATTGCAAGGTGCAATTCTGAAATTTTTTGCTTTTTCCTGCTCCTCTTAGCATGATAAAGAAGATTCAAAGAGAGTGAGATGCCAGCTCCTTTCATTCAGTCAGTAGCTTCAATCATTTCTGGACGTTTTTCAATGGCAAAAATCAATGAATATTGTAAATGCACAAACAGTAATTTCTCCGCATTGCAAGGTGCAATTCTGAAATTTTTTGCTTTTTCCTGCTCCTCTTAGCATGATAAAGAAGATTCAAAGAGAGTGAGATGCCAGCTCCTTTCATTCAGTCAGTAGCTTCAAATATTTCTGGTATATGAATAACATGATGTTTTTCAATGGCAAAAATCAGTGAATATTGTAAATGCACAAACAGTAATTTCTCCGCATTGCAAGGTGCAATTCTGAAATTTTTTGCTTTTTCCCGCTCCTCTTAGCATGATAAAGAAGATTCAAAGAGAGAGAGAGGCCAGCTCCTTTCATTCAGTCAGT
Source organism: Phyllobates terribilis (assembly GCF_046119375.1). Taxonomy (NCBI): domain Eukaryota; kingdom Metazoa; phylum Chordata; class Amphibia; order Anura; family Dendrobatidae; genus Phyllobates; species Phyllobates terribilis. The sequence goes on from NW_027363392.1 coordinate 67,110, forward strand.
AGCTTCAATCATTTCTGGACGTTTTTCAATGGCAAAAATCAATGAATATTGTAAATGCACAAACAGTAATTTCTCCGCATTGCAAGGTGCAATTCTGAAATTTTTTGCTTTTTCCTGCTCCGCTTAGCATGATAAAGAAGATTCAAAGAGAGTGAGATGCCAGCTCCTTTCATTCAGTCAGTAGCTTCAAACATTTCTGGTATATGAATAACATGATGTTTTTCAATGGCAAAAATCAATGAATATTGTAAATGCACAAACAGTAATTTCTCCGCATTGCAAGGTGCAATTCTGAAATTTTTTGCTTTTTCCTGCTCCTCTTAGCATGATAAAGAAGATTCAAAGAGAGTGAGATGCCAGCTCCTTTCATTCAGTCAGTAGCTTCAATCATTTCTGGATGTTTTTCAATGGCAAAAATCAGTGAATATTGTAAATGCACAAACAGTAATTTCTCCGCATTGCAAGGTGCAATTCTGAAATTTTTTGCTTTTTCCTGCTCCTCTTAGCATGATAAAGAAGATTCAAAGAGAGTGAGATGCCAGCTCCTTTCATTCAGTCAGTAGCTTCAAACATTTCTAGTATATGAATAACATGATGTTTTTCAATGGCAAAAATCAATGAATATTGTAAATGCACAAACAGTAATTTCTCCGCATTGCAAGGTGCAATTCTGAAATTTTTTGCTTTTTCCTGCTCCTCTTAGCATGATAAAGAAGATTCAAAGAGAGTGAGATGCCAGCTCCTTTCATTCAGTCAGTAGCTTCAAACATTTCTGGTATATGAATAACATGATGTTTTTCAATGGCAAAAATCAATGAATATTGTAAATGCACAAACAGTAATTTCTCCGCATTGCAAGGTGCAATTCTGAAATTTTTTGCTTTTTCCTGCTCCTCTTAGCATGATAAAGAAGATTCAAAGAGAGTGAGATGCCAGCTCCTTTCATTCAGTCAGTAGCTTCAATCATTTCTGGACGTTTTTCAATGGCAAAAATCAATGAATATTGTAAATGCACAAACAGTAATTTCTCCGCATTGCAAGGTGCAATTCTGAAATTTTTTGCTTTTTCCTGCTCCTCTTAGCATGATAAAGAAGATTCAAAGAGAGTGAGATGCCAGCTCCTTTCATTCAGTCAGTAGCTTCAAACATTTCTGGTATATGAATAACATGATGTTTTTCAATGGCAAAAATCAATGAATATTGTAAATGCACAAACAGTAATTTCTCCGCATTGCAAGGTGCAATTCTGAAATTTTTTGCTTTTTCCTGCTCCTCTTAGCATGATAAAGAAGATTCAAAGAGAGTGAGATGCCAGCTCCTTTCATTCAGTCAGTAGCTTCAATCATTTCTGGACGTTTTTCAATGGCAAAAATCAATGAATATTGTAAATGCACAAACAGTAATTTCTCCGCATTGCAAGGTGCAATTCTGAAATTTTTTGCTTTTTCCTGCTCCTCTTAGCATGATAAAGAAGATTCAAAGAGAGTGAGATGCCAGCTCCTTTCATTCAGTCAGTAGCTTCAATCATTTCTGGACGTTTTTCAATGGCAAAAATCAATGAATATTGTAAATGCACAAACAGTAATTTCTCCGCATTGCAAGGTGCAATTCTGAAATTTTTTGCTTTTTCCTGCTCCTCTTAGCATGATAAAGAAGATTCAAAGAGAGTGAGATGCCAGCTCCTTTCATTCAGTCAGTAGCTTCAAACATTTCTGGTATATGAATAACATGATGTTTTTCAATGGCAAAAATCAATGAATATTGTAAATGCACAAACAGTAATTTCTCCGCATTGCAAGGTGCAATTCTGAAATTTTTTGCTTTTTCCTGCTCCTCTTAGCATGATAAAGAAGATTCAAAGAGAGTGAGATGCCAGCTCCTTTCATTCAGTCAGTAGCTTCAATCATTTCTGGACGTTTTTCAATGGCAAAAATCAATGAATATTGTAAATGCACAAACAGTAATTTCTCCGCATTGCAAGGTGCAATTCTGAAATTTTTTGCTTTTTCCTGCTCCTCTTAGCATGATAAAGAAGATTCAAAGAGAGTGAGATGCCAGCTCCTTTCATTCAGTCAGTAGCTTCAAATATTTCTGGTATATGAATAACATGATGTTTTTCAATGGCAAAAATCAATGAATATTGTAAATGCACAAACAGTAATTTCTCTGCATTGCAAGGTGCAATTCTGAAATTTTTTGCTTTTTCCTGCTCCTCTTAGCATGATAAAGAAGATTCAAAGAGAGAGAGAGGCCAGCTCCTTTCATTCAGTCAGTAGCTTCAATCATTTCTGGACGTTTTTCAATGGCAAAAATCAATGAATATTGTAAATGCACAAACAGTAATTTCTCCGCATTGCAAGGTGCAATTCTGAAATTTTTTGCTTTTTCCTGCTCCGCTTAGCATGATAAAGAAGATTCAAAGAGAGTGAGATGCCAGCTCCTTTCATTCAGTCAGTAGCTTCAAACATTTCTGGTATATGAATAACATGATGTTTTTCAATGGCAAAAATCAATGAATATTGTAAATGCACAAACAGTAATTTCTCCGCATTGCAAGGTGCAATTCTGAAATTTTTTGCTTTTTCCTGCTCTTCTTAGCATGATAAAGAAGATTCAAAGAGAGTGAGATGCCAGCTCCTTTCATTCAGTCAGTAGCTTCAATCATTTCTGGATGTTTTTCAATGGCAAAAATCAGTGAATATTGTAAATGCACACACAGTAATTTCTCCGCATTGCAAGGTGCAATTCTGAAATTTTTTGCTTTTTCCTGCTCCTCTTAGCATGATAAAGAAGATTCAAAGAGAGTGAGATGCCAGCTCCTTTCATTCAGTCAGTAGCTTCAAACATTTCTAGTATATGAATAACATGATGTTTTTCAATGGCAAAAATCAATGAATATTGTAAATGCACAAACAGTAATTTCTCCGCATTGCAAGGTGCAATTCTGAAATTTTTTGCTTTTTCCTGCTCCTCTTAGCATGATAAAGAAGATTCAAAGAGAGTGAGATGCCAGCTCCTTTCATTCAGTCAGTAGCTTCAAACATTTCTGGTATATGAATAACATGATGTTTTTCAATGGCAAAAATCAATGAATATTGTAAATGCACAAACAGTAATTTCTCCGCATTGAAGGTGCAATTCTGAAATTTTTTGCTTTTTCCTGCTCCTCTTAGCATGATAAAGAAGATTCAAAGAGAGTGAGATGCCAGCTCCTTTCATTCAGTCAGTAGCTTCAATCATTTCTGGACGTTTTTCAATGGCAAAAATCAATGAATATTGTAAATGCACAAACAGTAATTTCTCCGCATTGCAAGGTGCAATTCTGAAATTTTTTGCTTTTTCCTGCTCCTCTTAGCATGATAAAGAAGATTCAAAGAGAGTGAGATGCCAGCTCCTTTCATTCAGTCAGTAGCTTCAAACATTTCTGGTATATGAATAACATGATGTTTTTCAATGGCAAAAATCAATGAATATTGTAAATGCACAAACAGTAATTTCTCCGCATTGCAAGGTGCAATTCTGAAATTTTTTGCTTTTTCCTGCTCCTCTTAGCATGATAAAGAAGATTCAAAGAGAGTGAGATGCCAGCTCCTTTCATTCAGTCAGTAGCTTCAATCATTTCTGGACGTTTTTCAATGGCAAAAATCAATGAATATTGTAAATGCACAAACAGTAATTTCTCCGCATTGCAAGGTGCAATTCTGAAATTTTTTGCTTTTTCCTGCTCCTCTTAGCATGATAAAGAAGATTCAAAGAGAGTGAGATGCCAGCTCCTTTCATTCAGTCAGTAGCTTCAATCATTTCTGGACGTTTTTCAATGGCAAAAATCAATGAATATTGTAAATGCACAAACAGTAATTTCTCCGCATTGCAAGGTGCAATTCTGAAATTTTTTGCTTTTTCCTGCTCCTCTTAGCATGATAAAGAAGATTCAAAGAGAGTGAGATGCCAGCTCCTTTCATTCAGTCAGTAGCTTCAAACATTTCTGGTATATGAATAACATGATGTTTTTCAATGGCAAAAATCAATGAATATTGTAAATGCACAAACAGTAATTTCTCCGCATTGCAAGGTGCAATTCTGAAATTTTTTGCTTTTTCCTGCTCCTCTTAGCATGATAAAGAAGATTCAAAGAGAGTGAGATGCCAGCTCCTTTCATTCAGTCAGTAGCTTCAATCATTTCTGGACGTTTTTCAATGGCAAAAATCAATGAATATTGTAAATGCACAAACAGTAATTTCTCCGCATTGCAAGGTGCAATTCTGAAATTTTTTGCTTTTTCCTGCTCCTCTTAGCATGATAAAGAAGATTCAAAGAGAGTGAGATGCCAGCTCCTTTCATTCAGTCAGTAGCTTCAAACATTTCTGGTATATGAATAACATGATGTTTTTCAATGGCAAAAATCAATGAATATTGTAAATGCACAAACAGTAATTTCTCCGCATTGCAAGGTGCAATTCTGAAATTTTTTGCTTTTTCCTGCTCCTCTTAGCATGATAAAGAAGATTCAAAGAGAGTGAGATGCCAGCTCCTTTCATTCAGTCAGTAGCTTCAATCATTTCTGGACGTTTTTCAATGGCAAAAATCAATGAATATTGTAAATGCACAAACAGTAATTTCTCCGCATTGCAAGGTGCAATTCTGAAATTTTTTGCTTTTTCCTGCTCCTCTTAGCATGATAAAGAAGATTCAAAGAGAGTGAGATGCCAGCTCCTTTCATTCAGTCAGTAGCTTCAATCATTTCTGGACGTTTTTCAATGGCAAAAATCAATGAATATTGTAAATGCACAAACAGTAATTTCTCCGCATTGCAAGGTGCAATTTTGAAATTTTTTGCTTTTTCCTGCTCCTCTTAGCATGATAAAGAAGATTCAAAGAGAGTGAGATGCCAGCTCCTTTCATTCAGTCAGTAGCTTCAATCATTTCTGGACGTTTTTCAATGGCAAAAATCAATGAATATTGTAAATGCACAAACAGTAATTTCTCCGCATTGCAAGGTGCAATTCTGAAATTTTTTGCTTTTTCCTGCTCCTCTTAGCATGATAAAGAAGATTCAAAGAGACTGAGATGCCAGCTCCTTTCATTCAGTCAGTAGCTTCAATCATTTCTGGACGTTTTTCAATGACAAAAATCAGTGAATATTGTAAATGCACAAACAGTAATTTCTCCGCATTGCAAGGTGAAATTCTGAAATTTTTTGCTTTTTCCTGCTCCTCTTAGCATGATAAAGAAGATTCAAAGAGAGTGAGATGCCAGCTCCTTTCATTCAGTCAGTAGCTTCAATCATTTCTGGACGTTTTTCAATGGCAAAAATCAGTGAATATTGTAAATGCACAAACAGTAATTTCTCCGCATTGCAAGGTGCAATTCTGAAATTTTTTGCTTTTTCCTGCTCCTCTTAGCATGATAAAGAAGATTCAAAGAGAGTGAGATGCCAGCTCCTTTCATTCAGTCAGTAGCTTCAAACATTTCTAGTATATGAATAACATGATGTTTTTCAATGGCAAAAATCAATGAATATTGTAAATGCACAAACAGTAATTTCTCCGCATTGCAAGGTGCAATTCTGAAATTTTTTGCTTTTTCCTGCTCCTCTTAGCATGATAAAGAAGATTCAAAGAGAGTGAGATGCCAGCTCCTTTCATTCAGTCAGTAGCTTCAAACATTTCTGGTATATGAATAACATGATGTTTTTCAATGGCAAAAATCAATGAATATTGTAAATGCACAAACAGTAATTTCTCCGCATTGCAAGGTGCAATTCTGAAATTTTTTGCTTTTTCCTGCTCCTCTTAGCATGATAAAGAAGATTCAAAGAGAGTGAGATGCCAGCTCCTTTCATTCAGTCAGTAGCTTCAATCATTTCTGGACGTTTTTCAATGGCAAAAATCAATGAATATTGTAAATGCACAAACAGTAATTTCTCCGCATTGCAAGGTGCAATTCTGAAATTTTTTGCTTTTTCCTGCTCCTCTTAGCATGATAAAGAAGATTCAAAGAGAGTGAGATGCCAGCTCCTTTCATTCAGTCAGTAGCTTCAATCATTTCTGGACGTTTTTCAATGGCAAAAATCAATGAATATTGTAAATGCACAAACAGTAATTTCTCCGCATTGCAAGGTGCAATTTTGAAATTTTTTGCTTTTTCCTGCTCCTCTTAGCATGATAAAGAAGATTCAAAGAGAGTGAGATGCCAGCTCCTTTCATTCAGTCAGTAGCTTCAATCATTTCTGGACGTTTTTCAATGGCAAAAATCAATGAATATTGTAAATGCACAAACAGTAATTTCTCCGCATTGCAAGGTGCAATTCTGAAATTTTTTGCTTTTTCCTGCTCCTCTTAGCATGATAAAGAAGATTCAAAGAGACTGAGATGCCAGCTCCTTTCATTCAGTCAGTAGCTTCAATCATTTCTGGACGTTTTTCAATGACAAAAATCAGTGAATATTGTAAATGCACAAACAGTAATTTCTCCGCATTGCAAGGTGAAATTCTGAAATTTTTTGCTTTTTCCTGCTCCTCTTAGCATGATAAAGAAGATTCAAAGAGAGTGAGATGCCAGCTCCTTTCATTCAGTCAGTAGCTTCAAACATTTCTAGTATATGAATAACATGATGTTTTTCAATGGCAAAAATCAATGAATATTGTAAATGCACAAACAGTAATTTCTCCGCATTGCAAGGTGCAATTCTGAAATTTTTTGCTTTTTACTGCTCCTCTTAGCATGATAAAGAAGATTCAAAGAGAGTGAGATGCCAGCTCCTTTCATTCAGTCAGTAGCTTCAATCATTTCTGGACGTTTTTCAATGGCAAAAATCAATGAATATTGTAAATGCACAAACAGTAATTTCTCCGCATTGCAAGGTGCAATTCTGAAATTTTTTGCTTTTTCCTGCTCCTCTTAGCATGATAAAGAAGATTCAAAGAGAGTGAGATGCCAGCTCCTTTCATTCAGTCAGTAGCTTCAATCATTTCTGGACGTTTTTCAATGGCAAAAATCAATGAATATTGTAAATGCACAAACAGTAATTTCTCCGCATTGCAAGGTGCAATTTTGAAATTTTTTGCTTTTTCCTGCTCCTCTTAGCATGATAAAGAAGATTCAAAGAGAGTGAGATGCCAGCTCCTTTCATTCAGTCAGTAGCTTCAATCATTTCTGGACGTTTTTCAATGGCAAAAATCAATGAATATTGTAAATGCACAAACAGTAATTTCTCCGCATTGCAAGGTGCAATTCTGAAATTTTTTGCTTTTTCCTGCTCCTCTTAGCATGATAAAGAAGATTCAAAGAGACTGAGATGCCAGCTCCTTTCATTCAGTCAGTAGCTTCAATCATTTCTGGACGTTTTTCAATGACAAAAATCAGTGAATATTGTAAATGCACAAACAGTAATTTCTCCGCATTGCAAGGTGAAATTCTGAAATTTTTTGCTTTTTCCTGCTCCTCTTAGCATGATAAAGAAGATTCAAAGAGAGTGAGATGCCAGCTCCTTTCATTCAGTCAGTAGCTTCAAACATTTCTAGTATATGAATAACATGATGTTTTTCAATGGCAAAAATCAATGAATATTGTAAATGCACAAACAGTAATTTCTCCGCATTGCAAGGTGCAATTCTGAAATTTTTTGCTTTTTACTGCTCCTCTTAGCATGATAAAGAAGATTCAAAGAGAGTGAGATGCCAGCTCCTTTCATTCAGTCAGTAGCTTCAATCATTTCTGGACGTTTTTCAATGGCAAAAATCAATGAATATTGTAAATGCACAAACAGTAATTTCTCCGCATTGCAAGGTGCAATTCTGAAATTTTTTGCTTTTTCCTGCTCCTCTTAGCATGATAAAGAAGATTCAAAGAGAGTGAGATGCCAGCTCCTTTCATTCAGTCAGTAGCTTCAAACATTTCTGGTATATGAATAACAATATGTTTTTCAATGGCAAAAATCAATGAATATTGTAAATGCACAAACAGTAATTTCTCCGCATTGCAAGGTGCAATTCTGAAATTTTTTGCTTTTTCCTGCTCCTCTTAGCATGATAAAGAAGATTCAAAGAGAGTGAGATGCCAGCTCCTTTCATTCAGTCAGTAGCTTCAATCATTTCTGGACGTTTTTCAATGGCAAAAATCAATGAATATTGTAAATGCACAAACAGTAATTTCTCCGCATTGCAAGGTGCAATTCTGAAATTTTTTGCTTTTTCCTGCTCCTCTTAGCATGATAAAGAAGATTCAAAGAGAGTGAGATGCCAGCTCCTTTCATTCAGTCAGTAGCTTCAAATATTTCTGGTATATGAATAACATGATGTTTTTCAATGGCAAAAATCAATGAATATTGTAAATGCACAAACAGTAATTTCTCTGCATTGCAAGGTGCAATTCTGAAATTTTTTGCTTTTTCCTGCTCCTCTTAGCATGATAAAGAAGATTCAAAGAGAGAGAGAGGCCAGCTCCTTTCATTCAGTCAGTAGCTTCAATCATTTCTGGACGTTTTTCAATGGCAAAAATCAATGAATATTGTAAATGCACAAACAGTAATTTCTCCGCATTGCAAGGTGCAATTCTGAAATTTTTTGCTTTTTCCTGCTCCGCTTAGCATGATAAAGAAGATTCAAAGAGAGTGAGATGCCAGCTCCTTTCATTCAGTCAGTAGCTTCAAACATTTCTGGTATATGAATAACATGATGTTTTTCAATGGCAAAAATCAATGAATATTGTAAATGCACAAACAGTAATTTCTCCGCATTGCAAGGTGCAATTCTGAAATTTTTTGCTTTTTCCTGCTCTTCTTAGCATGATAAAGAAGATTCAAAGAGAGTGAGATGCCAGCTCCTTTCATTCAGTCAGTAGCTTCAATCATTTCTGGATGTTTTTCAATGGCAAAAATCAGTGAATATTGTAAATGCACACACAGTAATTTCTCCGCATTGCAAGGTGCAATTCTGAAATTTTTTGCTTTTTCCTGCTCCTCTTAGCATGATAAAGAAGATTCAAAGAGAGTGAGATGCCAGCTCCTTTCATTCAGTCAGTAGCTTCAAACATTTCTAGTATATGAATAACATGATGTTTTTCAATGGCAAAAATCAATGAATATTGTAAATGCACAAACAGTAATTTCTCCGCATTGCAAGGTGCAATTCTGAAATTTTTTGCTTTTTCCTGCTCCTCTTAGCATGATAAAGAAGATTCAAAGAGAGTGAGATGCCAGCTCCTTTCATTCAGTCAGTAGCTTCAAACATTTCTGGTATATGAATAACATGATGTTTTTCAATGGCAAAAATCAATGAATATTGTAAATGCACAAACAGTAATTTCTCCGCATTGAAGGTGCAATTCTGAAATTTTTTGCTTTTTCCTGCTCCTCTTAGCATGATAAAGAAGATTCAAAGAGAGTGAGATGCCAGCTCCTTTCATTCAGTCAGTAGCTTCAATCATTTCTGGACGTTTTTCAATGGCAAAAATCAATGAATATTGTAAATGCACAAACAGTAATTTCTCCGCATTGCAAGGTGCAATTCTGAAATTTTTTGCTTTTTCCTGCTCCTCTTAGCATGATAAAGAAGATTCAAAGAGAGTGAGATGCCAGCTCCTTTCATTCAGTCAGTAGCTTCAAACATTTCTGGTATATGAATAACATGATGTTTTTCAATGGCAAAAATCAATGAATATTGTAAATGCACAAACAGTAATTTCTCCGCATTGCAAGGTGCAATTCTGAAATTTTTTGCTTTTTCCTGCTCCTCTTAGCATGATAAAGAAGATTCAAAGAGAGTGAGATGCCAGCTCCTTTCATTCAGTCAGTAGCTTCAATCATTTCTGGACGTTTTTCAATGGCAAAAATCAATGAATATTGTAAATGCACAAACAGTAATTTCTCCGCATTGCAAGGTGCAATTCTGAAATTTTTTGCTTTTTCCTGCTCCTCTTAGCATGATAAAGAAGATTCAAAGAGAGTGAGATGCCAGCTCCTTTCATTCAGTCAGTAGCTTCAATCATTTCTGGACGTTTTTCAATGGCAAAAATCAATGAATATTGTAAATGCACAAACAGTAATTTCTCCGCATTGCAAGGTGCAATTCTGAAATTTTTTGCTTTTTCCTGCTCCTCTTAGCATGATAAAGAAGATTCAAAGAGAGTGAGATGCCAGCTCCTTTCATTCAGTCAGTAGCTTCAAACATTTCTGGTATATGAATAACATGATGTTTTTCAATGGCAAAAATCAATGAATATTGTAAATGCACAAACAGTAATTTCTCCGCATTGCAAGGTGCAATTCTGAAATTTTTTGCTTTTTCCTGCTCCTCTTAGCATGATAAAGAAGATTCAAAGAGAGTGAGATGCCAGCTCCTTTCATTCAGTCAGTAGCTTCAATCATTTCTGGACGTTTTTCAATGGCAAAAATCAATGAATATTGTAAATGCACAAACAGTAATTTCTCCGCATTGCAAGGTGCAATTCTGAAATTTTTTGCTTTTTCCTGCTCCTCTTAGCATGATAAAGAAGATTCAAAGAGAGTGAGATGCCAGCTCCTTTCATTCAGTCAGTAGCTTCAAACATTTCTGGTATATGAATAACATGATGTTTTTCAATGGCAAAAATCAATGAATATTGTAAATGCACAAACAGTAATTTCTCCGCATTGCAAGGTGCAATTCTGAAATTTTTTGCTTTTTCCTGCTCCTCTTAGCATGATAAAGAAGATTCAAAGAGAGTGAGATGCCAGCTCCTTTCATTCAGTCAGTAGCTTCAATCATTTCTGGACGTTTTTCAATGGCAAAAATCAATGAATATTGTAAATGCACAAACAGTAATTTCTCCGCATTGCAAGGTGCAATTCTGAAATTTTTTGCTTTTTCCTGCTCCTCTTAGCATGATAAAGAAGATTCAAAGAGAGTGAGATGCCAGCTCCTTTCATTCAGTCAGTAGCTTCAATCATTTCTGGACGTTTTTCAATGGCAAAAATCAATGAATATTGTAAATGCACAAACAGTAATTTCTCCGCATTGCAAGGTGCAATTTTGAAATTTTTTGCTTTTTCCTGCTCCTCTTAGCATGATAAAGAAGATTCAAAGAGAGTGAGATGCCAGCTCCTTTCATTCAGTCAGTAGCTTCAATCATTTCTGGACGTTTTTCAATGGCAAAAATCAATGAATATTGTAAATGCACAAACAGTAATTTCTCCGCATTGCAAGGTGCAATTCTGAAATTTTTTGCTTTTTCCTGCTCCTCTTAGCATGATAAAGAAGATTCAAAGAGACTGAGATGCCAGCTCCTTTCATTCAGTCAGTAGCTTCAATCATTTCTGGACGTTTTTCAATGACAAAAATCAGTGAATATTGTAAATGCACAAACAGTAATTTCTCCGCATTGCAAGGTGAAATTCTGAAATTTTTTGCTTTTTCCTGCTCCTCTTAGCATGATAAAGAAGATTCAAAGAGAGTGAGATGCCAGCTCCTTTCATTCAGTCAGTAGCTTCAATCATTTCTGGACGTTTTTCAATGGCAAAAATCAGTGAATATTGTAAATGCACAAACAGTAATTTCTCCGCATTGCAAGGTGCAATTCTGAAATTTTTTGCTTTTTCCTGCTCCTCTTAGCATGATAAAGAAGATTCAAAGAGAGTGAGATGCCAGCTCCTTTCATTCAGTCAGTAGCTTCAAACATTTCTAGTATATGAATAACATGATGTTTTTCAATGGCAAAAATCAATGAATATTGTAAATGCACAAACAGTAATTTCTCCGCATTGCAAGGTGCAATTCTGAAATTTTTTGCTTTTTCCTGCTCCTCTTAGCATGATAAAGAAGATTCAAAGAGAGTGAGATGCCAGCTCCTTTCATTCAGTCAGTAGCTTCAAACATTTCTGGTATATGAATAACATGATGTTTTTCAATGGCAAAAATCAATGAATATTGTAAATGCACAAACAGTAATTTCTCCGCATTGCAAGGTGCAATTCTGAAATTTTTTGCTTTTTCCTGCTCCTCTTAGCATGATAAAGAAGATTCAAAGAGAGTGAGATGCCAGCTCCTTTCATTCAGTCAGTAGCTTCAATCATTTCTGGACGTTTTTCAATGGCAAAAATCAATGAATATTGTAAATGCACAAACAGTAATTTCTCCGCATTGCAAGGTGCAATTCTGAAATTTTTTGCTTTTTCCTGCTCCTCTTAGCATGATAAAGAAGATTCAAAGAGAGTGAGATGCCAGCTCCTTTCATTCAGTCAGTAGCTTCAATCATTTCTGGACGTTTTTCAATGGCAAAAATCAATGAATATTGTAAATGCACAAACAGTAATTTCTCCGCATTGCAAGGTGCAATTTTGAAATTTTTTGCTTTTTCCTGCTCCTCTTAGCATGATAAAGAAGATTCAAAGACAGTGAGATGCCAGCTCCTTTCATTCAGTCAGTAGCTTCAATCATTTCTGGACGTTTTTCAATGGCAAAAATCAATGAATATTGTAAATGCACAAACAGTAATTTCTCCGCATTGCAAGGTGCAATTCTGAAATTTTTTGCTTTTTCCTGCTCCTCTTAGCATGATAAAGAAGATTCAAAGAGACTGAGATGCCAGCTCCTTTCATTCAGTCAGTAGCTTCAATCATTTCTGGACGTTTTTCAATGACAAAAATCAGTGAATATTGTAAATGCACAAACAGTAATTTCTCCGCATTGCAAGGTGAAATTCTGAAATTTTTTGCTTTTTCCTGCTCCTCTTAGCATGATAAAGAAGATTCAAAGAGAGTGAGATGCCAGCTCCTTTCATTCAGTCAGTAGCTTCAAACATTTCTAGTATATGAATAACATGATGTTTTTCAATGGCAAAAATCAATGAATATTGTAAATGCACAAACAGTAATTTCTCCGCATTGCAAGGTGCAATTCTGAAATTTTTTGCTTTTTACTGCTCCTCTTAGCATGATAAAGAAGATTCAAAGAGAGTGAGATGCCAGCTCCTTTCATTCAGTCAGTAGCTTCAATCATTTCTGGACGTTTTTCAATGGCAAAAATCAATGAATATTGTAAATGCACAAACAGTAATTTCTCCGCATTGCAAGGTGCAATTCTGAAATTTTTTGCTTTTTCCTGCTCCTCTTAGCATGATAAAGAAGATTCAAAGAGAGTGAGATGCCAGCTCCTTTCATTCAGTCAGTAGCTTCAAACATTTCTGGTATATGAATAACAATATGTTTTTCAATGGCAAAAATCAATGAATATTGTAAATGCACAAACAGTAATTTCTCCGCATTGCAAGGTGCAATTCTGAAATTTTTTGCTTTTTCCTGCTACTCTTAGCATGATAAAGAAGATTCAAAGAGAGTGAGATGCCAGCTCCTTTCATTCAGTCAGTAGCTTCAATCATTTCTGGACATTTTTCAATGGCAAAAATCAATGAATATTGTAAATGCACAAACAGTAATTTCTCCGCATTGCAAGGTGCAATTCTGAAATTTTTTGCTTTTTCCTGCTCCTCTTAGCATGATAAAGAAGATTCAAAGAGAGTGAGATGCCAGCTCCTTTCATTCAGTCAGTAGCTTCAATCATTTCTGGACGTTTTTCAATGGCAAAAATCAATGAATATTGTAAATGCACAAACAGTAATTTCTCCGCATTGCAAGGTGCAATTCTGAAATTTTTTGCTTTTTCCTGCTCCTCTTAGCATGATAAAGAAGATTCAAAGAGAGTGAGGTGCCAGCTCCTTTCATTCAGTCAGGAGCTTCAAACATTTCTGGTATATGAATAACATGTTTTTCAATGGCAAAAATCAATGAATATTGTAAATGCACAAACAGTAATTTCTCCGCATTGCAAGGTGCAATTCTGAAATTTTTTGCTTTTTCCTGCTCCTCTTAGCATGATAAAGAAGATTCAAAGAGAGTGAGATGCCAGCTCCTTTCATTCAGTCAGTAGCTTCAATCATTTCTGGACGTTTTTCAATGGCAAAAATCAATGAATATTGTAAATGCACAAACAGTAATTTCTCCGCATTGCAAGGTGCAATTCTGAAATTTTTTGCTTTTTCCTGCTCCTCTTAGCATGATAAAGAAGATTCAAAGAGAGTGAGATGCCAGCTCCTTTCATTCAGTCAGTAGCTTCAAACATTTCTGGTATATGAATAACATGATGTTTTTCAATGGCAAAAATCAATGAATATTGTAAATGCACAAACAGTAATTTCTCCGCATTGCAAGGTGCAATTCTGAAATTTTTTGCTTTTTCCTGCTCCTCTTAGCATGATAAAGAAGATTCAAAGAGAGTGAGATGCCAGCTCCTTTCATTCAGTCAGTAGCTTCAATCATTTCTGGACGTTTTTCAATGGCAAAAATCAGTGAATATTGTAAATGCACAAACAGTAATTTCTCCGCATTGCAAGGTGCAATTCTGAAATTTTTTGCTTTTTCCTGCTCCTCTTAGCATGATAAAGAAGATTCAAAGAGAGTGAGATGCCAGCTCCTTTCATTCAGTCAGTAGCTTCAAACATTTCTAGTATATGAATAACATGATGTTTTTCAATGGCAAAAATCAATGAATATTGTAAATGCACAAACAGTAATTTCTCCGCATTGCAAGGTGCAATTCTGAAATTTTTTGCTTTTTCCTGCTCCTCTTAGCATGATAAAGAAGATTCAAAGAGAGTGAGATGCCAGCTCCTTTCATTCAGTCAGTAGCTTCAAACATTTCTGGTATATGAATAACATGATGTTTTTCAATGGCAAAAATCAATGAATATTGTAAATGCACAAACAGTAATTTCTCCGCATTGCAAGGTGCAATTCTGAAATTTTTTGCTTTTTCCTGCTCCTCTTAGCATGATAAAGAAGATTCAAAGAGAGTGAGATGCCAGCTCCTTTCATTCAGTCAGTAGCTTCAATCATTTCTGGACGTTTTTCAATGGCAAAAATCAGTGAATATTGTAAATGCACAAACAGTAATTTCTCCGCATTGCAAGGTGCAATTCTGAATTTTTTTGCTTTTTCCTGCTCCTCTTAGCATGATAAAGAAGATTCAAAGAGAGTGAGATGCCAGCTCCTTTCATTCAGTCAGTAGCTTCAAACATTTCTAGTATATGAATAACATGATGTTTTTCAATGGCAAAAATCAATGAATATTGTAAATGCACAAACAGTAATTTCTCCGCATTGCAAGGTGCAATTCTGAAATTTTTTGCTTTTTCCTGCTCCTCTTAGCATGATAAAGAAGATTCAAAGAGAGTGAGATGCCAGCTCCTTTCATTCAGTCAGTAGCTTCAAACATTTCTGGTATATGAATAACATGATGTTTTTCAATGGCAAAAATCAATGAATATTGTAAATGCACAAACAGTAATTTCTCCGCATTGCAAGGTGCAATTCTGAAATTTTTTGCTTTTTCCTGCTCCTCTTAGCATGATAAAGAAGATTCAAAGAGAGTGAGATGCCAGCTCCTTTCATTCAGTCAGTAGCTTCAATCATTTCTGGACGTTTTTCAATGGCAAAAATCAATGAATATTGTAAATGCACAAACAGTAATTTCTCCGCATTGCAAGGTGCAATTCTGAAATTTTTTGCTTTTTCCTGCTCCTCTTAGCATGATAAAGAAGATTCAAAGAGAGTGAGATGCCAGCTCCTTTCATTCAGTCAGTAGCTTCAAACATTTCTGGTATATGAATAACATGATGTTTTTCAATGGCAAAAATCAATGAATATTGTAAATGCACAAACAGTAATTTCTCCGCATTGCAAGGTGCAATTCTGAAATTTTTTGCTTTTTCCTGCTCCTCTTAGCATGATAAAGAAGATTCAAAGAGAGTGAGATGCCAGCTCCTTTCATTCAGTCAGTAGCTTCAATCATTTCTGGACGTTTTTCAATGGCAAAAATCAATGAATATTGTAAATGCACAAACAGTAATTTCTCCGCATTGCAAGGTGCAATTCTGAAATTTTTTGCTTTTTCCTGCTCCTCTTAGCATGATAAAGAAGATTCAAAGAGAGTGAGATGCCAGCTCCTTTCATTCAGTCAGTAGCTTCAATCATTTCTGGACGTTTTTCAATGGCAAAAATCAATGAATATTGTAAATGCACAAACAGTAATTTCTCCGCATTGCAAGGTGCAATTCTGAAATTTTTTGCTTTTTCCTGCTCCTCTTAGCATGATAAAGAAGATTCAAAGAGAGTGAGATGCCAGCTCCTTTCATTCAGTCAGTAGCTTCAATCATTTCTGGACGTTTTTCAATGACAAAAATCAGTGAATATTGTAAATGCACAAACAGTAATTTCTCCGCATTGCAAGGTGCAATTCTGAAATTTTTTGCTTTTTCCTGCTCCTCTTAGCATGATAAAGAAGATTCAAAGAGAGTGAGATGCCAGCTCCTTTCATTCAGTCAGTAGCTTCAAACATTTCTAGTATATGAATAACATGATGTTTTTCAATGGCAAAAATCAATGAATATTGTAAATGCACAAACAGTAATTTCTCCGCATTGCAAGGTGCAATTCTGAAATTTTTTGCTTTTTACTGCTCCTCTTAGCATGATAAAGAAGATTCAAAGAGAGTGAGATGCCAGGTCCTTTCATTCAGTCAGTAGCTTCAATCATTTCTGGACGTTTTTCAATGGCAAAAATCAATGAATATTGTAAATGCACAAACAGTAATTTCTCCGCATTGCAAGGTGCAATTCTGAAATTTTTTGCTTTTTCCTGCTCCTCTTAGCATGATAAAGAAGATTCAAAGAGAGTGAGATGCCAGCTCCTTTCATTCAGTCAGTAGCTTCAAACATTTCTGGTATATGAATAACATGATGTTTTTCAATGGCAAAAATCAATGAATATTGTAAATGCACAAACAGTAATTTCTCCGCATTGCAAGGTGCAATTCTGAAATTTTTTGCTTTTTCCTGCTCCTCTTAGCATGATAAAGAAGATTCAAAGAGAGTGAGATGCCAGCTCCTTTCATTCAGTCAGTAGCTTCAATCATTTCTGGACGTTTTTCAATGGCAAAAATCAATGAATATTGTAAATGCACAAACAGTAATTTCTCCGCATTGCAAGGTGCAATTCTGAAATTTTTTGCTTTCTCCTGCTCCTCTTAGCATGATAAAGAAGATTCAAAGAGAGTGAGGTGCCAGCTCCTTTCATTCAGTCAGGAGCTTCAAACATTTCTGGTATATGAATAACATGTTTTTCAATGGCAAAAATCAATGAATATTGTAAATGCACAAACAGTAATTTCTCCGCATTGCAAGGTGCAATTCTGAAATTTTTTGCTTTTTCCTGCTCCTCTTAGCATGATAAAGAAGATTCAAAGAGAGTGAGATGCCAGCTCCTTTCATTCAGTCAGTAGCTTCAATCATTTCTGGACGTTTTTCAATGGCAAAAATCAATGAATATTGTAAATGCACAAACAGTAATTTCTCCGCATTGCAAGGTGCAATTCTGAAATTTTTTGCTTTTTCCTGCTCCTCTTAGCATGATAAAGAAGATTCAAAGAGAGTGAGATGCCAGCTCCTTTCATTCAGTCAGTAGCTTCAATCATTTCTGGACGTTTTTCAATGGCAAAAATCAATGAATATTGTAAATGCACAAACAGTAATTTCTCCGCATTGCAAGGTGCAATTCTGAAATTTTTTGCTTTTTCCTGCTCCTCTTAGCATGATAAAGAAGATTCAAAGAGAGTGAGATGTCAGCTCCTTTCATTCAGTCAGTAGCTTCAAACATTTCTGGTATATGAATAACATGATGTTTTTCAATGGCAAAAATCAATGAATATTGTAAATGCACAAACAGTAATTTCTCCGCATTGCAAGGTGCAATTCTGAAATTTTTTGCTTTTTCCTGCTCCTCTTAGCATGATAAAGAAGATTCAAAGAGAGTGAGATGCCAGCTCCTTTCATTCAGTCAGTAGCTTCAATCATTTCTGGTATATGAATAACATGATGTTTTTCAATGGCAAAAATCAATGAATTTTGTAAATGCACAAACAGTAATTTCTCAGCATTGCAAGGTGCAATTCTGAAATTTTTTGCTTTTTCCTGCTCCTCTTAGCATGATAAAGAAGATTCAAAGAGAGTGAGATGCCAGCTCCTTTCATTGTCAGTAGCTTCAATCATTTCTGGACGTTTTTTAATGGCAAAAATCAATGAATATTGTAAATGCACAAACAGTAATTTCTCCGCATTGCAAGGTGCAATTCTGAAATTTTTTGCTTTTTCCTGCTCCTCTTAGCATTATGAAGAAGATTCAAAGAGAGTGAGATACCAGCTCCTTTCATTAAGTCAGTAGCTTCAAACATTTCTGGTATATGAATAACATGATGTTTTTCAATGGCAAAAATCAATGAATATTGTAAATGCACAAACAGTAATTTCTCCGCATTGCAAGGTGCAATTCTGAAATTTTTTGCTTTTTCCTGCTCCTCTTAGCATGATAAAGAAGATTCATAGAGAGTGAGATGCCAGCTCCTTTCGTTCAGTCAGTAGCTTCAATCATTTCTGGACGTTTTTCAATGGCAAAAATCATTGAATATTGTAAATGCACAAACAGTAATTTCTCCGCATTGCAAGGTGCAATTCAGAAATTTTTTACTTTTTCCTGCTCCTCTTAGCATGATAAAGAAGATTCAAAGAGAGTGAGATACCAGCTCCTTTCATTCAGTCAGTAGCTTCAATCATTTCTGGTATATGAATAACATGATGTTTTTCAATCGCAAAAATCAATGAATATTGTAAATGCACAAACAGTAATTTCTCCGCATTGCAAGGTGCAATTCTGAAATTTTTTGCTTTTTCCTGCTCCTCTTAGCATGATAAAGAAGATTCAAAGAGAGTGAGATGCCAGCTCCTTTCATTCAGTCAGTAGCTTCAATCATTTCTGGACGTTTTTCAATGGCAAAAATCAATGAATATTGTAAATGCACAAACAGTAATTTCTCCGCATTGCAAGGTGCAATTCTGAAATTTTTTGCTTTTTCCTGCTCCTCTTAGCATGATAAAGAAGATTCAAAGAGAGTGAGGTGCCAGCTCCTTTCATTCAGTCAGGAGCTTCAAACATTTCTGGTATATGAATAACATGTTTTTCAATGGCAAAAATCAATGAATATTGTAATTGCACAAACAGTAATTTCTCCGCATTGCAAGGTGCAATTCTGAAATTTTTTGCTTTTTCCTGCTCCTCTTAGCATGATAAAGAAGATTCAAAGAGAGTGAGATGCCAGCTCCTTTCATTCAGTCAGTAGCTTCAATCATTTCTGGACGTTTTTCAATGGCAAAAATCAATGAATATTGTAAATGCACAAACAGTAATTTCTCCGCATTGCAAGGTGCAATTCTGAAATTTTTTGCTTTTTCCTGCTCCTCTTAGCATGATAAAGAAGATTCAAAGAGAGTGAGATGCCAGCTCCTTTCATTCAGTCAGTAGCTTCAATCATTTCTGGACGTTTTTCAATGGCAAAAATCAATGAATATTGTAAATGCACAAACAGTAATTTCTCCGCATTGCAAGGTGCAATTCTGAAATTTTTTGCTTTTTCCTGCTCCTCTTAGCATGATAAACAAGATTCAAAGAGAGTGAGATGCCAGCTCCTTTCATTCAGTCAGTAGCTTCAATCATTTCTGGACGTTTTTCAATGGCAAAAATCATTGAATATTGTAAATGCACAAACAGTAATTTCTCCGCATTGCAAGGTTCAATTCTGAAATTTTTTACTTTTTCCTGCTCCTCTTAGCATGATAAAGAAGATTCAAAGAGAGTGAGATGCCAGCTCCTTTCATTCAGTCAGTAGCTTCAATCATTTCTGGATGTTTTTCAATGGCAAAAATCAATGAATATTGTAAATGCACAAACAGTAATTTCTCCGCATTGCAAGGTGCAATTCTGAAATTTTTTACTTTTTCCTGCTCCTCTTAGCATGATAAAGAAGATTCAAAGAGAGTGAGATGCCAGCTCCTTTCCTTCAGTCAGTAGCTTCAATCATTTCTGGTATATGAATAACATGATATTTTTCAATGGCAAAAATCAATGAATTTTGTAAATGCACAAACAATAATTTCGCCGCATTGCAAGGCGCAATTCTGAAATTTTTTGCTTTTTCCTGCTCCTCTTAGCATGATAAAGAAGATTCAAAGAGAGTGAGATGCCAGCTCCTTTCCTTCAGTCAGTAGCTTCAATCATTTCTGGTATATGAATAACATGATATTTTTCAATGGCAAAAATCAATGAATATTGTAAATGCACAAACAGTAATTTCTCCGCATTGCAAGGTGCAATTCTGAAATTTTTTGCTTTTTACTGCTCCTCTTAGCATGATAAAGAAGATTCAAAGAGAGTGAGATGCCAGCTCCTTTCATTCAGTCAGTAGCTTCAATCATTTCTGGACGTTTTTCAATGGCAAAAATCAATGAATATTGTAAATGCACAAACAGTAATTTCTCCGCATTGCAAGGTGCAATTCTGAAATTTTTTGCTTTTTCCTGCTCCTCTTAGCATGATAAAGAAGATTCAAAGAGAGTGAGATGCCAGCTCCTTTCATTCAGTCAGTAGCTTCAAACATTTCTGGTATATGAATAACATGATGTTTTTCAATGGCAAAAATCAATGAATATTGTAAATGCACAAACAGTAATTTCTCCGCATTAGAAGGTGCAATTCTGAAATTTTTTGCTTTTTCCTGCTCCTCTTAGCATGATAAAGAAGATTCAAAGAGAGTGAGATGCCAGCTCCTTTCATTCAGTCAGTAGCTTCAATCATTTCTGGACATTTTTCAATGGCAAAAATCAATGAATATTGTAAATGCACAAACAGTAATTTCTCCGCATTGCAAGGTGCAATTCTGAAATTTTTTGCTTTTTCCTGCTCCTCTTAGCATGATAAAGAAGATTCAAAGAGAGTGAGATGCCAGCTCCTTTCATTCAGTCAGTAGCTTCAATCATTTCTGGACGTTTTTCAATGGCAAAAATCAATGAATATTGTAAATGCACAAACAGTAATTTCTCCGCATTGCAAGGTGCAATTCTGAAATTTTTTGCTTTTTCCTGCTCCTCTTAGCATGATAAAGAAGATTCAAAGAGAGTGAGATGCCAGCTCCTTTCATTCAGTCAGTAGCTTCAATCATTTCTGGACGTTTTTCAATGGCAAAAATCAATGAATATTGTAAATGCACAAACAGTAATTTCTCCGCATTGCAAGGTGCAATTCTGAAATTTTTTGCTTTTTCCTGCTCCTCTTAGCATGATAAAGAAGATTCAAAGAGAGTGAGATGCCAGCTCCTTTCATTCAGTCAGTAGCTTCAATCATTTCTGGACGTTCTTCAATGGCAAAAATCAATGAATATTGTAAATGCACAAACTGTAATTTCTCCGCATTGCAAGGTGCAATTCTGAAATTTTTTGCTTTTTCCTGCTCCTCTTAGCATGATAAACAAGATTCAAAGAGAGTGAGATGCCAGCTCCTTTCATTCAGTCAGTAGCTTCAATCATTTCTGGACGTTTTTCAATGGCAAAAATCATTGAATATTGTAAATGCACAAACAGTAATTTCTCCGCATTGCAAGGTGCAATTCTGAAATGTTTTACTTTTTCCTGCTCCTCTTAGCATGATAAAGAAGATTCAAAGAGAGTGAGATGCCAGCTCCTTTCATTCAGTCAGTAGCTTCAATCATTTCTGGTATATTAATAACATGATGTTTTTCAATCGCAAAAATCAATGAATATTGTAAATGCACAAACAGTAATTTCTCCGCATTGCAATTTGCAATTCTGAAATTTTTTGCTTTTTCCTGCTCCTCTTAGCATGATAAAGAAGATTCAAAGAGAGTGAGATGCCAGCTCCTTTCATTCAGTCAGTAGCTTCAATCATTTCTGGACGTTTTTCAATGGCAAAAATCAATGAATATTGTAAATGCACAAACAGTAATTTCTCCGCATTGCAAGGTGCAATTCTGAAATTTTTTGCTTTTTCCTGCTCCTCTTAGCATGATAAAGAAGATTCAAAGAGAGTGAGATGCCAGCTCCTTTCATTCAGTCAGTAGCTTCAATCATTTCTGGTATATGAATAACATGATGTTTTTCAATGGCAAAAAACAATGAATATTGTAAATGCACAAACTGTAATTTCTCCGCATTGCAAGGTGCAATTCTGAAATTTTTTGCTTTTTCCTGCTCCTCTTAGCATGATAAAGAAGATTCAAAGAGAGTGAGATGCCAGCTCCTTTCATTCAGTCAGTAGCTTCAATCATTTCTGGACGTTTTTCAATGGCAAAAATCAATGAATATTGTAAATGCACAAACAGTAATTTCTCCGCATTGCAAGGTGCAATTCTGAAATTTTTTGCTTTTTCCTGCTCCTCTTAGCATGATAAACAAGATTCAAAGAGAGTGAGATGCCAGCTCCTTTCATTCAGTCAGTAACTTCAATAATTTCTGGACGTTTTTCAATGGCAAAAATCATTGAATATTGTAAATGCACAAACAGTAATTTCTCCGCATTGCAAGGTGCAATTCTGAAATTTTTTACTTTTTCCTGCTCCTCTTAGCATGATAAAGAAGATTCAAAGAGAGTGAGATGCCAGCTCCTTTCATTCAGTGAGTAGCTTCAATCATTTCTGGTATATGAATAACATGATGTTTTTCAATCGCAAAAATCAATGAATATTGTAAATGCACAAACAGTAATTTCTCCGCATTGCAAGGTGCAATTCTGAAATTTTTTGCTTTTTCCTGCTCCTCTTAGCATGATAAAGATGATTAAAAGAGAGTGAGATGCCAGCTCCTTTCATTCAGTCAGTAGCTTCAATCATTTCTGGATGTTTTTCAATGGCAAAAATCAATGAATATTGTAAATGCACAAACTGTAATTTCTCCGCATTGCAAGGTGCAATTCTGAAATTTTTTGCTTTTTCCTGCTCCTCTTAGCATGATAAAGAAGATTCAAAGAGAGTGAGATGCCAGCTCCTTTCATTCAGTCAGTAGCTTCAATCATTTCTGGTATATGAATAACATGATGTTTTTCAATAGCAAAAATCAATGAATATTGTAAATGCACAAACAGTAATTTCTCCGCATTGCAAGGTGCAATTCTGAAATTTTTTGCTTTTTCCTGCTCCTCTTAGCATGATAAAGAAGATTCAAAGAGAGTGAGATGCCAGCTCCTTTCATTCAGTCAGTAGCTTCAATCATTTCTGGACGTTTTTCAATGGCAAAAATCAATGAATATTGTAAATGCACAAACAGTAATTTCTCCGCATTGCAAGGTGCAATTCTGAAATTTTTTGCTTTTTCCTGCTCCTCTTAGCATGATAAACAAGATTCAAAGAGAGTGAGATGCCAGCTCCTTTCATTCAGTCAGTAGCTTCAATCATTTCTGGACGTTTTTCAATGGCAAAAATCATTGAATATTGTAAATGCACAAACAGTAATTTCTCCGCATTGCAAGGTGCAATTCTGAAATTTTTTACTTTTTCCTGCTCCTCTTAGCATGATAAAGAAGATTCAAAGAGAGTGAGATGCCAGCTCCTTTCATTCAGTCAGTAGCTTCAATCATTTCTGGTATATTAATAACATGATGTTTTTCAATCGCAAAAATCAATGAATATTGTAAATGCACAAACAGTAATTTCTCCGCATTGCAAGGTGCAATTCTGAAATTTTTTGCTTTTTCCTGCTCCTCTTAGCATGATAAAGAAGATTCAAAGAGAGTGAGATGCCAGCTCCTTTCATTCAGTCAGTAGCTTCAATCATTTCTGGACGTTTTTCAATGGCAAAAATCAATGAATATTGTAAATGCACAAACAGTAATTTCTCCGCATTGCAAGGTGCAATTCTGAAATTTTTTGCTTTTTCCTGCTCCTCTTAGCATGATAAAGAAGATTCAAAGAGAGTGAGATGCCAGCTCCTTTCATTCAGTCAGTAGCTTCAATCATTTCTGGTATATGAATAACATGATGTTTTTCAATGGCAAAAATCAATGAATATTGTAAATGCACAAACAGTAATTTCTCCGCATTGCAAGGTGCAATTCTGAAATTTTTTGCTTTTTCCTGCTCCTCTTAGCATGATAAAGAAGATTCAAAGAGAGTGAGATGCCAGCTCCTTTCATTCAGTCAGTAGCTTCAATCATTTCTGGACGTTTTTCAATGGCAAAAATCAATGAATATTGTAAATGCACAAACAGTAATTTCTCCGCATTGCAAGGTGCAATTCTGAAATTTTTTGCTTTTTCCTGCTCCTCTTAGCATGATAAACAAGATTCAAAGAGAGTGAGATGCCAGCTCCTTTCATTCAGTCAGTAACTTCAATCATTTCTGGACGTTTTTCAATGGCAAAAATCATTGAATATTGTAAATGCACAAACAGTAATTTCTCCGCATTGCAAGGTGCAATTCTGAAATTTTTTACTTTTTCCTGCTCCTCTTAGCATGATAAAGAAGATTCAAAGAGAGTGAGATGCCAGCTCCTTTCATTCAGTCAGTAGCTTCAATCATTTCTGGTATATGAATAACATGATGTTTTTCAATCGCAAAAATCAATGAATATTGTAAATGCACAAACAGTAATTTCTCCGCATTGCAATTTGCAATTCTGAAATTTTTTGCTTTTTCCTGCTCCTCTTAGCATGATAAAGAAGATTCAAAGAGAGTGAGATGCCAGCTCCTTTCATTCAGTCAGTAGCTTCAATCATTTCTGGTATATTAATAACATGATGTTTTTCAATCGCAAAAATCAATGAATATTGTAAATGCACAAACAGTAATTTCTCCGCATTGCAATTTGCAATTCTGAAATTTTTTGCTTTTTCCTGCTCCTCTTAGCATGATAAAGAAGATTCAAAGAGAGTGAGATGCCAGCTCCTTTCATTCAGTCAGTAGCTTCAATCATTTCTGGACGTTTTTCAATGGCAAAAATCAATGAATATTGTAAATGCACAAACAGTAATTTCTCCGCATTGCAAGGTGCAATTCTGAAATTTTTTGCTTTTTCCTGCTCCTCTTAGCATGATAAAGAAGATTCAAAGAGAGTGAGATGCCAGCTCCTTTCATTCAGTCAGTAGCTTCAATCATTTCTGGTATATGAATAACATGATGTTTTTCAATGGCAAAAAACAATGAATATTGTAAATGCACAAACTGTAATTTCTCCGCATTGCAAGGTGCAATTCTGAAATTTTTTGCTTTTTCCTGCTCCTCTTAGCATGATAAAGAAGATTCAAAGAGAGTGAGATGCCAGCTCCTTTCATTCAGTCAGTAGCTTCAATCATTTCTGGACGTTTTTCAATGGCAAAAATCAATGAATATTGTAAATGCACAAACAGTAATTTCTCCGCATTGCAAGGTGCAATTCTGAAATTTTTTGCTTTTTCCTGCTCCTCTTAGCATGATAAACAAGATTCAAAGAGAGTGAGATGCCAGCTCCTTTCATTCAGTCAGTAACTTCAATCATTTCTGGACGTTTTTCAATGGCAAAAATCATTGAATATTGTAAATGCACAAACAGTAATTTCTCCGCATTGCAAGGTGCAATTCTGAAATTTTTTACTTTTTCCTGCTCCTCTTAGCATGATAAAGAAGATTCAAAGAGAGTGAGATGCCAGCTCCTTTCATTCAGTGAGTAGCTTCAATCATTTCTGGTATATGAATAACATGATGTTTTTCAATCGCAAAAATCAATGAATATTGTAAATGCACAAACAGTAATTTCTCCGCATTGCAAGGTGCAATTCTGAAATTTTTTGCTTTTTCCTGCTCCTCTTAGCATGATAAAGATGATTAAAAGAGAGTGAGATGCCAGCTCCTTTCATTCAGTCAGTAGCTTCAATCATTTCTGGATGTTTTTCAATGGCAAAAATCAATGAATATTGTAAATGCACAAACTGTAATTTCTCCGCATTGCAAGGTGCAATTCTGAAATTTTTTGCTTTTTCCTGCTCCTCTTAGCATGATAAAGAAGATTCAAAGAGAGTGAGATGCCAGCTCCTTTCATTCAGTCAGTAGCTTCAATCATTTCTGGTATATGAATAACATGATGTTTTTCAATAGCAAAAATCAATGAATATTGTAAATGCACAAACAGTAATTTCTCCGCATTGCAAGGTGCAATTCTGAAATTTTTTGCTTTTTCCTGCTCCTCTTAGCATGATAAAGAAGATTCAAAGAGAGTGAGATGCCAGCTCCTTTCATTCAGTCAGTAGCTTCAATCATTTCTGGACGTTTTTCAATGGCAAAAATCAATGAATATTGTAAATGCACAAACAGTAATTTCTCCGCATTGCAAGGTGCAATTCTGAAATTTTTTGCTTTTTCCTGCTCCTCTTAGCATGATAAACAAGATTCAAAGAGAGTGAGATGCCAGCTCCTTTCATTCAGTCAGTAGCTTCAATCATTTCTGGACGTTTTTCAATGGCAAAAATCATTGAATATTGTAAATGCACAAACAGTAATTTCTCCGCATTGCAAGGTGCAATTCTGAAATTTTTTACTTTTTCCTGCTCCTCTTAGCATGATAAAGAAGATTCAAAGAGAGTGAGATGCCAGCTCCTTTCATTCAGTCAGTAGCTTCAATCATTTCTGGTATATTAATAACATGATGTTTTTCAATCGCAAAAATCAATGAATATTGTAAATGCACAAACAGTAATTTCTCCGCATTGCAAGGTGCAATTCTGAAATTTTTTGCTTTTTCCTGCTCCTCTTAGCATGATAAAGAAGATTCAAAGAGAGTGAGATGCCAGCTCCTTTCATTCAGTCAGTAGCTTCAATCATTTCTGGACGTTTTTCAATGGCAAAAATCAATGAATATTGTAAATGCACAAACAGTAATTTCTCCGCATTGCAAGGTGCAATTCTGAAATTTTTTGCTTTTTCCTGCTCCTCTTAGCATGATAAAGAAGATTCAAAGAGAGTGAGATGCCAGCTCCTTTCATTCAGTCAGTAGCTTCAATCATTTCTGGTATATGAATAACATGATGTTTTTCAATGGCAAAAATCAATGAATATTGTAAATGCACAAACAGTAATTTCTCCGCATTGCAAGGTGCAATTCTGAAATTTTTTGCTTTTTCCTGCTCCTCTTAGCATGATAAAGAAGATTCAAAGAGAGTGAGATGCCAGCTCCTTTCATTCAGTCAGTAGCTTCAATCATTTCTGGACGTTTTTCAATGGCAAAAATCAATGAATATTGTAAATGCACAAACAGTAATTTCTCCGCATTGCAAGGTGCAATTCTGAAATTTTTTGCTTTTTCCTGCTCCTCTTAGCATGATAAACAAGATTCAAAGAGAGTGAGATGCCAGCTCCTTTCATTCAGTCAGTAACTTCAATCATTTCTGGACGTTTTTCAATGGCAAAAATCATTGAATATTGTAAATGCACAAACAGTAATTTCTCCGCATTGCAAGGTGCAATTCTGAAATTTTTTACTTTTTCCTGCTCCTCTTAGCATGATAAAGAAGATTCAAAGAGAGTGAGATGCCAGCTCCTTTCATTCAGTCAGTAGCTTCAATCATTTCTGGTATATGAATAACATGATGTTTTTCAATGGCAAAAATCAATGAATATTGTAAATGCACAAACAGTAATTTCTCCGCATTGCAAGGTGCAATTCTGAAATTTTTTGCTTTTTCCTGCTCCTCTTAGCATGATAAAGAAGATTCAAAGAGAGTGAGATGCCAGCTCCTTTCATTCAGTCAGTAGCTTCAATCATTTCTGGATGTTTTTCAATGGCAAAAATCAATGAATATTGTAAATGCACAAACAGTAATTTCTCCGCATTGCAAGGTGCAATTCTGAAATTTTTTGCTTTTTCCTGCTCCTCTTAGCATGATAAAGAAGATTCAAAGAGAGTGAGATGCCAGCTCCTTTCCTTCAGTCAGTAGCTTCAATCATTTCTGGTATATGAATAACATGATGTTTTTCAATGGCAAAAATCAATGAATTTTGTAAATGCACAAACAGTAATTTCTCCGCATTGCAAGGCGCAATTCTGAAATTTTTTGCTTTTTCCTGCTCCTCTTAGCATGATAAAGAAGATTCAAAGAGAGTGAGATGCCAGCTCCTTTCATTCAGTCAGTAGCTTCAATCATTTCTGGACATTTTTCAATGGCAAAAATCAATGAATATTGTAAATGCACAAACAGTAATTTCTCCGCATTGCAAGGTGCAATTCTGAAATTTTTTGCTTTTTCCTGCTCCTCTTAGCATGATAAAGAAAATTCAAAGAGAGTGAGATGCCAGCTCCTTTCATTCAGTCAGTAGCTTCAATCATTTCTGGACGTTTTTCAATGGCAAAAATCAATGAATATTGTAAATGCACAAACAGTAATTTCTCCGCATTGCAAGGTGCAATTCTGAAATTTTTTGCTTTTTCCTGCTCCTCTTAGCATGATAAAGAAGATTCAAAGAGAGTGATATGCCAGCTCCTTTCATTCAGTCAGAACCTTCAATCATTTCTGGACGTTTTTCAATGGCAAAAATCAATGAATATTGTAAATGCACAAACAGTAATTTCTCCGCATTGCAAGGTGCAATTCTGAAATTTTTTGCTTTTTCCTGCTCCTCTTAGCATGATAAAGAAGATTCAAAGAGAGTGGGATGCCAGCTCCTTTCATTCAGTCAGTAGCTTCAATCATTTCTGGACGTTTTTCAATGGCAAAAATCAATGAATATTGTAAATGCACAAACTGTAATTTCTCCGCATTGCAAGGTGCAATTCTGAAATTTTTTGCTTTTTCCTGCTCCTCTTAGCATGATAAAGAAGATTCAAAGAGAGTGAGATGCCAGCTCCTTTCATTCAGTCAGTAGCTTCAATCATTTCTGGTATATGAATAACATGATGTTTTTCAATAGCAAAAATCAATGAATATTGTAAATGCACAAACAGTAATTTCTCCGCATTGCAAGGTGCAATTCTGAAATTTTTTGCTTTTTCCTGCTCCTCTTAGCATGATAAAGAAGATTCAAAGAGAGTGAGATGCCAGCTCCTTTCATTCAGTCAGTAGCTTCAATCATTTCTGGACGTTTTTCAATGGCAAAAATCAATGAATATTGTAAATGCACAAACAGTAATTTCTCCGCATTGCAAGGTGCAATTCTGAATTTTTTTGCTTTTTCCTGCTCCTCTTAGCATGATAAAGAAGATTCAAAGAGAGTGAGATGCCAGCTCCTTTCATTCAGTCAGTAGCTTCAAACATTTCTGGTATATGAATAACATGATGTTTTTCAATGGCAAAAATCAATGAATATTGTAAATGCACAAACAGTAATTTCTCCGCATTGCAAGGTGCAATTCTGAAATTTTTTGCTTTTTCCTGCTCCTCTTAGCATGATAAAGAAGATTCAAAGAGAGTGAGATGCCAGCTCCTTTCATTCAGTCAGTAGCTTCAATCATTTCTGGACGTTTTTCAATGGCAAAAATCAATGAATATTGTAAATGCACAAACAGTAATTTCTCCGCATTGCAAGGTGCAATTCTGAAATTTTTTGCTTTTTCCTGCTCCTCTTAGCATGATAAAGAAGATTCAAAGAGAGTGAGATTCCAGCTCCTTTCATTCAGTCAGTAGCTTCAATCATTTCTGGACGTTTTTCAATGGCAAAAATCAATGAATATTGTAAATGCACAAACAGTAATTTCTCCGCATTGCAAGGTGCAATTCTGAAATTTTTTGCTTTTTCCTGCTCCTCTTAGCATGATAAAGAAGATTCAAAGAGAGTGAGATGCCAGCTCCTTTCATTCAGTCAGTAGCTTCAAACATTTCTGGTATATGAATAACATGATGTTTTTCAATGGCAAAAATCAATGAATATTGTAAATGCACAAACAGTAATTTCTCCGCATTGCAAGGTGCAATTCTGAAATTTTTTGCTTTTTCCTGCTCCTCTTAGCATGATAAAGAAGATTCAAAGAGAGTGAGATGCCAGCTCCTTTCATTCAGTCAGTAGCTTCAATCATTTCTGGACGTTTTTCAATGGCAAAAATCAATGAATATTGTAAATGCACAAACAGTAATTTCTCCGCATTGCAAGGTGCAATTCTGAAATTTTTTGCTTTTTCCTGCTCCTCTTAGCATGATAAAGAAGATTCAAAGAGAGTGAGATGCCAGCTCCTTTCATTCAGTCAGTAGCTTCAAACATTTCTGGTATATGAATAACATGATGTTTTTCAATGGCAAAAATCAATGAATATTGTAAATGCACAAACAGTAATTTCTCCGCATTGCAAGGTGCAATTCTGAAATTTTTTGCTTTTTCCTGCTCCTCTTAGCATGATAAAGAAGATTCAAAGAGAGTGAGATGCCAGCTCCTTTCATTCAGTCAGTAGCTTCAATCATTTCTGGACGTTTTTCAATGGCAAAAATCAGTGAATATTGTAAATGCACAAACAGTAATTTCTCCGCATTGCAAGGTGCAATTCTGAAATTTTTTGCTTTTTCCTGCTCCTCTTAGCATGATAAAGAAGATTCAAAGAGAGTGAGATGCCAGCTCCTTTCATTCAGTCAGTAGCTTCAAACATTTCTAGTATATGAATAACATGATGTTTTTCAATGGCAAAAATCAATGAATATTGTAAATGCACAAACAGTAATTTCTCCGCATTGCAAGGTGCAATTCTGAAATTTTTTGCTTTTTCCTGCTCCTCTTAGCATGATAAAGAAGATTCAAAGAGAGTGAGATGCCAGCTCCTTTCATTCAGTCAGTAGCTTCAAACATTTCTGGTATATGAATAACATGATGTTTTTCAATGGCAAAAATCAATGAATATTGTAAATGCACAAACAGTAATTTCTCCGCATTGCAAGGTGCAATTCTGAAATTTTTTGCTTTTTCCTGCTCCTCTTAGCATGATAAAGAAGATTCAAAGAGAGTGAGATGCCAGCTCCTTTCATTCAGTCAGTAGCTTCAATCATTTCTGGACGTTTTTCAATGGCAAAAATCAATGAATATTGTAAATGCACAAACAGTAATTTCTCCGCATTGCAAGGTGCAATTCTGACATTTTTTGCTTTTTCCTGCTCCTCTTAGCATGATAAAGAAGATTCAAAGAGAGTGAGATGCCAGCTCCTTTCATTCAGTCAGTAGCTTCAAACATTTCTGGTATATGAATAACATGATGTTTTTCAATGGCAAAAATCAATGAATATTGTAAATGCACAAACAGTAATTTCTCCGCATTGCAAGGTGCAATTCTGAAATTTTTTGCTTTTTCCTGCTCCTCTTAGCATGATAAAGAAGATTCAAAGAGAGTGAGATGCCAGCTCCTTTCATTCAGTCAGTAGCTTCAATCATTTCTGGACGTTTTTCAATGGCAAAAATCAATGAATATTGTAAATGCACAAACAGTAATTTCTCCGCATTGCAAGGTGCAATTCTGAAATTTTTTGCTTTTTCCTGCTCCTCTTAGCATGATAAAGAAGATTCAAAGAGAGTGAGATGCCAGCTCCTTTCATTCAGTCAGTAGCTTCAATCATTTCTGGACGTTTTTCAATGGCAAAAATCAATGAATATTGTAAATGCACAAACAGTAATTTCTCCGCATTGCAAGGTGCAATTCTGAAATTTTTTGCTTTTTCCTGCTCCTCTTAGCATGATAAAGAAGATTCAAAGAGAGTGAGATGCCAGCTCCTTTCATTCAGTCAGTAGCTTCAATCATTTCTGGACGTTTTTCAATGACAAAAATCAGTGAATATTGTAAATGCGCAAACAGTAATTTCTCCGCATTGCAAGGTGCAATTCTGAAATTTTTTGCTTTTTCCTGCTCCTCTTAGCATGATAAAGAAGATTCAAAGAGAGTGAGATGCCAGCTCCTTTCATTCAGTCAGTAGCTTCAAACATTTCTAGTATATGAATAACATGATGTTTTTCAATGGCAAAAATCAATGAATATTGTAAATGCACAAACAGTAATTTCTCCGCATTGCAAGGTGCAATTCTGAAATTTTTTGCTTTTTACTGCTCCTCTTAGCATGATAAAGAAGATTCAAAGAGAGTGAGATGCCAGCTCCTTTCATTCAGTCAGTAGCTTCAATCATTTCTGGACGTTTTTCAATGGCAAAAATCAATGAATATTGTAAATGCACAAACAGTAATTTCTCCGCATTGCAAGGTGCAATTCTGAAATTTTTTGCTTTTTCCTGCTCCTCTTAGCATGATAAAGAAGATTCAAAGAGAGTGAGATGCCAGCTCCTTTCATTCAGTCAGTAGCTTCAAACATTTCTGGTATATGAATAACATGATGTTTTTCAATGGCAAAAATCAATGAATATTGTAAATGCACAAACAGTAATTTCTCCGCATTGCAAGGTGCAATTCTGAAATTTTTTGCTTTTTCCTGCTCCTCTTAGCATGATAAAGAAGATTCAAAGAGAGTGAGATGCCAGCTCCTTTCATTCAGTCAGTAGCTTCAATCATTTCTGGACATTTTTCAATGGCAAAAATCAATGAATATTGTAAATGCACAAACAGTAATTTCTCCGCATTGCAAGGTGCAATTCTGAAATTTTTTGCTTTTTCCTGCTCCTCTTAGCATGATAAAGAAGATTCAAAGAGAGTGAGATGCCAGCTCCTTTCATTCAGTCAGTAGCTTCAATCATTTCTGGACGTTTTTCAATGGCAAAAATCAATGAATATTGTAAATGCACAAACAGTAATTTCTCCTCATTGCAAGGTGCAATTCTGAAATTTTTTGCTTTTTCCTGCTCCTCTTAGCATGATAAAGAAGATTCAAAGAGAGTGAGGTGC
Organism: Phyllobates terribilis; assembly: GCF_046119375.1. Taxonomy (NCBI): domain Eukaryota; kingdom Metazoa; phylum Chordata; class Amphibia; order Anura; family Dendrobatidae; genus Phyllobates; species Phyllobates terribilis. The sequence goes on from NW_027363392.1 coordinate 99,793, forward strand.
CAGCTCCTTTCATTCAGTCAGGAGCTTCAAACATTTCTGGTATATGAATAACATGTTTTTCAATGGCAAAAATCAATGAATATTGTAAATGCACAAACAGTAATTTCTCCGCATTGCAAGGTGCAATTCTGAAATTTTTTGCTTTTTCCTGCTCATCTTAGCATGATAAAGAAGATTCAAAGAGAGTGAGATGCCAGCTCCTTTCATTCAGTCAGTAGCTTCAATCATTTCTGGACGTTTTTCAATGGCAAAAATCAATGAATATTGTAAATGCACAAACAGTAATTTCTCCGCATTGCAAGGTGCAATTCTGAAATTTTTTGCTTTTTCCTGCTCCTCTTAGCATGATAAAGAAGATTCAAAGAGAGTGAGATGCCAGCTCCTTTCATGCAGTCAGTAGCTTCAATCATTTCTGGTATATGAATAACATGATGTTTTTCAATGGCAAAAATCAATGAATTTTGTAAATGCACAAACAGTAATTTCTCAGCATTGCAAGGTGCAATTCTGAAATTTTTTGCTTTTTCCTGCTCCTCTTAGCATGATAAAGAAGATTCAAAGAGAGTGAGATGCCAGCTCCTTTCATTGTCAGTAGCTTCAATCATTTCTGGACGTTTTTTAATGGCAAAAATCAATGAATATTGTAAATGCACAAACAGTAATTTCTCCGCATTGCAAGGTGCAATTCTGAAATTTTTTGCTTTTTCCTGCTCCTCTTAGCATTATGAAGAAGATTCAAAGAGAGTGAGATACCAGCTCCTTTCATTAAGTCAGTAGCTTCAAACATTTCTGGTATATGAATAACATGATGTTTTTCAATGGCAAAAATCAATGAATATTGTAAATGCACAAACAGTAATTTCTCCGCATTGCAAGGTGCAGTTCTGAAATTTTTTGCTTTTTCCTGCTCCTCTTAGCATGATAAAGAAGATTCAAAGAGAGTGAGATGCCAGCTCCTTTCGTTCAGTCAGTAGCTTCAATCATTTCTGGACGTTTTTCAATGGCAAAAATCATTGAATATTGTAAATGCACAAACAGTAATTTCTCCGCATTGCAAGGTGCAATTCAGAAATTTTTTACTTTTTCCTGCTCCTCTTAGCATGATAAAGAAGATTCAGAGAGAGTGAGATACCAGCTCCTTTCATTCAGTCAGTAGCTTCAATCATTTCTGGTATATGAATAACATGATGTTTTTCAATCGCAAAAATCAATGAATATTGTAAATGCACAAACAGTAATTTCTCCGCATTGCAAGGTGCAATTCTGAAATTTTTTGCTTTTTCCTGCTCCTGTTAGCATGATAAAGAAGATTCAAAGAGAGTGAGATGCCAGCTCCTTTCATTCAGTCAGTAGCTTCAATCATTTCTGGACGTTTTTCAATGGCAAAAATCAATGAATATTGTAAATGCACAAACAGTAATTTCTCCGCATTGCAAGGTGCAATTCTGAAATTTTTTGCTTTTTCCTGCTCCTCTTAGCATGGTAAAGAAGATTCAAAGAGAGTGAGGTGCCAGCTCCTTTCATTCAGTCAGGAGCTTCAAACATTTCTGGTATATGAATAACATGTTTTTCAATGGCAAAAATCAATGAATATTGTAAATGCACAAACAGTAATTTCTCCGCATTGCAAGGTGCAATTCTGAAATTTTTTGCTTTTTCCTGCTCCTCTTAGCATGATAAAGAAGATTCAAAGAGAGTGAGATGCCAGCTCCTTTCATTCAGTCAGTAGCTTCAATCATTTCTGGACGTTTTTCAATGGCAAAAATCAATGAATATTGTAAATGCACAAACAGTAATTTCTCCGCATTGCAAGGTGCAATTCTGAAATTTTTTGCTTTTTCCTGCTCCTCTTAGCATGATAAAGAAGATTCAAAGAGAGTGAGATGCCAGCTCCTTTCATTCAGTCAGTAGCTTCAATCATTTCTGGACGTTTTTCAATGGCAAAAATCAATGAATATTGTAAATGCACAAACAGTAATTTCTCCGCATTGCAAGGTGCAATTCTGAAATTTTTTGCTTTTTCCTGCTCCTCTTAGCATGATAAAGAAGATTCAAAGAGAGTGAGATGTCAGCTCCTTTCATTCAGTCAGTAGCTTCAAACATTTCTGGTATATGAATAACATGATGTTTTTCAATGGCAAAAATCAATTAATATTGTAAATGCACAAACAGTAATTTCTCCGCATTGCAAGGTGCAATTCTGAAATTTTTTGCTTTTTCCTGCTCCTCCTAGCATGATAAAGAAGATTCAAAGAGAGTGAGATGCCAGCTCCTTTCATTCAGTCAGTAGCTTCAATCATTTCTGGTATATGAATAACATGATGTTTTTCAATGGCAAAAATCAATGAATTTTGTAAATGCACAAACAGTAATTTCTCAGCATTGCAAGGTGCAATTCTGAAATTTTTTGCTTTTTCCTGCTCCTCTTAGCATGATAAAGAAGATTCAAAGAGAGTGAGATGCCAGCTCCTTTCATTGTCAGTAGCTTCAATCATTTCTGGACGTTTTTTAATGGCAAAAATCAATGAATATTGTAAATGCACAAACAGTAATTTCTCCGCATTGCAAGGTGCAATTCTGAAATTTTTTGCTTTTTCCTGCTCCTCTTAGCATTATGAAGAAGATTCAAAGAGAGTGAGATACCAGCTCCTTTCATTAAGTCAGTAGCTTCAAACATTTCTGGTATATGAATAACATGATGTTTTTCAATGGCAAAAATCAATGAATATTGTAAATGCACAAACAGTAATTTCTCCGCATTGCAAGGTGCAATTCTGAAATTTTTTGCTTTTTCCTGCTCCTCTTAGCATGATAAAGAAGATTCAAAGAGAGTGAGATGCCAGCTCCTTTCATTCAGTCAGTAGCTTCAATCATTTCTGGACGTTTTTCAATGGCAAAAATCATTGAATATTGTAAATGCACAAACAGTAATTTCTCCGCATTGCAAGGTGCAATTCAGAAATTTTTTACTTTTTCCTGCTCCTCTTAGCATGATAAAGAAGATTCAAAGAGAGTGAGATACCAGCTCCTTTCATTCAGTCAGTAGCTTCAATCATTTCCGGTATATGAATAATATGATGTTTTTCAATCGCAAAAATCAATGAATATTGTAAATGCACAAACAGTAATTTCTCCGCATTGCAAGGTGCAATTCTGAAATTTTTTGCTTTTTCCTGCTCCTCTTAGCATGATAAAGAAGATTCAAAGAGAGTGAGATGCCAGCTCCTTTCATTCAGTCAGTAGCTTCAATCATTTCTGGACGTTTTTCAATGGCAAAAATCAATGAATATTGTAAATGCACAAACAGTAATTTCTCCGCATTGCAAGGTGCAATTCTGAAATTTTTTGCTTTTTCCTGCTCCTCTTAGCATGATAAAGAAGATTCAAAGAGAGTGAGGTGCCAGCTCCTTTCATTCAGTCAGGAGCTTCAAACATTTCTGGTATATGAATAACATGTTTTTCAATGGCAAAAATCAATGAATATTGTAAATGCACAAACAGTAATTTCTCCGCATTGCAAGGTGCAATTCTGAAATTTTTTGCTTTTTCCTGCTCCTCTTAGCATGATAAAGAAGATTCAAAGAGAGTGAGATGCCAGCTCCTTTCATTCAGTCAGTAGCTTCAATCATTTCTGGACGTTTTTCAATGGCAAAAATCAATGAATATTGTAAATGCACAAACAGTAATTTCTCCGCATTGCAAGGTGCAATTCTGAAATTTTTTGCTTTTTCCTGCTCCTCTTAGCATGATAAAGAAGATTCAAAGAGAGTGAGATGCCAGTTCCTTTCATTCAGTCAGTAGCTTCAATCATTTCTGGACGTTTTTCAATGGCAAAAATCAATGAATATTGTAAATGCACAAACAGTAATTTCTCCGCATTGCAAGGTGCAATTCTGAAATTTTTTGCTTTTTCCTGCTCCTCTTAGCATGATAAACAAGATTCAAAGAGAGTGAGATGCCAGCTCCTTTCATTCAGTCAGTAGCTTCAATCATTTCTGGATGTTTTTCAATGGCAAAAATCATTGAATATTGTAAATGCACAAACAGTAATTTCTCCGCATTGCAAGGTGCAATTCTGAAATTTTTTACTTTTTCCTGCTCCTCTTAGCATGATAAAGAAGATTCAAAGAGAGTGAGATGCCAGCTCCTTTCATTCAATCAGTAACTTCAATCATTTCTGGATGTTTTTCAATGGCAAAAATCAATGAATATTGTAAATGCACAAACAGTAATTCCTCCGCATTGCAAGGTGCAATTCTGAAATTTTTTACTTTTTCCTGCTCCTCTTAGCATGATAAAGAAGATTCAAAGAGAGTGAGATGCCAGCTCCTTTCCTTCAGTCAGTAGCTTCAATCATTTCTGGTATATGAATAACATGATATTTTTCAATGGCAAAAATCAATGAATTTTGTAAATGCACAAACAATAATTTCTCCGCATTGCAAGGCGCAATTCTGAAATTTTTTGCTTTTTCCTGCTCCTCTTAGCATGATAAAGAAGATTCAAAGAGAGTGAGATGCCAGCTCCTTTCATTGTCAGTAGCTTCAATCATTTCTGGACGTTTTTTAATGGCAAAAATCAATGAATATTGTAAATGCACAAACAGTAATTTCTCCGCATTGCAAGGTGCAATTCTGAAATTTTTTGCTTTTTCCTGCTCCTCTTAGCATTATGAAGAAGATTCAAAGAGAGTGAGATACCAGCTCCTTTCATTAAGTCAGTAGCTTCAAACATTTCTGGTATATGAATAACATGATGTTTTTCAATGGCAAAAATCAATGAATATTGTAAATGCACAAACAGTAATTTCTCCGCATTGCAAGGTGCAATTCTGAAATTTTTTGCTTTTTCCTGCTCCTCTTAGCATGATAAAGAAGATTCAAAGAGAGTGAGATGCCAGCTCCTTTCATTCAGTCAGTAGCTTCAATCATTTCTGGACGTTTTTCAATGGCAAAAATCATTGAATATTGTAAATGCACAAACAGTAATTTCTCCGCATTGCAAGGTGCAATTCAGAAATTTTTTACTTTTTCCTGCTCCTCTTAGCATGATAAAGAAGATTCAAAGAGAGTGAGATACCAGCTCCTTTCATTCAGTCAGTAGCTTCAATCATTTCTGGTATATGAATAACATGATGTTTTTCAATCGCAAAAATCAATGAATATTGTAAATGCACAAACAGTAATTTCTCCGCATTGCAAGGTGCAATTCTGAAATTTTTTGCTTTTTCCTGCTCCTCTTAGCATGATAAAGAAGATTCAAAGAGAGTGAGATGCCAGCTCCTTTCATTCAGTCAGTAGCTTCATTCATTTCTGGACGTTTTTCAATGGCAAAAATCAATGAATATTGTAAATGCACAAACAGTAATTTCTCCGCATTGCAAGGTGCAATTCTGAAATTTTTTGCTTTTTCCTGCTCCTCTTAGCATGATAAAGAAGATTCAAAGAGAGTGAGGTGCCAGCTCCTTTCATTCAGTCAGGAGCTTCAAACATTTCTGGTATAAGAATAACATGTTTTTCAATGGCAAAAATCAATGAATATTGTAAATGCACAAACAGTAATTTCTCCGCATTGCAAGGTGCAATTCTGAAATTTTTTGCTTTTTCCTGCTCCTCTTAGCATGATAAAGAAGATTCAAAGAGAGTGAGATGCCAGCTCCTTTCATTCAGTCAGTAGCTTCAATCATTTCTGGACGTTTTTCAATGGCAAAAATCAATGAATATTGTAAATGCACAAACAGTAATTTCTCCGCATTGCAAGGTGCAATTCTGAAATTTTTTGCTTTTTCCTGCTCCTCTTAGCATGATAAAGAAGATTCAAAGAGAGTGAGATGCCAGTTCCTTTCATTCAGTCAGTAGCTTCAATCATTTCTGGACGTTTTTCAATGGCAAAAATCAATGAATATTGTAAATGCACAAACAGTAATTTCTCCGCATTGCAAGGTGCAATTCTGAAATTTTTTGCTTTTTCCTGCTCCTCTTAGCATGATAAACAAGATTCAAAGAGAGTGAGATGCCAGCTCCTTTCATTCAGTCAGTAGCTTCAATCATTTCTGGACGTTTTTCAATGGCAAAAATCATTGAATATTGTAAATGCACAAACAGTAATTTCTCCGCATTGCAAGGTGCAATTCTGAAATTTTTTACTTTTTCCTGCTCCTCTTAGCATGATAAAGAAGATTCAAAGAGAGTGAGATGCCAGCTCCTTTCATTCAATCAGTAGCTTCAATCATTTCTGGATGTTTTTCAATGGCAAAAATCAATGAATATTGTAAATGCACAAACAGTAATTCCTCCGCATTGCAAGGTGCAATTCTGAAATTTTTTACTTTTTCCTGCTCCTCTTAGCATGATAAAGAAGATTCAAAGAGAGTGAGATGCCAGCTCCTTTCCTTCAGTCAGTAGCTTCAATCATTTCTGGTATATGAATAACATGATATTTTTCAATGGCAAAAATCAATGTATTTTGTAAATGCACAAACAATAATTTCTCCGCATTGCAAGGCGCAATTCTGAAATTTTTTGCTTTTTCCTGCTCCTCTTAGCATGATAAAGAAGATTCAAAGAGAGTGAGATGCCAGCTCCTTTCCTTCAGTCAGTAGCGTCAATCATTTCTGGCATATGAATAACATGATGTTTTTCAATGGCAAAAATCAATGAATATTGTAAATGCACAAACAGTAATTTCTCCGCATTGCAAGGTGCAATTCTGAAATTTTTTGCTTTTTACTGCTCCTCTTAGCATGATAAAGAAGATTCAAAGAGAGTGAGATGCCAGCTCCTTTCATTCAGTCAGTAGCTTCAAACATTTCTGGTATATGAATAACATGATGTTTTTCAATGGCAAAAATCAATGAATATTGTAAATGCACAAACAGTAATTTCTCCGCATTGCAAGGTGCAATTCTGAATTTTTTTGCTTTTTCCTGCTCCTCTTAGCATGATAACGAAGATTCAAAGAGAGTGAGATGCCAGCTCCTTTCGTTCAGTCAGTAGCTTCAATCATTTCTGGACGTTTTTCAATGGCAAAAATCATTGAATATTGTAAATGCACAAACAGTAATTTCTCCGCATTACAAGTTGCAATTCAGAAATTTTTTACTTTTTCCTGCTCCTCTTAGCATGATAAAGAAGATTCAAAGAGAGTGAGATACCAGCTCCTTTCATTCAGTCAGTAGCTTCAATCATTTCTGGTATATGAATAACATGATGTTTTTCAATCGCAAAAATCAATGAATATTGTAAATGCACAAACAGTAATTTCTCCGCATTGCAAGGTGCAATTCTGAAATTTTTTGCTTTTTCCTGCTCCTCTTAGCATGATAAAGAAGATTCAAAGAGAGTGAGATGCCAGCTCCTTTCATTCAGTCAGTAGCTTCAATAATTTCTGGACGTTTTTCAATGGCAAAAATCAATGAATATTGTAAATGCACAAACAGTAATTTCTCCGCATTGCAAGGTGCAATTCTGAAATTTTTTGCTTTTTCCTGCTCCTCTTAGCATGATAAAGAAGATTCAAAGAGAGTGAGGTGCCAGCTCCTTTCATTCAGTCAGGAGCTTCAAACATTTCTGGTATATGAATAACATGTTTTTCAATGGCAAAAATCAATGAATATTGTAAATGCACAAACAGTAATTTCTCCGCATTGCAAGGTGCAATTCTGAAATTTTTTGCTTTTTCCTGCTCCTCTTAGCATGATAAAGAAGATTCAAAGAGAGTGAGATGCCAGCTCCTTTCATTCAGTCAGTAGCTTCAATCATTTCTGGACGTTTTTCAATGGCAAAAATCAATGAATATTGTAAATGCACAAACAGTAATTTCTCCGCATTGCAAGGTGCAATTCTGAAATTTTTTGCTTTTTCCTGCTCCTCTTAGCATGATAAAGAAGATTCAAAGAGAGTGAGATGCCAGCTCCTTTCATTCAGTCAGTAGCTTCAATCATTTCTGGACGTTTTTCAATGGCAAAAATCAATGAATATTGTAAATGCACAAACAGTAATTTCTCCGCATTGCAAGGTGCAATTCTGAAATTTTTTGCTTTTTCCTGCTCCTCTTAGCATGATAAACAAGATTCAAAGAGAGTGAGATGCCAGCTCCTTTCATTCAGTCAGTAGCTTCAATCATTTCTGGACGCTTTTCAATGGCAAAAATCATTGAATATTGTAAATGCACAAACAGTAATTTCTCCGCATTGCAAGGTGCAATTCTGAAATTTTTTACTTTTTCCTGCTCCTCTTAGCATGATAAAGAAGATTCAAAGAGAGTGAGATGCCAGCTCCTTTCATTCAGTCAGTAGCTTCAATCATTTCTGGATGTTTTTCAATGGCAAAAATCAATGAATATTGTAAATGCACAAACAGTAATTTCTCCGCATTGCAAGGTGCAATTCTGAAATTTTTTACTTTTTCCTGCTCCTTTTAGCATGATAAAGAAGATTCAAAGAGAGTGAGATGCCAGCTCCTTTCCTTCAGTCAGTAGCTTCAATCATTTCTGGTATATGAATAACATGATATTTTTCAATGGCAAAAATCAATGAATTTTGTAAATGCACAAACAATAATTTCTCCGCATTGCAAGGCGCAATTCTGAAATTTTTTGCTTTTTCCTGCTCCTCTTAGCATGATAAAGAAGATTCAAAGAGAGTGAGATGCCAGCTCCTTTCATTCAGTCAGTAGCTTCAAACATTTCTGGTATATGAATAACATGATGTTTTTCAATGGCAAAAATCAATGAATATTGTAAATGCACAAACAGTAATTTCTCCGCATTGCAAGGTGCAATTCTGAAATTTTTTGCTTTTTCCTGCTCCTCTTAGCATGATAAAGAAGATTCAAAGAGAGTGAGATGCCAGCTCCTTTCATTCAGTCAGTAGCTTCAATCATTTCTGGACATTTTTCAATGGCAAAAATCAATGAATATTGTAAATGCACAAACAGTAATTTCTCCGCATTGCAAGGTGCAATTCTGAAATTTTTTGCTTTTTCCTGCTCCTCTTAGCATGATAAAGAAGATTCAAAGAGAGTGAGATGCCAGCTCCTTTCATTCAGTCAGTAGCTTCAATCATTTCTGGACGTTTTTCAATGGCAAAAATCAATGAATATTGTAAATGCACAAACAGTAATTTCTCCGCATTGCAAGGTGCAATTCTGAAATTTTTTGCTTTTTCCTGCTCCTCTTAGCATGATAAAGAAGATTCAAAGAGAGTGAGGTGCCAGCTCCTTTCATTCAGTCAGGAGCTTCAAACATTTCTGGTATATGAATAACATGTTTTTCAATGGCAAAAATCAATGAATATTGTAAATGCACAAACAGTAATTTCTCCGCATTGCAAGGTGTAATTCTGAAATTTTTTGCTTTTTCCTGCTCCTCTTAGCATGATAAAGAAGATTCAAAGAGAGTGAGATGCCAGCTCCTTTCATTCAGTCAGTAGCTTCAATCATTTCTGGATGTTTTTCAATGGCAAAAATCAATGAATATTGTAAATGCACAAACAGTAATTTCTCCGCATTGCAAGGTGCAATTCTGAAATTTTTTACTTTTTCCTGCTCCTCTTAGCATGATAAAGAAGATTCAAAGAGAGTGAGATGCCAGCTCCTTTCCTTCAGTCAGTAGCTTCAATCATTTCTGGTATATGAATAACATGATATTTTTCAATGGCAAAAATCAATGAATTTTGTAAATGCACAAACAATAATTTCTCCGCATTGCAAGGCGCAATTCTGAAATTTTTTGCTTTTTCCTGCTCCTCTTAGCATGATAAAGAAGATTCAAAGAGAGTGAGATGCCAGCTCCTTTCCTTCAGTCAGTAGCGTCAATCATTTCTGGCATATGAATAACATGATGTTTTTCAATGGCAAAAATCAATGAATATTGTAAATGCACAAACAGTAATTTCTTCGCATTGCAAGGTGCAATTCTGAAATTTTTTGCTTTTTACTGCTCCTCTTAGCATGATAAAGAAGATTCAAAGAGAGTGACATGCCAGCTCCTTTCGTTCAGTCAGTAGCTTCAATCATTTCTGGACGTTTTTCAATGGCAAAAATCAATGAATATTGTAAATGCACAAACAGTAATTTCTCCGCATTACAAGGTGCAATTCAGAAATTTTTTACTTTTTCCTGCTCCTCTTAGCATGATAAAGAAGATTCAAAGAGAGTGAGATACCAGCTCCTTTCATTCAGTCAGTAGCTTCAATCATTTCTGGTATATGAATAACATGATGTTTTTCAATCGCAAAAATCAATGAATATTGTAAATGCACAAACAGTAATTTCTCCGCATTGCAAGGTGCAATTCTGAAATTTTTTGCTTTTTCCTGCTCCTCTTAGCATGATAAAGAAGATTCAAAGAGAGTGAGATGCCAGCTCCTTTCATTCAGTCAGTAGCTTCAATCATTTCTGGACGTTTTTCAATGGCAAAAATCAATGAATATTGTAAATGCACAAACAGTAATTTCTCCGCATTGCAAGGTGCAATTCTGAAATTTTTTGCTTTTTCCTGCTCCTCTTAGCATGATAAAGAAGATTCAAAGAGAGTGAGGTGCCAGCTCCTTTCATTCAGTCAGGAGCTTCAAACATTTCTGGTATATGAATAACATGTTTTTCAATGGCAAAAATCAATGAATATTGTAAATGCACAAACAGTAATTTCTCCGCATTGCAAGGTGCAATTCTGAAATTTTTTGCTTTTTCCTGCTCCTCTTAGCATGATAAAGAAGATTCAAAGAGAGTGAGATGCCAGCTCCTTTCATTCAGTCAGTAGCTTCAATCATTTCTGGACGTTTTTCAATGGCAAAAATCAATGAATATTGTAAATGCACAAACAGTAATTTCTCCGCATTACAAGGTGCAATTCTGAAATTTTTTGCTTTTTCCTGCTCCTCTTAGCATGATAAAGAAGATTCAAAGAGAGTGAGATGCCAGCTCCTTTCATTCAGTCAGTAGCTTCAATCATTTCTGGACGTTTTTCAATGGCAAAAATCAATGAATATTGTAAATGCACAAACAGTAATTTCTCCGCATTGCAAGGTGCAATTCTGAAATTTTTTGCTTTTTCCTGCTCCTCTTAGCATGATAAACAAGATTCAAAGAGAGTGAGATGCCAGCTCCTTTCATTCAGTCAGTAGCTTCAATCATTTCTGGACGCTTTTCAATGGCAAAAATCATTGAATATTGTAAATGCACAAACAGTAATTTCTCCGCATTGCAAGGTGCAATTCTGAAATTTTTTACTTTTTCCTGCTCCTCTTAGCATGATAAAGAAGATTCAAAGAGAGTGAGATGCCAGCTCCTTTCATTCAGTCAGTAGCTTCAATCATTTCTGGATGTTTTTCAATGGCAAAAATCAATGAATATTGTAAATGCACAAACAGTAATTTCTCCGCATTGCAAGGTGCAATTCTGAAATTTTTTACTTTTTCCTGCTCCTCTTAGCATGATAAAGAAGATTCAAAGAGAGTGAGATGCCAGCTCCTTTCCTTCAGTCAGTAGCTTCAATCATTTCTGGTATATGAATAACATGATATTTTTCAATGGCAAAAATCAATGAATTTTGTAAATGCACAAACAATAATTTCTCCGCATTGCAAGGCGCAATTCTGAAATTTTTTGCTTTTTCCTGCTCCTCTTAGCATGATAAAGAAGATTCAAAGAGAGTGAGATGCCAGCTCCTTTCCTTCAGTCAGTAGCGTCAATCATTTCTGGCATATGAATAACATGATGTTTTTCAATGGCAAAAATCAATGAATATTGTAAATGCACAAACAGTAATTTCTCCGCATTGCAAGGTGCAATTCTGAAATTTTTTGCTTTTTACTGCTCCTCTTAGCATGATAAAGAAGATTCAAAGAGAGTGAGATGCCAGCTCCTTTCATTCAGTCAGTAGCTTCAATCATTTCTGGACATTTTTCAATGGCAAAAATCAATGAATATTGTAAATGCACAAACAGTAATTTCTCCGCATTGCAAGGTGCAATTCTGAAATTTTTTGCTTTTTACTGCTCCTCTTAGCATGATAAAGAAGATTCAAAGAGAGTGAGATGCCAGCTCCTTTCATTCAGTCAGTAGCTTCAATCATTTCTGGACGTTTTTCAATGGCAAAAATCAATGAATATTGTAAATGCACAAACAGTAATTTCTCCGCATTGCAAGGTGCAATTCTGAAATTTTTTGCTTTTTCCTGCTCCTCTTAGCATGATAAAGAAGATTCAAAGAGAGTGAGATGCCAGCTCCTTTCATTCAGTCAGTAGCTTCAAACATTTCTGGTATATGAATAACATGATGTTTTTCAATGGCAAAAATCAATGAATATTTTAAATGCACAAACAGTAATTTCTCCGCATTGCAAGGTGCAATTCTGAAATTTTTTGCTTTTTCCTGCTCCTCTTAGCATGATAAAGAAGATTCAAAGAGAGTGAGATGCCAGCTCCTTTCATTCAGTCAGTAGCTTCAATCATTTCTGGACATTTTTCAATGGCAAAAATCAATGAATATTGTAAATGCACAAACAGTAATTTCTCCGCATTGCAAGGTGCAATTCTGAAATTTTTTGCTTTTTCCTGCTCCTCTTAGCATGATAAAGAAGATTCAAAGAGAGTGAGATGCCAGCTCCTTTCATTCAGTCAGTAGCTTCAATCATTTCTGGACGTTTTTCAATGGCAAAAATCAATGAATATTGTAAATGCACAAACAGTAATTTCTCCGCATTGCAAGGTGCAATTCTGAAATTTTTTGCTTTTTCCTGCTCCTCTTAGCATGATAAAGAAGATTCAAAGAGAGTGAGGTGCCAGCTCCTTTCATTCAGTCAGGAGCTTCAAACATTTCTGGTATATGAATAACATGTTTTTCAATGGCAAAAATCAATGAATATTGTAAATGCACAAACAGTAATTTCTCCGCATTGCAAGGTGCAATTCTGAAATTTTTTGCTTTTTCCTGCTCCTCTTAGCATGATAAAGAAGATTCAAAGAGAGTGAGATGCCAGCTCCTTTCATTCAGTCAGTAGCTTCAATCATTTCTGGACGTTTTTCAATGGCAAAAATCAATGAATATTGTAAATGCACAAACAGTAATTTCTCCGCATTGCAAGGTGCAATTCTGAAATTTTTTGCTTTTTCCTGCTCCTCTTAGCATGATAAAGAAGATTCAAAGAGAGTGAGATGCCAGCTCCTTTCATTCAGTCAGTAGCTTCAATCATTTCTGGACGTTTTTCAATGGCAAAAATCAATGAATATTGTAAATGCACAAACAGTAATTTCTCCGCATTGCAAGGTGCAATTCTGAAATTTTTTGCTTTTTCCTGCTCCTCTTAGCATGATAAAGAAGATTCAAAGAGAGTGAGATGTCAGCTCCTTTCATTCAGTCAGTAGCTTCAAACATTTCTGGTATATGAATAACATGATGTTTTTCAATGGCAAAAATCAATGAATATTGTAAATGCACAAACAGTAATTTCTCCGCATTGCAAGGTGCAATTCTGAAATTTTTTGCTTTTTCCTGCTCCTCTTAGCATGATAAAGAAGATTCAAAGAGAGTGAGATGCCAGCTCCTTTCATTCAGTCAGTAGCTTCAATCATTTCTGGTATATGAATAACATGATGTTTTTCAATGGCAAAAATCAATGAATTTTGTAAATGCACAAACAGTAATTTCTCAGCATTGCAAGGTGCAATTCTGAAATTTTTTGCTTTTTCCTGCTCCTCTTAGCATGATAAAGAAGATTCAAAGAGAGTGAGATGCCAGCTCATTTCATTGTCAGTAGCTTCAATCATTTCTGGACGTTTTTTAATGGCAAAAATCAATGAATATTGTAAATGCACAAACAGTAATTTCTCCGCATTGCAAGGTGCAATTCTGAAATTTTTTGCTTTTTCCTGCTCCTCTTAGCATTATGAAGAAGATTCAAAGAGAGTGAGATACCAGCTCCTTTCATTAAGTCAGTAGCTTCAAACATTTCTGGTATATGAATAACATGATGTTTTTCAATGGCAAAAATCAATGAATATTGTAAATGCACAAACAGTAATTTCTCCGAATTGCAAGGTGCAATTCTGAAATTTTTTGCTTTTTCCTGCTCCTCTTAGCATGATAAAGAAGATTCAAAGAGAGTGAGATGCCAGCTCCTTTCGTTCTTTCAGTAGCTTCAATCATTTCTGGACGTTTTTCAATGGCAAAAATCATTGAATATTGTAAATGCACAAACAGTAATTTCTCCGCATTGCAAGGTGCAATTCAGAAATTTTTTACTTTTTCCTGCTCCTCTTAGCATGATAAAGAAGATTCAAAGAGAGTGAGATACCAGCTCCATTCATTCAGTCAGTAGCTTCAATCATTTCTGGTATATGAATAACATGATGTTTTTCAATCGCAAAAATCAATGAATATTGTAAATGCACAAACAGTAATTTCTCCGCATTGCAAGGTGCAATTCTGAAATTTTTTGCTTTTTCCTGCTCCTCTTAGCATGATAAAGAAGATTCAAAGAGAGTGAGATGCCAGCTCCTTTCATTCAGTCAGTAGCTTCAATCATTTCTGGACGTTTTTCAATGGCAAAAATCAATGAATATTGTAAATGCACAAACAGTAATTTCTCCGCATTGCAAGGTGCAATTCTGAAATTTTTTGCTTTTTCCTGCTGCTCTTAGCATGATAAAGAAGATTCAAAGAGAGTGAGGTGCCAGCTCCTTTCATTCAGTCAGGAGCTTCAAACATTTCTGGTATATGAATAACATGTTTTTCAATGGCAAAAATCAATGAATATTGTAAATGCACAAACAGTAATTTCTCCGCATTGCAAGGTGCAATTCTGAAATTTTTTGCTTTTTCCTGCTCCTCTTAGCATGATAAAGAAGATTCAAAGAGAGTGAGATGCCAGCTCCTTTCATTCAGTCAGTAGCTTCAATCATTTCTGGATGTTTTTCAATGGCAAAAATCAATGAATATTGTAAATGCACAAACAGTAATTTCTCCGCATTGCAAGGTGTAATTCTGAAATTTTTTGCTTTTTCCTGCTCCTCTTAGCATGATAAAGAAGATTCAAAGAGAGTGAGATGCCAGCTCCTTTCATTCAGTCAGTAGCTTCAATCATTTCTGGACGTTTTTCAATGGCAAAAATCAATGAATATTGTAAATGCACAAACAGTAATTTCTCCGCATTGCAAGGTGCAATTCTGAAATTTTTTGCTTTTTCCTGCTCCTCTTAGCATGATAAAGAAGATTCAAAGAGAGTGAGGTGCCAGCTCCTTTCATTCAGTCAGGAGCTTCAAACATTTCTGGTATATGAATAACATGTTTTTCAATGGCAAAAATCAATGAATATTGTAAATGCACAAACAGTAATTTCTCCGCATTGCAAGGTGCAATTCTGAAATTTTTTGCTTTTTCCTGCTCCTCTTAGCATGATAAAGAAGATTCAAAGAGAGTGAGATGCCAGCTCCTTTCATTCAGTCAGTAGCTTCAATCATTTCTGGACGTTTTTCAATGGCAAAAATCAATGAATATTGTAAATGCACAAACAGTAATTTCTCCGCATTGCAAGGTGCAATTCTGAAATTTTTTGCTTTTTCCTGCTCCTCTTAGCATGATAAAGAAGATTCAAAGAGAGTGAGATGCCAGCTCCTTTCATTCAGTCAGTAGCTTCAATCATTTCTGGATGTTTTTCAATGGCAAAAATCAATGAATATTGTAAATGCACAAACAGTAATTTCTCCGCATTGCAAGGTGTAATTCTGAAATTTTTTGCTTTTTCCTGCTCCTCTTAGCATGATAAAGAAGATTCAAAGAGAGTGAGATGCCAGCTCCTTTCATTCAGTCAGTAGCTTCAATCATTTCTGGACGTTTTTCAATGGCAAAAATCAATGAATATTGTAAATGCACAAACAGTAATTTCTCCGCATTGCAAGGTGCAATTCTGAAATTTTTTGCTTTTTCCTGCTCCTCTTAGCATGATAAACAAGATTCAAAGAGAGTGAGATGCCAGCTCCTTTCCTTCAGTCAGTAGCTTCAATCATTTCTGGTATATGAATAACATGATATTTTTCAATGGCAAAAATCAATGAATTTTGTAAATGCACAAACAATAATTTCTCCGCATTGCAAGGCGCAATTCTGAAATTTTTTGCTTTTTCCTGCTCCTCTTAGCATGATAAAGAAGATTCAAAGAGAGTGAGATGCCAGCTCCTTTCCTTCAGTCAGTAGCGTCAATCATTTCTGGCATATGAATAACATGATGTTTTTCAATGGCAAAAATCAATGAATATTGTAAATGCACAAACAGTAATTTCTCCGCATTGCAAGGTGCAATTCTGAAATTTTTTGCTTTTTACTGCTCCTCTTAGCATGATAAAGAAGATTCAAAGAGAGTGAGATGCCAGCTCCTTTCATTCAGTCAGTAGCTTCAATCATTTCTGGACGTTTTTCAATGGCAAAAATCAATGAATATTGTAAATGCACAAACAGTAATTTCTCCGCATTGCAAGGTGCAATTCTGAAATTTTTTGCTTTTTCCTGCTCCTCTTAGCATGATAAAGAAGATTCAAAGAGAGTGAGATGCCAGCTCCTTTCATTCAGTCAGTAGCTTCAAACATTTCTGGTATATGAATAACATGATGTTTTTCAATGGCAAAAATCAATGAATATTGTAAATGCACAAACAGTAATTTCTCCGCATTGCAAGGTGCAATTCTGAAATTTTTTGCTTTTTCCTGCTCCTCTTAGCATGATAAAGAAGATTCAAAGAGAGTGAGATGCCAGCTCCTTTCATTCAGTCAGTAGCTTCAATCATTTCTGGACGTTTTTCAATGGCAAAAATCAATGAATATTGTAAATGCACAAACAGTAATTTCTCCGCATTGCAAGGTGCAATTCTGAAATTTTTTGCTTTTTCCTGCTCCTCTTAGCATGATAAAGAAGATTCAAAGAGAGTGAGATGCCAGCTCCTTTCATTCAGTCAGTAGCTTCAATCATTTCTGGACGTTTTTCAATGGCAAAAATCAATGAATATTGTAAATGCACAAACAGTAATTTCTCCGCATTGCAAGGTGCAATTCTGAAATTTTTTGCTTTTTCCTGCTCCTCTTAGCATGATAAAGAAGATTCAAAGAGAGTGAGATGCCAGCTCCTTTCATTCAGTCAGTAGCTTCAATCATTTCTGGATGTTTTTCAATGGCAAAAATCAATGAATATTGTAAATGCACAAACAGTAATTTCTCCGCATTGCAAGGTGTAATTCTGAAATTTTTTGCTTTTTCCTGCTCCTCTTAGCATGATAAAGAAGATTCAAAGAGAGTGAGATGCCAGCTCCTTTCATTCAGTCAGTAGCTTCAATCATTTCTGGACGTTTTTCAATGGCAAAAATCAATGAATATTGTAAATGCACAAACAGTAATTTCTCCGCATTGCAAGGTGCAATTCTGAAATTTTTTGCTTTTTCCTGCTCCTCTTAGCATGATAAACAAGATTCAAAGAGAGTGAGATGCCAGCTCCTTTCCTTCAGTCAGTAGCTTCAATCATTTCTGGTATATGAATAACATGATATTTTTCAATGGCAAAAATCAATGAATTTTGTAAATGCACAAACAATAATTTCTCCGCATTGCAAGGCGCAATTCTGAAATTTTTTGCTTTTTCCTGCTCCTCTTAGCATGATAAAGAAGATTCAAAGAGAGTGAGATGCCAGCTCCTTTCCTTCAGTCAGTAGCGTCAATCATTTCTGGCATATGAATAACATGATGTTTTTCAATGGCAAAAATCAATGAATATTGTAAATGCACAAACAGTAATTTCTCCGCATTGCAAGGTGCAATTCTGAAATTTTTTGCTTTTTACTGCTCCTCTTAGCATGATAAAGAAGATTCAAAGAGAGTGAGATGCCAGCTCCTTTCATTCAGTCAGTAGCTTCAATCATTTCTGGACGTTTTTCAATGGCAAAAATCAATGAATATTGTAAATGCACAAACAGTAATTTCTCCGCATTGCAAGGTGCAATTCTGAAATTTTTTGCTTTTTCCTGCTCCTCTTAGCATGATAAAGAAGATTCAAAGAGAGTGAGATGCCAGCTCCTTTCATTCAGTCAGTAGCTTCAAACATTTCTGGTATATGAATAACATGATGTTTTTCAATGGCAAAAATCAATGAATATTGTAAATGCACAAACAGTAATTTCTCCGCATTGCAAGGTGCAATTCTGAAATTTTTTGCTTTTTCCTGCTCCTCTTAGCATGATAAAGAAGATTCAAAGAGAGTGAGATGCCAGCTCCTTTCATTCAGTCAGTAGCTTCAATCATTTCTGGACGTTTTTCAATGGCAAAAATCAATGAATATTGTAAATGCACAAACAGTAATTTCTCCGCATTGCAAGGTGCAATTCTGAAATTTTTTGCTTTTTACTGCTCCTCTTAGCATGATAAAGAAGATTCAAAGAGAGTGAGATGCCAGCTCCTTTCATTCAGTCAGTAGCTTCAATCATTTCTGGACGTTTTTCAATGGCAAAAATCAATGAATATTGTAAATGCACAAACAGTAATTTCTCCGCATTGCAAGGTGCAATTCTGAAATTTTTTGCTTTTTCCTGCTCCTCTTAGCATGATAAAGAAGATTCAAAGAGAGTGAGATGCCAGCTCCTTTCATTCAGTCAGTAGCTTCAAACATTTCTGGTATATGAATAACATGATGTTTTTCAATGGCAAAAATCAATGAATATTGTAAATGCACAAACAGTAATTTCTCCGCATTGCAAGGTGCAATTCTGAAATTTTTTGCTTTTTCCTGCTCCTCTTAGCATGATAAAGAAGATTCAAAGAGAGTGAGATGCCAGCTCCTTTCATTCAGTCAGTAGCTTCAATCATTTCTGGACGTTTTTCAATGGCAAAAATCAATGAATATTGTAAATGCACAAACAGTAATTTCTCCGCATTGCAAGGTGCAATTCTGAAATTTTTTGCTTTTTCCTGCTCCTCTTAGCATGATAAAGAAGATTCAAAGAGAGTGAGGTGCCAGCTCCTTTCATTCAGTCAGGAGCTTCAAACATTTCTGGTATATGAATAACATGTTTTTCAATGGCAAAAATCAATGAATATTGTAAATGCACAAACAGTAATTTCTCCGCATTGCAAGGTGCAATTCTGAAATTTTTTGCTTTTTCCTGCTCCTCTTAGCATGATAAAGAAGATTCAAAGAGAGTGAGATGCCAGCTCCTTTCATTCAGTCAGTAGCTTCAATCATTTCTGGACGTTTTTCAATGGCAAAAATCAATGAATATTGTAAATGCACAAACAGTAATTTCTCCGCATTGCAAGGTGCAATTCTGAAATTTTTTGCTTTTTCCTGCTCCTCTTAGCATGATAAAGAAGATTCAAAGAGAGTGAGATGCCAGCTCCTTTCATTCAGTCAGTAGCTTCAATCATTTCTGGACGTTCTTCAATGGCAAAAATCAATGAATATTGTAAATGCACAAACAGTAATTTCTCCGCATTGCAAGGTGCAATTCTGAAATTTTTTGCTTTTTCCTGCTCCTCTTAGCATGATAAACAAGATTCAAAGAGAGTGAGATGCCAGCTCCTTTCATTCAGTCAGTAGCTTCAATCATTTCTGGACGTTTTTCAATGGGAAAAATTATTGAATATTGTAAATGCACAAACAGTAATTTCTCCGCATTGCAAGGTGCAATTCTGAAATGTTTTACTTTTTCCTGCTCCTCTTAGCATGATAAAGAAGATTCAAAGAGAGTGAGATGCCAGCTCCTTTCATTCAGTCAGTAGCTTCAATCATTTCTGGTATATTAATAACATGATGTTTTTCAATCGCAAAAATCAATGAATATTGTAAATGCACAAACAGTAATTTCTCCGCATTGCAATTTGCAATTCTGAAATTTTTTGCTTTTTCCTGCTCCTCTTAGCATGATAAAGAAGATTCAAAGAGAGTGAGATGCCAGCTCCTTTCATTCAGTCAGTAGCTTCAATCATTTCTGGACGTTTTTCAATGGCAAAAATCAATGAATATTGTAAATGCACAAACAGTAATTTCTCCGCATTGCAAGGTGCAATTCTGAAATTTTTTGCTTTTTCCTGCTCCTCTTAGCATGATAAAGAAGATTCAAAGAGAGTGAGATGCCAGCTCCTTTCATTCAGTCAGTAGCTTCAATCATTTCTGGTATATGAATAACATGATGTTTTTCAATGGCAAAAATCAATGAATATTGTAAATGCACAAACTGTAATTTCTCCGCATTGCAAGGTGCAATTCTGAAATTTTTTGCTTTTTCCTGCTCCTCTTAGCATGATAAAGAAGATTCAAAGAGAGTGAGATGCCAGCTCCTTTCATTCAGTCAGTAGCTTCAATCATTTCTGGACGTTTTTCAATGGCAAAAATCAATGAATATTGTAAATGCACAAACAGTAATTTCTCCGCATTGCAAGGTGCAATTCTGAAATTTTTTGCTTTTTCCTGCTCCTCTTAGCATGATAAACAAGATTCAAAGAGAGTGAGATGCCAGATCCTTTCATTCAGTCAGTAACTTCAATCATTTCTGGACGTTTTTCAATGGCAAAAATCATTGAATATTGTAAATGCACAAACAGTAATTTCTCCGCATTGCAAGGTGCAATTCTGAAATTTTTTACTTTTTCCTGCTCCTCTTAGCATGATAAAGAAGATCCAAAGAGAGTGAGATGCCAGCTCCTTTCATTCAGTCAGTAGCTTCAATCATTTCTGGTATATGAATAACATGATGTTTTTCAATCGCAAAAATCAATGAATATTGTAAATGCACAAACAGTAATTTCTCCGCATTGCAAGGTGCAATTCTGAAATTTTTTGCTTTTTCCTGCTCCTCTTAGCATGATAAAGAAGATTCAAAGAGAGTGAGATGCCAGCTCCTTTCATTCAGTCAGTAGCTTCAATCATTTCTGGACGTTTTTCAATGGCAAAAATCAATGAATATTGTAAATGCACAAACAGTAATTTCTCCGCATTGCAAGGTGCAATTCTGAAATTTTTTGCTTTTTCCTGCTCCTCTTAGCATGATAAAGAAGATTCAAAGAGAGTGAGGTGCCAGCTCCTTTCATTCAGTCAGGAGCTTCAAACATTTCTGGTATATGAATAACATGTTTTTCAATGGCAAAAATCAATGAATATTGTAAATGCACAAACAGTAATTTCTCCGCATTGCAAGGTGCAATTCTGAAATTTTTTGCTTTTTCCTGCTCCTCTTAGCATGATAAAGAAGATTCAAAGAGAGTGAGATGCCAGCTCCTTTCATTCAGTCAGTAGCTTCAATCATTTCTGGACGTTTTTCAATGGCAAAAATCAATGAATATTGTAAATGCACAAACAGTAATTTCTCCGCATTGCAAGGTGCAATTCTGAAATTTTTTGCTTTTTCCTGCTCCTCTTAGCATGATAAAGAAGATTCAAAGAGAGTGAGATGCCAGCTCCTTTCATTCAGTCAGTAGCTTCAATCATTTCTGGACGTTTTTCAATGGCAAAAATCAATGAATATTGTAAATGCACAAACAGTAATTTCTCCGCATTGCAAGGTGCAATTCTGAAATTTTTTGCTTTTTCCTGCTCCTCTTAGCATGATAAACAAGATTCAAAGAGAGTGAGATGCCAGCTCCTTTCATTCAGTCAGTAGCTTCAATCATTTCTGGACGTTTTTCAATGGCAAAAATCATTGAATATTGTAAATGCACAAACAGTAATTTCTCCGCATTGCAAGGTGCAATTCTGAAATTTTTTACTTTTTCCTGCTCCTCTTAGCATGATAAAGAAGATTCAAAGAGAGTGAGATGCCAGCTCCTTTCATTCAGTCAGTAGCTTCAATCATTTCTGGATGTTTTTCAATGGCAAAAATCAATGAATATTGTAAATGCACAAACAGTAATTTCTCCGCATTGCAAGGTGCAATTCTGAAATTTTTTACTTTTTCCTGCTCCTCTTAGCATGATAAAGAAGATTCAAAGAGAGTGAGATGCCAGCTCCTTTCCTTCAGTCAGTAGCGTCAATCATTTCTGGCATATGAATAACATGATGTTTTTCAATGGCAAAAATCAATGAATATTGTAAATGCACAAACAGTAATTTCTCCGCATTGCAAGGTGCAATTCTGAAATTTTTTGCTTTTTACTGCTCCTCTTAGCATGATAAAGAAGATTCAAAGAGAGTGAGATGCCAGCTCCTTTCATTCAGTCAGTAGCTTCAATCATTTCTAGACGTTTTTCAATGGCAAAAATCAATGAATATTGTAAATGCACAAACAGTAATTTCTCCGCATTGCAAGGTGCAATTCTGAAATTTTTTGCTTTTTCCTGCTCCTCTTAGCATGATAAAGAAGATTCAAAGAGAGTGAGATGCCAGCTCCTTTCATTCAGTCAGTAGCTTCAATCATTTCTGGACGTTTTTCAATGGCAAAAATCAATGAATATTGTAAATGCACAAACAGTAATTTCTCCGCATTGCAAGGTGCAATTCTGAAATTTTTTGCTTTTTCCTGCTCCTCTTAGCATGATAAAGAAGATTCAAAGAGAGTGAGATGCCAGCTCCTTTCATTCAGTCAGTAGCTTCAATCATTTCTGGACGTTCTTCAATGGCAAAAATCAATGAATATTGTAAATGCACAAACAGTAATTTCTCCGCATTGCAAGGTGCAATTCTGAAATTTTTTGCTTTTTCCTGCTCCTCTTAGCATGATAAACAAGATTCAAAGAGAGTGAGATGCCAGCTCCTTTCATTCAGTCAGTAGCTTCAATCATTTCTGGACGTTTTTCAATGGGAAAAATTATTGAATATTGTAAATGCACAAACAGTAATTTCTCCGCATTGCAAGGTGCAATTCTGAAATGTTTTACTTTTTCCTGCTCCTCTTAGCATGATAAAGAAGATTCAAAGAGAGTGAGATGCCAGCTCCTTTCATTCAGTCAGTAGCTTCAATCATTTCTGGTATATTAATAACATGATGTTTTTCAATCGCAAAAATCAATGAATATTGTAAATGCACAAACAGTAATTTCTCCGCATTGCAATTTGCAATTCTGAAATTTTTTGCTTTTTCCTGCTCCTCTTAGCATGATAAAGAAGATTCAAAGAGAGTGAGATGCCAGCTCCTTTCATTCAGTCAGTAGCTTCAATCATTTCTGGACGTTTTTCAATGGCAAAAATCAATGAATATTGTAAATGCACAAACAGTAATTTCTCCGCATTGCAAGGTGCAATTCTGAAATTTTTTGCTTTTTCCTGCTCCTCTTAGCATGATAAAGAAGATTCAAAGAGAGTGAGATGCCAGCTCCTTTCATTCAGTCAGTAGCTTCAATCATTTCTGGTATATGAATAACATGATGTTTTTCAATGGCAAAAATCAATGAATATTGTAAATGCACAAACTGTAATTTCTCCGCATTGCAAGGTGCAATTCTGAAATTTTTTGCTTTTTCCTGCTCCTCTTAGCATGATAAAGAAGATTCAAAGAGAGTGAGATGCCAGCTCCTTTCATTCAGTCAGTAGCTTCAATCATTTCTGGACGTTTTTCAATGGCAAAAATCAATGAATATTGTAAATGCACAAACAGTAATTTCTCCGCATTGCAAGGTGCAATTCTGAAATTTTTTGCTTTTTCCTGCTCCTCTTAGCATGATAAACAAGATTCAAAGAGAGTGAGATGCCAGCTCCTTTCATTCAGTCAGTAACTTCAATCATTTCTGGACGTTTTTCAATGGCAAAAATCATTGAATATTGTAAATGCACAAACAGTAATTTCTCCGCATTGCAAGGTGCAATTCTGAAATTTTTTACTTTTTCCTGCTCCTCTTAGCATGATAAAGAAGATCCAAAGAGAGTGAGATGCCAGCTCCTTTCATTCAGTCAGTAGCTTCAATCATTTCTGGTATATGAATAACATGATGTTTTTCAATCGCAAAAATCAATGAATATTGTAAATGCACAAACAGTAATTTCTCCGCATTGCAAGGTGCAATTCTGAAATTTTTTGCTTTTTCCTGCTCCTCTTAGCATGATAAAGAAGATTCAAAGAGAGTGAGATGCCAGCTCCTTTCATTCAGTCAGTAGCTTCAATCATTTCTGGACGTTTTTCAATGGCAAAAATCAATGAATATTGTAAATGCACAAACAGTAATTTCTCCGCATTGCAAGGTGCAATTCTGAAATTTTTTGCTTTTTCCTGCTCCTCTTAGCATGATAAAGAAGATTCAAAGAGAGTGAGGTGCCAGCTCCTTTCATTCAGTCAGGAGCTTCAAACATTTCTGGTATATGAATAACATGTTTTTCAATGGCAAAAATCAATGAATATTGTAAATGCACAAACAGTAATTTCTCCGCATTGCAAGGTGCAATTCTGAAATTTTTTGCTTTTTCCTGCTCCTCTTAGCATGATAAAGAAGATTCAAAGAGAGTGAGATGCCAGCTCCTTTCATTCAGTCAGTAGCTTCAATCATTTCTGGACGTTTTTCAATGGCAAAAATCAATGAATATTGTAAATGCACAAACAGTAATTTCTCCGCATTGCAAGGTGCAATTCTGAAATTTTTTGCTTTTTCCTGCTCCTCTTAGCATGATAAAGAAGATTCAAAGAGAGTGAGATGCCAGCTCCTTTCATTCAGTCAGTAGCTTCAATCATTTCTGGACGTTTTTCAATGGCAAAAATCAATGAATATTGTAAATGCACAAACAGTAATTTCTCCGCATTGCAAGGTGCAATTCTGAAATTTTTTGCTTTTTCCTGCTCCTCTTAGCATGATAAACAAGATTCAAAGAGAGTGAGATGCCAGCTCCTTTCATTCAGTCAGTAGCTTCAATCATTTCTGGACGTTTTTCAATGGCAAAAATCATTGAATATTGTAAATGCACAAACAGTAATTTCTCCGCATTGCAAGGTGCAATTCTGAAATTTTTTACTTTTTCCTGCTCCTCTTAGCATGATAAAGAAGATTCAAAGAGAGTGAGATGCCAGCTCCTTTCATTCAGTCAGTAGCTTCAATCATTTCTGGATGTTTTTCAATGGCAAAAATCAATGAATATTGTAAATGCACAAACAGTAATTTCTCCGCATTGCAAGGTGCAATTCTGAAATTTTTTACTTTTTCCTGCTCCTCTTAGCATGATAAAGAAGATTCAAAGAGAGTGAGATGCCAGCTCCTTTCCTTCAGTCAGTAGCGTCAATCATTTCTGGCATATGAATAACATGATGTTTTTCAATGGCAAAAATCAATGAATATTGTAAATGCACAAACAGTAATTTCTCCGCATTGCAAGGTGCAATTCTGAAATTTTTTGCTTTTTACTGCTCCTCTTAGCATGATAAAGAAGATTCAAAGAGAGTGAGATGCCAGCTCCTTTCATTCAGTCAGTAGCTTCAATCATTTCTAGACGTTTTTCAATGGCAAAAATCAATGAATATTGTAAATGCACAAACAGTAATTTCTCCGCATTGCAAGGTGCAATTCTGAAATTTTTTGCTTTTTCCTGCTCCTCTTAGCATGATAAAGAAGATTCAAAGAGAGTGAGATGCCAGCTCCTTTCATTCAGTCAGTAGCTTCAAACATTTCTGGTATATGAATAACATGATGTTTTTCAATGGCAAAAATCAATGAATATTGTAAATGCACAAACAGTAATTTCTCCGCATTGCAAGGTGCAATTCTGAAATTTTTTGCTTTTTCCTGCTCCTCTTAGCATGATAAAGAAGATTCAAAGAGAGTGAGATGCCAGCTCCTTTCATTCAGTCAGTAGCTTCAATCATTTCTGGACATTTTTCAATGGCAAAAATCAATGAATATTGTAAATGCACAAACAGTAATTTCTCCGCATTGCAAGGTGCAATTCTGAAATTTTTTGCTTTTTCCTGCTCCGCTTAGCATGATAAAGAAGATTCAAAGAGAGTGAGATGCCAGCTCCTTTCATTCAGTCAGTAGCTTCAATCATTTCTGGACGTTTTTCAATGGCAAAAATCAATGAGTATTGTAAATGCACAAACAGTAATTTCTCCGCATTGCAAGGTGCAATTCTGAAATTTTTTGCTTTTTCCTGCTCCTCTTAGCATGATAAAGAAGATTCAAAGAGAGTGAGATGCCAGCTCCTTTCATTCAGTCAGTAGCTTCAATCATTTCTGGACGTTTTTCAATGGCAAAAATCAATGAATATTGTAAATGCACAAACAGTAATTTCTCCGCATTGCAAGGTGCAATTCTGAAATTTTTTGCTTTTTCCTGCTCCTCTTAGCATGATAAAGAAGATTCAAAGAGAGTGAGATGCCAGCTCCTTTCATTCAGTCAGTAGCTTCAATCATTTCTGGACGTTCTTCAATGGCAAAAATCAATGAATATTGTAAATGCACAAACTGTAATTTCTCCGCATTGCAAGGTGCAATTCTGAAATTTTTTGCTTTTTCCTGCTCCTCTTAGCATGATAAACAAGATTCAAAGAGAGTGAGATGCCAGCTCCTTTCATTCAGTCAGTAGCTTCAATCATTTCTGGACGTTTTTCAATGGCAAAAATCATTGAATATTGTAAATGCACAAACAGTAATTTCTCCGCATTGCAAGGTGCAATTCTGAAATGTTTTACTTTTTCCTGCTCCTCTTAGCATGATAAAGAAGATTCAAAGAGAGTGAGATGCCAGCTCCTTTCATTCAGTCAGTAGCTTCAATCATTTCTGGTATATTAATAACATGATGTTTTTCAATCGCAAAAATCAATGAATATTGTAAATGCACAAACAGTAATTTCTCCGCATTGCAATTTGCAATTCTGAAATTTTTTGCTTTTTCCTGCTCCTCTTAGCATGATAAAGAAGATTCAAAGAGAGTGAGATGCCAGCTCCTTTCATTCAGTCAGTAGCTTCAATCATTTCTGGACGTTTTTCAATGGCAAAAATCAATGAATATTGTAAATGCACAAACAGTAATTTCTCCGCATTGCAAGGTGCAATTCTGAAATTTTTTGCTTTTTCCTGCTCCTCTTAGCATGATAAAGAAGATTCAAAGAGAGTGAGATGCCAGCTCCTTTCATTCAGTCAGTAGCTTCAATCATTTCTGGTATATGAATAACATGATGTTTTTCAATGGCAAAAATCAATGAATATTGTAAATGCACAAACTGTAATTTCTCCGCATTGCAAGGTGCAATTCTGAAATTTTTTGCTTTTTCCTGCTCCTCTTAGCATGATAAAGAAGATTCAAAGAGAGTGAGATGCCAGCTCCTTTCATTCAGTCAGTAGCTTCAATCATTTCTGGACGTTTTTCAATGGCAAAAATCAATGAATATTGTAAATGCACAAACAGTAATTTCTCCGCATTGCAAGGTGCAATTCTGAAATTTTTTGCTTTTTCCTGCTCCTCTTAGCATGATAAACAAGATTCAAAGAGAGTGAGATGCCAGCTCCTTTCATTCAGTCAGTAACTTCAATCATTTCTGGACGTTTTTCAATGGCAAAAATCATTGAATATTGTAAATGCACAAACAGTAATTTCTCCGCATTGCAAGGTGCAATTCTGAAATTTTTTACTTTTTCCTGCTCCTCTTAGCATGATAAAGAAGATTCAAAGAGAGTGAGATGCCAGCTCCTTTCATTCAGTAAGTAGCTTCAATCATTTCTGGTATATGAATAACATGATGTTTTTCAATCGCAAAAATCAATGAATATTGTAAATGCACAAACAGTAATTTCTCCGCATTGCAAGGTGCAATTCTGAAATTTTTTGCTTTTTCCTGCTCCTCTTAGCATGATAAAGAAGATTCAAAGAGAGTGAGATGCCAGCTCCTTTCATTCAGTCAGTAGCTTCAATCATTTCTGGACGTTTTTCAATGGCAAAAATCAATGAATATTGTAAATGCACAAACTGTAATTTCTCCGCATTGCAAGGTGCAATTCTGAAATTTTTTGCTTTTTCCTGCTCCTCTTAGCATGATAAAGAAGATTCAAAGAGAGTGAGATGCCAGCTCCTTTCATTCAGTCAGTAGCTTCAATCATTTCTGGTATATGAATAACATGATGTTTTTCAATAGCAAAAATCAATGAATATTGTAAATGCACAAACAGTAATTTCTCCGCATTGCAAGGTGCAATTCTGAAATTTTTTGCTTTTTCCTGCTCCTCTTAGCATGAGAAAGAAGATTCAAAGAGAGTGAGATGCCAGCTCCTTTCATTCAGTCAGTAGCTTCAATCATTTCTGGACGTTTTTAAATGGCAAAAATCAATGAATATTGTAAATGCACAAACAGTAATTTCTCCGCATTGCAAGGTGCAATTCTGAAATTTTTTGCTTTTTCCTGCTCCTCTTAGCATGATAAACAAGATTCAAAGAGAGTGAGATGCCAGCTCCTTTCATTCAGTCAGTAGCTTCAATCATTTCTGGACGTTTTTCAATGGCAAAAATCATTGAATATTGTAAATGCACAAACAGTAATTTCTCCGCATTGCAAGGTGCAATTCTGAAATTTTTTACTTTTTCCTGCTCATCTTAGCATGATAAAGAAGATTCAAAGAGAGTGAGATGCCAGCTCCTTTCATTCAGTCAGTAGCTTCAATCATTTCTGGTATATTAATAACATGATGTTTTTCAATCGCAAAAATCAATGAATATTGTAAATGCACAAACAGTAATTTCTCCGCATTGCAAGGTGCAATTCTGAAATTTTTTGCTTTTTCCTGCTCCTCTTAGCATGATAAAGAAGATTCAAAGAGAGTGAGATGCCAGCTCCTTTCATTCAGTCAGTAGCTTCAATCATTTCTGGACGTTTTTCAATGGCAAAAATCAATGAATATTGTAAATGCACAAACAGTAATTTCTCCGCATTGCAAGGTGCAATTCTGAAATTTTTTGCTTTTTCCTGCTCCTCTTAGCATGATAAAGAAGATTCAAAGAGAGTGAGATGCCAGCTCCTTTCATTCAGTCAGTAGCTTCAATCATTTCTGGTATATGAATAACATGATGTTTTTCAATGGCAAAAATCAATGAATATTGTAAATGCACAAACAGTAATTTCTCCGCATTGCAAGGTGCAATTCTGAAATTTTTTGCTTTTTCCTGCTCCTCTTAGCATGATAAAGAAGATTCAAAGAGAGTGAGATGCCAGCTCCTTTCATTCAGTCAGTAGCTTCAATCATTTCTGGACGTTTTTCAATGGCAAAAATCAATGAATATTGTAAATGCACAAACAGTAATTTCTCCGCATTGCAAGGTGCAATTCTGAAATTTTTTGCTTTTTCCTGCTCCTCTTAGCATGATAAACAAGATTCAAAGAGAGTGAGATGCCAGCTCCTTTCATTCAGTCAGTAACTTCAATCATTTCTGGACGTTTTTCAATGGCAAAAATCATTGAATATTGTAAATGCACAAACAGTAATTTCTCCGCATTGCAAGGTGCAATTCTGAAATTTTTTACTTTTTCCTGCTCCTCTTAGCATGATAAAGAAGATTCAAAGAGAGTGAGATGCCAGCTCCTTTCATTCAGTCAGTAGCTTCAATCATTTCTGGTATATGAATAACATGATGTTTTTCAATCGCAAAAATCAATGAATATTGTAAATGCACAAACAGTAATTTCTCCGCATTGCAAGGTGCAATTCTGAAATTTTTTGCTTTTTCCTGCTCCTCTTAGCATGATAAAGAAGATTCAAAGAGAGTGAGATGCCAGCTCCTTTCATTCAGTCAGTAGCTTCAATCATTTCTGGATGTTTTTCAATGGCAAAAATCAATGAATATTGTAAATGCACAAACAGTAATTTCTCCGCATTGCAAGGTGCTATTCTGAAATTTTTTGCTTTTTCCTGCTCCTCTTAGCATGATAAAAAAGATTCAAAGAGAGTGAGATGCCAGCTCCTTTCCTTCAGTCAGTAGCTTCAATCATTTCTGGTATATGAATAACATGATGTTTTTCAATGGCAAAAATCAATGAATTTTGTAAATGCACAAACAGTAATTTCTCCGCATTGCAAGGCGCAATTCTGAAATTTTTTGCTTTTTCCTGCTCCTCTTAGCATGATAAAGAAGATTCAAAGAGAGTGAGATGCCAGCTCCTTTCAATCAGTCAGTAGCTTCAATCATTTCTGGACGTTTTTCAATGGCAAAAATCAATGAGTATTGTAAATGCACAAACAGTAATTTCTCCGCATTGCAAGGTGCAATTCTGAAATTTTTTGCTTTTTCCTGCTCCTCTTAGCATGATAAACAAGATTCAAAGAGAGTGAGATGCCAGCTCCTTTCATTCAGTCAGTAGCTTCAATCATTTCTGGACGTTTTTCAATGGCAAAAATCATTGAATATTGTAAATGCACAAGCAGTAATTTCTCCGTATTGCAAGGTGCAATTCTGAAATTTTTTACTTTTTGCTGCTCCTCTTAGCATGATAAAGAAGATTCAAAGAGAGTGAGATGCCAGCTCCTTTCATTCAGTCAGTAGCTTCAATCATTTCTGGTATATGAATAACATGATGTTTTTCAATGGCAAAAATCAATGAATATTGTAAATGCACAAACAGTAATTTCTCCGCATTGCAAGGTGCAATTCTGAAATTTTTTGCTTTTTCCTGCTCCTCTTAGCATGATAAAGAAGATTCAAAGAGAGTGAGATGCCAGCTCCTTTCATTCAGTCAGTAGCTTCAAACATTTCTGGTATATGAATAACATGATGTTTTTCAATGGCAAAAATCAATGAATATTGTAAATGCACAAACAGTAATTTCTCCGCATTGCAAGGTGCAAGTCTGAAATTTTTTGCTTTTTCCTGCTCCTCTTAGTATGATAAAGAAGATTCAAAGAGAGTGAGATGCCAGCTACTTTCATTCAGTCAGTAGCTTCAATCATTTCTGGACGTTTTTCAATGGTAAAAATCAATGAATATTGTAAATGCACAAACAGTAATTTCTCCACATTGCAAGGTGCAATTCTGAAATTTTTTGCTTTTTCCTGCTCCTCTTAGCATGATAAAGAAGATTCAAAGAGAGTGAGATGCCAGCTCCTTTCATTCAGTCAGTAGCTTCAAACATTTCTGGTATATGAATAACATGATGTTTTTCAATGGCAAAAATCAATGAATATTGTAAATGCACAAACAGTAATTTCTCCGCATTGCAAGGTGCAATTCTGAAATTTTTTGCTTTTTCCTGCTCCTCTTAGCATGATAAAGAAGATTCAAAGAGAGTGAGATGCCAGCTCCTTTCATTCAGTCAGTAGCTTCAATCATTTCTGGACGTTTTTCAATGGCAAAAATCAATGAATATTGTAAATGCACAAACAGTAATTTCTCCGCATTGCAAGGTGCAATTCTGAAATTTTTTGCTTTTTCCTGCTCCTCTTAGCATGATGAAGAAGATTCAAAGAGAGTGAGGTGCCAGCTCCTTTCATTCAGTCAGGAGCTTCAAACATTTCTGGTATATGAATAACATGTTTTTCAATGGCAAAAATCAATGAATATTGTAAATGCACAAACAGTAATTTCTCCGCATTGCAAGGTGCAATTCTGAAATTTTTTGCTTTTTCCTGCTCCTCTTAGCATGATAAATAAGATTCAAAGAGAGTGAGATGCCAGCTCCTTTCATTCAGTCAGTAGCTTCAATCATTTCTGGACGTTTTTCAATGGCAAAAATCAATGAATATTGTAAATGCACAAACAGTAATTTCTCCGCATTGCAAGGTGCAATTCTGAAATTTTTTGCTTTTTCCTGCTCCTCTTAGCATGATAAAGAAGATTCAAAGAGAGTGAGATGCCAGCTCCTTTCATTCAGTCAGTAGCTTCAATCATTTCTGGACGTTTTTCAATGGCAAAAATCAATGAATATTGTAAATGCACAAACAGTAATTTCTCCGCATTGCAAGGTGCAATTCTGAAATTTTTTGCTTTTTCCTGCTCCTCTTAGCATGATAAACAAGATTCAAAGAGAGTGAGATGCCAGCTCCTTTCATTCAGTCAGTAGCTTCAATCATTTCTGGACGTTTTTCAATGGCAAAAATCATTGAATATTGTAAATGCACAAACAGTAATTTCTCCGCATTGCAAGGTGCAATTCTGAAATTTTTTACTTTTTCCTGCTCCTCTTAGCATGATAAAGAAGATTCAAAGAGAGTGAGATGCCAGCTCCTTTCATTCAGTCAGTAGCTTCAATCATTTCTGGTATATGAATAACATGATGTTTTTCAATCGCAAAAATCAATGAATATTGTAAATGCACAAACAGTAATTTCTCCGCATTGCAAGGTGCAATTCTGAAATTTTTTGCTTTTTCCTGCTCCTCTTAGCATGATAAAGAAGATTCAAAGAGAGTGAGATGCCAGCTCCTTTCATTCAGTCAGTAGCTTCAATCATTTCTGGATGTTTTTCAATGGCAAAAATCAATGAATATTGTAAATGCACAAACAGTAATTTCTCCGCATTGCAAGGTGCAATTCTGAAATTTTTTGCTTTTTCCTGCTCCTCTTAGCATGATAAAGAAGATTCAAAGAGAGTGAGATGCCAGCTCCTTTCCTTCAGTCAGTAGCTTCAATCATTTCTGGTATATGAATAACATGATGTTTTTCAATGGCAAAAATCAATGAATTTTGTAAATGCACAAACAATAATTTCTCCGCATTGCAAGGCGCAATTCTGAAATTTTTTTTGCTTTTTCCTGCTCCTCTTAGCATGATAAAGAAGATTCAAAGAGAGTGAGATGCCAGCTCCTTTCCTTCAGTCAGTAGCGTCAATCATTTCTGGCATATGAATAACATGATGTTTTTCAATGGCAAAAATCAATGAATATTGTAAATGCACAAACAGTAATTTCTCCGCATTGCAAGGTGCAATTCTGAAATTTTTTGCTTTTTACTGCTCCTCTTAGCATGATAAAGAAGATTCAAAGAGAGTGAGATGCCAGCTCCTTTCATTCAGTCAGTAGCTTCAATCATTTCTGGACGTTTTTCAATGGCAAAAATCAATGAATATTGTAAATGCACAAACAGTAATTTCTCCGCATTGCAAGGTGCAATTCTGAAATTTTTTGCTTTTTCCTGCTCCTCTTAGCATGATAAAGAAGATTCAAAGAGAGTGAGATGCCAGCTCCTTTCATTCAGTCAGTAGCTTCAAACATTTCTGGTATATGAATAACATGATGTTTTTCAATGGCAAAAATCAATGAATATTGTAAATGCACAAACAGTAATTTCTCCGCATTGCAAGGTGCAATTCTGAAATTTTTTGCTTTTTCCTGCTCCTCTTAGCATGATAAAGAAGATTCAAAGAGAGTGAGATGCCAGCTCCTTTCATTCAGTCAGTAGCTTCAAACATTTCTGGTATATGAATAACATGATGTTTTTCAATGGCAAAAATCAATGAATATTGTAAATGCACAAACAGTAATTTCTCCGCATTGCAAGGTGCAAGTCTGAAATTTTTTGCTTTTTCCTGCTCCTCTTAGTATGATAAAGAAGATTCAAAGAGAGTGAGATGCCAGCTACTTTCATTCAGTCAGTAGCTTCAATCATTTCTGGACGTTTTTCAATGGTAAAAATCAATGAATATTGTAAATGCACAAACAGTAATTTCTCCACATTGCAAGGTGCAATTCTGAAATTTTTTGCTTTTTCCTGCTCCTCTTAGCATGATAAAGAAGATTCAAAGAGAGTGAGATGCCAGCTCCTTTCATTCAGTCAGTAGCTTCAAACATTTCTGGTATATGAATAACATGATGTTTTTCAATGGCAAAAATCAATGAATATTGTAAATGCACAAACAGTAATTTCTCCGCATTGCAAGGTGCAATTCTGAAATTTTTTGCTTTTTCCTGCTCCTCTTAGCATGATAAAGAAGATTCAAAGAGAGTGAGATGCCAGCTCCTTTCATTCAGTCAGTAGCTTCAATCATTTCTGGACGTTTTTCAATGGCAAAAATCAATGAATATTGTAAATGCACAAACAGTAATTTCTCCGCATTGCAAGGTGCAATTCTGAAATTTTTTGCTTTTTCCTGCTCCTCTTAGCATGATGAAGAAGATTCAAAGAGAGTGAGGTGCCAGCTCCTTTCATTCAGTCAGGAGCTTCAAACATTTCTGGTATATGAATAACATGTTTTTCAATGGCAAAAATCAATGAATATTGTAAATGCACAAACAGTAATTTCTCCGCATTGCAAGGTGCAATTCTGAAATTTTTTGCTTTTTCCTGCTCCTCTTAGCATGATAAAGAAGATTCAAAGAGAGTGAGATGCCAGCTCCTTTCATTCAGTCAGTAGCTTCAATCATTTCTGGACGTTTTTCAATGGCAAAAATCAATGAATATTGTAAATGCACAAACAGTAATTTCTCCGCATTGCAAGGTGCAATTCTGAAATTTTTTGCTTTTTCCTGCTCCTCTTAGCATGATAAAGAAGATTCAAAGAGAGTGAGATGCCAGCTCCTTTCATTCAGTCAGTAGCTTCAATCATTTCTGGACGTTTTTCAATGGCAAAAATCAATGAATATTGTAAATGCACAAACAGTAATTTCTCCGCATTGCAAGGTGCAATTCTGAAATTTTTTGCTTTTTCCTGCTCCTCTTAGCATGATAAACAAGATTCAAAGAGAGTGAGATGCCAGCTCCTTTCATTCAGTCAGTAGCTTCAATCATTTCTGGACGTTTTTCAATGGCAAAAATCATTGAATATTGTAAATGCACAAACAGTAATTTCTCCGCATTGCAAGGTGCAATTCTGAAATTTTTTACTTTTTCCTGCTCCTCTTAGCATGATAAAGAAGATTCAAAGAGAGTGAGATGCCAGCTCCTTTCATTCAGTCAGTAGCTTCAATCATTTCTGGTATATGAATAACATGATGTTTTTCAATCGCAAAAATCAATGAATATTGTAAATGCACAAACAGTAATTTCTCCGCATTGCAAGGTGCAATTCTGAAATTTTTTCCTTTTTCCTGCTCCTCTTAGCATGATAAAGAAGATTCAAAGAGAGTGAGATGCCAGCTCCTTTCATTCAGTCAGTAGCTTCAATCATTTCTGGATGTTTTTCAATGGCAAAAATCAATGAATATTGTAAATGCACAAACAGTAATTTCTCCGCATTGCAAGGTGCAATTCTGAAATTTTTTGCTTTTTCCTGCTCCTCTTAGCATGATAAAGAAGATTCAAAGAGAGTGAGATGCCAGCTCCTTTCCTTCAGTCAGTAGCTTCAATCATTTCTGGTATATGAATAACATGATGTTTTTCAATGGCAAAAATCAATGAATTTTGTAAATGCACAAACAATAATTTCTCCGCATTGCAAGGCGCAATTCTGAAATTTTTTGCTTTTTCCTGCTCCTCTTAGCATGATAAAGAAGATTCAAAGAGAGTGAGATGCCAGCTCCTTTCCTTCAGTCAGTAGCGTCAATCATTTCTGGCATATGAATAACATGATGTTTTTCAATGGCAAAAATCAATGAATATTGTAAATGCACAAACAGTAATTTCTCCGCATTGCAAGGTGCAATTCTGAAATTTTTTGCTTTTTACTGCTCCTCTTAGCATGATAAAGAAGATTCAAAGAGAGTGAGATGCCAGCTCCTTTCATTCAGTCAGTAGCTTCAATCATTTCTGGACGTTTTTCAATGGCAAAAATCAATGAATATTGTAAATGCACAAACAGTAATTTCTCCGCATTGCAAGGTGCAATTCTGAAATTTTTTGCTTTTTCCTGCTCCTCTTAGCATGATAAAGAAGATTCAAAGAGAGTGAGATGCCAGCTCCTTTCATTCAGTCAGTAGCTTCAAACATTTCTGGTATATGAATAACATGATGTTTTTCAATGGCAAAAATCAATGAATATTGTAAATGCACAAACAGTAATTTCTCCGCATTGCAAGGTGCAATTCTGAAATTTTTTGCTTTTTCCTGCTCCTCTTAGCATGATAAAGAAGATTCAAAGAGAGTGAGATGCCAGCTCCTTTCACTCAGTCAGTAGCTTCAATCATTTCTGGACATTTTTCAATGGCAAAAATCAATGAATATTGTAAATGCACAAACAGTAATTTCTCCGCATTGCAAGGTGCAATTCTGAAATTTTTTGCTTTTTCCTGCTCCTCTTAGCATGATAAAGAAGATTCAAAGAGAGTGAGATGCCAGCTCCTTTCATTCAGTCAGTAGCTTCAATCATTTCTGGACGTTTTTCAATGGCAAAAATCAATGAATATTGTAAATGCACAAACAGTAATTTCTCCGCATTGCAAGGTGCAATTCTGAAATTTTTTGCTTTTTCCTGCTCCTCTTAGCATGATAAAGAAGATTCAAAGAGAGTGAGGTGCCAGCTCCTTTCATTCAGTCAGGAGCTTCAAACATTTCTGGTATATGAATAACATGTTTTTCAATGGCAAAAATCAATGAATATTGTAAATGCACAAACAGTAATTTCTCCGCATTGCAAGGTGCAATTCTGAAATTTTTTGCTTTTTCCTGCTCCTCTTAGCATGATAAAGAAGATTCAAAGAGAGTGAGATGCCAGCTCCTTTCATTCAGTCAGTAGCTTCAATCATTTCTGGACGTTTTTCAATGGCAAAAATCAATGAATATTGTAAATGCACAAACAGTAATTTCTCCGCATTGCAAGGTGCAATTCTGAAATTTTTTGCTTTTTCCTGCTCCTCTTAGCATGATAAAGAAGATTCAAAGAGAGTGAGATGCCAGCTCCTTTCATTCAGTCAGTAGCTTCAATCATTTCTGGACGTTCTTCAATGGCAAAAATCAATGAATATTGTAAATGCACAAACTGTAATTTCTCCGCATTGCAAGGTGCAATTCTGAAATTTTTTGCTTTTTCCTGCTCCTCTTAGCATGATAAACAAGATTCAAAGAGAGTGAGATGCCAGCTCCTTTCATTCAGTCAGTAGCTTCAATCATTTCTGGACGTTTTTCAATGGCAAAAATCATTGAATATTGTAAATGCACAAACAGTAATTTCTCCGCATTGCAAGGTGCAATTCTGAAATTTTTTACTTTTTCCTGCTCCTCTTAGCATGATAAAGAAGATTCAAAGAGAGTGAGATGCCAGCTCCTTTCATTCAGTCAGTAGCTTCAATCATTTCTGGTATATTAATAACATGATGTTTTTCAATCGCAAAAATCAATGAATATTGTAAATGCACAAACAGTAATTTCTCCGCATTGCAAGGTGCAATTCTGAAATTTTTTGCTTTTTCCTGCTCCTCTTAGCATGATAAAGAAGATTCAAAGAGAGTGAGATGCCAGCTCCTTTCATTCAGTCAGTAGCTTCAATCATTTCTGGACGTTTTTCAATGGCAAAAATCAATGAATATTGTAAATGCACAAACAGTAATTTCTCCGCATTGCAAGGTGCAATTCTGAAATTTTTTGCTTTTTCCTGCTCCTCTTAGCATGATAAAGAAGATTCAAAGAGAGTGAGATGCCAGCTCCTTTCATTCAGTCAGTAGCTTCAATCATTTCTGGACGTTTTTCAATGGCAAAAATCAATGAATATTGTAAATGCACAAACAGTAATTTCTCCGCATTGCAAGGTGTAATTCTGAAATTTTTTGCTTTTTCCTGCTTCTCTTAGCATGATAAAGAAGATTCAAAGAGAGTGAGATGCCAGCTCCTTTCATTCAGTCAGTAGCTTCAAACATTTCTGGTATATGAATAACATGATGTTTTTCAATGGCAAAAATCAATGAATATTGTAAATGCACAAACAGTAATTTCTCCGCATTGCAAGGTGCAATTCTGAAATTTTTTTACTTTTTCCTGCTCCTCTTAGCATGATAAAGAAGATTCAAAGAGAGTGAGATGCCAGCTCCTTTCATTCAGTCAGTAGCTTCAATCATTTCTGGACGTTTTTCAATGGCAAAAATCAATGAATATTGTAAATGCACAAACAGTAATTTCTCCGCATTGCAAGGTGCAATTCTGAAATTTTTTGCTTTTTCCTGCTCCTCTTAGCATGATAAAGAAGATTCAAAGAGAGTGAGATGCCAGCTCCTTTCATTCAGTCAGTAGCTTCAAACATTTCTGGTATATGAATAACATGATGTTTTTCAATGGCAAAAATCAATGAATATTGTAAATGCACAAACAGTAATTTCTCCGCATTGCAAGGTGCAATTCTGAAATTTTTTGCTTTTTCCTGCTCCTCTTAGCATGATAAAGAAGATTCAAAGAGAGTGAGATGCCAGCTCCTTTCATTCAGTCAGTAGCTTCAATCATTTCTGGACGTTTTTCAATGGCAAAAATCAGTGAATATTGTAAATGCACAAACAGTAATTTCTCCGCATTGCAGGGTGCAATTCTGAAATTTTTTGCTTTTTCCTGCTCCTCTTAGCATGATAAAGAAGATTCAAAGAGAGTGAGATGCCAGCTCCTTTCATTCAGTCAGTAGCTTCAAACATTTCTAGTATATGAATAACATGATGTTTTTCAATGGCAAAAATCAATGAATATTGTAAATGCACAAACAGTAATTTCTCCGCATTGCAAGGTGCAATTCTGAAATTTTTTGCTTTTTCCTGCTCCTCTTAGCATGATAAAGAAGATTCAAAGAGAGTGAGATGCCAGCTCCTTTCATTCAGTCAGTAGCTTCAAACATTTCTGGTATATGAATAACATGATGTTTTTCAATGGCAAAAATCAATGAATATTGTAAATGCACAAACAGTAATTTCTCCGCATTGCAAGGTGCAATTCTGAAATTTTTTGCTTTTTCCTGCTCCTCTTAGCATGATAAAGAAGATTCAAAGAGAGTGAGATGCCAGCTCCTTTCATTCAGTCAGTAGCTTCAATCATTTCTGGACGTTTTTCAATGGCAAAAATCAATGAATATTGTAAATGCACAAACAGTAATTTCTCCGCATTGCAAGGTGCAATTCTGAAATTTTTTGCTTTTTCCTGCTCCTCTTAGCATGATAAAGAAGATTCAAAGAGAGTGAGATGCCAGCTCCTTTCATTCAGTCAGTAGCTTCAAACATTTCTGGTATATGAATAACATGATGTTTTTCAATGGCAAAAATCAATGAATATTGTAAATGCACAAACAGTAATTTCTCCGCATTGCAAGGTGCAATTCTGAAATTTTTTGCTTTTTCCTGCTCCTCTTAGCATGATAAAGAAGATTCAAAGAGAGTGAGATGCCAGCTCCTTTCATTCAGTCAGTAGCTTCAATCATTTCTGGACGTTTTTCAATGGCAAAAATCAATGAATATTGTAAATGCACAAACAGTAATTTCTCCGCATTGCAAGGTGCAATTCTGAAATTTTTTGCTTTTTCCTGCTCCTCTTAGCATGATAAAGAAGATTCAAAGAGAGTGAGATGCCAGCTCCTTTCATTCAGTCAGTAGCTTCAATCATTTCTGGACGTTTTTCAATGGCAAAAATCAATGAATATTGTAAATGCACAAACAGTAATTTCTCCGCATTGCAAGGTGCAATTCTGAAATTTTTTGCTTTTTCCTGCTCCTCTTAGCATGATAAAGAAGATTCAAAGAGAGTGAGATGCCAGCTCCTTTCATTCAGTCAGTAGCTTCAATCATTTCTGGACGTTTTTCAATGACAAAAATCAGTGAATATTGTAAATGCACAAACAGTAATTTCTCCGCATTGCAAGGTGCAATTCTGAAATTTTTTGCTTTTTCCTGCTCCTCTTAGCATGATAAAGAAGATTCAAAGAGAGTGAGATGCCAGCTCCTTTCATTCAGTCAGTAGCTTCAAACATTTCTAGTATATGAATAACATGATGTTTTTCAATGGCAAAAATCAATGAATATTGTAAATGCACAAACAGTAATTTCTCCGGATTGCAAGGTGCAATTCTGAAATTTTTTGCTTTTTACTGCTCCTCTTAGCATGATAAAGAAGATTCAAAGAGAGTGAGATGCCAGCTCCTTTCATTCAGTCAGTAGCTTCAATCATTTCTGGACGTTTTTCAATGGCAAAAATCAATGAATATTGTAAATGCACAAACAGTAATTTCTCCGCATTGCAAGGTGCAATTCTGAAATTTTTTGCTTTTTCCTGCTCCTCTTAGCATGATAAAGAAGATTCAAAGAGAGTGAGATGCCAGCTCCTTTCATTCAGTCAGTAGCTTCAATCATTTCTGGACATTTTTCAATGGCAAAAATCAATGAATATTGTAAATGCACAAACAGTAATTTCTCCGCATTGCAAGGTGCAATTCTGAAATTTTTTGCTTTTTCCTGCTCCTCTTAGCATGATAAAGAAGATTCAAAGAGAGTGAGATGCCAGCTCCTTTCATTCAGTCAGTAGCTTCAATCATTTCTGGACGTTTTTCAATGGCAAAAATCAATGAATATTGTAAATGCACAAACAGTAATTTCTCCGCATTGCAAGGTGCAATTCTGAAATTTTTTGCTTTTTCCTGCTCCTCTTAGCATGATAAAGAAGATTCAAAGAGAGTGAGGTGCCAGCTCCTTTCATTCAGTCAGGAGCTTCAAACATTTCTGGTATATGAATAACATGTTTTTCAATGGCAAAAATCAATGAATATTGTAAATGCACAAACAGTAATTTCTCCGCATTGCAAGGTGCAATTCTGAAATTTTTTGCTTTTTCCTGCTCCTCTTAGCATGATAAAGAAGATTCAAAGAGAGTGAGATGCCAGCTCCTTTCATTCAGTCAGTAGCTTCAATCATTTCTGGACGTTTTTCAATGGCAAAAATCAATGAATATTGTAAATGCACAAACAGTAATTTCTCCGCATTGCAAGGTGCAATTCTGAAATTTTTTGCTTTTTCCTGCTCCTCTTAGCATGATAAAGAAGATTCAAAGAGAGTGAGATGCCAGCTCCTTTCATTCAGTCAGTAGCTTCAATCATTTCTGGACGTTTTTCAATGGCAAAAATCAATGAATATTGTAAATGCACAAACAGTAATTTCTCCGCATTGCAAGGTGCAATTCTGAAATTTTTTGCTTTTTCCTGCTCCTCTTAGCATGATAAAGAAGATTCAAAGAGAGTGAGATGCCAGCTCCTTTCATTCAGTCAGTAGCTTCAATCATTTCTGGTATATGAATAACATGATGTTTTTCAATGGCAAAAATCAATGAATTTTGTAAATGCACAAACAGTAATTTCTCAGCATTGCAAGGTGCAATTCTGAAATTTTTTGCTTTTTCCTGCTCCTCTTAGCATGATAAAGAAGATTCAAAGAGAGTGAGATGCCAGCTCCTTTCATTGTCAGTAGCTTCAATCATTTCTGGACGTTTTTTAATGGCAAAAATCAATGAATATTGTAAATGCACAAACAGTAATTTCTCCGCATTGCAAGGTGCAATTCTGAAATTTTTTGCTTTTTCCTGCTCCTCTTAGCATTATGAAGAAGATTCAAAGAGAGTGAGATACCAGCTCCTTTCATTAAGTCAGTAGCTTCAAACATTTCTGGTATATGAATAACATGATGTTTTTCAATGGCAAAAATCAATGAATATTGTAAATGCACAAACAGTAATTTCTCCGCATTGCAAGGTGCAATTCTGAAATTTTTTGCTTTTTCCTGCTCCTCTTAGCATGATAAAGAAGATTCAAAGAGAGTGAGATGCCAGCTCCTTTCGTTCAGTCAGTAGCTTCAATCATTTCTGGACGTTTTTCAATGGCAAAAATCATTGAATATTGTGAATGCACAAACAGTAATTTCTCCGCATTGCAAGGTGCAATTCAGAAATTTTTTACTTTTTCCTGCTCCTCTTAGCATGATAAAGAAGATTCAAAGAGAGTGAGATGCCAGCTCCTTTCATTCAGTCAGTAGCTTCAATCATTTCTGGTATATGAATAACATGATGTTTTTCAATCGCAAAAATCAATGAATATTGTAAATGCACAAACAGTAATTTCTCCGCATTGCAAGGTGCAATTCTGAAATTTTTTGCTTTTTCCTGCTCCTCTTAGCATGATAAAGAAGATTCAAAGAGAGTGAGATGCCAGCTCCTTTCATTCAGTCAGTAGCTTCAATCATTTCTGGACGTTTTTCAATGGCAAAAATCAATGAATATTGTAAATGCACAAACAGTAATTTCTCCGCATTGCAAGGTGCAATTCTGAAATTTTTTGCTTTTTCCTGCTCCTCTTAGCATGATAAAGAAGATTCAAAGAGAGTGAGATGCCAGCTCCTTTCCTTCAGTCAGTAGCGTCAATCATTTCTGGCTTATGAATAACATGATGTTTTTCAATGGCAAAAATCAATGAATTTTGTAAATGCACAAACAGTAATTTATCCGCATTGCAAGGCGCAATTCTGAAATTTTTTGCTTTTTCCTGCTCCTCTTAGCATGATAAAGAAGATTCAAAGAGAGTGAGATGCCAGCTCCTTTCATTCAGTCAGTAGCTTCAATCATTTCTGGACATTTTTCAATGGCAAAAATCAATGAATATTGTAAATGCACAAACAGTAATTTCTCCGCATTGCAAGGTGCAATTCTGAAATTTTTTGCTTTTTCCTGCTCCTCTTAGCATGATAAAGAAGATTCAAAGAGAGTGAGATGCCAGCTCCTTTCATTCAGTCAGTAGCTTCAATCATTTCTGGACGTTTTTCAATGGCAAAAATCAATGAATATTGTAAATGCACAAACAGTAATTTCTCCGCATTGCAAGGTGCAATTCTGAAATTTTTTGCTTTTTCCTGCTCCTCTTAGCATGATAAAGAAGATTCAAAGAGAGTGAGGTGCCAGCTCCTTTCATTCAGTCAGGAGCTTCAAACATTTCTGGTATATGAATAACATGTTTTTCAATGGCAAAAATCAATGAATATTGTAAATGCACAAACAGTAATTTCTCCGCATTGCAAGGTGCAATTCTGAAATTTTTTGCTTTTTCCTCCTCCTCTTAGCATGATAAAGAAGATTCAAAGAGAGTGAGATGCCAGCTCCTTTCATTCAGTCAGTAGCTTCAATCATTTCTGGACGTTTTTCAATGGCAAAAATCAATGAATATTGTAAATGCACAAACAGTAATTTCTCCGCATTGCAAGGTGCAATTCTGAAATTTTTTGCTTTTTCCTGCTCCTCTTAGCATGATAAAGAAGATTCAAAGAGAGTGAGATGCCAGCTCCTTTCATTCAGTCAGTAGCTTCAATCATTTCTGGACGTTTTTCAATGGCAAAAATCAATGAATATTGTAAATGCACAAACAGTAATTTCTCCGCATTGCAAGGTGCAATTCTGAAATTTTTTGCTTTTTCCTGCTCCTCTTAGCATGATAAACAAGATTCAAAGAGAGTGAGATGCCAGCTCCTTTCATTCAGTCAGTAGCTTCAATCATTTCTGGACGTTTTTCAATGGCAAAAATCATTGAATATTGTAAATGCACAAACAGTAATTTCTCCGCATTGCAAGGTGCAATTCTGAAATTTTTTACTTTTTCCTGCTCCTCTTAGCATGATAAAGAAGATTCAAAGAGAGTGAGATGACAGCTCCTTTCATTCAGTCAGTAGCTTCAATCATTTCTGGTATATGAATAACATGATGTTTTTCAATCGCAAAAATCAATGAATATTGTAAATGCACAAACAGTAATTTCTCCGCATTGCAAGGTGCAATTCTGAAATTTTTTGCTTTTTCCTGCTCCTCTTAGCATGATAAAGAAGATTCAAAGAGAGTGAGATGCCAGCTCCTTTCATTCAGTCAGTAGCTTCAATCATTTCTGGATGTTTTTCAATGGCAAAAATCAATGAATATTGTAAATGCACAAACAGTAATTTCTCCGCATTGCAAGGTGCAATTCTGAAATTTTTTGCTTTTTCCTGCTCCTCTTAGCATGATAAAGAAGATTCAAAGAGAGTGAGATGCCAGCTCCTTTCCTTCAGTCAGTAGCTTCAATCATTTCTGGTATATGAATAACATGATGTTTTTCAATGGCAAAAATCAATGAATTTTGTAAATGCACAAACAATAATTTCTCCGCATTGCAAGGCGCAATTCTGAAATTTTTTGCTTTTTCCTGCTCCTCTTAGCATGATAAAGAAGATTCAAAGAGAGTGAGATGCCAGCTCCTTTCCTTCAGTCAGTAGCGTCAATCATTTCTGGCATATGAATAACATGATGTTTTTCAATGGCAAAAATCAATGAATATTGTAAATGCACAAACAGTAATTTCTCCGCATTGCAAGGTGCAATTCTGAAATTTTTTGCTTTTTACTGCTCCTCTTAGCATGATAAAGAAGATTCAAAGAGAGTGAGATGCCAGCTCCTTTCATTCAGTCAGTAGCTTCAATCATTTCTGGACGTTTTTCAATGGCAAAAATCAATGAATATTGTAAATGCACAAACAGTAATTTCTCCGCATTGCAAGGTGCAATTCTGAAATTTTTTGCTTTTTCCTGCTCCTCTTAGCATGATAAAGAAGATTCAAAGAGAGTGAGATGCCAGCTCCTTTCATTCAGTCAGTAGCTTCAAACATTTCTGGTATATGAATAACATGATGTTTTT
The DNA here is from genome assembly GCF_046119375.1 of Phyllobates terribilis. Taxonomy (NCBI): domain Eukaryota; kingdom Metazoa; phylum Chordata; class Amphibia; order Anura; family Dendrobatidae; genus Phyllobates; species Phyllobates terribilis. Next base: position 144,172 of record NW_027363392.1, read on the forward strand.
CAATGGCAAAAATCAATGAATATTGTAAATGCACAAACAGTAATTTCTCCGCATTGCAAGGTGCAATTCTGAAATTTTTTGCTTTTTCCTGCTCCTCTTAGCATGATAAAGAAGATTCAAAGAGAGTGAGATGCCAGCTCCTTTCATTCAGTCAGTAGCTTCAATCATTTCTGGACATTTTTCAATGGCAAAAATCAATGAATATTGTAAATGCACAAACAGTAATTTCTCCGCATTGCAAGGTGCAATTCTGAAATTTTTTGCTTTTTCCTGCTCCTCTTAGCATGATAAAGAAGATTCAAAGAGAGTGAGATGCCAGCTCCTTTCATTCAGTCAGTAGCTTCAATCATTTCTGGACGTTTTTCAATGGCAAAAATCAATGAATATTGTAAATGCACAAACAGTAATTTCTCCGCATTGCAAGGTGCAATTCTGAAATTTTTTGCTTTTTCCTGCTCCTCTTAGCATGATAAAGAAGATTCAAAGAGAGTGAGGTGCCAGCTCCTTTCATTCAGTCAGGAGCTTCAAACATTTCTGGTATATGAATAACATGTTTTTCAATGGCAAAAATCAATGAATATTGTAAATGCACAAACAGTAATTTCTCCGCATTGCAAGGTGCAATTCTGAAATTTTTTGCTTTTTCCTGCTCCTCTTAGCATGATAAAGAAGATTCAAAGAGAGTGAGATGCCAGCTCCTTTCATTCAGTCAGTAGCTTCAATCATTTCTGGACGTTTTTCAATGGCAAAAATCAATGAATATTGTAAATGCACAAACAGTAATTTCTCCGCATTGCAAGGTGCAATTCTGAAATTTTTTGCTTTTTCCTGCTCCTCTTAGCATGATAAAGAAGATTCAAAGAGAGTGAGGTGCCAGCTCCTTTCATTCAGTCAGGAGCTTCAAACATTTCTGGTATATGAATAACATGTTTTTCAATGGCAAAAATCAATGAATATTGTAAATGCACAAACAGTAATTTCTCCGCATTGCAAGGTGCAATTCTGAAATTTTTTGCTTTTTCCTGCTCCTCTTAGCATGATAAAGAAGATTCAAAGAGAGTGAGATGCCAGCTCCTTTCATTCAGTCAGTAGCTTCAATCATTTCTGGACGTTTTTCAATGGCAAAAATCAATGAATATTGTAAATGCACAAACAGTAATTTCTCCGCATTGCAAGGTGCAATTCTGAAATTTTTTGCTTTTTCCTGCTCCTCTTAGCATGATAAAGAAGATTCAAAGAGAGTGAGATGCCAGCTCCTTTCATTCAGTCAGTAGCTTCAATCATTTCTGGACGTTTTTCAATGGCAAAAATCAATGAATATTGTAAATGCACAAACAGTAATTTCTCCGCATTGCAAGGTGCAATTCTGAAATTTTTTGCTTTTTCCTGCTCCTCTTAGCATGATAAAGAAGATTCAAAGAGAGTGAGATGCCAGCTCCTTTCATTCAGTCAGTAGCTTCAATCATTTCTGGTATATGAATAACATGATGTTTTTCAATGGCAAAAATCAATGAATTTTGTAAATGCACAAACAGTAATTTCTCAGCATTGCAAGGTGCAATTCTGAAATTTTTTGCTTTTTCCTGCTCCTCTTAGCATGATAAAGAAGATTCAAAGAGAGTGAGATGCCAGCTCCTTTCATTGTCAGTAGCTTCAATCATTTCTGGACGTTTTTTAATGGCAAAAATCAATGAATATTGTAAATGCACAAACAGTAATTTCTCCGCATTGCAAGGTGCAATTCTGAAATTTTTTGCTTTTTCCTGCTCCTCTTAGCATTATGAAGAAGATTCAAAGAGAGTGAGATACCAGCTCCTTTCATTAAGTCAGTAGCTTCAAACATTTCTGGTATATGAATAACATGATGTTTTTCAATGGCAAAAATCAATGAATATTGTAAATGCACAAACAGTAATTTCTCCGCATTGCAAGGTGCAATTCTGAAATTTTTTGCTTTTTCCTGCTCCTCTTAGCATGATAAAGAAGATTCAAAGAGAGTGAGATGCCAGCTCCTTTCGTTCAGTCAGTAGCTTCAATCATTTCTGGACGTTTTTCAATGGCAAAAATCATTGAATATTGTGAATGCACAAACAGTAATTTCTCCGCATTGCAAGGTGCAATTCAGAAATTTTTTACTTTTTCCTGCTCCTCTTAGCATGATAAAGAAGATTCAAAGAGAGTGAGATGCCAGCTCCTTTCATTCAGTCAGTAGCTTCAATCATTTCTGGTATATGAATAACATGAAGTTTTTCAATCGCAAAAATCAATGAATATTGTAAATGCACAAACAGTAATTTCTCCGCATTGCAAGGTGCAATTCTGAAATTTTTTGCTTTTTCCTGCTCCTCTTAGCATGATAAAGAAGATTCAAAGAGAGTGAGATGCCAGCTCCTTTCATTCAGTCAGTAGCTTCAATCATTTCTGGACGTTTTTCAATGGCAAAAATCAATGAATATTGTAAATGCACAAACAGTAATTTCTCCGCATTGCAAGGTGCAATTCTGAAATTTTTTGCTTTTTCCTGCTCCTCTTAGCATGATAAAGAAGATTCAAAGAGAGTGAGATGCCAGCTCCTTTCCTTCAGTCAGTAGCGTCAATCATTTCTGGCTTATGAATAACATGATGTTTTTCAATGGCAAAAATCAATGAATTTTGTAAATGCACAAACAGTAATTTCTCCGCATTGCAAGGCGCAATTCTGAAATTTTTTGCTTTTTCCTGCTCCTCTTAGCATGATAAAGAAGATTCAAAGAGAGTGAGATGCCAGCTCCTTTCATTCAGTCAGTAGCTTCAATCATTTCTGGACATTTTTCAATGGCAAAAATCAATGAATATTGTAAATGCACAAACAGTAATTTCTCCGCATTGCAAGGTGCAATTCTGAAATTTTTTGCTTTTTCCTGCTCCTCTTAGCATGATAAAGAAGATTCAAAGAGAGTGAGATGCCAGCTCCTTTCATTCAGTCAGTAGCTTCAATCATTTCTGGACTTTTTTCAATGGCAAAAATCAATGAATATTGTAAATGCACAAACAGTAATTTCTCCGCATTGCAAGGTGCAATTCTGAAATTTTTTGCTTTTTCCTGCTCCTCTTAGCATGATAAAGAAGATTCAAAGAGAGTGAGGTGCCAGCTCCTTTCATTCAGTCAGGAGCTTCAAACATTTCTGGTATATGAATAACATGTTTTTCAATGGCAAAAATCAATGAATATTGTAAATGCACAAACAGTAATTTCTCCGCATTGCAAGGTGCAATTCTGAAATTTTTTGCTTTTTCCTCCTCCTCTTAGCATGATAAAGAAGATTCAAAGAGAGTGAGATGCCAGCTCCTTTCATTCAGTCAGTAGCTTCAATCATTTCTGGACGTTTTTCAATGGCAAAAATCAATGAATATTGTAAATGCACAAACAGTAATTTCTCCGCATTGCAAGGTGCAATTCTGAAATTTTTTGCTTTTTCCTGCTCCTCTTAGCATGATAAAGAAGATTCAAAGAGAGTGAGATGCCAGCTCCTTTCATTCAGTCAGTAGCTTCAATCATTTCTGGACGTTTTTCAATGGCAAAAATCAATGAATATTGTAAATGCACAAACAGTAATTTCTCCGCATTGCAAGGTGCAATTCTGAAATTTTTTGCTTTTTCCTGCTCCTCTTAGCATGATAAACAAGATTCAAAGAGAGTGAGATGCCAGCTCCTTTCATTCAGTCAGTAGCTTCAATCATTTCTGGACGTTTTTCAATGGCAAAAATCATTGAATATTGTAAATGCACAAACAGTAATTTCTCCGGATTGCAAGGTGCAATTCTGAAATTTTTTACTTTTTCCTGCTCCTCTTAGCATGATAAAGAAGATTCAAAGAGAGTGAGATGACAGCTCCTTTCATTCAGTCAGTAGCTTCAATCATTTCTGGTATATGAATAACATGATGTTTTTCAATCGCAAAAATCAATGAATATTGTAAATGCACAAACAGTAATTTCTCCGCATTGCAAGGTGCAATTCTGAAATTTTTTGCTTTTTCCTGCTCCTCTTAGCATGATAAAGAAGATTCAAAGAGAGTGAGATGCCAGCTCCTTTCATTCAGTCAGTAGCTTCAATCATTTCTGGATGTTTTTCAATGGCAAAAATCAATGAATATTGTAAATGCACAAACAGTAATTTCTCCGCATTGCAAGGTGCAATTCTGAAATTTTTTGCTTTTTCCTGCTCCTCTTAGCATGATAAAGAAGATTCAAAGAGAGTGAGATGCCAGCTCCTTTCCTTCAGTCAGTAGCTTCAATCATTTCTGGTATATGAATAACATGATGTTTTTCAATGGCAAAAATCAATGAATTTTGTAAATGCACAAACAATAATTTCTCCGCATTGCAAGGCGCAATTCTGAAATTTTTTGCTTTTTCCTGCTCCTCTTAGCATGATAAAGAAGATTCAAAGAGAGTGAGATGCCAGCTCCTTTCCTTCAGTCAGTAGCGTCAATCATTTCTGGCATATGAATAACATGATGTTTTTCAATGGCAAAAATCAATGAATATTGTAAATGCACAAACAGTAATTTCTCCGCATTGCAAGGTGCAATTCTGAAATTTTTTGCTTTTTACTGCTCCTCTTAGCATGATAAAGAAGATTCAAAGAGAGTGAGATGCCAGCTCCTTTCATTCAGTCAGTAGCTTCAATCATTTCTGGACGTTTTTCAATGGCAAAAATCAATGAATATTGTAAATGCACAAACAGTAATTTCTCCGCATTGCAAGGTGCAATTCTGAAATTTTTTGCTTTTTCCTGCTCCTCTTAGCATGATAAAGAAGATTCAAAGAGAGTGAGATGCCAGCTCCTTTCATTCAGTCAGTAGCTTCAAACATTTCTGGTATATGAATAACATGATGTTTTTCAATGGCAAAAATCAATGAATATTGTAAATGCACAAACAGTAATTTCTCCGCATTGCAAGGTGCAATTCTGAAATTTTTTGCTTTTTCCTGCTCCTCTTAGCATGATAAAGAAGATTCAAAGAGAGTGAGATGCCAGCTCCTTTCATTCAGTCAGTAGCTTCAATCATTTCTGGACATTTTTCAATGGCAAAAATCAATGAATATTGTAAATGCACAAACAGTAATTTCTCCGCATTGCAAGGTGCAATTCTGAAATTTTTTGCTTTTTCCTGCTCCTCTTAGCATGATAAAGAAGATTCAAAGAGAGTGAGATGCCAGCTCCTTTCATTCAGTCAGTAGCTTCAATCATTTCTGGACGTTTTTCAATGGCAAAAATCAATGAATATTGTAAATGCACAAACAGTAATTTCTCCGCATTGCAAGGTGCAATTCTGAAATTTTTTGCTTTTTCCTGCTCCTCTTAGCATGATAAAGAAGATTCAAAGAGAGTGAGGTGCCAGCTCCTTTCATTCAGTCAGGAGCTTCAAACATTTCTGGTATATGAATAACATGTTTTTCAATGGCAAAAATCAATGAATATTGTAAATGCACAAACAGTAATTTCTCCGCATTGCAAGGTGCAATTCTGAAATTTTTTGCTTTTTCCTGCTCCTCTTAGCATGATAAAGAAGATTCAAAGAGAGTGAGATGCCAGCTCCTTTCATTCAGTCAGTAGCTTCAATCATTTCTGGACGTTTTTCAATGGCAAAAATCAATGAATATTGTAAATGCACAAACAGTAATTTCTCCGCATTGCAAGGTGCAATTCTGAAATTTTTTGCTTTTTCCTGCTCCTCTTAGCATGATAAAGAAGATTCAAAGAGAGTGAGATGCCAGCTCCTTTCATTCAGTCAGTAGCTTCAATCATTTCTGGACGTTCTTCAATGGCAAAAATCAATGAATATTGTAAATGCACAAACTGTAATTTCTCCGCATTGCAAGGTGCGATTCTTAAATTTTTTGCTTTTTCCTGCTCCTCTTAGCATGATAAACAAGATTCAAAGAGAGTGAGATGCCAGCTCCTTTCATTCAGTCAGTAGCTTCAATCATTTCTGGACGTTTTTCAATGGCAAAAATCATTGAATATTGTAAATGCACAAACAGTAATTTCTCCGCATTGCAAGGTGCAATTCTGAAATTTTTTACTTTTTCCTGCTCCTCTTAGCATGATAAAGAAGATTCAGAGAGTGAGATGCCAGCTCCTTTCATTCAGTCAGTAGCTTCAATCATTTCTGGTATATTAATAACATGATGTTTTTCAATCGCAAAAATCAATGAATATTGTAAATGCACAAACAGTAATTTCTCCGCATTGCAAGGTGCAATTCTGAAATTTTTTGCTTTTTCCTGCTCCTCTTAGCATGATAAAGAAGATTCAAAGAGAGTGAGATGCCAGCTCCTTTCATTCAGTCAGTAGCTTCAATCATTTCTGGACGTTTTTCAATGGCAAAAATCAATGAATATTGTAAATGCACAAACAGTAATTTCTCCGCATTGCAAGGTGCAATTCTGAAATTTTTTGCTTTTTCCTGCTCCTCTTAGCATGATAAAGAAGATTCAAAGAGAGTGAGATGCCAGCTCCTTTCATTCAGTCAGTAGCTTCAATCATTTCTGGTATATGAATAACATGATGTTTTTCAATGGCAAAAATCAATGAATATTGTAAATGCACAAACTGTAATTTCTCCGCATTGCAAGGTGCAATTCTGAAATTTTTTGCTTTTTCCTGCTCCTTTTAGCATGATAAAGAAGATTCAAAGAGAGTGAGATGCCAGCTCCTTTCATTCAGTCAGTAGCTTCAATCATTTCTGGACGTTTTTCAATGGCAAAAATCAATGAATATTGTAAATGCACAAACAGTAATTTCTCCGCATTGCAAGGTGCAATTCTGAAATTTTTTGCTTTTTCCTGCTCCTCTTAGCATGATAAACAAGATTCAAAGAGAGTGAGTGCCAGCTCCTTTCATTCAGTCAGTAACTTCAATCATTTCTGGACGTTTTTCAATGGCAAAAATCATTGAATATTGTAAATGCACAAACAGTAATTTCTCCGCATTGCAAGGTGCAATTCTGAAATTTTTTACTTTTTCCTGCTCCTCTTAGCATGATAAAGAAGATTCAAAGAGAGTGAGATGCCAGCTCCTTTCATTCAGTCAGTAGCTTCAATCATTTCTGGTATATGAATAACATGATGTTTTTCAATCGCAAAAATCAATGAATATTGTAAATGCACAAACAGTAATTTCTCCGCATTGCAAGGTGCAATTCTGAAATTTTTTGCTTTTTCCTGCTCCTCTTAGCATGATAAAGAAGATTCAAAGAGAGTGAGATGCCAGCTCCTTTCATTCAGTCAGTAGCTTCAATCATTTCTGGACGTTTTTCAATGGCAAAAATCAATGAATATTGTAAATGCACAAACTGTAATTTCTCCGCATTGCAAGGTGCAATTCTGAAATTTTTTGCTTTTTCCTGCTCCTCTTAGCATGATAAAGAAGATTCAAAGAGAGTGAGATGCCAGCTCCTTTCATTCAGTCAGTAGCTTCAATCATTTCTGGTATATGAATAACATGATGTTTTTCAATAGCAAAAATCAATGAATATTGTAAATGCACAAACAGTAATTTCTCCGCATTGCAAGGTGCAATTCTGAAATTTTTTGCTTTTTCCTGCTCCTCTTAGCATGATAAAGAAGATTCAAAGAGAGTGAGATGCCAGCTCCTTTCATTCAGTCAGTAGCTTCAATCATTTCTGGACGTTTTTCAATGGCAAAAATCAATGAATATTGTAAATGCACAAACAGTAATTTCTCCGCATTGCAAGGTGCAATTCTGAAATTTTTTGCTTTTTCCTGCTCCTCTTAGCATGATAAACAAGATTCAAAGAGAGTGAGATGCCAGCTCCTTTCATTCAGTCAGTAGCTTCAATCATTTCTGGACATTTTTCAATGGCAAAAATCATTGAATATTGTAAATGCACAAACAGTAATTTCTCCGCATTGCAAGGTGCAATTCTGAAATTTTTTACTTTTTCCTGCTCCTCTTAGCATGATAAAGAAGATTCAAAGAGAGTGAGATGCCAGCTCCTTTCATTCAGTCAGTAGCTTCAATCATTTCTGGTATATTAATAACATGATGTTTTTCAATCGCAAAAATCAATGAATATTGTAAATGCACAAACAGTAATTTCTCCGCATTGCAAGGTGCAATTCTGAAATTTTTTGCTTTTTCCTGCTCCTCTTAGCATGATAAAGAAGATTCAAAGAGAGTGAGATGCCAGCTCCTTTCATTCAGTCAGTAGCTTCAATCATTTCTGGACGTTTTTCAATGGCAAAAATCAATGAATATTGTAAATGCACAAACAGTAATTTCTCCGCATTGCAAGGTGCAATTCTGAAATTTTTTGCTTTTTCCTGCTCCTCTTAGCATGATAAAGAAGATTCAAAGAGAGTGAGATGCCAGCTCCTTTCATTCAGTCAGTAGCTTCAATCATTTCTGGTATATGAATAACATGATGTTTTTCAATGGCAAAAATCAATGAATATTGTAAATGCACAAACAGTAATTTCTCCGCATTGCAAGGTGCAATTCTGAAATTTTTTGCTTTTTCCTGCTCCTCTTAGCATGATAAAGAAGATTCAAAGAGAGTGAGATGCCAGCTCCTTTCATTCAGTCAGTAGCTTCAATCATTTCTGGACGTTTTTCAATGGCAAAAATCAATGAATATTGTAAATGCACAAACAGTAATTTCTCCGCATTGCAAGGTGCAATTCTGAAATTTTTTGCTTTTTCCTGCTCCTCTTAGCATGATAAACAAGATTCAAAGAGAGTGAGATGCCAGCTCCTTTCATTCAGTCAGTAACTTCAATCATTTCTGGACGTTTTTCAATGGCAAAAATCATTGAATATTGTAAATGCACAAACAGTAATTTCTCCGCATTGCAAGGTGCAATTCTGAAATTTTTTACTTTTTCCTGCTCCTCTTAGCATGATAAAGAAGATTCAAAGAGAGTGAGATGCCAGCTCCTTTCATTCAGTCAGTAGCTTCAATCATTTCTGGTATATGAATAACATGATGTTTTTCAATCGCAAAAAACAATGAATATTGTAAATGCACAAACAGTAATTTCTCCGCATTGCAAGGTGCAATTCTGAAATTTTTTGCTTTTTCCTGCTCCTCTTAGCATGATAAAGAAGATTCAAAGAGAGTGAGATGCCAGCTCCTTTCATTCAGTCAGTAGCTTCAATCATTTCTGGATGTTTTTCAATGGCAAAAATCAATGAATATTGTAAATGCACAAACAGTAATTTCTCCGCATTGCAAGGTGCAATTCTGAAATTTTTTGCTTTTTCCTGCTCCTCTTAGCATGATAAAGAAGATTCAAAGAGAGTGAGATGCCAGCTCCTTTCCTTCAGTCAGTAGCTTCAATCATTTCTGGTATATGAATAACATGATGTTTTTCAATGGCAAAAATCAATGAATTTTGTAAATGCACAAACAGTAATTTCTCCGCATTGCAAGGCGCAATTCTGAAATTTTTTGCTTTTTCCTGCTCCTCTTAGCATGATAAAGAAGATTCAAAGAGAGTGAGATGCCAGCTCCTTTCATTCAGTCAGTAGCTTCAATCATTTCTGGACATTTTTCAATGGCAAAAATCAATGAATATTGTAAATGCACAAACAGTAATTTCTCCGCATTGCAAGGTGCAATTCTGAAATGTTTTGCTTTTTCCTGCTCCTCTTAGCATGATAAAGAAGATTCAAAGAGAGTGAGATGCCAGCTCCTTTCATTCAGTCAGTAGCTTCAATCATTTCTGGACGTTTTTCAATGGCAAAAATCAATGAATATTGTAAATGCACAAACAGTAATTTCTCCGCATTGCAAGGTGCAATTCTGAAATTTTTTGCTTTTTCCTGCTCCTCTTAGCATGATAAAGAAGATTCAAAGAGAGTGATATGCCAGCTCCTTTCATTCAGTCAGTACCTTCAATCATTTCTGGACGTTTTTCAATGGCAAAAATCAATGAATATTGTAAATGCACAAACAGTAATTTCTCCGCATTGCAAGGTGCAATTCTGAAATTTTTTGCTTTTTCCTGCTCCTCTTAGCATGATAAAGAAGATTCAAAGAGAGTGAGATGCCTTCTCCTTTCATTCAGTCAGTAGCTTCAATCATTTCTGGACGTTTTTCAATGGCAAAAATCAATGAATATTGTAAATGCACAAACTGTAATTTCTCCGCATTGCAAGGTGCAATTCTGAAATTTTTTGCTTTTTCCTGCTCCTCTTAGCATGATAAAGAAGATTCAAAGAGAGTGAGATGCCAGCTCCTTTCATTCAGTCAGTAGCTTCAATCATTTCTGGTATATGAATAACATGATGTTTTTCAATAGCAAAAATCAATGAATATTGTAAATGCACAAACAGTAATTTCTCCGCATTGCAAGGTGCAATTCTGAAATTTTTTGCTTTTTCCTGCTCCTCTTAGCATGATAAAGAAGATTCAAAGAGAGTGAGATGCCAGCTCCTTTCAATCAGTCAGTAGCTTCAATCATTTCTGGACGTTTTTCAATGGCAAAAATCAATGAATATTGTAAATGCACAAACAGTAATTTCTCCGCATTGCAAGGTGCAATTCTGAAATTTTTTGCTTTTTCCTGCTCCTCTTAGCATGATAAACAAGATTCAAAGAGAGTGAGATGCCAGCTCCTTTCATTCAGTCAGTAGCTTCAATCATTTCTGGACGTTTTTCAATGGCAAAAATCATTGAATATTGTAAATGCACAAGCAGTAATTTCTCCGCATTGCAAGGTGCAATTCTGAAATTTTTTACTTTTTCCTGCTCCTCTTAGCATGATAAAGAAGACTCAAAGAGAGTGAGATGCCAGCTCCTTTCATTCAGTCAGTAGCTTCAATCATTTCTGGTATATGAATAGCATGATGTTTTTCAATGGCAAAAATCAATGAATATTGTAAATGCACAAACAGTAATTTCTCCGCATTGCAAGGTGCAATTCTGAAATTTTTTGCTTTTTCCTGCTCCTCTTAGCATGATAAAGAAGATTCAAAGAGAGTGAGATGCCAGCTCCTTTCATTCAGTCAGTAGCTTCAAACATTTCTGGTATATGAATAACATGATGTTTTTCAATGGCAAAAATCAATGAATATTGTAAATGCACAAACAGTAATTTCTCCGCATTGCAAGGTGCAAGTCTGAAATTTTTTGCTTTTTCCTGCTCCTCTTAGTATGATAAAGAAGATTCAAAGAGAGTGAGATGCCAGCTACTTTCATTCAGTCAGTAGCTTCAATCATTTCTGGACGTTTTTCAATGGTAAAAATCAATGAATATTGTAAATGCACAAACAGTAATTTCTCCACATTGCAAGGTGCAATTCTGAAATTTTTTGCTTTTTCCTGCTCCTCTTAGCATGATAAAGAAGATTCAAAGAGAGTGAGATGCCAGCTCCTTTCATTCAGTCAGTAGCTTCAAACATTTCTGGTATATGAATAACATGATGTTTTTCAATGGCAAAAATCAATGAATATTGTAAATGCACAAACAGTAATTTCTCCGCATTGCAAGGTGCAATTCTGAAATTTTTTGCTTTTTCCTGCTCCTCTTAGCATGATAAAGAAGATTCAAAGAGAGTGAGATGCCAGCTTCTTTCATTCAGTCAGTAGCTTCAATCATTTCTGGATGTTTTTCAATGGCAAAAATCAATGAATATTGTAAATGCACAAACTGTAATTTCTCCGCATTGCAAGGTGCAATTCTGAAATTTTTTGCTTTTTCCTGCTCCTCTTAGCATGATAAAGAAGATTCAAAGAGAGTGAGATGCCAGCTCCTTTCATTCAGTCAGTACCTTCAATCATTTCTGGACGTTTTTCAATGGCAAAAATCAATGAATATTGTAAATGCACAAACAGTAATTTCTCCGCATTGCAAGGTGCAATTCTGAAATTTTTTGCTTTTTCCCGCTCCTCTTAGCATGATAAAGAAGATTCAAAGAGAGTGAGGTGCCAGCTCCTTTCATTCAGTCAGTAGCTTCAAACATTTCTGGACGTTTTTCAATGGCAAAAATCAATGAATATTGTAAATGCACAAACAGTAATTTCTCCGCATTGCAAGGTGCAATTCTGAAATTTTTTGCTTTTTCCTGCTCCTCTTAGCATGATAAAGAAGATTCAAAGAGAGTGAGATGCCAGCTCCTTTCATTCAGTCAGTACCTTCAATCATTTCTGGACGTTTTTCAATGGCAAAAATCAATGAATATTGTAAATGCACAAACAGTAATTTCTCCGCATTGCAAGGTGCAATTCTGAAATTTTTTGCTTTTTCCCGCTCCTCTTAGCATGATAAAGAAGATTCAAAGAGAGTGAGGTGCCAGCTCCTTTCATTCAGTCAGTAGCTTCAAACATTTCTGGTATATGAATAACATGTTTTTCAATGGCAAAAATCAATGAATATTGTAAATGCACAAACAGTAATTTCTCCGCATTGCAAGGTGCAATTCTGAAATTTTTTGCTTTTTCCTGCTCCTCTTAGCATGATAAAGAAGATTCAAAGAGAGTGATATGCCAGCTCCTTTCATTCAGTCAGTACCTTCAATCATTTCTGGACGTTTTTCAATGGCAAAAATCAATGAATATTGTAAATGCACAAACAGTAATTTCTCCGCATTGCAAGGTGCAATTCTGAAATTTTTTGCTTTTTCCTGCTCCTCTTAGCATGATAAAGAAGATTCAAAGAGAGTGAGATGCCTTCTCCTTTCATTCAGTCAGTAGCTTCAATCATTTCTGGACGTTTTTCAATGGCAAAAATCAATGAATATTGTAAATGCACAAACTGTAATTTCTCCGCATTGCAAGGTGCAATTCTGAAATTTTTTGCTTTTTCCTGCTCCTCTTAGCATGATAAAGAAGATTCAAAGAGAGTGAGATGCCAGCTCCTTTCATTCAGTCAGTAGCTTCAATCATTTCTGGTATATGAATAACATGATGTTTTTCAATAGCAAAAATCAATGAATATTGTAAATGCACAAACAGTAATTTCTCCGCATTGCAAGGTGCAATTCTGAAATTTTTTGCTTTTTCCTGCTCCTCTTAGCATGATAAAGAAGATTCAAAGAGAGTGAGATGCCAGCTCCTTTCAATCAGTCAGTAGCTTCAATCATTTCTGGACGTTTTTCAATGGCAAAAATCAATGAATATTGTAAATGCACAAACAGTAATTTCTCCGCATTGCAAGGTGCAATTCTGAAATTTTTTGCTTTTTCCTGCTCCTCTTAGCATGATAAACAAGATTCAAAGAGAGTGAGATGCCAGCTCCTTTCATTCAGTCAGTAGCTTCAATCATTTCTGGACGTTTTTCAATGGCAAAAATCATTGAATATTGTAAATGCACAAGCAGTAATTTCTCCGCATTGCAAGGTGCAATTCTGAAATTTTTTACTTTTTCCTGCTCCTCTTTGCATGATAAAGAAGACTCAAAGAGAGTGAGATGCCAGCTCCTTTCATTCAGTCAGTAGCTTCAATCATTTCTGGTATATGAATAACATGATGTTTTTCAATGGCAAAAATCAATGAATATTGTAAATGCACAAACAGTAATTTCTCCGCATTGCAAGGTGCAATTCTGAAATTTTTTGCTTTTTCCTGCTCCTCTTAGCATGATAAAGAAGATTCAAAGAGAGTGAGATGCCAGCTCCTTTCATTCAGTCAGTAGCTTCAAACATTTCTGGTATATGAATAACATGATGTTTTTCAATGGCAAAAATCAATGAATATTGTAAATGCACAAACAGTAATTTCTCCGCATTGCAAGGTGCAAGTCTGAAATTTTTTGCTTTTTCCTGCTCCTCTTAGTATGATAAAGAAGATTCAAAGAGAGTGAGATGCCAGCTACTTTCATTCAGTCAGTAGCTTCAATCATTTCTGGACGTTTTTCAATGGTAAAAATCAATGAATATTGTAAATGCACAAACAGTAATTTCTCCACATTGCAAGGTGCAATTCTGAAATTTTTTGCTTTTTCCTGCTCCTCTTAGCATGATAAAGAAGATTCAAAGAGAGTGAGATGCCAGCTCCTTTCATTCAGTCAGTAGCTTCAAACATTTCTGGTATATGAATAACATGATGTTTTTCAATGGCAAAAATCAATGAATATTGTAACTGCACAAACAGTAATTTCTCCGCATTGCAAGGTGCAATTCTGAAATTTTTTGCTTTTTCCTGCTCCTCTTAGCATGATAAAGAAGATTCAAAGAGAGTGAGATGCCAGCTTCTTTCATTCAGTCAGTAGCTTCAATCATTTCTGGATGTTTTTCAATGGCAAAAATCAATGAATATTGTAAATGCACAAACTGTAATTTCTCCGCATTGCAAGGTGCAATTCTGAAATTTTTTGCTTTTTCCTGCTCCTCTTAGCATGATAAAGAAGATTCAAAGAGAGTGAGATGCCAGCTCCTTTCATTCAGTCAGTACCTTCAATCATTTCTGGACGTTTTTCAATGGCAAAAATCAATGAATATTGTAAATGCACAAACAGTAATTTCTCCGCATTGCAAGGTGCAATTCTGAAATTTTTTGCTTTTTCCCGCTCCTCTTAGCATGATAAAGAAGATTCAAAGAGAGTGAGGTGCCAGCTCCTTTCATTCAGTCAGTAGCTTCAAACATTTCTGGACGTTTTTCAATGGCAAAAATCAATGAATATTGTAAATGCACAAACAGTAATTTCTCCGCATTGCAAGGTGCAATTCTGAAATTTTTTGCTTTTTCCTGCTCCTCTTAGCATGATAAAGAAGATTCAAAGAGAGTGAGATGCCAGCTCCTTTCATTCAGTCAGTACCTTCAATCATTTCTGGACGTTTTTCAATGGCAAAAATCAATGAATATTGTAAATGCACAAACAGTAATTTCTCCGCATTGCAAGGTGCAATTCTGAAATTTTTTGCTTTTTCCCGCTCCTCTTAGCATGATAAAGAAGATTCAAAGAGAGTGAGGTGCCAGCTCCTTTCATTCAGTCAGTAGCTTCAAACATTTCTGGTATATGAATAACATGTTTTTCAATGGCAAAAATCAATGAATATTGTAAATGCACAAACAGTAATTTCTCCGCATTGCAAGGTGCAATTCTGAAATTTTTTGCTTTTTCCTGCTCCTCTTAGCATGATAAAGAAGATTCAAAGAGAGTGAGATGCCAGCTCCTTTCATTCAGTCAGTAGCTTCAATCATTTCTGGACGTTTTTCAATGGCAAAAATCAATGAATATTGTAAATGCACAAACAGTAATTTCTCCGCATTGCAAGGTGCAATTCTGAATTTTTTTGCTTTTTCCTGCTCCTCTTAGCATGATAAAGAAGATTCAAAGAGAGTGAGATGCCAGCTCCTTTCATTCAGTCAGTAGCTTCAATCATTTCTGGACGTTTTTCAATGGCAAAAATCAATGAATATTGTAAATGCACAAACAGTAATTTCTCCGCATTGCAAGGTGCAATTCTGAAATTTTTTGCTTTTTCCTGCTCCTCTTAGCATGATAAAGAAGATTCAAAGAGAGTGAGATGCCAGCTCCTTTCATTCAGTCAGTAGCTTCAAACATTTCTGGTATATGAATAACATGATGTTTTTCAATGGCAAAAATCAATGAATATTGTAAATGCACAAACAGTAATTTCTCCGCATTGCAAGGTGCAAGTCTGAAATTTTTTGCTTTTTCCTGCTCCTCTTAGCATGATAAAGAAGATTCAAAGAGAGTGAGATGCCAGCTACTTTCATTCAGTCAGTAGCTTCAATCATTTCTGGACGTTTTTCAATGGTAAAAATCAATGAATTTTGTAAATGCACAAACAGTAATTTCTCCACATTGCAATGTGCAATTCTAAAATTTTTTGCTTTTTCCTGCTCCTCTTAGCATGATAAAGAAGATTCAAAGAGAGTGAGATGCCAGCTCCTTTCATTCAGTCAGTACCTTCAATCATTTCTGGACGTTTTTCAATGGCAAAAATCAATGAATATTGTAAATGCACAAACAGTAATTTCTCCGCATTGCAAGGTGCAATTCTGAAATTTTTTGCTTTTTCCTGCTCCTCTTAGCATGATAAAGAAGATTCAAAGAGAGTGAGATGCCAGCTCCTTTCATTCAGTCAGTAGCTTCAAACATTTCTGGTATATGAATAACATGATGTTTTTCAATGGCAAAAATCAATGAATATTGTAACTGCACAAACAGTAATTTCTCCGCATTGCAAGGTGCATGTCTGAAATTTTTTGCTTTTTCCTGCTCCTCTTAGCATGATAAAGAAGATTCAAAGAGAGTGAGATGCCAGCTCCTTTCATTCAGTCAGTAGCTTCAAACATTTCTGGTATATGAATAACATGATGTTTTTCAATGGCAAAAATCAATGAATATTGTAAGTGCACAAACAGTAATTTCTCCGCATTGCAAGGTGCAAGTCTGAAATTTTTTGCTTTTTCCTGCTCCTCTTAGCATGATAAAGAAGATTCAAAGAGAGTGAGATGCCAGCTACTTTCATTCAGTCAGTAGCTTCAATCATTTCTGGACGTTTTTCAATGGTAAAAATCAATGAATATTGTAAATGCACAAACAGTAATTTCTCCACATTGCAAGGTGCAATTCTGAAATTTTTTGCTTTTTCCTGCTGCTCTTAGCATGATAAAGAAGATTCAAAGAGAGTGAGATGCCAGCTCCTTTCATTCAGTCAGTAGCTTCAAACATTTCTGGTATATGAATAACATGATGTTTTTCAATGGCAAAAATCAATGAATATTGTAAATGCACAAACAGTAATTTCTCCGCATTGCAAGGTGCAATTCTGAAATTTTTTGCTTTTTCCTGCTCCTCTTAGCATGATAAAGAAGATTCAAAGAGAGTGAGATTCCAGCTTCTTTCATTCAGTCAGTAGCTTCAATCATTTCTGGATGTTTTTCAATGCAAAAATCAATGAATATTGTAAATGCACAAAGTGTAATTTCTCCGCATTGCAAGGTGCAATTCTGAAATTTTTTGCTTTTTCCTGCTCCTCTTAGCATGATAAAGAAGATTCAAAGAGAGTGAGATGCCAGCTCCTTTCATTCAGTCAGTAGCTTCAATCATTTCTGGACGTTTTTCAATGGCAAAAATCAATGAATATTGTAAATGCACAAACAGTAATTTCTCCGCATTGCAATGTGCAATTCTGA
The DNA here is from genome assembly GCF_046119375.1 of Phyllobates terribilis. Taxonomy (NCBI): domain Eukaryota; kingdom Metazoa; phylum Chordata; class Amphibia; order Anura; family Dendrobatidae; genus Phyllobates; species Phyllobates terribilis. The sequence continues at coordinate 161,292 of NW_027363392.1, forward strand.
AATTTTTTGCTTTTTCCTGCTCCTCTTAGCATGATAAAGAAGATTCAAAGAGAGTGAGATGCCAGCTCCTTTCATTCAGTCAGTAGCTTCAATCATTTCTGGACGTTTTTCAATGGCAAAAATCAATGAATATTGTAAATGCACAAACAGTAATTTCTCCGCTTTGCAAGGTGCAATTCTGAAATTTTTTGCTTTTTCCCGCTCCTCTTAGCATGATAAAGAAGATTCAAAGAGAGTGAGGTGCCAGCTCCTTTCATTCAGTCAGTAGCTTCAAACATTTCTGGTATATGAATAACATGATGTTTTTCAATGGCAAAAATCAATGAATATCGTAACTGCACAAACAGTAATTTCTCCGCATTGCAAGGTGCAATTCTGAAATTTTTTGCTTTTTCCTGCTCCTCTTAGCATGATAAAGAAGATTCAAAGAGAGTGAGATGCCAGCTCCTTTCATTCAGTCAGTAGCTTCAAACATTTCTGGTATATGAATAACATGATGTTTTTCAATGGCAAAAATCAATGAATATTGTAAGTGCACAAACAGTAATTTCTCCGCATTGCAAGGTGCAAGTCTGAAATTTTTTGCTTTTTCCTGCTCCTCTTAGCATGATAAAGAAGATTCAAAGAGAGTGAGATGCCAGCTACTTTCATTCAGTCAGTAGCTTCAATCATTTCTGGACGTTTTTCAATGGTAAAAATCAATGAATATTGTAAATGCACAAACAGTAATTTCTCCACATTGCAAGGTGCAATTCTGAAATTTTTTGCTTTTTCCTGCTCCTCTTAGCATGATAAAGAAGATTCAAAGAGAGTGAGATGCCAGCTCCTTTCATTCAGTCAGTAGCTTCAAACATTTCTGGTATATGAATAACATGATGTTTTTCAATGGCAAAAATCAATGAATATTGTAAATGCACAAACAGTAATTTCTCCGCATTGCAAGGTGCAATTCTGAAATTTTTTGCTTTTTCCTGCTCCTCTTAGCATGATAAAGAAGATTCAAAGAGAGTGAGATTCCAGCTTCTTTCATTCAGTCAGTAGCTTCAATCATTTCTGGATGTTTTTCAATGGCAAAAATCAATGAATATTGTAAATGCACAAAGTGTAATTTCTCCGCATTGCAAGGTGCAATTCTGAAATTTTTTGCTTTTTCCTGCTCCTCTTAGCATGATAAAGAAGATTCAAAGAGAGTGAGATGCCAGCTCCTTTCATTCAGTCAGTAGCTTCAATCATTTCTGGACGTTTTTCAATGGCAAAAATCAATGAATATTGTAAATGCACAAACAGTAATTTCTCCGCATTGCAAGGTGCAATTCTGAAATTTTTTGCTTTTTCCTGCTCCTCTTAGCATGATAAAGAAGATTCAAAGAGAGTGAGATGCCAGCTCCTTTCATTCAGTCAGTAGCTTCAATCATTTCTGGACGTTTTTCAATGGCAAAAATCAATGAATATTGTAAATGCACAAACAGTAATTTCTCCGCATTGCAAGGTGCAATTCTGAAATTTTTTGCTTTTTCCTGCTCCTCTTAGCATGATAAAGAAGATTCAAAGAGAGTGAGATGCCAGCTCCTTTCATTCAGTCAGTAGCTTCAATCATTTCTGGATGTTTTTCAATGGCAAAAATCAATGAATATTGTAAATGCACAAACAGTAATTTCTCCGCATTGCAAGGTGCAATTCTGAAATTTTTTGCTTTTTCCTGCTCCTCTTAGCATGATAAAGAAGATTCAAAGAGAGTGAGATGCCAGCTCCTTTCATTCAGTCAGTAGCTTCAAACATTTCTGGTATATGAATAACATGATGTTTTTCAATGGCAAAAATCAATGAATATTGTAAATGCACAAACAGTAATTTCTCCGCATTGCAAGGTGCAAGTCTGAATTTTTTTGCTTTTTCCTGCTCCTCTTAGCATGATAAAGAAGATTCAAAGAGAGTGAGATGCCAGCTACTTTCATTCAGTCAGTAGCTTCAATCATTTCTGGACGTTTTTCAATGGTAAAAATCAATGAATATTGTAAATGCACAAACAGTAATTTCTCCACATTGCAATGTGCAATTCTAAAATTTTTTGCTTTTTCCTGCTCCTCTTAGCATGATAAAGAAGATTCAAAGAGAGTGAGATGCCAGCTCCTTTCATTCAGTCAGTAGCTTCAAACATTTCTGGTATATGAATAACATGATGTTTTTCAATGGCAAAAATCAATGAATATTGTAAATGCACAAACAGTAATTTCTCCGCATTGCAAGGTGCAATTCTGAAATTTTTTGCTTTTTCCTGCTCCTCTTAGCATGATAAAGAAGATTCAAAGAGAGTGAGATGCCAACTCCTTTCATTCAGTCAGTAGCTTCAAACATTTCTGGTATATGAATAACATGATGTTTTTCAATGGCAAAAATCAATGAATATTGTAAATGCACAAACAGTAATTTCTCCGCATTGCAAGGTGCAATTCTGAAATTTTTTGCTTTTTCCTGCTCCTCTTAGCATGATAAAGAAGATTCAAAGAGAGTGAGATGCCAGCTCCTTTCATTCAGTCAGTAGCTTCAATCATTTCTGGACGTTTTTCAATGGCAAAAATCAATGAATATTGTAAATGCACAAACAGTAATTTCTCCGCATTGCAAGGTGCAATTCTGAAATTTTTTGCTTTTTCCTGCTCCTCTTAGCATGATAAAGAAGATTCAAAGAGAGTGAGATGCTAGCTCCTTTCATTCAGTCAGTACCTTCAATCATTTCTGGACGTTTTTCAATGGCAAAAATCAATGAATATTGTAAATGCACAAACAGTAATTTCTCCGCATTGCAAGGTGCAATTCTGAAATTTTTTGCTTTTTCCCGCTCCTCTTAGCATGATAAAGAAGATTCAAAGAGAGTGAGTTGCCAGCTCCTTTCATTCAGTCAGTAGCTTCTAACATTTCTGGTATATGAATAACATGTTTTTCAATGGCAAAAATCAATGAATATTGTAAATGCACAAACAGTAATTTCTCCGCATTGCAAGGTGCAATTCTGAAATTTTTTGCTTTTTCCTGCTCCTCTTAGCATGATAAAGAAGATTCAAAGAGAGTGAGATGCCAGCTCCTTTCATTCAGTCAGTAGCTTCAATCATTTCTGGACGTTTTTCAATGGCAAAAATCAATGAATATTGTAAATGCACAAACAGTAATTTCTCCGCATTGCAAGGTGCAATTCTGAAATTTTTTGCTTTTTCCTGCTCCTCTTAGCATGATAAAGAAGATTCAAAGAGAGTGAGATGCCAGCTCCTTTCATTCAGTCAGTACCTTCAATCATTTCTGGACGTTTTTCAATGGCAAAAATCAATGAATATTGTAAATGCACAAACAGTAATTTCTCCGCATTGCAAGGTGCAATTCTGAAATTTTTTGCTTTTTCCTGCTCCTCTTAGCATGATAAAGAAGATTCAAAGAGAGTGAGATGCCAGCTCCTTTGATTCAGTCAGTAGCTTCAAACATTTCTGGTATATGAATAACATGATGTTTTTCAATGGCAAAAATCAATGAATATTGTAAATGCACAAACAGTAATTTCTCCGCATTGCAAGGTGCAAGTCTGAAATTTTTTGCTTTTTCCTGCTCCTCTTAGCATGATAAAGAAGATTCAAAGAGAGTGAGATGCCAGCTACTTTCATTCAGTCAGTAGCTTCAATCATTTCTGGACGTTTTTCAATGGTAAAAATCAATGAATATTGTAAATGCACAAACAGTAATTTCTCCATATTGCAAGGTGCAATTCTGAAATTTTTTGCTTTTTCCTGCTCCTCTTAGCATGATAAAGAAGATTCAAAGAGAGTGAGGTGCCAGCTCCTTTCATTCAGTCAGTAGCTTCAAACATTTCTGGTATATGAATAACATGTTTTTCAATGGCAAAAATCAATGAATATTGTAAATGCACAAACAGTAATTTCTCCGCATTGCAAGGTGCAATTCTGAAATTTTTTGCTTTTTCCTGCTCCTCTTAGCATGATAAAGAAGATTCAAAGAGAGTGAGATGCCAGCTCCTTTCATTCAGTCAGTAGCTTCAATCATTTCTGGACGTTTTTCAATGGCAAAAATCAATGAATATTGTAAATGCACAAACAGTAATTTCTCCGCATTGCAAGGTGCAATTCTGAATTTTTTTGCTTTTTCCTGCTCCTCTTAGCATGATAAAGAAGATTCAAAGAGAGTGAGATGCCAGCTCCTTTCATTCAGTCAGTAGCTTCAATCATTTCTGGACGTTTTTCAATGGCAAAAATCAATGAATATTGTAAATGCACAAACAGTAATTTCTCCGCATTGCAAGGTGCAATTCTGAAATTTTTTGCTTTTTCCTGCTCCTCTTAGCATGATAAAGAAGATTCAAAGAGAGTGAGATGCCAGCTCCTTTCATTCAGTCAGTAGCTTCAAACATTTCTGGTATATGAATAACATGATGTTTTTCAATGGCAAAAATCAATGAATATTGTAAATGCACAAACAGTAATTTCTCCGCATTGCAAGGTGCAAGTCTGAAATTTTTTGCTTTTTCCTGCTCCTCTTAGCATGATAAAGAAGATTCAAAGAGAGTGAGATGCCAGCTACTTTCATTCAGTCAGTAGCTTCAATCATTTCTGGACGTTTTTCAATGGTAAAAATCAATGAATTTTGTAAATGCACAAACAGTAATTTCTCCACATTGCAATGTGCAATTCTAAAATTTTTTGCTTTTTCCTGCTCCTCTTAGCATGATAAAGAAGATTCAAAGAGAGTGAGATGCCAGCTCCTTTCATTCAGTCAGTACCTTCAATCATTTCTGGACGTTTTTCAATGGCAAAAATCAATGAATATTGTAAATGCACAAACAGTAATTTCTCCGCATTGCAAGGTGCAATTCTGAAATTTTTTGCTTTTTCCTGCTCCTCTTAGCATGATAAAGAAGATTCAAAGAGAGTGAGATGCCAGCTCCTTTCATTCAGTCAGTAGCTTCAAACATTTCTGGTATATGAATAACATGATGTTTTTCAATGGCAAAAATCAATGAATATTGTAACTGCACAAACAGTAATTTCTCCGCATTGCAAGGTGCATGTCTGAAATTTTTTGCTTTTTCCTGCTCCTCTTAGCATGATAAAGAAGATTCAAAGAGAGTGAGATGCCAGCTCCTTTCATTCAGTCAGTAGCTTCAAACATTTCTGGTATATGAATAACATGATGTTTTTCAATGGCAAAAATCAATGAATATTGTAAGTGCACAAACAGTAATTTCTCCGCATTGCAAGGTGCAAGTCTGAAATTTTTTGCTTTTTCCTGCTCCTCTTAGCATGATAAAGAAGATTCAAAGAGAGTGAGATGCCAGCTACTTTCATTCAGTCAGTAGCTTCAATCATTTCTGGACGTTTTTCAATGGTAAAAATCAATGAATATTGTAAATGCACAAACAGTAATTTCTCCACATTGCAAGGTGCAATTCTGAAATTTTTTGCTTTTTCCTGCTGCTCTTAGCATGATAAAGAAGATTCAAAGAGAGTGAGATGCCAGCTCCTTTCATTCAGTCAGTAGCTTCAAACATTTCTGGTATATGAATAACATGATGTTTTTCAATGGCAAAAATCAATGAATATTGTAAATGCACAAACAGTAATTTCTCCGCATTGCAAGGTGCAATTCTGAAATTTTTTGCTTTTTCCTGCTCCTCTTAGCATGATAAAGAAGATTCAAAGAGAGTGAGATTCCAGCTTCTTTCATTCAGTCAGTAGCTTCAATCATTTCTGGATGTTTTTCAATGCAAAAATCAATGAATATTGTAAATGCACAAAGTGTAATTTCTCCGCATTGCAAGGTGCAATTCTGAAATTTTTTGCTTTTTCCTGCTCCTCTTAGCATGATAAAGAAGATTCAAAGAGAGTGAGATGCCAGCTCCTTTCATTCAGTCAGTAGCTTCAATCATTTCTGGACGTTTTTCAATGGCAAAAATCAATGAATATTGTAAATGCACAAACAGTAATTTCTCCGCATTGCAATGTGCAATTCTGAAATTTTTTGCTTTTTCCTGCTCCTCTTAGCATGATAAAGAAGATTCAAAGAGAGTGAGATGCCAGCTCCTTTCATTCAGTCAGTAGCTTCAATCATTTCTGGACGTTTTTCAATGGCAAAAATCAATGAATATTGTAAATGCACAAACAGTAATTTCTCCGCATTGCAAGGTGCAATTCTGAAATTTTTTGCTTTTTCCCGCTCCACTTAGCATGATAAAGAAGATTCAAAGAGAGTGAGGTGCCAGCTCCTTTCATTCAGTCAGTAGCTTCAAACATTTCTGGTATATGAATAACATGATGTTTTTCAATGGCAAAAATCAATGAATATCGTAACTGCACAAACAGTAATTTCTCCGCATTGCAAGGTGCAATTCTGAAATTTTTTGCTTTTTCCTGCTCCTCTTAGCATGATAAAGAAGATTCAAAGAGAGTGAGATGCCAGCTCCTTTCATTCAGTCAGTAGCTTCAAACATTTCTGGTATATGAATAACATGATGTTTTTCAATGGCAAAAATCAATGAATATTGTAAGTGCACAAACAGTAATTTCTCCGCATTGCAAGGTGCAAGTCTGAAATTTTTTGCTTTTTCCTGCTCCTCTTAGCATGATAAAGAAGATTCAAAGAGAGTGAGATGCCAGCTACTTTCATTCAGTCAGTAGCTTCAATCATTTCTGGACGTTTTTCAATGGTAAAAATCAATGAATATTGTAAATGCACAAACAGTAATTTCTCCACATTGCAAGGTGCAATTCTGAAATTTTTTGCTTTTTCCTGCTCCTCTTAGCATGATAAAGAAGATTCAAAGAGAGTGAGATGCCAGCTCCTTTCATTCAGTCAGTAGCTTCAAACATTTCTGGTATATGAATAACATGATGTTTTTCAATGGCAAAAATCAATGAATATTGTAAATGCACAAACAGTAATTTCTCCGCATTGCAAGGTGCAATTCTGAAATTTTTTGCTTTTTCCTGCTCCTCTTAGCATGATAAAGAAGATTCAAAGAGAGTGAGATTCCAGCTTCTTTCATTCAGTCAGTAGCTTCAATCATTTCTGGATGTTTTTCAATGGCAAAAATCAATGAATATTGTAAATGCACAAAGTGTAATTTCTCCGCATTGCAAGGTGCAATTCTGAAATTTTTTGCTTTTTCCTGCTCCTCTTAGCATGATAAAGAAGATTCAAAGAGAGTGAGATGCCAGCTCCTTTCATTCAGTCAGTAGCTTCAATCATTTCTGGACGTTTTTCAATGGCAAAAATCAATGAATATTGTAAATGCACAAACAGTAATTTCTCCGCATTGCAAGGTGCAATTCTGAAATTTTTTGCTTTTTCCTGCTCCTCTTAGCATGATAAAGAAGATTCAAAGAGAGTGAGATGCCAGCTCCTTTCATTCAGTCAGTAGCTTCAATCATTTCTGGACGTTTTTCAATGGCAAAAATCAATGAATATTGTAAATGCACAAACAGTAATTTCTCCGCATTGCAAGGTGCAATTCTGAAATTTTTTGCTTTTTCCTGCTCCTCTTAGCATGATAAAGAAGATTCAAAGAGAGTGAGATGCCAGCTCCTTTCATTCAGTCAGTAGCTTCAATCATTTCTGGATGTTTTTCAATGGCAAAAATCAATGAATATTGTAAATGCACAAACAGTAATTTCTCCGCATTGCAAGGTGCAATTCTGAAATTTTTTGCTTTTTCCTGCTCCTCTTAGCATGATAAAGAAGATTCAAAGAGAGTGAGATGCCAGCTCCTTTCATTCAGTCAGTAGCTTCAAACATTTCTGGTATATGAATAACATGATGTTTTTCAATGGCAAAAATCAATGAATATTGTAAATGCACAAACAGTAATTTCTCCGCATTGCAAGGTGCAAGTCTGAATTTTTTTGCTTTTTCCTGCTCCTCTTAGCATGATAAAGAAGATTCAAAGAGAGTGAGATGCCAGCTACTTTCATTCAGTCAGTAGCTTCAATCATTTCTGGACGTTTTTCAATGGTAAAAATCAATGAATATTGTAAATGCACAAACAGTAATTTCTCCACATTGCAATGTGCAATTCTAAAATTTTTTGCTTTTTCCTGCTCCTCTTAGCATGATAAAGAAGATTCAAAGAGAGTGAGATGCCAGCTCCTTTCATTCAGTCAGTAGCTTCAAACATTTCTGGTATATGAATAACATGATGTTTTTCAATGGCAAAAATCAATGAATATTGTAAATGCACAAACAGTAATTTCTCCGCATTGCAAGGTGCAATTCTGAAATTTTTTGCTTTTTCCTGCTCCTCTTAGCATGATAAAGAAGATTCAAAGAGAGTGAGATGCCAACTCCTTTCATTCAGTCAGTAGCTTCAAACATTTCTGGTATATGAATAACATGATGTTTTTCAATGGCAAAAATCAATGAATATTGTAAATGCACAAACAGTAATTTCTCCGCATTGCAAGGTGCAATTCTGAAATTTTTTGCTTTTTCCTGCTCCTCTTAGCATGATAAAGAAGATTCAAAGAGAGTGAGATGCCAGCTCCTTTCATTCAGTCAGTAGCTTCAATCATTTCTGGACGTTTTTCAATGGCAAAAATCAATGAATATTGTAAATGCACAAACAGTAATTTCTCCGCATTGCAAGGTGCAATTCTGAAATTTTTTGCTTTTTCCTGCTCCTCTTAGCATGATAAAGAAGATTCAAAGAGAGTGAGATGCTAGCTCCTTTCATTCAGTCAGTACCTTCAATCATTTCTGGACGTTTTTCAATGGCAAAAATCAATGAATATTGTAAATGCACAAACAGTAATTTCTCCGCATTGCAAGGTGCAATTCTGAAATTTTTTGCTTTTTCCCGCTCCTCTTAGCATGATAAAGAAGATTCAAAGAGAGTGAGTTGCCAGCTCCTTTCATTCAGTCAGTAGCTTCTAACATTTCTGGTATATGAATAACATGTTTTTCAATGGCAAAAATCAATGAATATTGTAAATGCACAAACAGTAATTTCTCCGCATTGCAAGGTGCAATTCTGAAATTTTTTGCTTTTTCCTGCTCCTCTTAGCATGATAAAGAAGATTCAAAGAGAGTGAGATGCCAGCTCCTTTCATTCAGTCAGTAGCTTCAATCATTTCTGGACGTTTTTCAATGGCAAAAATCAATGAATATTGTAAATGCACAAACAGTAATTTCTCCGCATTGCAAGGTGCAATTCTGAAATTTTTTGCTTTTTCCTGCTCCTCTTAGCATGATAAAGAAGATTCAAAGAGAGTGAGATGCCAGCTCCTTTCATTCAGTCAGTACCTTCAATCATTTCTGGACGTTTTTCAATGGCAAAAATCAATGAATATTGTAAATGCACAAACAGTAATTTCTCCGCATTGCAAGGTGCAATTCTGAAATTTTTTGCTTTTTCCTGCTCCTCTTAGCATGATAAAGAAGATTCAAAGAGAGTGAGATGCCAGCTCCTTTGATTCAGTCAGTAGCTTCAAACATTTCTGGTATATGAATAACATGATGTTTTTCAATGGCAAAAATCAATGAATATTGTAAATGCACAAACAGTAATTTCTCCGCATTGCAAGGTGCAAGTCTGAAATTTTTTGCTTTTTCCTGCTCCTCTTAGCATGATAAAGAAGATTCAAAGAGAGTGAGATGCCAGCTACTTTCATTCAGTCAGTAGCTTCAATCATTTCTGGACGTTTTTCAATGGTAAAAATCAATGAATATTGTAAATGCACAAACAGTAATTTCTCCATATTGCAAGGTGCAATTCTGAAATTTTTTGCTTTTTCCTGCTCCTCTTAGCATGATAAAGAAGATTCAAAGAGAGTGAGGTGCCAGCTCCTTTCATTCAGTCAGGAGCTTCAAACATTTCTGGTATATGAATAACATGTTTTTCAATGGCAAAAATCAATGAATATTGTAAATGCACAAACAGTAATTTCTCCGCATTGCAAGGTGCAATTCTGAAATTTTTTGCTTTTTCCTGCTCCTCTTAGCATGATAAAGAAGATTCAAAGAGAGTGAGATGCCAGCTCCTTTCATTCAGTCAGTAGCTTCAATCATTTCTGGACGTTTTTCAATGGCAAAAATCAATGAATATTGTAAATGCACAAACAGTAATTTCTCCGCATTGCAAGGTGCAATTCTGAAATTTTTTGCTTTTTCCTGCTCCTCTTAGCATGATAAAGAAGATTCAAAGAGAGTGAGATGCCAGCTCCTTTCATTCAGTCAGTAGCTTCAATCATTTCTGGACGTTTTTCAATGGCAAAAATCAATGAATATTGTAAATGCACAAACAGTAATTTCTCCGCATTGCAAGGTGCAATTCTGAAATTTTTTGCTTTTTCCTGCTCCTCTTAGCATGATAAACAAGATTCAAAGAGAGTGAGATGCCAGCTCCTTTCATTCAGTCAGTAGCTTCAATCATTTCTGGACGTTTTTCAATGGCAAAAATCATTGAATATTGTAAATGCACAAACAGTAATTTCTCCGCATTGCAAGGTGCAATTCTGAAATTTTTTACTTTTTCCTGCTCCTCTTAGCATGATAAAGAAGATTCAAAGAGAGTGAGATGCCAGCTCCTTTCATTCAGTCAGTAGCTTCAATCATTTCTGGTATATGAATAACATGATGTTTTTCAATCGCAAAAATCAATGAATATTGTAAATGCACAAACAGTAATTTCTCCGCATTGCAAGGTGCAATTCTGAAATTTTTTGCTTTTTCCTGCTCCTCTTAGCATGATAAAGAAGATTCAAAGAGAGTGAGATGCCAGCTCCTTTCATTCAGTCAGTAGCTTCAATCATTTCTGGATGTTTTTCAATGGCAAAAATCAATGAATATTGTAAATGCACAAACAGTAATTTCTCCGCATTGCAAGGTGCAATTCTGAAATTTTTTGCTTTTTCCTGCTCCTCTTAGCATGATAAAGAAGATTCAAAGAGAGTGAGATGCCAGCTCCTTTCCTTCAGTCAGTAGCGTCAATCATTTCTGGCATATGAATAACATGATGTTTTTCAATGGCAAAAATCAATGAATATTGTAAATGCACAAACAGTAATTTCTCCGCATTGCAAGGTGCAATTCTGAAATTTTTTGCTTTTTACTGCTCCTCTTAGCATGATAAAGAAGATTAAAAGAGAGTGAGATGCCAGCTCCTTTCATTCAGTCAGTAGCTTCAATCATTTCTGGACGTTTTTCAATGGCAAAAATCAATGAATATTGTAAATGCACAAACAGTAATTTCTCCGCATTGCAAGGTGCAATTCTGAAATTTTTTGCTTTTTCCTGCTCCTCTTAGCATGATAAAGAAGATTCAAAGAGAGTGAGATGCCAGCTCCTTTCATTCAGTCAGTAGCTTCAAACATTTCTGGTATATGAATAACATGATGTTTTTCAATGGCAAAAATCAATGAATATTGTAAATGCACAAACAGTAATTTCTCCGCATTGCAAGGTGCAATTCTGAAATTTTTTGCTTTTTCCTGCTCCTCTTAGCATGATAAAGAAGATTCAAAGAGAGTGAGATGCCAGCTCCTTTCATTCAGTCAGTAGCTTCAATCATTTCTGGACATTTTTCAATGGCAAAAATCAATGAATATTGTAAATGCACAAACAGTAATTTCTCCGCATTGCAAGGTGCAATTCTGAAATTTTTTGCTTTTTCCTGCTCCTCTTAGCATGATAAAGAAGATTCAAAGAGAGTGAGATGCCAGCTCCTTTCATTCAGTCAGTAGCTTCAATCATTTCTGGACGTTTTTCAATGGCAAAAATCAATGAATATTGTAAATGCACAAACAGTAATTTCTCCGCATTGCAAGGTGCAATTCTGAAATTTTTTGCTTTTTCCTGCTCCTCTTAGCATGATAAAGAAGATTCAAAGAGAGTGAGGTGCCAGCTCCTTTCATTCAGTCAGGAGCTTCAAACATTTCTGGTATATGAATAACATGTTTTTCAATGGCAAAAATCAATGAATATTGTAAATGCACAAACAGTAATTTCTCCGCATTGCAAGGTGCAATTCTGAAATTTTTTGCTTTTTCCTGCTCCTCTTAGCATGATAAAGAAGATTCAAAGAGAGTGAGATGCCAGCTCCTTTCATTCAGTCCGTAGCTTCAATCATTTCTGGACGTTTTTCAATCGCAAAAATCAATGAATATTGTAAATGCACAAACAGTAATTTCTCCGCATTGCAAGGTGCAATTCTGAAATTTTTTGCTTTTTCCTGCTCCTCTTAGCATGATAAAGAAGATTCAAAGAGAGTGAGATGCCAGCTCCTTTCATTCAGTCAGTAGCTTCAATCATTTCTGGACGTTTTTCAATGGCAAAAATCAATGAATATTGTAAATGCACAAACTGTAATTTCTCCGCATTGCAAGGTGCAATTCTGAAATTTTTTGCTTTTTCCTGCTCCTCTTAGCATGATAAACAAGATTCAAAGAGAGTGAGATGCCAGCTCCTTTCATTCAGTCAGTAACTTCAATCATTTCTGGACGTTTTTCAATGGCAAAAATCATTGAATATTGTAAATGCACAAACAGTAATTTCTCCGCATTGCAAGGTGCAATTCTGAAATTTTTTACTTTTTCCTGCTCCTCTTAGCATGATAAAGAAGATTCAAAGAGAGTGAGATGCCAGCTCCTTTCATTCAGTCAGTAGCTTCAATCATTTCTGGTATATGAATAACATGATGTTTTTCAATCGCAAAAATCAATGAATATTGTAAATGCACAAACAGTAATTTCTCCGCATTGCAAGGTGCAATTCTGAAATTTTTTGCTTTTTCCTGCTCCTCTTAGCATGATAAAGAATATTCAAAGAGAGTGAGGTGCCAGCTCCTTTCATTCAGTCAGGAGCTTCAAACATTTCTGGTATATGAATAACATGTTTTTCAATGGCAAAAATCAATGAATATTGTAAATGCACAAACAGTAATTTCTCCGCATTGCAAGGTGCAATTCTGAAATTTTTTGCTTTTTCCTGCTCCTCTTAGCATGGTAAAGAAGATTCAAAGAGCGTGAGATGCTAGCTCCTTTCATTCAGTCAGTAGCTTCAATCATTTCTGGACGTTTTTCAATGGCAAAAATCAATGAATATTGTAAATGCACAAACAGTAATTTCTCCGCATTGCAAGGTGCAATTCTGAAATTTTTTGCTTTTTCCTGCTCCTCTTAGCATGATAAAGAAGATTCAAAGAGAGTGAGATGCCAGCTCCTTTCATTCAGTCAGTAGCTTCAATCATTTCTGGACGTTCTTCAATGGCAAAAATCAATGAATATTGTAAATGCACAAACAGTAATTTCTCCGCATTGCAAGGTGCAATTCTGAAATTTTTTGCTTTTTCCTGCTCCTCTTAGCATGATAAACAAGATTCAAAGAGAGTGAGATGCCAGCTCCTTTCATTCAGTCAGTAGCTTCAATCATTTCTGGATGTTTTTCAATGGCAAAAATCAATGAATATTGTAAATGCACAAACAGTAATTTCTCCGCATTGCAAGGTGCAATTCTGAAATTTTTTGCTTTTTCCTGCTCCTCTTAGCATGATAAAGAAGATTCAAAGAGAGTGAGATGCCAGCTCCTTTCCTTCAGTCAGTAGCGTCAATCATTTCTGGCATATGAATAACATGATGTTTTTCAATGGCAAAAATCAATGAATATTGCAAATGCACAAACAGTAATTTCTCCGCATTGCAAGGTGCAATTCTGAAATTTTTTGCTTTTTACTGCTCCTCTTAGCATGATAAAGAAGATTAAAAGAGAGTGAGATGCCAGCTCCTTTCATTCAGTCAGTAGCTTCAATCATTTCTGGACGTTTTTCAATGGCAAAAATCAATGAATATTGTAAATGCACAAACAGTAATTTCTCCGCATTGCAAGGTGCAATTCTGAAATTTTTTGCTTTTTCCTGCTCCTCTTAGCATGATAAAGAAGATTCAAAGAGAGTGAGATGCCAGCTCCTTTCATTCAGTCAGTAGCTTCAAACATTTCTGGTATATGAATAACATGATGTTTTTCAATGGCAAAAATCAATGAATATTGTAAATGCACAAACAGTAATTTCTCCGCATTGCAAGGTGCAATTCTGAAATTTTTTGCTTTTTCCTGCTCCTCTTAGCATGATAAACAAGATTCAAAGAGAGTGAGATGCCAGCTCCTTTCATTCAGTCAGTAACTTCAATCATTTCTGGACGTTTTTCAATGGCAAAAATCATTGAATATTGTAAATGCACAAACAGTAATTTCTCCGCATTGCAAGGTGCAATTCTGAAATTTTTTACTTTTTCCTGCTCCTCTTAGCATGATAAAGAAGATTCAAAGAGAGTGAGATGCCAGCTCCTTTCATTCAGTCAGTAGCTTCAATCATTTCTGGTATATGAATAACATGATGTTTTTCAATCGCAAAAATCAATGAATATTGTAAATGCACAAACAGTAATTTCTCCGCATTGCAAGGTGCAATTCTGAAATTTTTTGCTTTTTCCTGCTCCTCTTAGCATGATAAAGAATATTCAAAGAGAGTGAGGTGCCAGCTCCTTTCATTCAGTCAGGAGCTTCAAACATTTCTGGTATATGAATAACATGTTTTTCAATGGCAAAAATCAATGAATATTGTAAATGCACAAACAGTAATTTCTCCGCATTGCAAGGTGCAATTCTGAAATTTTTTGCTTTTTCCTGCTCCTCTTAGCATGGTAAAGAAGATTCAAAGAGCGTGAGATGCCAGCTCCTTTCATTCAGTCAGTAGCTTCAATCATTTCTGGACGTTTTTCAATGGCAAAAATCAATGAATATTGTAAATGCACAAACAGTAATTTCTCCGCATTGCAAGGTGCAATTCTGAAATTTTTTGCTTTTTCCTGCTCCTCTTAGCATGATAAAGAAGATTCAAAGAGAGTGAGATGCCAGCTCCTTTCATTCAGTCAGTAGCTTCAATCATTTCTGGACGTTCTTCAATGGCAAAAATCAATGAATATTGTAAATGCACAAACAGTAATTTCTCCGCATTGCAAGGTGCAATTCTGAAATTTTTTGCTTTTTCCTGCTCCTCTTAGCATGATAAAGAAGATTCAAAGAGAGTGAGATGCCAGCTCCTTTCATTCAGTCAGTAGCTTCAATCATTTCTGGATGTTTTTCAATGGCAAAAATCAATGAATATTGTAAATGCACAAACAGTAATTTCTCCGCATTGCAAGGTGCAATTCTGAAATTTTTTGCTTTTTCCTGCTCCTCTTAGCATGATAAAGAAGATTCAAAGAGAGTGAGATGCCAGCTCCTTTCCTTCAGTCAGTAGCGTCAATCATTTCTGGCATATGAATAACATGATGTTTTTCAATGGCAAAAATCAATGAATATTGTAAATGCACAAACAGTAATTTCTCCGCATTGCAAGGTGCAATTCTGAAATTTTTTGCTTTTTACTGCTCCTCTTAGCATGATAAAGAAGATTAAAAGAGAGTGAGATGCCAGCTCCTTTCATTCAGTCAGTAGCTTCAATCATTTCTGGACGTTTTTCAATGGCAAAAATCAATGAATATTGTAAATGCACAAACAGTAATTTCTCCGCATTGCAAGGTGCAATTCTGAAATTTTTTGCTTTTTCCTGCTCCTCTTAGCATGATAAAGAAGATTCAAAGAGAGTGAGATGCCAGCTCCTTTCATTCAGTCAGTAGCTTCAATCATTTCTGGACGTTTTTCAATGGCAAAAATCAATGAATATTGTAAATGCACAAACAGTAATTTCTCCGCATTGCAAGGTGCAATTCTGAAATTTTTTGCTTTTTCCTGCTCCTCTTAGCATGATAAAGAAGATTCAAAGAGAGTGAGGTGCCAGCTCCTTTCATTCAGTCAGGAGCTTCAAACATTTCTGGTATATGAATAACATGTTTTTCAATGGCAAAAATCAATGAATATTGTAAATGCACAAACAGTAATTTCTCCGCATTGCAAGGTGCAATTCTGAAATTTTTTGCTTTTTCCTGCTCCTCTTAGCATGATAAAGAAGATTCAAAGAGAGTGAGATGCCAGCTCCTTTCATTCAGTCAGTAGCTTCAATCATTTCTGGACGTTTTTCAATCGCAAAAATCAATGAATATTGTAAATGCACAAACAGTAATTTCTCCGCATTGCAAGGTGCAATTCTGAAATTTTTTGCTTTTTCCTGCTCCTCTTAGCATGATAAAGAAGATTCAAAGAGAGTGAGATGCCAGCTCCTTTCATTCAGTCAGTAGCTTCAATCATTTCTGGACGTTTTTCAATGGCAAAAATCAATGAATATTGTAAATGCACAAACTGTAATTTCTCCGCATTGCAAGGTGCAATTCTGAAATTTTTTGCTTTTTCCTGCTCCTCTTAGCATGATAAACAAGATTCAAAGAGAGTGAGATGCCAGCTCCTTTCATTCAGTCAGTAACTTCAATCATTTCTGGACGTTTTTCAATGGCAAAAATCATTGAATATTGTAAATGCACAAACAGTAATTTCTCCGCATTGCAAGGTGCAATTCTGAAATTTTTTACTTTTTCCTGCTCCTCTTAGCATGATAAAGAAGATTCAAAGAGAGTGAGATGCCAGCTCCTTTCATTCAGTCAGTAGCTTCAATCATTTCTGGTATATGAATAACATGATGTTTTTCAATCGCAAAAATCAATGAATATTGTAAATGCACAAACAGTAATTTCTCCGCATTGCAAGGTGCAATTCTGAAATTTTTTGCTTTTTCCTGCTCCTCTTAGCATGATAAAGAATATTCAAAGAGAGTGAGGTGCCAGCTCCTTTCATTCAGTCAGGAGCTTCAAACATTTCTGGTATATGAATAACATGTTTTTCAATGGCAAAAATCAATGAATATTGTAAATGCACAAACAGTAATTTCTCCGCATTGCAAGGTGCAATTCTGAAATTTTTTGCTTTTTCCTGCTCCTCTTAGCATGGTAAAGAAGATTCAAAGAGCGTGAGATGCCAGCTCCTTTCATTCAGTCAGTAGCTTCAATCATTTCTGGACGTTTTTCAATGGCAAAAATCAATGAATATTGTAAATGCACAAACAGTAATTTCTCCGCATTGCAAGGTGCAATTCTGAAATTTTTTGCTTTTTCCTGCTCCTCTTAGCATGATAAAGAAGATTCAAAGAGAGTGAGATGCCAGCTCCTTTCATTCAGTCAGTAGCTTCAATCATTTCTGGACGTTCTTCAATGGCAAAAATCAATGAATATTGTAAATGCACAAACTGTAATTTCTCCGCATTGCAAGGTGCAATTCTGAAATTTTTTGCTTTTTCCTGCTCCTCTTAGCATGATAAACAAGATTCAAAGAGAGTGAGATGCCAGCTCCTTTCATTCAGTCAGTAGCTTCAATCATTTCTGGACGTTTTTCAATGGCAAAAATCATTGA
Source organism: Phyllobates terribilis (assembly GCF_046119375.1). Taxonomy (NCBI): domain Eukaryota; kingdom Metazoa; phylum Chordata; class Amphibia; order Anura; family Dendrobatidae; genus Phyllobates; species Phyllobates terribilis. Next base: position 178,677 of record NW_027363392.1, read on the forward strand.
ATATTGTAAATGCACAAACAGTAATTTCTCCGCATTGCAAGGTGCAATTCTGAAATTTTTTACTTTTTCCTGCTCCTCTTAGCATGATAAAGAAGATTCAAAGAGAGTGAGATGCCAGCTCCTTTCATTCAGTCAGTAGCTTCAATCATTTCTGGTATATTAATAACATGATGTTTTTCAGTCGCAAAAATCAATGAATATTGTAAATGCACAAACAGTAATTTCTCCGCATTGCAAGGTGAAATTCTGAAATTTTTTGCTTTTTCCTGCTCCTCTTAGCATGATAAAGAAGATTCAAAGAGAGTGAGATGCCAGCTCCTTTCATTCAGTCAGTAGCTTCAATCATTTCTGGACGTTTTTCAATGGCAAAAATCAATGAATATTGTAAATGCACAAACTGTAATTTCTCCGCATTGCAAGGTGCAATTCTGAAATTTTTTGCTTTTTCCTGCTCCTCTTAGCATGATAAAGAAGATTCAAAGAGAGTGAGATGCCAGCTCCTTTCATTCAGTCAGAAGCTTCAATCATTTCTGGTATATGAATAACATGATGTTTTTCAATAGCAAAAATCAATGAATATTGTAAATGCACAAACAGTAATTTCTCCGCATTGCAAGGTGCAATTCTGAAATTTTTTGCTTTTTCCTGCTCCTCTTAGCATGATAAAGAAGATTCAAAGAGAGTGAGATGCCAGCTCCTTTCATTCAGTCAGTAGCTTCAATCATTTCTGGACGTTTTTCAATGGCAAAAATCAATGAATATTGTAAATGCACAAACAGTAATTTCTCCGCATTGCAAGGTGCAATTCTGAAATTTTTTGCTTTTTCCTGCTCCTCTTAGCATGATAAACAAGATTCAAAGAGAGTGAGATGCCAGCTCCTTTCATTCAGTCAGTAACTTCAATCATTTCTGGACGTTTTTCAATGGCAAAAATCATTGAATATTGTAAATGCACAAACAGTAATTTCTCCGCATTGCAAGGTGCAATTCTGAAATTTTTTACTTTTTCCTGCTCCTCTTAGCATGATAAAGAAGATTCAAAGAGAGTGAGATGCCAGCTCCTTTCATTCAGTCAGTAGCTTCAATCATTTCTGGTATATGAATAACATGATGTTTTTCAATCGCAAAAATTAATGAATATTGTAAATGCACAAACAGTAATTTCTCCGCATTGCAAGGTGCAATTCTGAAATTTTTTGCTTTTTCCTGCTCCTCTTAGCATGATAAAGAAGATTCAAAGAGAGTGAGATGCCAGCTCCTTTCATTCAGTCAGTAGCTTCAATCATTTCTGGACGTTTTTCAATGGCAAAAATCAATGAATATTGTAAATGCACAAACTGTAATTTCTCCGCATTGCAAGGTGCAATTCTGAAATTTTTTGCTTTTTCCTGCTCCTCTTAGCATGATAAAGAAGATTCAAAGAGAGTGAGATGCCAGCTCCTTTCATTCAGTCAGAAGCTTCAATCATTTCTGGTATATGAATAACATGATGTTTTTCAATAGCAAAAATCAATGAATATTGTAAATGCACAAACAGTAATTTCTCCGCATTGCAAGGTGCAATTCTGAAATTTTTTGCTTTTTCCTGCTCCTCTTAGCATGATAAAGAAGATTCAAAGAGAGTGAGATGCCAGCTCCTTTCATTCAGTCAGTAGCTTCAATCATTTCTGGACGTTTTTCAATGGCAAAAATCAATGAATATTGTAAATGCACAAACAGTAATTTCTCCGCATTGCAAGGTGCAATTCTGAAATTTTTTGCTTTTTCCTGCTCCTCTTAGCATGATAAACAAGATTCAAAGAGAGTGAGATGCCAGCTCCTTTCATTCATTCAGTAGCTTCAATCATTTCTGGACGTTTTTCAATGGCAAAAATCATTGAATATTGTAAATGCACAAACAGTAATTTCTCCGCATTGCAAGGTGCAATTCTGAAATTTTTTACTTTTTCCTGCTCCTCTTAGCATGATAAAGAAGATTCAAAGAGAGTGAGATGCCAGCTCCTTTCATTCAGTCAGTAGCTTCAATCATTTCTGGTATATTAATAACATGATGTTTTTCAATCGCAAAAATCAATGAATTTTGTAAATGCACAAACAGTAATTTCTCCGCATTGCAAGGTGCAATTCTGAAATTTTTTACTTTTTCCTGCTCCTCTTAGCATGATAAAGAAGATTCAAAGAGAGTGAGATGCCAGCTCCTTTCATTCAGTCAGTAGCTTCAATCATTTCTGGTATATTAATAACATGATGTTTTTCAATCGCAAAAATCAATGAATTTTGTAAATGCACAAACAGTAATTTCTCCGCATTGCAAGGTGCAATTCTGAAATTTTTTGCTTTTTCCTGCTCCTCTTAGCATGATAAAGAAGATTCAAAGAGAGTGAGATGCCAGCTCCTTTCATTCAGTCAGTAGCTTCAATCATTTCTGGACGTTTTTCAATGGCAAAAATCAATGAATATTGTAAATGCACAAACAGTAATTTCTCCGCATTGCAAGGTGCAATTCTGAAATTTTTTGCTTTTTCCTGCTCCTCTTAGCATGATAAAGAAGATTCAAAGAGAGAGAGATGCCAGCTCCTTTCATTCAGTCAGTAGCTTCAATCATTTCTGGTATATGAATAACATGATGTTTTTCAATGGCAAAAATCAATGAATATTGTAAATGCACAAACAGTAATTTCTCCACATTGCAAGGTGCAATTCTGAAATTTTTTGCTTTTTCCTGCTCCTCTTAGCATGATAAAGAAGATTCAAAGAGAGTGAGATGCCAGCTCCTTTCATTCAGTCAGTAGCTTCAATCATTTCTGGACGTTTTTCAATGGCAAAAATCAATGAATATTGTAAATGCACAAACAGTAATTTCTCCGCATTGCAAGGTGCAATTCTGAAATTTTTTGCTTTTTCCTGCTCCTCTTAGCATGATAAACAAGATTCAAAGAGAGTGAGATGCCAGCTCCTTTCATTCAGTCAGTAACTTCAAGCATTTCTGGACGTTTTTCAATGGCAAAAATCATTGAATATTGTAAATGCACAAACAGTAATTTCTCCTCATTGCAAGGTGCAATTCTGAAATTTTTTACTTTTTCCTGCTCCTCTTAGCATGATAAAGAAGATTCAAAGAAAGTGAGATGCCAGCTCCTTTCATTCAGTCAGTAGCTTCAATCATTTCTGGTATATGAATAACATGATGTTTTTCAATCGCAAAAATCAATGAATATTGTAAATGCACAAACAGTAATTTCTCCGCATTGCAAGGTGCAATTCTGAAATTTTTTGCTTTTTCCTGCTTCTCTTAGCATGATAAAGAAGATTCAAAGAGAGTGAGATGCCAGCTCCTTTCATTCAGTCAGTAGCTTCAATCATTTCTGGATGTTTTTCAATGGCAAAAATCAATGAATATTGTAAATGCACAAACAGTAATTTCTCCGCATTGCAAGGTGCAATTCTGAAATTTTTTGCTTTTTCCTGCTCCTCTTAGCATGATAAAGAAGATTCAAAGAGAGTGAGATGCCAGCTCCTTTCCTTCAGTCAGTAGCTTCAATCATTTCTGGTATATGAATAACATGATGTTTTTCAATGGCAAAAATCAATGAATTTTGTAAATGCACAAACAGTAATTTCTCCGCATTGCAAGGCGCAATTCTGAAATTTTTTGCTTTTTCCTGCTCCTCTTAGCATGATAAAGAAGATTCAAAGAGAGTGAGATGCCAGCTCCTTTCATTCAGTCAGTAGCTTCAATCATTTCTGGACATTTTTCAATGGCAAAAATCAATGAATATTGTAAATGCACAAACAGTAATTTCTCCGCATTGCAAGGTGCAATTCTGAAATTTTTTGATTTTTCCTGCTCCTCTTAGCATGATAAAGAAGATTCAAAGAGAGTGAGATGCCAGCTCCTTTCATTCAGTCAGTAGCTTGAATCATTTCTGGACGTTTTTCAATGGCAAAAATCAATGAATATTGTAAATGCACAAACAGTAATTTCTCCGCATTGCAAGGTGCAATTCTGAAATTTTTTACTTTTTCCTGCTCCTCTTAGCATGATAAAGAAGATTCAAAGAGAGTGATATGCCAGCTCCTTTCATTCAGTCAGTACCTTCAATCATTTCTGGACGTTTTTCAATGGCAAAAATCAATGAATATTGTAAATGCACAAACAGTAATTTCTCCGCATTGCAAGGTGCAATTCTGAAATTTTTTGCTTTTTCCTGCTCCTCTTAGCATGATAAAGAAGATTCAAAGAGAGTGAGATGCCAGCTCCTTTCATTCAGTCAGTAGCTTCAATCATTTCTGGACGTTTTTCAATGGCAAAAATCAATGAATATTGTAAATGCACAAACTGTAATTTCTCCGCATTGCAAGGTGCAATTCTGAAATTTTTTGCTTTTTCCTGCTCCTCTTAGCATGATAAAGAAGATTCAAAGAGAGTGAGATGCCAGCTCCTTTCATTCAGTCAGTAGCTTCAATCATTTCTGGTATATGAATAACATGATGTTTTTCAATAGCAAAAATCAATGAATATTGTAAATGCACAAACAGTAATTTCTCCGCATTGCAAGGTGCAATTCTGAAATTTTTTGCTTTTTCCTGCTCCTCTTAGCATGATAAAGAAGATTCAAAGAGAGTGAGATGCCAGCTCCTTTCAATCAGTCAGTAGCTTCAATCATTTCTGGACGTTTTTCAATGGCAAAAATCAATGAATATTGTAAATGCACAAACAGTAATTTCTCCGCATTGCAAGGTGCAATTCTGAAATTTTTTGCTTTTTCCTGCTCCTCTTAGCATGATAAACAAGATTCAAAGAGAGTGAGATGCCAGCTCCTTTCATTCAGTCAGTAGCTTCAATCATTTCTGGACGTTTTTCAATGGCAAAAATCATTGAATATTGTAAATGCACAAGCAGTAATTTCTCCGCATTGCAAGGTGCAATTCTGAAATTTTTTACTTTTTCCTGCTCCTCTTAGCATGATAAAGAAGATTCAAAGAGAGTGAGATGCCAGCTCCTTTCATTCAGTCAGTAGCTTCAATCATTTCTGGTATATGAATAACATGATGTTTTTCAATGGCAAAAATCAATGAATATTGTAAATGCACAAACAGTAATTTCTCCGCATTGCAAGGTGCAATTCTGAATTTTTTTGCTTTTTCCTGCTCCTCTTAGCATGATAAAGAAGATTCAAAGAGAGTGAGGTGCCAGCTCCTTTCATTCAGTCAGGAGCTTCAAACATTTCTGGTATATGAATAACATGTTTTTCAATGGCAAAAATCAATGAATATTGTAAATGCACAAACAGTAATTTCTCCCCATTGCAAGGTGCAATTCTGAAATTTTTTGCTTTTTCCTGCTCCTCTTAGCATGATAAAGAAGATTCAAAGAGAGTGAGATGCCAGCTCCTTTCATTCAGTCAGTAGCTTCAATCATTTCTGGACATTTTTCAATGGCAAAAATCAATGAATATTGTAAATGCACAAACAGTAATTTCTCCGCATTGCAAGGTGCAATTCTGAAATTTTTTGCTTTTTCCTGCTCCTCTTAGCATGATAAAGAAGATTCAAAGAGAGTGAGATGCCAGCTCCTTTCATTCAGTCAGTAGCTTCAATCATTTCTGGACGTTCTTCAATGGCAAAAATCAATGAATATTGTAAATGCACAAACTGTAATTTCTCCGCATTGCAAGGTGCAATTCTGAAATTTTTTGCTTTTTCCTGCTCCTCTTAGCATGATAAACAAGATTCAAAGCGAGTGAGATGCCAGCTCCTTTCATTCAGTCAGTAGCTTCAATCATTTCTGGACGTTTTTCAATGGCAAAAATCATTGAATATTGTAAATGCACAAACAGTAATTTCTCCGCATTGCAAGGTGCAATTCTGAAATTTTTTACTTTTTCCTGCTCCTCTTAGCATGATAAAGAAGATTCAAAGAGAGTGAGATGCCAGCTCCTTTCATTCAGTCAGTAGCTTCAATCATTTCTGGTATATTAATAACATGATGTTTTTCAATCGCAAAAATCAATGAATATTGTAAATGCACAAACAGTAATTTCTCCGCATTGCAAGGTGCAATTCTGAAATTTTTTGCTTTTTCCTGCTCCTCTTAGCATGATAAAGAAGATTCAAAGAGAGTGAGATGCCAGCTCCTTTCATTCAGTCAGTAGCTTCAATCATTTCTGGACGTTTTTCAATGGCAAAAATCAATGAATATTGTAAATGCACAAACTGTAATTTCTCCGCATTGCAAGGTGCAATTCTGAAATTTTTTGCTTTTTCCTGCTCCTCTTAGCATGATAAACAAGATTCAAAGAGAGTGAGATGCCAGCTCCTTTCATTCACTCAGTAACTTCAATCATTTCTGGACGTTTTTCAATGGCAAAAATCATTGAATATTGTAAATGCACAAACAGTAATTTCTCCGCATTGCAAGGTGCAATTCTGAAATTTTTTACTTTTTCCTGCTCCTCTTAGCATGATAAAGAAGATTCAAAGAGAGTGAGATGCCAGCTCCTTTCATTCAGTCAGTAGCTTCAATCATTTCTGGTATATGAATAACATGATGTTTTTCAATCGCAAAAATCAATGAATATTGTAAATGCACAAACAGTAATTTCTCCGCATTGCAAGGTGCAATTCTGAAATTTTTTGCTTTTTCCTGCTCCTCTTAGCATGATAAAGAAGATTCAAAGAGAGTGAGATGCCAGCTCCTTTCATTCAGTCAGTAGCTTCAATCATTTCTGGACGTTTTTCAATGGCAAAAATCAATGAATATTGTAAATGCACAAACTGTAATTTCTCCGCATTGCAAGGTGCAATTCTGAAATTTTTTGCTTTTTCCTGCTCCTCTTAGCATGATAAAGAAGATTCAAAGAGAGTGAGATGCCAGCTCCTTTCATTCAGTCAGTAGCTTCAATCATTTCTGGTATATGAATAACATGATGTTTTTCAATAGCAAAAATCAATGAATATTGTAAATGCACAAACAGTAATTTCTCCGCATTGCAAGGTGCAATTCTGAAATTTTTTGCTTTTTCCTGCTCCTCTTAGCATGATAAAGAAGATTCAAAGAGAGTGAGATGCCAGCTCCTTTCATTCAGTCAGTAGCTTCAATCATTTCTGGACGTTTTTCAATGGCAAAAATCAATGAATATTGTAAATGCACAAACAGTAATTTCTCCGCATTGCAAGGTGCAATTCTGAAATTTTTTGCTTTTTCCTGCTCCTCTTAGCATGATAAACAAGATTCAAAGAGAGTGAGATGCCAGCTCCTTTCATTCATTCAGTAGCTTCAATCATTTCTGGACGTTTTTCAATGGCAAAAATCATTGAATATTGTAAATGCACAAACAGTAATTTCTCCGCATTGCAAGGTGCAATTCTGAAATTTTTTACTTTTTCCTGCTCCTCTTAGCATGATAAAGAAGATTCAAAGAGAGTGAGATGCCAGCTCCTTTCATTCAGTCAGTAGCTTCAATCATTTCTGGTATATTAATAACATGATGTTTTTCAATCGCAAAAATCAATGAATATTGTAAATGCACAAACAGTAATTTCTCCGCATTGCAAGGTGCAATTCTGAAATTTTTTGCTTTTTCCTGCTCCTCTTAGCATGATAAAGAAGATTCAAAGAGAGTGAGATGCCAGCTCCTTTCATTCAGTCAGTAGCTTCAATCATTTCTGGACGTTTTTCAATGGCAAAAATCAATGAATATTGTAAATGCACAAACAGTAATTTCTCCGCATTGCAAGGTGCAATTCTGAAATTTTTTGCTTTTTCCTGCTCCTCTTAGCATGATAAAGAAGATTCAAAGAGAGTGAGATGCCAGCTCCTTTCATTCAGTCAGTAGCTTCAATCATTTCTGGTATATGAATAACATGATGTTTTTCAATGGCAAAAATCAATGAATATTGTAAATGCACAAACAGTAATTTCTCCGCATTGCAAGGTGCAATTCTGAAATTTTTTGCTTTTTCCTGCTCCTCTTATCATGATAAAGTAGATTCAAAGAGAGTGAGATGCCAGCTCCTTTCATTCAGTCAGTAGCTTCAATCATTTCTGGACGTTTTTCAATGGCAAAAATCAATGAATATTGTAAATGCACAAACAGTAATTTCTCCGCATTGCAAGGTGCAATTCTGAAATTTTTTGCTTTTTCCTGCTCCTCTTAGCATGATAAACAAGATTCAAAGAGAGTGAGATGCCAGCTCCTTTCATTCAGTCAGTAACTTCAATCATTTCTGGACGTTTTTCAATGGCAAAAATCATTGAATATTGTAAATGCACAAACAGTAATTTCTCCGCATTGCAAGGTGCAATTCTGAAATTTTTTACTTTTTCCTGCTCCTCTTAGCATGATAAAGAAGATTCAAAGAGAGTGAGATGCCAGCTCCTTTCATTCAGTCAGTAGCTTCAATCATTTCTGGTATATGAATAACATGATGTTTTTCAATCGCAAAAATCAATGAATATTGTAAATGCACAAACAGTAATTTCTCCGCATTGCAAGGTGCAATTCTGAAATTTTTTGCTTTTTCCTGCTCCTTTTAGCATGATAAAGAAGATTCAAAGAGAGTGAGATGCCAGCTCCTTTCATTCAGTCAGTAGCTTCAATCATTTCTGGATGTTTTTCAATGGCAAAAATCAATGAATATTGTAAATGCACAAACAGTAATTTCTCCGCATTGCAAGGTGCAATTCTGAAATTTTTTGCTTTTTCCTGCTCCTCTTAGCATGATAAAGAAGATTCAAAGAGAGTGAGATGCCAGCTCCTTTCCTTCAGTCAGTAGCTTCAATCATTTCTGGTATATGAATAACATGATGTTTTTCAATGGCAAAAATCAATGAATTTTGTAAATGCACAAACAGTAATTTCTCCGCATTGCAAGGCGCAATTCTGAAATTTTTTGCTTTTTCCTGCTCCTCTTAGCATGATAAAGAAGATTCAAAGAGAGTGAGATGCCAGCTCCTTTCATTCAGTCAGTAGCTTCAATCATTTCTGGACATATTTCAATGGCAAAAATCAATGAATATTGTAAATGCACAAACAGTAATTTCTCCGCATTGCAAGGTGCAATTCTGAAATTTTTTACTTTTTCCTGCTCCTCTTAGCATGATAAAGAAGATTCAAAGAGAGTGAGATGCCAGCTCCTTTCATTCAGTCAGTAGCTTCAATCATTTCTGGTATATGAATAACATGATGTTTTTCAATCGCAAAAATCAATGAATATTGTAAATGCACAAACAGTAATTTCTCCGCATTGCAAGGTGCAATTCTGAAATTTTTTGCTTTTTCCTGCTCCTCTTAGCATGATAAAGAAGATTCAAAGAGAGTGAGATGCCAGCTCCTTTCCTTCAGTCAGTAGCTTCAATCATTTCTGGTATATGAATAACATGATGTTTTTCAATGGCAAAAATCAATGAATTTTGTAAATGCACAAACAGTAATTTCTCCGCATTGCAAGGCGCAATTCTGAAATTTTTTGCTTTTTCCTGCTCCTCTTAGCATGATAAAGAAGATTCAAAGAGAGTGAGATGCCAGCTCCTTTCATTCAGTCAGTAGCTTCAATCATTTCTGGACATTTTTCAATGGCAAAAATCAATGAATATTGTAAATGCACAAACAGTAATTTCTCCGCATTGCAAGGTGCAATTCTGAAATTTTTTGCTTTTTCCTGCTCCTCTTAGCATGATAAAGAAGATTCAAAGAGAGTGAGATGCCAGCTCCTTTCATTCAGTCAGTAGCTTCAATCATTTCTGGACGTTTTTCAATGGCAAAAATCAATGAATATTGTAAATGCACAAACAGTAATTTCTCCGCATTGCAAGGTGCAATTCTGAAATTTTTTGCTTTTTCCTGCTCCTCTTAGCATGATAAAGAAGATTCAAAGAGAGTGATATGCCAGCTCCTTTCATTCAGTCAGTACCTTCAATCATTTCTGGACGTTTTTCAATGGCAAAAATCAATGACTATTGTAAATGCACAAACTGTAATTTCTCCGCATTGCAAGGTGCAATTCTGAAATTTTTTGCTTTTTCCTGCTCCTCTTAGCATGATAAAGAAGATTCAAAGAGAGTGAGATGCCAGCTCCTTTCATTCAGTCAGTAGCTTCAATCATTTCTGGACATTTTTCAATGGCAAAAATCAATGAATATTGTAAATGCACAAACAGTAATTTCTCCGCATTGCAAGGTGCAATTCTGAAATTTTTTGCTTTTTTCTGCTCCTCTTAGCATGATAAAGAAGATTCAAAGAGAGTGAGATGCCAGCTCCTTTCATTCAGTCAGTAGCTTCAATCATTTCTGGACGTTTTTCAATGGCAAAAATCAATGAATATTGTAAATGCACAAACAGTAATTTCTCCGCATTGCAAGGTGCAATTCTGAAATTTTTTGCTTTTTCCTGCTCCTCTTAGCATGATAAAGAAGATTCAAAGAGAGTGATATGCCAGCTCCTTTCATTCAGTCAGTAGCTTCAATCATTTCTGGACGTTTTTCAATGGCAAAAATCAATGACTATTGTAAATGCACAAACTGTAATTTCTCCGCATTGCAAGGTGCAATTCTGAAATTTTTTGCTTTTTCCTGCTCCTCTTAGCATGATAAAGAAGATTCAAAGAGAGTGAGATGCCAGCTCCTTTCATTCAGTCAGTAGCTTCAATCATTTCTGGTATATGAATAACATGATGTTTTTCAATAGCAAAAATCAATGAATATTGTAAATGCACAAACAGTAATTTCGACGCATTGCAAGGTGCAATTCTGAAATTTTTTGCTTTTTCCTGCTCCTCTTAGCATGATAAAGAAGATTCAAAGAGAGTGAGATGCCAGCTCCTTTCAATCAGTCAGTAGCTTCAATCATTTCTGGACGTTTTTCAATGGCAAAAATGAATGAATATTGTAAATGCACAAACAGTAATTTCTCCGCATTGCAAGGTGCAATTCTGAAATTTTTTGCTTTTTCCTGCTCCTCTTAGCATGATAAACAAGATTCAAAGAGAGTGAGATGCCAGCTCCTTTCATTCAGTCAGTAGCTTCAATCATTTCTGGACGTTTTTCAATGGCAAAAATCATTGAATATTGTAAATGCACAAGCAGTAATTTCTCCGCATTGCAAGGTGCAATTCTGAAATTTTTTACTTTTTCCTGCTCCTCTTAGCATGATAAAGAAGATTCAAAGAGAGTGAGATGCCAGCTCCTTTCATTCAGTCAGTAGCTTCAATCATTTCTGGTATATGAATAACATGATGTTTTTCAATGGCAAAAATCAATGAATATTGTAAATGCACAAACAGTAATTTCTCCGCATTGCAAGGTGCAATTCTGAAATTTTTTGCTTTTTCCTGCTCCTCTTAGCATGATAAAGAAGATTCAAAGAGAGTGAGATGCCAGCTCCTTTCATTCAGTCAGTAGCTTCAAACATTTCTGGTATATGAATAACATGATGTTTTTCAATGGCAAAAATCAATGAATATTGTAAATGCACAAACAGTAATTTCTCCGCATTGCAAGGTGCAAGTCTGAAATTTTTTGCTTTTTCCTGCTCCTCTTAGTATGATAAAGAAGATTCAAAGAGAGTGAGATGCCAGCTACTTTCATTCAGTCAGTAGCTTCAATCATTTCTGGACGTTTTTCAATGGTAAAAATCAATGAATATTGTAAATGCACAAACAGTAATTTCTCCACATTGCAAGGTGCAATTCTGAAATTTTTTGCTTTTTCCTGCTCCTCTTAGCATGATAAAGAAGATTCAAAGAGAGTGAGATGCCAGCTCCTTTCATTCAGTCAGTAGCTTCAAACATTTCTGGTATATGAATAACATGATGTTTTTCAATGGCAAAAATCAATGAATATTGTAAATGCACAAACAGTAATTTCTCCGCATTGCAAGGTGCAATTCTGAAATTTTTTGCTTTTTCCTGCTCCTCTTAGCATGATAAAGAAGATTCAAAGAGAGTGAGATGCCAGCTTCTTTCATTCAGTCAGTAGCTTCAATCATTTCTGGATGTTTTTCAATGGCAAAAATCAATGAATATTGTAAATGCACAAACTGTAATTTCTCCGCATTGCAAGGTGCAATTCTGAAATTTTTTGCTTTTTCCTGCTCCTCTTAGCATGATAAAGAAGATTCAAAGAGAGTGAGATGCCAGCTCCTTTCATTCAGTCAGTACCTTCAATCATTTCTGGACGTTTTTCAATGGCAAAAATCAATGAATATTGTAAATGCACAAACAGTAATTTCTCCGCATTGCAAGGTGCAATTCTAAAATTTTTTGCTTTTTCCCGCTCCTCTTAGCATGATAAAGAAGATTCAAAGAGAGTGAGGTGCCAGCTCCTTTCATTCAGTCAGTAGCTTCAAACATTTCTGGACGTTTTTCAATGGCAAAAATCAATGAATATTGTAAATGCACAAACAGTAATTTCTCCGCATTGCAAGGTGCAATTCTGAAATTTTTTGCTTTTTCCTGCTCCTCTTAGCATGATAAAGAAGATTCAAAGAGAGTGAGATGCCAGCTCCTTTCATTCAGTCAGTACCTTCAATCATTTCTGGACGTTTTTCAATGGCAAAAATCAATGAATATTGTAAATGCACAAATAGTAATTTCTCCGCATTGCAAGGTGCAATTCTGAAATTTTTTGCTTTTTCCCGCTCCTCTTAGCATGATAAAGAAGATTCAAAGAGAGTGAGGTGCCAGCTCCTTTCATTCAGTCAGTAGCTTCAAACATTTCTGGTATATGAATAACATGTTTTTCAATGGCAAAAATCAATGAATATTGTAAATGCACAAACAGTAATTTCTCCGCATTGCAAGGTGCAATTCTGAAATTTTTTGCTTTTTCCTGCTCCTCTTAGCATGATAAAGAAGATTCAAAGAGAGTGAGATGCCAGCTCCTTTCATTCAGTCAGTAGCTTCAATCATTTCTGGACGTTTTTCAATGGCAAAAATCAATGAATATTGTAAATGCACAAACAGTAATTTCTCCGCATTGCAAGGTGCAATTCTGAAATTTTTTGCTTTTTCCTGCTCCTCTTAGCATGATAAAGAAGATTCAAAGAGAGTGAGATGCCAGCTCCTTTCATTCAGTCAGTAGCTTCAATCATTTCTGGACGTTTTTCAATGGCAAAAATCAATGAATATTGTAAATGCACAAACAGTAATTTCTCCGCATTGCAAGGTGCAATTCTGAAATTTTTTGCTTTTTCCTGCTCCTCTTAGCATGATAAAGAAGATTCAAAGAGAGTGAGATGCCAGCTCCTTTCATTCAGTCAGTAGCTTCAAACATTTCTGGTATATGAATAACATGATGTTTTTCAATGGCAAAAATCAATGAATATTGTAAATGCACAAACAGTAATTTCTCCGCATTGCAAGGTGCAATTCTGAAATTTTTTGCTTTTTCCTGCTCCTCTTAGCATGATAAAGAAGATTCAAAGAGAGTGAGATGCCAGCTACTTTCATTCAGTCAGTAGCTTCAATCATTTCTGGACGTTTTTCAATGGTAAAAATCAATGAATATTGTAAATGCACAAACAGTAATTTCTCCACATTGCAATGTGCAATTCTAAATTTTTTTGCTTTTTCCTGCTCCTCTTAGCATGATAAAGAAGATTCAAAGAGAGTGAGATGCCAGCTCCTTTCATTCAGTCAGTACCTTCAATCATTTCTGGACGTTTTTCAATGGCAAAAATCAATGAATATTGTAAATGCACAAACAGTAATTTCTCCGCATTGCAAGGTGCAATTCTGAAATTTTTTGCTTTTTCCTGCTCCTCTTAGCATGATAAAGAAGATTCAAAGAGAGTGAGATGCCAGCTCCTTTCATTCAGTCAGTAGCTTCAAACATTTCTGGTATATGAATAACATGATGTTTTTCAATGGCAAAAATCAATGAATATTGTAACTGCACAAACAGTAATTTCTCCGCATTGCAAGGTGCATGTCTGAAATTTTTTGCTTTTTCCTGCTCCTCTTAGCATGATAAAGAAGATTCAAAGAGAGTGAGATGCCAGCTCCTTTCATTCAGTCAGTAGCTTCAAACATTTCTGGTATATGAATAACATGATGTTTTTCAATGGCAAAAATCAATGAATATTGTAAATGCACAAACAGTAATTTCTCCGCATTGCAAGGTGCAAGTCTGAAATTTTTTGCTTTTTCCTGCTCCTCTTAGCATGATAAAGAAGATTCAAAGAGAGTGAGATGCCAGCTACTTTCATTCAGTCAGTAGCTTCAATCATTTCTGGACGTTTTTCAATGGTAAAAATCAATGAATATTGTAAATGCACAAACAGTAATTTCTCCACATTGCAAGGTGCAATTCTGAAATTTTTTGCTTTTTCCTGCTCCTCTTAGCATGATAAAGAAGATTCAAAGAGAGTGAGATGCCAGCTCCTTTCATTCAGTCAGTAGCTTCAAACATTTCTGGTATATGAATAACATGATGTTTTTCAATGGCAAAAATCAATGAATATTGTAAATGCACAAACAATAATTTCTCCGCATTGCAAGGTGCAATTCTGAAATTTTTTGCTTTTTCCTGCTCCTCTTAGTATGATAAAGAAGATTCAAAGAGAGTGAGATTCCAGCTTCTTTCATTCAGTCAGTAGCTTCAATCATTTCTGGATGTTTTTCAATGGCAAAAATCAATGAATATTGTAAATGCACAAACTGTAATTTCTCCGCATTGCAAGGTGCAATTCTGAAATTTTTTGCTTTTTCCCGCTCCTCTTAGCATGATAAAGAAGATTCAAAGAGAGTGAGATGCCAGCTCCTTTCATTCAGTCAGTAGCTTCAAACATTTCTGGTATATGAATAACATGATGTTTTTCAATGGCAAAAATCAATGAATATTGTAAATGCACAAACAATAATTTCTCCGCATTGCAAGGTGCAATTCTGAAATTTTTTGCTTTTTCCTGCTCCTCTTAGTATGATAAAGAAGATTCAAAGAGAGTGAGATTCCAGCTTCTTTCATTCAGTCAGTAGCTTCAATCATTTCTGGATGTTTTTCAATGGCAAAAATCAATGAATATTGTAAATGCACAAACAGTAATTTCTCCGCATTGCAAGGTGCAATTCTGAAATTTTTTGCTTTTTCCCGCTCCTCTTAGCATGATAAAGAAGATTCAAAGAGAGTGAGGTGCCAGCTCCTTTCATTCAGTCAGTAGCTTAAAACATTTCTGGTATATGAATAACATGTTTTTCAATGGCAAAAATCAATGAATATTGTAAATGCACAAACAGTAATTTCTCCGCATTGCAAGGTGCAATTCTGAAATTTTTTGCTTTTTCCTGCTCCTCTTAGCATGATAAAGAAGATTCAAAGAGAGTGAGATGCCAGCTCCTTTCATTCAGTCAGTAGCTTCAATCATTTCTGGACGTTTTTCAATGGCAAAAATCAATGAATATTGTAAATGCACAAACAGTAATTTCTCCGCATTGCAAGGTGCAATTCTGAAATTTTTTGCTTTTTCCTGCTCCTCTTAGCATGATAAAGAAGATTCAAAGAGAGTGAGATGCCAGCTACTTTCATTCAGTCAGTAGCTTCAATCATTTCTGGACGTTTTTCAATGGTAAAAATCAATGAATATTGTAAATGCACAAACAGTAATTTCTCCACATTGCAATGTGCAATTCTAAAATTTTTTGCTTTTTCCTGCTCCTCTTAGCATGATAAAGAAGATTCAAAGAGAGTGAGATGCCAGCTCCTTTCATTCAGTCAGTAGCTTCAAACATTTCTGGTATATGAATAACATGATGTTTTTCAATGGCAAAAATCAATGAATATTGTAAATGCACAAACAGTAATTTCTCCGCATTGCAAGGTGCAATTCTGAAATTTTTTGCTTTTTCCTGCTCCTCTTAGCATGATAAAGAAGATTCAAAGAGAGTGAGATGCCAACTCCTTTCATTCAGTCAGTAGCTTCAAACATTTCTGGTATATGAATAACATGATGTTTTTCAATGGCAAAAATCAATGAATATTGTAAATGCACAAACAGTAATTTCTCCGCATTGCAAGGTGCAATTCTGAAATTTTTTGCTTTTTCCTGCTCCTCTTAGCATGATAAAGAAGATTCAAAGAGAGTGAGATGCCAGCTCCTTTCATTCAGTCAGTAGCTTCAATCATTTCTGGACGTTTTTCAATGGCAAAAATCAATGAATATTGTAAATGCACAAACAGTAATTTCTCCGCATTGCAAGGTGCAATTCTGAAATTTTTTGCTTTTTCCTGCTCCTCTTAGCATGATAAAGAAGATTCAAAGAGAGTGAGATGCCAGCTCTTTTCATTCAGTCAGTACCTTCAATCATTTCTGGACGTTTTTCAATGGCAAAAATCAATGAATATTGTAAATGCACAAACAGTAATTTCTCCGTATTGCAAGGTGCAATTCTGAAATTTTTTGCTTTTTCCCGCTCCTCTTAGCATGATAAAGAAGATTCAAAGAGAGTGAGTTGCCAGCTCCTTTCATTCAGTCAGTAGCTTCTAACATTTCTGGTATATGAATAACATGTTTTTCAATGGCAAAAATCAATGAATATTGTAAATGCACAAACAGTAATTTCTCCGCATTGCAAGGTGCAATTCTGAAATTTTTTGCTTTTTCCTGCTCCTCTTAGCATGATAAAGAAGATTCAAAGAGAGTGAGATGCCAGCTCCTTTCATTCAGTCAGTAGCTTCAATCATTTCTGGACGTTTTTCAATGGCAAAAATCAATGAATATTGTAAATGCACAAACAGTAATTTCTCCGCATTGCAAGGTGCAATTCTGAAATTTTTTGCTTTTTCCTGCTCCTCTTAGCATGATAAAGAAGATTCAAAGAGAGTGAGATGCCAGCTCCTTTCAGTCAGTCAGTAGCTTCAATCATTTCTGGACGTTTTTCAATGGCAAAAATCAATGAATATTGTAAATGCACAAACAGTAATTTCTCCGCATTGCAAGGTGCAATTCTGAAATTTTTTGCTTTTTCCTGCTCCTCTTAGCATGATAAAGAAGATTCAAAGAGAGTGAGATGCCAGCTCCTTTCGTTCAGTCAGTAGCTTCAATCATTTCTGGACGTTTTTCAATGGCAAAAATCATTGAATATTATAAATGCACAAACAGTAATTTCTCCGCATTGCAAGGTGCAATTCTGAAATTTTTTACTTTTTCCTGCTCCTCTTAGCATGATAAAGAAGACTCAAAGAGAGTGAGATGCCAGCTCCTTTCATTCAGTCAGTAGCTTCAATCATTTCTGGTATATGAATAACATGATGTTTTTCAATGGCAAAAATCAATGAATATTGTAAATGCACAAACAGTAATTTCTCCGCATTGCAAGGTGCAATTCTGAAATTTTTTGCTTTTTCCTGCTCCTCTTAGCATGATAAAGAAGATTCAAAGAGAGTGAGATGCCAGCTCCTTTCATTCAGTCAGTAGCTTCAATCATTTCTGGACGTTTTTCAATGGCAAAAATCAATGAATATTGTAAATGCACAAACAGTAATTTCTCCGCATTGCAAGGTGCAATTCTGAAATTTTTTGCTTTTTCCTGCTCCTCTTAGCATGATAAAGAAGATTCAAAGAGTGTGAGATGCCAGCTCCTTTCATTCAGTCAGTACCTTCAATCATTTCTGGACGTTTTTCAATGGCAAAAATCAATGAATATTGTAAATGCACAAACAGTAATTTCTCCGCATTGCAAGGTGCAATTCTGAAATTTTTTGCTTTTTCCCGCTCCTCTTAGCATGATAAAGAAGATTCAAAGAGAGTGAGTTGCCAGCTCCTTTCATTCAGTCAGTAGCTTCTAACATTTCTGGTATATGAATAACATGTTTTTCAATGGCAAAAATCAATGAATATTGTAAATGCACAAACAGTAATTTCTCCGCATTGCAAGGTGCAATTCTGAAATTTTTTGCTTTTTCCTGCTCCTCTTAGCATGATAAAGAAGATTCAAAGAGAGTGAGATGCCAGCTCCTTTCATTCAGTCAGTAGCTTCAATCATTTCTGGACGTTTTTCAATGGCAAAAATCAATGAATATTGTAAATGCACAAACAGTAATTTCTCCGCATTGCAAGGTGCAATTCTGAAATTTTTTGCTTTTTCCTGCTCCTCTTAGCATGATAAAGAAGATTCAAAGAGAGTGAGATGCCAGCTCCTTTCATTCAGTCAGTAGCTTCAATCATTTCTGGACGTTTTTCAATGGCAAAAATCAATGAATATTGTAAATGCACAAACAGTAATTTCTCCGCATTGCAAGGTGCAATTCTGAAATTTTTTGCTTTTTCCTGCTCCTCTTAGCATGATAAAGAAGATTCAAAGAGAGTGAGATGCCAGCTCCTTTGATTCAGTCAGTAGCTTCAAACATTTCTGGTATATGAATAACA
This sequence comes from Phyllobates terribilis, assembly GCF_046119375.1. Lineage (NCBI taxonomy): Eukaryota > Metazoa > Chordata > Amphibia > Anura > Dendrobatidae > Phyllobates > Phyllobates terribilis. Next base: position 197,039 of record NW_027363392.1, read on the forward strand.
TGATGTTTTTCAATGGCAAAAATCAATGAATATTGTAAATGCACAAACAGTAATTTCTCCGCATTGCAAGGTGCAAGTCTGAAATTTTTTGCTTTTTCCTGCTCCTCTTAGCATGATAAAGAAGATTCAAAGAGAGTGAGATGCCAGCTACTTTCATTCAGTCAGTAGCTTCAATCATTTCTGGACGTTTTTCAATGGTAAAAATGAATGAATATTGTAAATGCACAAACAGTAATTTCTCCACATTGCAAGGTGCAATTCTGAAATTTTTTGCTTTTTCCTGCTCCTCTTAGCATGATAAAGAAGATTCAAAGAGAGTGAGATGCCAGCTCCTTTCATTCAGTCAGTAGCTTCAAACATTTCTGGTATATGAATAACATGATGTTTTTCAATGGCAAAAATCAATGAATATTGTAAATGCACAAACAGTAATTTCTCCGCATTGCAAGGTGCAAGTCTGAAATTTTTTGCTTTTTCCTGCTCCTCTTAGCATGATAAAGAAGATTCAGAGAGAGTGAGATGCCAGCTACTTTCATTCAGTCAGTAGCTTCAATCATTTCTGGACGTTTTTCAATGGCAAAAATCAATGAATATTGTAAATGCACAAACAGTAATTTCTCCACATTGCAAGGTGCAATTCTGAAATTTTTTTCTTTTTCCTGCTCCTCTTAGCATGATAAAGAAGATTCAAAGAGAGTGAGATGCCAGCTCCTTTCATTCAGTCAGTAGCTTCAAACATTTCTGGTATATGAATAACATGATGTTTTTCAAAGGCAAAAATCAATGAATATTGTAAATGCACAAACAGTAATTTCTCCACATTGCAAGGTGCAATTCTGAAATTTTTTGCTTTTTCGTGCTCCTCTTAGCATGATAAAGAAGATTCAAAGAGAGTGAGATGCCAGCTCCTTTCATTCAGTCAGTAGCTTCAAACATTTCTGGTATATGAATAACATGATGTTTTTCAATGGCAAAAATCAATGAATATTGTAAATGCACAAACAGTAATTTCTCCGCATTGCAAGGTGCAATTCTGAAATTTTTTGCTTTTTCCTGCTCCTCTTAGCATGATAAAGAAGATTCAAAGAGAGTGAGATGCCAGCTCCTTTCATTCAGTCAGTAGCTTCAATCATTTCTGGACGTTTTTCAATGGCAAAAATCAATGAATATTGTAAATGCACAAACAGTAATTTCTCCGCATTGCAAGGTGCAATTCTGAAATTTTTTGCTTTTTCCTGCTCCTCTTAGCATGATAAAGAAGATTCAAAGAGAGTGAGATGTCAGCTCCTTTCATTCAGTCAGTAGCTTCAAACATTTCTGGTATATGAATAACATGATGTTTTTCAATGGCAAAAATCAATGAATATTGTAAATGCACAAACAGTAATTTCTCCGCATTGCAAGGTGCAATTCTGAAATTTTTTGCTTTTTCCTGCTCCTCTTAGCATGATAAAGAAGATTCAAAGAGAGTGAGATGCCAGCTCCTTTCATTCAGTCAGTAGCTTCAATCATTTCTGGACGTTTTTCAATGGCAAAAATCAATGAATATTGTAAATGCACAAACAGTAATTTCTCCGCATTGCAAGGTGCAATTCTGAAATTTTTTGCTTTTTCCTGCTCCTCTTAGCATGATAAAGAAGATTCAAAGAGAGTGAGATGCCAGCTCCTTTCATTCAGTCAGTAGCTTCAATCATTTCTGGTATATGAATAACATGATGTTTTTCAATGGCAAAAATCAATGAATATTGTAAATGCACAAACAGTAATTTCTCCGCATTGCAAGGTGCAATTCTGAAATTTTTTGCTTTTTCCTGCTCCTCTTAGCATGATAAAGAAGATTCAAAGAGAGTGAGATGCCAGCTCCTTTCATTCAGTCAGTAGCTTCAATCATTTCTGGACGTTTTTCAATGGCAAAAATCAATGAATATTGTAAATGCACAAACAGTAATTTCTCCGCATTGCAAGGTGCAATTCTGAAATTTTTTGCTTTTTCCTGCTCCTCTTAGCATGATAAAGAAGATTCAAAGAGAGTGAGATGCCAGCTCCTTTCATTCAGTCAGTACCTTCAATCATTTCTGGACGTTTTTCAATGGCAAAAATCAATGAATATTGTAAATGCACAAACAGTAATTTCTCCGCATTGCAAGGTGCAATTCTGAAATTTTTTGCTTTTTCCCGCTCCTCTTAGCATGATAAAGAAGATTCAAAGAGAGTGAGTTGCCAGCTCCTTTCATTCAGTCAGTAGCTTCTAACATTTCTGGTATATGAATAACATGTTTTTCAATGGCAAAAATCAATGAATATTGTAAATGCACAAACAGTAATTTCTCCGCATTGCAAGGTGCAATTCTGAAATTTTTTGCTTTTTCCTGCTCCTCTTAGCATGATAAAGAAGATTCAAAGAGAGTGAGATGCCAGCTCCTTTCATTCAGTCAGTAGCTTCAATCATTTCTGGACGTTTTTCAATGGCAAAAATCAATGAATATTGTAAATGCACAAACCGTAATTTCTCCGCATTGCAAGGTGCAATTCTGAAATTTTTTGCTTTTTCCTGCTCCACTTAGCATGATAAAGAAGATTCAAAGAGAGTGAGATGCCAGCTCCTTTCATTCAGTCAGTAGCTTCAATCATTTCTGGACGTTTTTCAATGGCAAAAATCAATGAATATTGTAAATGCACAAACAGTAATTTCTCCGCATTGCAAGGTGCAATTCTGAAATTTTTTGCTTTTTCCTGCTCCTCTTAGCATGATAAAGAAGATTCAAAGAGAGTGAGATGCCAGCTCCTTTGATTCAGTCAGTAGCTTCAAACATTTCTGGTATATGAATAACATGATGTTTTTCAATGGCAAAAATCAATGAATATTGTAAATGCACAAACAGTAATTTCTCCGCATTGCAAGGTGCAAGTCTGAAATTTTTTGCTTTTTCCTGCTCCTCTTAGCATGATAAAGAAGATTCAAAGAGAGTGAGATGCCAGCTACTTTCATTCAGTCAGTAGCTTCAATCATTTCTGGACGTTTTTCAATGGTAAAAATCAATGAATATTGTAAATGCACAAACAGTAATTTCTCCACATTGCAAGGTGCAATTCTGAAATTTTTTGCTTTTTCCTGCTCCTCTTAGCATGATAAAGAAGATTCAAAGAGAGTGAGATGCCAGCTCCTTTCATTCAGTCAGTAGCTTCAATCATTTCTGGACGTTTTTCAATGGCAAAAATCAATGAATATTGTAAATGCACAAACAGTAATTTCTCCGCATTGCAAGGTGCAAGTCTGAAATTTTTTGCTTTTTCCTGCTCCTCTTAGCATGATAAAGAAGATTCAAAGAGAGTGAGATGCCAGCTACTTTCATTCAGTCAGTAGCTTCAATCATTTCTGGACGTTTTTCAATGGTAAAAATCAATGAATATTGTAAATGCACAAACAGAAATTTCTCCATATTGCAAGGTGCAATTCTGAAATTTTTTGCTTTTTCCTGCTCCTCTTAGCATGATAAAGAAGATTCAAAGAGAGTGAGATGCCAGCTCCTTTCATTCAGTCAGTAGCTTCAAAGATTTCTGGTATATGAATAACATGATGTTTTTCAATGGCAAAAATCAATGAATTTTGTAAATGCACAAACAGTAATTTCTCCGCATTGCAAGGTGCAAGTCTGAAATTTTTTGCTTTTTCCTGCTCCTCTTAGCATGATAAAGAAGATTCAAAGAGAGTGAGATGCCAGCTACTTTCATTCAGTCAGTAGCTTCAATCATTTCTGGACGTTTTTCAATGGTAAAAATCAATGAATATTGTAAATGCACAAACAGTAATTTCTCCACATTGCAAGGTGCAATTCTGAAATTTTTTGCTTTTTCCTGCTCCTCTTAGCATGATAAAGAAGATTCAAAGAGAGTGAGATGCCAGCTCCTTTCATTCAGTCAGTAGCTTCAAACATTTCTGGTATATGAATAACATGATGTTTTTCAAAGGCAAAAATCAATGAATATTGTTAATGCACAAACAGTAATTTCTCCACATTGCATGGTGCAATTCTGAAATTTTTTGCTTTTTCCTGCTCCTCTTAGCATGATAAAGAAGATTCAAAGAGAGTGAGATGCCAGCTCCTTTCATTCAGTCAGTAGCTTCAAACATTTCTGGTATATGAATAACATGATGTTTTTCAATGGCAAAAATCAATGAATATTGTAAATGCACAAACAGTAATTTCTCCGCATTGCAAGGTGCAATTCTGAAATTTTTTGCTTTTTCCTGCTCCTCTTAGCATGATAAAGAAGATTCAAAGAGAGTGAGATGCCAGCTCCTTTCATTCAGTCAGTAGCTTCAATCATTTCTGGACGGTTTTCAATGGCAAAAATCAATGAATATTGTAAATGCACAAACAGTAATTTCTCCACATTGCAAGGTGCAATTCTGAAATTTTTTGCTTTTTCCTGCTCCTCTTAGCATGATAAAGAAGATTCAAAGAGAGTGAGATGTCAGCTCCTTTCATTCAGTCAGTAGCTTCAAACATTTCTGGTATATGAATAACATGATGTTTTTCAATGGCAAAAATCAATGAATATTGTAAATGCACAAACAGTAATTTCTCCGCATTGCAAGGTGCAATTCTGAAATTTTTTGCTTTTTCCTGCTCCTCTTAGCATGATAAAGAAGATTCAAAGAGAGTGAGATGCCAGCTCCTTTCATTCAGTCAGTAGCTTCAATCATTTCTGGACGTTTTTCAATGGCAAAAATCAATGAATATTGTAAATGCACAAACAGTAATTTCTCCGCATTGCAAGGTGCAATTCTGAAATTTTTTGCTTTTTCCTGCTCCTCTTAGCATGATAAAGAAGATTCAAAGAGAGTGAGATGCCAGCTCCTTTCGTTCAGTCAGTAGCTTCAATCATTTCTGGACGTTTTTCAATGGCAAAAATCATTGAATATTATAAATGCACAAACAGTAATTTCTCCGCATTGCAAGGTGCAATTCTGAAATTTTTTACTTTTTCCTGCTCCTCTTAGCATGATAAAGAAGATTCAAAGAGAGTGAGATGCCAGCTCCTTTCATTCAGTCAGTAGCTTCAATCATTTCTGGTATATGAATAACATGATGTTTTTCAATGGCAAAAATCAATGAATATTGTAAATGCACAAACAGTAATTTCTCCGCATTGCAAGGTGCAATTCTGAAATTTTTTGCTTTTTCCTGCTCCTCTTAGCATGATAAAGAAGATTCAAAGAGAGTGAGATGCCAGCTCCTTTCATTCAGTCAGTAGCTTCAATCATTTCTGGACGTTTTTCAATGGCAAAAATCAATGAATATTGTAAATGCACAAACAGTAATTTCTCCGCATTGCAAGGTGCAATTCTGAAATTTTTTGCTTTTTCCTGCTCCTCTTAGCATGATAAAGAAGATTCAAAGAGAGTGAGATGCCAGCTCCTTTCATTCAGTCAGTACCTTCAATCATTTCTGGACGTTTTTCAATGGCAAAAATCAATGAATATTGTAAATGCACAAACAGTAATTTCTCCGCATTGCAAGGTGCAATTCTGAAATTTTTTGCTTTTTCCCGCTCCTCTTAGCATGATAAAGAAGATTCAAAGAGAGTGAGTTGCCAGCTCCTTTCATTCAGTCAGTAGCTTCTAACATTTCTGGTATATGAATAACATGTTTTTCAATGGCAAAAATCAATGAATATTGTAAATGCACAAACAGTAATTTCTCCGCATTGCAAGGTGCAATTCTGAAATTTTTTGCTTTTTCCTGCTCCTCTTAGCATGATAAAGAAGATTCAAAGAGAGTGAGATGCCAGCTCCTTTCATTCAGTCAGTAGCTTCAATCATTTCTGGACGTTTTTCAATGGCAAAAATCAATGAATATTGTAAATGCACAAACAGTAATTTCTCCGCATTGCAAGGTGCAATTCTGAAATTTTTTGCTTTTTCCTGCTCCTCTTAGCATGATAAAGAAGATTCAAAGAGAGTGAGATGCCAGCTCCTTTCATTCAGTCAGTAGCTTCAATCATTTCTGGACGTTTTTCAATGGCAAAAATCAATGAATATTGTAAATGCACAAACAGTAATTTCTCCGCATTGCAAGGTGCAATTCTGAAATTTTTTGCTTTTTCCTGCTCCTCTTAGCATGATAAAGAAGATTCAAAGAGAGTGAGATGCCAGCTCCTTTGATTCAGTCAGTAGCTTCAAACATTTCTGGTATATGAATAACATGATGTTTTTCAATGGCAAAAATCAATGAATATTGTAAATGCACAAACAGTAATTTCTCCGCATTGCAAGGTGCAAGTCTGAAATTTTTTGCTTTTTCCTGCTCCTCTTAGCATGATAAAGAAGATTCAAAGAGAGTGAGATGCCAGCTACTTTCATTCAGTCAGTAGCTTCAATCATTTCTGGACGTTTTTCAATGGTAAAAATGAATGAATATTGTAAATGCACAAACAGTAATTTCTCCACATTGCAAGGTGCAATTCTGAAATTTTTTGCTTTTTCCTGCTCCTCTTAGCATGATAAAGAAGATTCAAAGAGAGTGAGATGCCAGCTCCTTTCATTCAGTCAGTAGCTTCAAACATTTCTGGTATATGAATAACATGATGTTTTTCAATGGCAAAAATCAATGAATATTGTAAATGCACAAACAGTAATTTCTCCGCATTGCAAGGTGCAAGTCTGAAATTTTTTGCTTTTTCCTGCTCCTCTTAGCATGATAAAGAAGATTCAGAGAGAGTGAGATGCCAGCTACTTTCATTCAGTCAGTAGCTTCAATCATTTCTGGACGTTTTTCAATGGCAAAAATCAATGAATATTGTAAATGCACAAACAGTAATTTCTCCACATTGCAAGGTGCAATTCTGAAATTTTTTTCTTTTTCCTGCTCCTCTTAGCATGATAAAGAAGATTCAAAGAGAGTGAGATGCCAGCTCCTTTCATTCAGTCAGTAGCTTCAAACATTTCTGGTATATGAATAACATGATGTTTTTCAAAGGCAAAAATCAATGAATATTGTAAATGCACAAACAGTAATTTCTCCACATTGCAAGGTGCAATTCTGAAATTTTTTGCTTTTTCGTGCTCCTCTTAGCATGATAAAGAAGATTCAAAGAGAGTGAGATGCCAGCTCCTTTCATTCAGTCAGTAGCTTCAAACATTTCTGGTATATGAATAACATGATGTTTTTCAATGGCAAAAATCAATGAATATTGTAAATGCACAAACAGTAATTTCTCCGCATTGCAAGGTGCAATTCTGAAATTTTTTGCTTTTTCCTGCTCCTCTTAGCATGATAAAGAAGATTCAAAGAGAGTGAGATGCCAGCTCCTTTCATTCAGTCAGTAGCTTCAATCATTTCTGGACGTTTTTCAATGGCAAAAATCAATGAATATTGTAAATGCACAAACAGTAATTTCTCCGCATTGCAAGGTGCAATTCTGAAATTTTTTGCTTTTTCCTGCTCCTCTTAGCATGATAAAGAAGATTCAAAGAGAGTGAGATGTCAGCTCCTTTCATTCAGTCAGTAGCTTCAAACATTTCTGGTATATGAATAACATGATGTTTTTCAATGGCAAAAATCAATGAATATTGTAAATGCACAAACAGTAATTTCTCCGCATTGCAAGGTGCAATTCTGAAATTTTTTGCTTTTTCCTGCTCCTCTTAGCATGATAAAGAAGATTCAAAGAGAGTGAGATGCCAGCTCCTTTCATTCAGTCAGTAGCTTCAATCATTTCTGGACGTTTTTCAATGGCAAAAATCAATGAATATTGTAAATGCACAAACAGTAATTTCTCCGCATTGCAAGGTGCAATTCTGAAATTTTTTGCTTTTTCCTGCTCCTCTTAGCATGATAAAGAAGATTCAAAGAGAGTGAGATGCCAGCTCCTTTCATTCAGTCAGTAGCTTCAATCATTTCTGGTATATGAATAACATGATGTTTTTCAATGGCAAAAATCAATGAATATTGTAAATGCACAAACAGTAATTTCTCCGCATTGCAAGGTGCAATTCTGAAATTTTTTGCTTTTTCCTGCTCCTCTTAGCATGATAAAGAAGATTCAAAGAGAGTGAGATGCCAGCTCCTTTCATTCAGTCAGTAGCTTCAATCATTTCTGGACGTTTTTCAATGGCAAAAATCAATGAATATTGTAAATGCACAAACAGTAATTTCTCCGCATTGCAAGGTGCAATTCTGAAATTTTTTGCTTTTTCCTGCTCCTCTTAGCATGATAAAGAAGATTCAAAGAGAGTGAGATGCCAGCTCCTTTCATTCAGTCAGTAGCTTCAATCATTTCTGGACGTTTTTCAATGGCAAAAATCAATGAATATTGTAAATGCACAAACCGTAATTTCTCCGCATTGCAAGGTGCAATTCTGAAATTTTTTGCTTTTTCCTGCTCCACTTAGCATGATAAAGAAGATTCAAAGAGAGTGAGATGCCAGCTCCTTTCATTCAGTCAGTAGCTTCAATCATTTCTGGACGTTTTTCAATGGCAAAAATCAATGAATATTGTAAATGCACAAACAGTAATTTCTCCGCATTGCAAGGTGCAATTCTGAAATTTTTTGCTTTTTCCTGCTCCTCTTAGCATGATAAAGAAGATTCAAAGAGAGTGAGATGCCAGCTCCTTTGATTCAGTCAGTAGCTTCAAACATTTCTGGTATATGAATAACATGATGTTTTTCAATGGCAAAAATCAATGAATATTGTAAATGCACAAACAGTAATTTCTCCGCATTGCAAGGTGCAAGTCTGAAATTTTTTGCTTTTTCCTGCTCCTCTTAGCATGATAAAGAAGATTCAAAGAGAGTGAGATGCCAGCTACTTTCATTCAGTCAGTAGCTTCAATCATTTCTGGACGTTTTTCAATGGTAAAAATCAATGAATATTGTAAATGCACAAACAGTAATTTCTCCACATTGCAAGGTGCAATTCTGAAATTTTTTGCTTTTTCCTGCTCCTCTTAGCATGATAAAGAAGATTCAAAGAGAGTGAGATGCCAGCTCCTTTCATTCAGTCAGTAGCTTCAATCATTTCTGGACGTTTTTCAATGGCAAAAATCAATGAATATTGTAAATGCACAAACAGTAATTTCTCCGCATTGCAAGGTGCAAGTCTGAAATTTTTTGCTTTTTCCTGCTCCTCTTAGCATGATAAAGAAGATTCAGAGAGAGTGAGATGCCAGCTACTTTCATTCAGTCAGTAGCTTCAATCATTTCTGGACGTTTTTCAATGGTAAAAATCAATGAATATTGTAAATGCACAAACAGTAATTTCTCCACATTGCAAGGTGCAATTCTGAAATTTTTTGCTTTTTCCTGCTCCTCTTAGCATGATAAAGAAGATTCAAAGAGAGTGAGATGCCAGCTCCTTTCATTCAGTCAGTAGCTTCAAACATTTCTGGTATATGAATAACATGATGTTTTTCAAAGGCAAAAATCAATGAATATTGTAAATGCACAAACAGTAATTTCTCCACATTGCAAGGTGCAATTCTGAAATTTTTTGCTTTTTCGTGCTCCTCTTAGCATGATAAAGAAGATTCAAAGAGAGTGAGATGCCAGCTCCTTTCATTCAGTCAGTAGCTTCAAACATTTCTGGTATATGAATAACATGATGTTTTTCAATGGCAAAAATCAATGAATATTGTAAATGCACAAACAGTAATTTCTCCGCATTGCAAGGTGCAATTCTGAAATTTTTTGCTTTTTCCTGCTCCTCTTAGCATGATAAAGAAGATTCAAAGAGAGTGAGATGCTAGCTCCTTTCATTCAGTCAGTAGCTTCAATCATTTCTGGACGTTTTTCAATGGCAAAAATCAATGAATATTGTAAATGCACAAACAGTAATTTCTCCGCATTGCAAGGTGCAATTCTGAAATTTTTTGCTTTTTCCTGCTCCTCTTAGCATGATAAAGAAGATTCAAAGAGAGTGAGATGTCAGCTCCTTTCATTCAGTCAGTAGCTTCAAACATTTCTGGTATATGAATAACATGATGTTTTTCAATGGCAAAAATCAATGAATATTGTAAATGCACAAACAGTAATTTCTCCGCATTGCAAGGTGCAATTCTGAAATTTTTTGCTTTTTCCTGCTCCTCTTAGCATGATAAAGAAGATTCAAAGAGAGTGAGATGCCAGCTCCTTTCATTCAGTCAGTAGCTTCAATCACTTCTGGACGTTTTTCAATGGCAAAAATCAATGAATATTGTAAATGCACCAACAGTAATTTCTCCGCATTGCAAGATGCAATTCTGAAATTTTTTGCTTTTTCCTGCTCCTCTTAGCATGATAAAGAAGATTCAAAGAGAGTGAGATGCCAGCTCCTTTCATTCAGTCAGTAGCTTCAAACATTTCTGGTATATGAATAACATGATGTTTTTCAAAGGCAAAAATCAATGAATATTGTAAATGCACAAACAGTAATTTCTCCACATTGCAAGGTGCAATTCTGAAATTTTTTGCTTTTTCGTGCTCCTCTTAGCATGATAAAGAAGATTCAAAGAGAGTGAGATGCCAGCTCCTTTCATTCAGTCAGTAGCTTCAAACATTTCTGGTATATGAATAACATGATGTTTTTCAATGGCAAAAATCAATGAATATTGTAAATGCACAAACAGTAATTTCTCCGCATTGCAAGGTGCAATTCTGAAATTTTTTGCTTTTTCCTGCTCCTCTTAGCATGATAAAGAAGATTCAAAGAGAGTGAGATGCCAGCTCCTTTCATTCAGTCAGTAGCTTCAATCATTTCTGGACGTTTTTCAATGGCAAAAATCAATGAATATTGTAAATGCACAAACAGTAATTTCTCCGCATTGCAAGGTGCAATTCTGAAATTTTTTGCTTTTTCCTGCTCCTCTTAGCATGGTAAAGAAGATTCAAAGAGAGTGAGATGTCAGCTCCTTTCATTCAGTCAGTAGCTTCAAACATTTCTGGTATATGAATAACATGATGTTTTTCAATGGCAAAAATCAATGAATATTGTAAATGCACAAACAGTAATTTCTCCGCATTGCAAGGTGCAATTCTGAAATTTTTTGCTTTTTCCTGCTCCTCTTAGCATGATAAAGAAGATTCAAAGAGAGTGAGATGCCAGCTCCTTTCATTCAGTCAGTAGCTTCAATCATTTCTGGACGTTTTTCAATGGCAAAAATCAATGAATATTGTAAATGCACAAACAGTAATTTCTCCGCATTGCAAGGAGCAATTCTGAAATTTTTTGCTTTTTCCTGCTCCTCTTAGCATGATAAAGAAGATTCAAAGAGAGTGAGATGCCAGCTCCTTTCGTTCAGTCAGTAGCTTCAATCATTTCTGGACGTTTTTCAATGGCAAAAATCATTGAATATTATAAATGCACAAACAGTAATTTCTCCGCATTGCAAGGTGCAATTCTGAAATTTTTTACTTTTTCCTGCTCCTCTTAGCATGATAAAGAAGATTCAAAGAGAGTGAGATGCCAGCTCCTTTCATTCAGTCAGTAGCTTCAATCATTTCTGGTATATGAATAACATGATGTTTTTCAATGGCAAAAATCAATGAATATTGTAAATGCACAAACAGTAATTTCTCCGCATTGCAAGGTGCAATTCTGAAATTTTTTGCTTTTTCCTGCTCCTCTTAGCATGATAAAGAAGATTCAAAGAGAGTGAGATGCCAGCTCCTTTCATTCAGTCAGTAGCTTCAATCATTTCTGGACGTTTTTCAATGGCAAAAATCAATGAATATTGTAAATGCACAAACAGTAATTTCTCCGCATTGCAAGGTGCAATTCTGAAATTTTTTGCTTTTTCCTGCTCCTCTTAGCATGATAAACAAGATTCAAAGAGAGTGAGATGCCAGCTCCTTTCATTCAGTCAGTAGCTTCAATCATTTCTGGACGTTTTTCAATGGCAAAAATCAATGAATATTGTAAATGCACAAACAGTAATTTCTCCGCATTGCAAGGTGCAATTCTGAATTTTTTTGCTTTTTCCTGCTCCTCTTAGCATGATAAAGAAGATTCAAAGAGAGTGAGATGCCAGCTCCTTTCAATCAGTCAGTAGCTTCAAACATTTCTGGTATATGAATAACATGATGTTTTTCAATGGCAAAAATCAATGAATATTGTAAATGCACAAACAGTAATTTCTCCGCATTGCAAGGTGCAATTCTGAAATTTTTTGCTTTTTCCTGCTCCTCTTAGCATGATAAAGAAGATTCAAAGAGAGTGAGATGCCAGCTCCTTTCATTCAGTCAGTAGCTTCAAACATTTCTGGTATATGAATAACATGATGTTTTTCAATGGCAAAAATCAATGAATATTGTAAATGCACAAACAGTAATTTCTCCGCATTGCAAGGTGCAAGTCTGAAATTTTTTGCTTTTTCCTGCTCCTCTTAGCATGATAAAGAAGATTCAAAGAGAGTGAGATGCCAGCTACTTTCATTCAGTCAGTAGCTTCAATCATTTCTGGACGTTTTTCAATGGTAAAAATCAATGAATATTGTAAATGCACAAACAGTAATTTCTCCACATTGCAAGGTGCAATTCTGAAATTTTTTGCTTTTTCCTGCTCCTCTTAGCATGATAAAGAAGATTCAAAGAGAGTGAGATGCCAGCTCCTTTCATTCAGTCAGTAGCTTCAAACATTTCTGGTATATGAATAACATGATGTTTTTCAATGGCAAAAATCAATGAATATTGTAAATGCACAAACAGTAATTTCTCCGCATTGCAAGGTGCAATTCTGAAATTTTTTGCTTTTTCCTGCTCCTCTTAGCATGATAAAGAAGATTCAAAGAGAGTGAGATGTCAGCTCCTTTCATTCAGTCAGTAGCTTCAAACATTTCTGGTATATGAATAACATGATGTTTTTCAATGGCAAAAATCAATGAATATTGTAAATGCACAAACAGTAATTTCTCCGCATTGCAAGGTGCAATTCTGAAATTTTTTGCTTTTTCCTGCTCCTCTTAGCATGATAAAGAAGATTCAAAGAGAGTGAGATGCCAGCTCCTTTCGTTCAGTCAGTAGCTTCAATCATTTCTGGACGTTTTTCAATGGCAAAAATCATTGAATATTATAAATGCACAAACAGTAATTTCTCCGCATTGCAAGGTGCAATTCTGAAATTTTTTACTTTTTCCTGCTCCTCTTAGCATGATAAAGAAGATTCAAAGAGAGTGAGATGCCAGCTCCTTTCATTCAGTCAGTAGCTTCAATCATTTCTGGTATATGAATAACATGATGTTTTTCAATGGCAAAAATCAATGAATATTGTAAATGCACAAACAGTAATTTCTCCGCATTGCAAGGTGCAATTCTGAAATTTTTTGCTTTTTCCTGCTCCTCTTAGCATGATAAAGAAGATTCAAAGAGAGTGAGATGCCAGCTCCTTTCATTCAGTCAGTAGCTTCAATCATTTCTGGACGTTTTTCAATGGCAAAAATCAATGAATATTGTAAATGCACAAACAGTAATTTCTCCGCATTGCAAGGTGCAATTCTGAAATCTTTTGCTTTTTCCTGCTCCTCTTAGCATGATAAACAAGATTCAAAGAGAGTGAGATGCCAGCTCCTTTCATTCAGTCAGTAGCTTCAATCATTTCTGGACGTTTTTCAATGGTAAAAATCAATGAATATTGTAAATGCACAAACAGTAATTTCTCCACATTGCAAGGTGCAATTCTGAAATTTTTTGCTTTTTCCTGCTCCTCTTAGCATGATAAAGAAGATTCAAAGAGAGTGAGATGCCAGCTCCTTTCATTCAGTCAGTAGCTTCAAACATTTCTGGTATATGAATAACATGATGTTTTTCAAAGGCAAAAATCAATGAATATTGTTAATGCACAAACAGTAATTTCTCCACATTGCATGGTGCAATTCTGAAATTTTTTGCTTTTTCCTGCTCCTCTTAGCATGATAAAGAAGATTCAAAGAGAGTGAGATGCCAGCTCCTTTCATTCAGTCAGTAGCTTCAAACATTTCTGGTATATGAATAACATGATGTTTTTCAATGGCAAAAATCAATGAATATTGTAAATGCACAAACAGTAATTTCTCCGCATTGCAAGGTGCAATTCTGAAATTTTTTGCTTTTTCCTGCTCCTCTTAGCATGATAAAGAAGATTCAAAGAGAGTGAGATGCCAGCTCCTTTCATTCAGTCAGTAGCTTCAATCATTTCTGGACGGTTTTCAATGGCAAAAATCAATGAATATTGTAAATGCACAAACAGTAATTTCTCCACATTGCAAGGTGCAATTCTGAAATTTTTTGCTTTTTCCTGCTCCTCTTAGCATGATAAAGAAGATTCAAAGAGAGTGAGATGTCAGCTCCTTTCATTCAGTCAGTAGCTTCAAACATTTCTGGTATATGAATAACATGATGTTTTTCAATGGCAAAAATCAATGAATATTGTAAATGCACAAACAGTAATTTCTCCGCATTGCAAGGTGCAATTCTGAAATTTTTTGCTTTTTCCTGCTCCTCTTAGCATGATAAAGAAGATTCAAAGAGAGTGAGATGCCAGCTCCTTTCATTCAGTCAGTAGCTTCAATCATTTCTGGACGTTTTTCAATGGCAAAAATCAATGAATATTGTAAATGCACAAACAGTAATTTCTCCGCATTGCAAGGTGCAATTCTGAAATTTTTTGCTTTTTCCTGCTCCTCTTAGCATGATAAAGAAGATTCAAAGAGAGTGAGATGCCAGCTCCTTTCGTTCAGTCAGTAGCTTCAATCATTTCTGGACGTTTTTCAATGGCAAAAATCATTGAATATTATAAATGCACAAACAGTAATTTCTCCGCATTGCAAGGTGCAATTCTGAAATTTTTTACTTTTTCCTGCTCCTCTTAGCATGATAAAGAAGATTCAAAGAGAGTGAGATGCCAGCTCCTTTCATTCAGTCAGTAGCTTCAATCATTTCTGGTATATGAATAACATGATGTTTTTCAATGGCAAAAATCAATGAATATTGTAAATGCACAAACAGTAATTTCTCCGCATTGCAAGGTGCAATTCTGAAATTTTTTGCTTTTTCCTGCTCCTCTTAGCATGATAAAGAAGATTCAAAGAGAGTGAGATGCCAGCTCCTTTCATTCAGTCAGTAGCTTCAATCATTTCTGGACGTTTTTCAATGGCAAAAATCAATGAATATTGTAAATGCACAAACAGTAATTTCTCCGCATTGCAAGGTGCAATTCTGAAATTTTTTGCTTTTTCCTGCTCCTCTTAGCATGATAAAGAAGATTCAAAGAGAGTGAGATGCCAGCTCCTTTCATTCAGTCAGTACCTTCAATCATTTCTGGACGTTTTTCAATGGCAAAAATCAATGAATATTGTAAATGCACAAACAGTAATTTCTCCGCATTGCAAGGTGCAATTCTGAAATTTTTTGCTTTTTCCCGCTCCTCTTAGCATGATAAAGAAGATTCAAAGAGAGTGAGTTGCCAGCTCCTTTCATTCAGTCAGTAGCTTCTAACATTTCTGGTATATGAATAACATGTTTTTCAATGGCAAAAATCAATGAATATTGTAAATGCACAAACAGTAATTTCTCCGCATTGCAAGGTGCAATTCTGAAATTTTTTGCTTTTTCCTGCTCCTCTTAGCATGATAAAGAAGATTCAAAGAGAGTGAGATGCCAGCTCCTTTCATTCAGTCAGTAGCTTCAATCATTTCTGGACGTTTTTCAATGGCAAAAATCAATGAATATTGTAAATGCACAAACAGTAATTTCTCCGCATTGCAAGGTGCAATTCTGAAATTTTTTGCTTTTTCCTGCTCCTCTTAGCATGATAAAGAAGATTCAAAGAGAGTGAGATGCCAGCTCCTTTCATTCAGTCAGTAGCTTCAATCATTTCTGGACGTTTTTCAATGGCAAAAATCAATGAATATTGTAAATGCACAAACAGTAATTTCTCCGCATTGCAAGGTGCAATTCTGAAATTTTTTGCTTTTTCCTGCTCCTCTTAGCATGATAAAGAAGATTCAAAGAGAGTGAGATGCCAGCTCCTTTGATTCAGTCAGTAGCTTCAAACATTTCTGGTATATGAATAACATGATGTTTTTCAATGGCAAAAATCAATGAATATTGTAAATGCACAAACAGTAATTTCTCCGCATTGCAAGGTGCAAGTCTGAAATTTTTTGCTTTTTCCTGCTCCTCTTAGCATGATAAAGAAGATTCAAAGAGAGTGAGATGCCAGCTACTTTCATTCAGTCAGTAGCTTCAATCATTTCTGGACGTTTTTCAATGGTAAAAATGAATGAATATTGTAAATGCACAAACAGTAATTTCTCCACATTGCAAGGTGCAATTCTGAAATTTTTTGCTTTTTCCTGCTCCTCTTAGCATGATAAAGAAGATTCAAAGAGAGTGAGATGCCAGCTCCTTTCATTCAGTCAGTAGCTTCAAACATTTCTGGTATATGAATAACATGATGTTTTTCAATGGCAAAAATCAATGAATATTGTAAATGCACAAACAGTAATTTCTCCGCATTGCAAGGTGCAAGTCTGAAATTTTTTGCTTTTTCCTGCTCCTCTTAGCATGATAAAGAAGATTCAGAGAGAGTGAGATGCCAGCTACTTTCATTCAGTCAGTAGCTTCAATCATTTCTGGACGTTTTTCAATGGCAAAAATCAATGAATATTGTAAATGCACAAACAGTAATTTCTCCACATTGCAAGGTGCAATTCTGAAATTTTTTTCTTTTTCCTGCTCCTCTTAGCATGATAAAGAAGATTCAAAGAGAGTGAGATGCCAGCTCCTTTCATTCAGTCAGTAGCTTCAAACATTTCTGGTATATGAATAACATGATGTTTTTCAAAGGCAAAAATCAATGAATATTGTAAATGCACAAACAGTAATTTCTCCACATTGCAAGGTGCAATTCTGAAATTTTTTGCTTTTTCGTGCTCCTCTTAGCATGATAAAGAAGATTCAAAGAGAGTGAGATGCCAGCTCCTTTCATTCAGTCAGTAGCTTCAAACATTTCTGGTATATGAATAACATGATGTTTTTCAATGGCAAAAATCAATGAATATTGTAAATGCACAAACAGTAATTTCTCCGCATTGCAAGGTGCAATTCTGAAATTTTTTGCTTTTTCCTGCTCCTCTTAGCATGATAAAGAAGATTCAAAGAGAGTGAGATGCCAGCTCCTTTCATTCAGTCAGTAGCTTCAATCATTTCTGGACGTTTTTCAATGGCAAAAATCAATGAATATTGTAAATGCACAAACAGTAATTTCTCCGCATTGCAAGGTGCAATTCTGAAATTTTTTGCTTTTTCCTGCTCCTCTTAGCATGATAAAGAAGATTCAAAGAGAGTGAGATGTCAGCTCCTTTCATTCAGTCAGTAGCTTCAAACATTTCTGGTATATGAATAACATGATGTTTTTCAATGGCAAAAATCAATGAATATTGTAAATGCACAAACAGTAATTTCTCCGCATTGCAAGGTGCAATTCTGAAATTTTTTGCTTTTTCCTGCTCCTCTTAGCATGATAAAGAAGATTCAAAGAGAGTGAGATGCCAGCTCCTTTCATTCAGTCAGTAGCTTCAATCATTTCTGGACGTTTTTCAATGGCAAAAATCAATGAATATTGTAAATGCACAAACAGTAATTTCTCCGCATTGCAAGGTGCAATTCTGAAATTTTTTGCTTTTTCCTGCTCCTCTTAGCATGATAAAGAAGATTCAAAGAGAGTGAGATGCCAGCTCCTTTCATTCAGTCAGTAGCTTCAATCATTTCTGGTATATGAATAACATGATGTTTTTCAATGGCAAAAATCAATGAATATTGTAAATGCACAAACAGTAATTTCTCCGCATTGCAAGGTGCAATTCTGAAATTTTTTGCTTTTTCCTGCTCCTCTTAGCATGATAAAGAAGATTCAAAGAGAGTGAGATGCCAGCTCCTTTCATTCAGTCAGTAGCTTCAATCATTTCTGGACGTTTTTCAATGGCAAAAATCAATGAATATTGTAAATGCACAAACAGTAATTTCTCCGCATTGCAAGGTGCAATTCTGAAATTTTTTGCTTTTTCCTGCTCCTCTTAGCATGATAAAGAAGATTCAAAGAGAGTGAGATGCCAGCTCCTTTCATTCAGTCAGTAGCTTCAATCATTTCTGGACGTTTTTCAATGGCAAAAATCAATGAATATTGTAAATGCACAAACCGTAATTTCTCCGCATTGCAAGGTGCAATTCTGAAATTTTTTGCTTTTTCCTGCTCCACTTAGCATGATAAAGAAGATTCAAAGAGAGTGAGATGCCAGCTCCTTTCATTCAGTCAGTAGCTTCAATCATTTCTGGACGTTTTTCAATGGCAAAAATCAATGAATATTGTAAATGCACAAACAGTAATTTCTCCGCATTGCAAGGTGCAATTCTGAAATTTTTTGCTTTTTCCTGCTCCTCTTAGCATGATAAAGAAGATTCAAAGAGAGTGAGATGCCAGCTCCTTTGATTCAGTCAGTAGCTTCAAACATTTCTGGTATATGAATAACATGATGTTTTTCAATGGCAAAAATCAATGAATATTGTAAATGCACAAACAGTAATTTCTCCGCATTGCAAGGTGCAAGTCTGAAATTTTTTGCTTTTTCCTGCTCCTCTTAGCATGATAAAGAAGATTCAAAGAGAGTGAGATGCCAGCTACTTTCATTCAGTCAGTAGCTTCAATCATTTCTGGACGTTTTTCAATGGTAAAAATCAATGAATATTGTAAATGCACAAACAGTAATTTCTCCACATTGCAAGGTGCAATTCTGAAATTTTTTGCTTTTTCCTGCTCCTCTTAGCATGATAAAGAAGATTCAAAGAGAGTGAGATGCCAGCTCCTTTCATTCAGTCAGTAGCTTCAATCATTTCTGGACGTTTTTCAATGGCAAAAATCAATGAATATTGTAAATGCACAAACAGTAATTTCTCCGCATTGCAAGGTGCAAGTCTGAAATTTTTTGCTTTTTCCTGCTCCTCTTAGCATGATAAAGAAGATTCAGAGAGAGTGAGATGCCAGCTACTTTCATTCAGTCAGTAGCTTCAATCATTTCTGGACGTTTTTCAATGGTAAAAATCAATGAATATTGTAAATGCACAAACAGTAATTTCTCCACATTGCAAGGTGCAATTCTGAAATTTTTTGCTTTTTCCTGCTCCTCTTAGCATGATAAAGAAGATTCAAAGAGAGTGAGATGCCAGCTCCTTTCATTCAGTCAGTAGCTTCAAACATTTCTGGTATATGAATAACATGATGTTTTTCAAAGGCAAAAATCAATGAATATTGTAAATGCACAAACAGTAATTTCTCCACATTGCAAGGTGCAATTCTGAAATTTTTTGCTTTTTCGTGCTCCTCTTAGCATGATAAAGAAGATTCAAAGAGAGTGAGATGCCAGCTCCTTTCATTCAGTCAGTAGCTTCAAACATTTCTGGTATATGAATAACATGATGTTTTTCAATGGCAAAAATCAATGAATATTGTAAATGCACAAACAGTAATTTCTCCGCATTGCAAGGTGCAATTCTGAAATTTTTTGCTTTTTCCTGCTCCTCTTAGCATGATAAAGAAGATTCAAAGAGAGTGAGATGCTAGCTCCTTTCATTCAGTCAGTAGCTTCAATCATTTCTGGACGTTTTTCAATGGCAAAAATCAATGAATATTGTAAATGCACAAACAGTAATTTCTCCGCATTGCAAGGTGCAATTCTGAAATTTTTTGCTTTTTCCTGCTCCTCTTAGCATGATAAAGAAGATTCAAAGAGAGTGAGATGTCAGCTCCTTTCATTCAGTCAGTAGCTTCAAACATTTCTGGTATATGAATAACATGATGTTTTTCAATGGCAAAAATCAATGAATATTGTAAATGCACAAACAGTAATTTCTCCGCATTGCAAGGTGCAATTCTGAAATTTTTTGCTTTTTCCTGCTCCTCTTAGCATGATAAAGAAGATTCAAAGAGAGTGAGATGCCAGCTCCTTTCATTCAGTCAGTAGCTTCAATCACTTCTGGACGTTTTTCAATGGCAAAAATCAATGAATATTGTAAATGCACCAACAGTAATTTCTCCGCATTGCAAGATGCAATTCTGAAATTTTTTGCTTTTTCCTGCTCCTCTTAGCATGATAAAGAAGATTCAAAGAGAGTGAGATGCCAGCTCCTTTCATTCAGTCAGTAGCTTCAAACATTTCTGGTATATGAATAACATGATGTTTTTCAAAGGCAAAAATCAATGAATATTGTAAATGCACAAACAGTAATTTCTCCACATTGCAAGGTGCAATTCTGAAATTTTTTGCTTTTTCGTGCTCCTCTTAGCATGATAAAGAAGATTCAAAGAGAGTGAGATGCCAGCTCCTTTCATTCAGTCAGTAGCTTCAAACATTTCTGGTATATGAATAACATGATGTTTTTCAATGGCAAAAATCAATGAATATTGTAAATGCACAAACAGTAATTTCTCCGCATTGCAAGGTGCAATTCTGAAATTTTTTGCTTTTTCCTGCTCCTCTTAGCATGATAAAGAAGATTCAAAGAGAGTGAGATGCCAGCTCCTTTCATTCAGTCAGTAGCTTCAATCATTTCTGGACGTTTTTCAATGGCAAAAATCAATGAATATTGTAAATGCACAAACAGTAATTTCTCCGCATTGCAAGGTGCAATTCTGAAATTTTTTGCTTTTTCCTGCTCCTCTTAGCATGGTAAAGAAGATTCAAAGAGAGTGAGATGTCAGCTCCTTTCATTCAGTCAGTAGCTTCAAACATTTCTGGTATATGAATAACATGATGTTTTTCAATGGCAAAAATCAATGAATATTGTAAATGCACAAACAGTAATTTCTCCGCATTGCAAGGTGCAATTCTGAAATTTTTTGCTTTTTCCTGCTCCTCTTAGCATGATAAAGAAGATTCAAAGAGAGTGAGATGCCAGCTCCTTTCATTCAGTCAGTAGCTTCAATCATTTCTGGACGTTTTTCAATGGCAAAAATCAATGAATATTGTAAATGCACAAACAGTAATTTCTCCGCATTGCAAGGAGCAATTCTGAAATTTTTTGCTTTTTCCTGCTCCTCTTAGCATGATAAAGAAGATTCAAAGAGAGTGAGATGCCAGCTCCTTTCGTTCAGTCAGTAGCTTCAATCATTTCTGGACGTTTTTCAATGGCAAAAATCATTGAATATTATAAATGCACAAACAGTAATTTCTCCGCATTGCAAGGTGCAATTCTGAAATTTTTTACTTTTTCCTGCTCCTCTTAGCATGATAAAGAAGATTCAAAGAGAGTGAGATGCCAGCTCCTTTCATTCAGTCAGTAGCTTCAATCATTTCTGGTATATGAATAACATGATGTTTTTCAATGGCAAAAATCAATGAATATTGTAAATGCACAAACAGTAATTTCTCCGCATTGCAAGGTGCAATTCTGAAATTTTTTGCTTTTTCCTGCTCCTCTTAGCATGATAAAGAAGATTCAAAGAGAGTGAGATGCCAGCTCCTTTCATTCAGTCAGTAGCTTCAATCATTTCTGGACGTTTTTCAATGGCAAAAATCAATGAATATTGTAAATGCACAAACAGTAATTTCTCCGCATTGCAAGGTGCAATTCTGAAATTTTTTGCTTTTTCCTGCTCCTCTTAGCATGATAAACAAGATTCAAAGAGAGTGAGATGCCAGCTCCTTTCATTCAGTCAGTAGCTTCAATCATTTCTGGACGTTTTTCAATGGCAAAAATCAATGAATATTGTAAATGCACAAACAGTAATTTCTCCGCATTGCAAGGTGCAATTCTGAATTTTTTTGCTTTTTCCTGCTCCTCTTAGCATGATAAAGAAGATTCAAAGAGAGTGAGATGCCAGCTCCTTTCAATCAGTCAGTAGCTTCAAACATTTCTGGTATATGAATAACATGATGTTTTTCAATGGCAAAAATCAATGAATATTGTAAATGCACAAACAGTAATTTCTCCGCATTGCAAGGTGCAATTCTGAAATTTTTTGCTTTTTCCTGCTCCTCTTAGCATGATAAAGAAGATTCAAAGAGAGTGAGATGCCAGCTCCTTTCATTCAGTCAGTAGCTTCAAACATTTCTGGTATATGAATAACATGATGTTTTTCAATGGCAAAAATCAATGAATATTGTAAATGCACAAACAGTAATTTCTCCGCATTGCAAGGTGCAAGTCTGAAATTTTTTGCTTTTTCCTGCTCCTCTTAGCATGATAAAGAAGATTCAAAGAGAGTGAGATGCCAGCTACTTTCATTCAGTCAGTAGCTTCAATCATTTCTGGACGTTTTTCAATGGTAAAAATCAATGAATATTGTAAATGCACAAACAGTAATTTCTCCACATTGCAAGGTGCAATTCTGAAATTTTTTGCTTTTTCCTGCTCCTCTTAGCATGATAAAGAAGATTCAAAGAGAGTGAGATGCCAGCTCCTTTCATTCAGTCAGTAGCTTCAAACATTTCTGGTATATGAATAACATGATGTTTTTCAATGGCAAAAATCAATGAATATTGTAAATGCACAAACAGTAATTTCTCCGCATTGCAAGGTGCAATTCTGAAATTTTTTGCTTTTTCCTGCTCCTCTTAGCATGATAAAGAAGATTCAAAGAGAGTGAGATGTCAGCTCCTTTCATTCAGTCAGTAGCTTCAAACATTTCTGGTATATGAATAACATGATGTTTTTCAATGGCAAAAATCAATGAATATTGTAAATGCACAAACAGTAATTTCTCCGCATTGCAAGGTGCAATTCTGAAATTTTTTGCTTTTTCCTGCTCCTCTTAGCATGATAAAGAAGATTCAAAGAGAGTGAGATGCCAGCTCCTTTCGTTCAGTCAGTAGCTTCAATCATTTCTGGACGTTTTTCAATGGCAAAAATCATTGAATATTATAAATGCACAAACAGTAATTTCTCCGCATTGCAAGGTGCAATTCTGAAATTTTTTACTTTTTCCTGCTCCTCTTAGCATGATAAAGAAGATTCAAAGAGAGTGAGATGCCAGCTCCTTTCATTCAGTCAGTAGCTTCAATCATTTCTGGTATATGAATAACATGATGTTTTTCAATGGCAAAAATCAATGAATATTGTAAATGCACAAACAGTAATTTCTCCGCATTGCAAGGTGCAATTCTGAAATTTTTTGCTTTTTCCTGCTCCTCTTAGCATGATAAAGAAGATTCAAAGAGAGTGAGATGCCAGCTCCTTTCATTCAGTCAGTAGCTTCTATCATTTCTGGACGTTTTTCAATGGCAAAAATCAATGAATATTGTAAATGCACAAACAGTAATTTCTCCGCATTGCAAGGTGCAATTCTGAAATTTTTTGCTTTTTCCTGCTCCTCTTAGCATGATAAACAAGATTCAAAGAGAGTGAGATGCCAGCTCCTTTCATTCAGTCAGTAGCTTCAATCATTTCTGGACGTTTTTCAATGGCAAAAATCAATGAATATTGTAAATGCACAAACAGTAATTTCTCCGCATTGCAAGGTGCAATTCTGAAATTTTTTGCTTTTTCCTGCTCCTATTAGCATGATAAAGAAGATTCAAAGAGAGTGAGATGCCAGCTCCTTTCATTCAGTCAGTAGCTTCAAACATTTCTGGTATATGAATAACATGATGTTTTTCAATGGCAAAAATCAATGAATATTGTAAATGCACAAACAGTAATTTCTCCACATTGCAAGGTGCAATTCTGAAATTTTTTGCTTTTTCCTGCTCCTCTTAGCATGATAAAGAAGATTCAAAGAGAGTGAGATGCCAGCTCCTTTCATACAGTCAGTAGCTTCAAACATTTCTGGTATATGAATAACATGATGTTTTTCAATGGCAAAAATCAATGAATATTGTAAATGCACAAACAGTAATTTCTCCGCATTGCAAGGTGCAATTCTGAAATTTTTTGCTTTTTCCTGCTCCTCTTAGCTTGATAAAGAAGATTCAAAGAGAGTGAGATGCCAGCTCCTTTCATTCAGTCAGTAGCTTCAATCATTTCTGGATGTTTTTCAATGGCAAAAATCAATGAATATTGTAAATGCACAAACTGTAATTTCTCCGCATTGCAAGGTGCAATTCTGAAATTTTTTGCTTTTTCCTGCTCCTCTTAGCATGATAAAGAAGATTCAAAGAGAGTGAGATGCCAGCTCCTTTCATTCAGTCAGTAGCTTCAATCATTTCTGGACATTTTTCAATGGCAAAAATCAATGAATATTGTAAATGCACAAACAGTAATTTCTCCGCATTGCAAGGTGCAATTCTGAAATTTTTTGCTTTTTCCTGCTCCTCTTAGCATGATAAAGAAGATTCAAAGAGAGTGAGATGCCAGCTCCTTTCATACAGTCAGTAGCTTCAAACATTTCTGGTATATGAATAACATGATGTTTTTCAATGGCAAAAATCAATGAATATTGTAAATGCACAAACAGTAATTTCTCCGCATTGCAAGGTGCAATTCTGAAATTTTTTGCTTTTTCCTGCTCCTCTTAGCATGATAAAGAAGATTCAAAGAGAGTGAGATGCCAGCTCCTTTCATTCAGTCAGTACCTTCAATCATTTCTGAACGTTTTTCAATGGCAAAAATCAATGAATATTGTAAATGCACAAACAGTAATTTCTCCGCATTGCAAGGTGCAATTCTGAAATTTTTTGCTTTTTCCCGCTCCTCTTAGCATGATAAAGAAGATTCAAAGAGAGTGAGGTGCCAGCTCCTTTCATTCAGTCAGTAGCTTCAAACATTTCTGGTATATGAATAACATGTTTTTCAATGGCAAAAATCAATGAATATTGTAAATGCACAAACAGTAATTTCTCCGCATTGCAAGGTGCAATTCTGAAATTTTTTGCTTTTTCCTGCTCCTCTTAGCATGATAAAGAAGATTCAAAGAGAGTGAGATGCCAGCTACTTTCATTCAGTCAGTAGCTTCAATCATTTCTGGACGTTTTTCAATGGTAAAAATCAATGAATATTGTAAATGCACAAACAGTAATTTCTCCACATTGCAAGGTGCAATTCTGAAATTTTTTGCTTTTTCCTGCTCCTCTTAGCATGATAAAGAAGATTCAAAGAGAGTGAGATGCCAGCTCCTTTCATTCAGTCAGTAGCTTCAAACATTTCTGGTATATGAATAACATGATGTTTTTCAATGGCAAAAATCAATGAATATTGTAAATGCACAAACAGTAATTTCTCCGCATTACAAGGTGCAATTCTGAAATTTTTTGCTTTTTCCTGCTCCTCTTAGCATGATAAAGAAGATTCAAAGAGAGTGAGATACCAGCTCCTTTCATTCAGTCAGTAGCTTCAATCATTTCTGGATGTTTTTCAATGGCAAAAATCAATGAATATTGTAAATGCACAAACTGTAATTTCTCCGCATTGCAAGGTGCAATTCTGAAATTTTTTGCTTTTTCCTGCTCCTCTTAGCATGATAAAGAAGATTCAAAGAGAGTGAGATGCCAGCTCCTTTCATTCAGTCAGTAGCTTCAATCATTTCTGGACGTTTTTCAATGGCAAAAATCAATGAATATTGTAAATGCACAAACAGTAATTTCTCCGCATTGCAAGGTGCAATTCTGAAATTTTTTGCTTTTTCCTGCTCCTCTTAGCATGATAAAGAAGATTCAAAGAGAGTGAGATGCCAGCTCCTTTCATTCAGTCAGTACCTTCAATCATTTCTGGACGTTTTTCAATGGCAAAAATCAATGAATATTGTAAATGCACAAACAGTAATTTCTCCGCATTGCAAGGTGCAATTCTGAAATTTTTTGCTTTTTCCCGCTCCTCTTAGCATGATAAAGAAGATTCAAAGAGAGTGAGGTGCCAGCTCCTTTCATTCAGTCAGTAGCTTCAAACATTTCTGGTATATGAATAACATGTTTTTCAATGGCAAAAATCAATGAATATTGTAAATGCACAAACAGTAATTTCTCTACATTGCAAGGTGCAATTCTGAAATTTTTTGCTTTTTCCTGCTCCTCTTAGCATGATAAAGAAGATTCAAAGAGAGTGAGATGCCAGCTCCTTTCATTCAGTCAGTAGCTTCAATCATTTCTGGACGTTTTTCAATGGCAAAAATCAATGAATATTGTAAATGCACAAACAGTAATTTCTCCGCATTGCAAGGTGCAATTCTGAAATTTTTTGCTTTTTCCTGCTCCTCTTAGCATGATAAAGAAGATTCAAAGAGAGTGAGATGCCAGCTCCTTTCATTCAGTCAGTAGCTTCAATCATTTCTGGACGTTTTTCAATGGCAAAAATCAATGAATATTGTAAATGCACAAACAGTAATTTCTCCGCATTGCAAGGTGCAATTCTGAAATTTTTTGCTTTTTCCTGCTCCTCTTAGCATGATAAAGAAGATTCAAAGAGAGTGAGATGCCAGCTCCTTTCATTCAGTCAGTAGCTTCAAACATTTCTGGTATATGAATAACATGATGTTTTTCAATGGCAAAAATCAATGAATATTGTAAATGCACAAACAGTAATTTCTCCGCATTGCAAGGTGCAAGTCTGAAATTTTTTGCTTTTTCCTGCTCCTCTTAGCATGATAAAGAAGATTCAAAGAGAGTGAGATGCCAGCTACTTTCATTCAGTCAGTAGCTTCAATCATTTTTGTACGTTTTTCAATGGTAAAAATCAATGAATATTGTAAATGCACAAACAGTAATTTCTCCACATTGCAAGGTGCAATTCTAAAATTTTTTGCTTTTTCCTGCTCCTCTTAGCATGTTAAAGAAGATTCAAAGAGAGTGAGATGCCAGCTCCTTTCATTCAGTCAGTAGCTTCAAACATTTCTGGTATATGAATAACTTGATGTTTTTCAATGGCAAAAATCAATGAATATTGTAAATGCACAAACAGTAATTTCTCCGCATTGCAAGGTGCAATTCTGAAATTATTTGCTTTTTCCTGCTCCTCTTAGCATGATTCAAAGAGAGTGAGATGCCAGCTCCTTTCATTCAGTCAGTAGCTTCAATCATTTCTGGACGTTTTTTAATGGCAAAAATCAATGAATATTGTAAATGCACAAACAGTAATTTCTCCGCATTGCAAGGTGCAATTCTGAAATTTTTTGCTTTTTCCTGCTCCTCTTAGCTTGATAAAGAAGATTCAAAGAGAGTGAGATGTCAGCTCCTTTCATTCAGTCAGTAGCTTCAAACATTTCTGGTATATGAATAACATGATGTTTTTCAATGGCAAAAATCAATGAATATTGTAAATGCACAAACAGTAATTTCTCCGCATTGCAAGGTGCAATTCTGAAATTTTTTGCTTTTTCCTGCTCCTCTTAGCATGATAAAGAAGATTCAAAGAGAGTGAGATGCCAGCTCCTTTCATTCAGTCAGTAGCTTCAAACATTTCTGGTATATGAATAACATGATGTTTTTCAATGGCAAAAATCAATGAATATTGTAAATGCACAAACAGTAATTTCTCCGCATTGCAAGGTGCAAGTCTGAAATTTTTTTACTTTTTCCTGCTCCTCTTAGCATGATAAAGAAGATTCAAAGAGAGTGAGATGCCAGCTACTTTCATTCAGTCAGTAGCTTCAATCATTTCTGGACGTTTTTCAATGGTAAAAATCAATGAATATTGTAAATGCACAAACAGTAATTTCTCCACATTGCAAGGTGCAATTCTGAAATTTTTTGCTTTTTCCTGCTCCTCTTAGCATGATAAAGAAGATTCAAAGAGATTGAGATGCCAGCTCCTTTCATTCAGTCAGTAGCTTCAAACATTTCTTGTATATGAATAACATGATGTTTTTCAATGGCAAAAATCAATGAATATTGTAAATGCACAAACAGTAATTTCTCCGCATTGCAAGGTGCAATTCTGAAATTTTTTGCTTTTTCCTGCTCCTCTTAGCATGATAAAGAAGATTCAAAGAGAGTGAGATGCCAGCTCCTTTCATTCAGTCAGTAGCTTCAAACATTTCTGGTATATGAATAACATGATGTTTTTCAATGGCAAAAATCAATGAATATTGTAAATGCACAAACAGTAATTTCTCCGCATTGCAAGGTGCAAGTCTGAAATTTTTTGCTTTTTCCTGCTCCTCTTAGCATGATAAAGAAGATTCAAAGAGAGTGAGGTGCCAGCTACTTTCATTCAGTCAGTAGCTTCAATCATTTCTGGACGTTTTTCAATGGTAAAAATCAATGAATATTGTAAATGCACAAACAGTAATTTCTCCACATTGCAACGTGCAATTCTGAAATTTTTTGCTTTTTCCTGCTCCTCTTAGCATGATAAAGAAGATTCAAAGAGAGTGAGATGCCAGCTCCTTTCATTCAGTCAGTAGCTTCAAACATTTCTGGTATATAAATAACATGATGTTTTTCAATGGCAAAAATCAATGAATATTGTAAATGCACAAACAGTAATTTCTCCGCATTGCAAGGTGCAATTCTGAAATTTTTTGCTTTTTCCTGTTCCTCTTAGCATGATAAAGAAGATTCAAAGAGAGTGAGATGCCAGCTCCTTTCATTCAGTCAGTAGCTTCAATCATTTCTGGACGTTTCTCAATGGCAAAAATCAATGAATATTGTAAATGCACAAACTGTAATTTCTCCGCATTGCAAGGTGCAATTCTGAAATTTTTTGCTTTTTCCTGCTCCTCTTAGCATGATAAAGAAGATTCAAAGAGAGTGAGATGCCAGCTCCTTTCATTCAGTCAGTAGCTTCAATCATTTCTGGACGTTTTTCAATGGCAAAAATCATTGAATATTGTAAATGCACAAACAGTAATTTCTCCGCATTGCAAGGTGCAATTCTGAAATTTTTTGCTTTTTCCTGCTCCTCTTAGCATGATAAAGAAGATTCAAAGAGAGTGAGATGCCAGCTCCTTTCATTCAGTCAGTACCTTCAATCATTTCTGGACGTTTTTCAATGGCAAAAATCAATGAATATTGTAAATGCACAAACAGTAATTTCTCCGCATTGCAAGGTGCAATTCTGAAATTTTTTGCTTTTTCCCGCTCCTCTTAGCATGATAAAGAAGATTCAAAGAGAGTGAGGTGCCAGCTCCTTTCATTCAGTCAGTAGCTTCAAACATTTCTGGTATATGAATTACATGTTTTTCAATGGCAAAAATCAATGAATATTGTAAATGCACAAACAGTAATTTCTCCGCATTGCAAGGTGCAATTCTGAAATTTTTTGCTTTTTCCTGCTCCTCTTAGCATGATAAAGAAGATTCAAAGAGAGTGAGATGCCAGCTCCTTTCATTCAGTCGGTAGCTTCAATCATTTCTGGACGTTTTTCAATGGCAAAAATCAATGAATATTGTAAATGCACAAACAGTAATTTCTCCGCATTGCAAGGTGCAATTCTGAAATTTTTTGCTTTTTCCTGCTCCTCTTAGCATGATAAAGAAGATTCAAAGAGTGTGAGATGCCAGCTCCTTTCATTCAGTCAGTAGCTTCAATCATTTCTGGACGTTTTTCAATGGCAAAAATCAATGAATATTGTAAATGCACAAACAGTAATTTCTCCGCATTGCAAGGTGCAATTCTGAAATTTTTTGCTTTTTCCTGCTCCTCTTAGCATGATAAAGAAGATTCAAAGAGAGTGAGATGCCAGCTCCTTTCATTCAGTCAGTAGCTTCAAACATTTCTGGTATATGAATAACATGATGTTTTTCAATGGCAAAAATCAATGAATATTGTAAATGCACAAACAGTAATTTCTCCGCATTGCAAGGTGCAAGTCTGAAATTTTTTGCTTTTTCCTGCTCCTCTTAGCATGATAAAGAAGATTCATAGAGAGTGAGATGCCAGCTACTTTCATTCAGTCAGTAGCTTCAATCATTTCTGGACGTTTTTCAATGGTAAAAATCAATGAATATTGTAAATGCACAAACAGTAATTTCTCCACATTGCAAGGTGCAATTCTGAAATTTTTTGCTTTTTCCTGCTCCTCTTAGCATGATAAAGAAGATTCAAAGAGAGTGAGATGCCAGCTCCTTTCATTCAGTCAGTAGCTTCAAACATTTCTGGTATATGAATAACATGATGTTTTTCAATGGCAAAAATCAATGAATATTGTAAATGCACAAACAGTAATTTCTCCGCATTGCAAGGTGCAATTCTGAAATTTTTTGCTTTTTCCTGCTCCTCTTAGCATGATAAAGAAGATTCAAAGAGAGTGAGATGCCAGCTCCTTTCATTCAGTCAGTAGCTTCAATCATTTCTGGTATATGAATAACATGATGTTTTTCAATGGCAAAAATCAATGAATATTGTAAATGCACAAACAGTAATTTCTCCGCATTGCAAGGTGCAATTCTGAAATTTTTTGCTTTTTCCTGCTCCTCTTAGCATGATAAAGAAGATTCAAAGAGAGTGAGATGCCAGCTCCTTTCATTCAGTCAGTAGCTTCAATCATTTCTGGACGTTTTTCAATGGCAAAAATCAATGTATATTGTAAATGCACAAACAGTAATTTCTCCGCATTGCAAGGTGCAATTCTGAAATTTTTTGCTTTTTCCTGCTCCTCTTAGCATGATAAAGAAGATTCAAAGAGATTGAGATGCCAGCTCCTTTCATTCAGTCAGTAGCTTCAATCATTTCTGGACGTTTTTCAATGGCAAAAATCAATGAATATTGTAAATGCACAAACAGTAATTTCTCCGCATTGCAAGGTGCAATTCTGAAATTTTTTGCTTTTTCCTGCTCCTCTTAGCATGATAAAGAAGATTCAAAGAGAGTGAGATGCCAGCTCCTTTCATTCAGTCAGTAGCTTCAAACATTTCTGGTATATGAATAACATGATGTTTTTCAATGGCAAAAATCAATGAATTTTGTAAATGCACAAACAGCAATTTCTCCGCATTGCAAGGTGCAATTCTGAAATTTTTTGCTTTTTCCTGCTCCTCTTAGCATGATAAAGAAGATTCAAAGAGAGTGAGATGCCAGCTCCTTTCATTCAGTCAGTAGCTTCAATCATTTCTGGACGTTTTTCAATGGCAAAAATCAATGAATATTGTAAATGCACAAACAGTAATTTCTCCGCATTGCGAGGTGCAATTCTGAAATTTTTTGCTTTTTCCTGCTCCTCTTAGCATGATAAAGAAGATTCAAAGAGAGTGAGATGCCAGCTCCTTTCATTCAGTCAGTAGCTTCAATCATTTCTGGTATATGAATAACATGATGTTTTTCAATGGCAAAAATCAATGAATATTGTAAATGCACAAACAGTAATTTCTCCGCATTGCAAGGTGCAATTCTGAAATTTTTTGCTTTTTCCTGCTCCTCTTAGCATGATAAAGAAGATTCAAAGAGAGTGAGATGCCAGCTCCTTTCATTCAGTCAGTAGCTTCAATCATTTCTGGTTTATGAATAACATGATGTTTTTCAATGGCAAAAATCAATGAATATTGTAAATGCACAAACAGTAATTTATTCGCATTGCAAGGTGCAATTCTGAAATTTTTTGCTTTTTCCTGCTCCTCTTAGCATGATAAAGAAGATTCAAAGAGAGTGAGATGCCAGCTCCTTTCATTCAGTCAGTAGCTTCAAACATTTCTGGTATATGAATAACATGATGTTTTTCAATGGCAAAAATCAATGAATATTGTAAATGCACAAACAGTAATTTCTCCGCATTGCAAGGTGCAATTCTGAAATTTTTTGCCTTTTCCTGCTCCTCTTAGCATGATAAAGAAGATTCAAAGAGAGTGAGATGCCAGCTCCTTTCATTCAGTCAGTAGCTTCAATCATTTCTGGACGTTTTTCAATGGCAAAAATCAATGAATATTGTAAATGCACAAACAGTAATTTCTCCGCATTGCAAGGTGCAGTTCTGAAATTTTTTGCTTTTTCCTGCTCCTCTTAGCATGATAAAGAAGATTCAAAGAGAGTGAGATTCCAGCTCCTTTCATTCAGTCAGTAGCTTCAAACATTTCTGGTATATGAATAACATGATGTTTTTCAATGGCAAAAATCAATGAATATTGTAAATGCACAAACAGTAATTTCTCCGCATTGCAAGGTGCAATTCTGAAATTTTTTGCTTTTTCCTGCTCCTCTTAGCATGATAAAGAAGATTCAAAGAGAGTGAGATGCCAGCTCCTTTCATTCAGTCAGTAGCTTCAAACATTTCTGGTATATGAATAACATGATGTTTTTCAATGGCAAAAATCAATGAATATTGTAAATGCACAAACAGTAATTTCTCCGCATTGCAAGGTGCAATTCTGAAATTTTTTGCTTTTTCCTGCTCCTCTTAGCATGATAAAGAAGATTCAAAGAGAGTGAGATGCCAGCTCCTTTCATTCAGTCAGTAGCTTCAATCATTTCTGGACGTTTTTCAATGGCAAAAATCAATGAATATTGTAAATGCACAAACAGTAATTTCTCCGCATTGCAAGGTGCAATTCTGAAATTTTTTGCTTTTTCCTGCTCCTCTTAGCATGATAAAGAAGATTCAAAGAGAGTGAGATGCCAGCTCCTTTCATTCAGTCAGTAGCTTCAATCATTTCTGGACGTTTTTCAACGGCAAAAATCAATGAATATTGTAAATGCACAAACAGTAATTTCTCCGCATTGCAAGGTGCAATTCTGAAATTTTTTGCTTTTTCCTGCTCCTCTTAGCATGATAAAGAAGATTCAAAGAGAGTGAGATGCCAGCTCCTTTCATTCAGTCAGTAGCTTCAATCATTTCTGGACGTTTTTCAATGGCAAAAATCAATGTATATTGTAAATGCACAAACAGTAATTTCTCCGCATTGCAAGGTGCAATTCTGAAATTTTTTGCTTTTTCCTGCTCCTCTTAGCATGATAAAGAAGATTCAAAGAGATTGAGATGCCAGCTCCTTTCATTCAGTCAGTAGCTTCAATCATTTCTGGACGTTTTTCAATGGCAAAAATCAATGAATATTGTAAATGCACAAACAGTAATTTCTCCGCATTGCAAGGTGCAATTCTGAAATTTTTTGCTTTTTCCTGCTCCTCTTAGCATGATAAAGAAGATTCAAAGAGAGTGAGATGCCAGCTCCTTTCATTCAGTCAGTAGCTTCAAACATTTCTGGTATATGAATAACATGATGTTTTTCAATGGCAAAAATCAATGAATTTTGTAAATGCACAAACAGCAATTTCTCCGCATTGCAAGGTGCAATTCTGAAATTTTTTGCTTTTTCCTGCTCCTCTTAGCATGATAAAGAAGATTCAAAGAGAGTGAGATGCCAGCTCCTTTCATTCAGTCAGTAGCTTCAATCATTTCTGGACGTTTTTCAATGGCAAAAATCAATGAATATTGTAAATGCACAAACAGTAATTTCTCCGCATTGCAAGGTGCAATTCTGAAATTTTTTGCTTTTTCCTGCTCCTCTTAGCATGATAAAGAAGATTCAAAGAGAGTGAGATGCCAGCTCCTTTCATTCAGTCAGTAGCTTCAATCATTTCTGGTTTATGAATAACATGATGTTTTTCAATGGCAAAAATCAATGAATATTGTAAATGCACAAACAGTAATTTATTCGCATTGCAAGGTGCAATTCTGAAATTTTTTGCTTTTTCCTGCTCCTCTTAGCATGATAAAGAAGATTCAAAGAGAGTGAGATGCCAGCTCCTTTCATTCAGTCAGTAGCTTCAAACATTTCTGGTATATGAATAACATGATGTTTTTCAATGGCAAAAATCAATGAATATTGTAAATGCACAAACAGTAATTTCTCCGCATTGCAAGGTGCAATTCTGAAATTTTTTGCCTTTTCCTGCTCCTCTTAGCATGATAAAGAAGATTCAAAGAGAGTGAGATGCCAGCTCCTTTCATTCAGTCAGTAGCTTCAATCATTTCTGGACGTTTTTCAATGGCAAAAATCAATGAATATTGTAAATGCACAAACAGTAATTTCTCCGCATTGCAAGGTGCAGTTCTGAAATTTTTTGCTTTTTCCTGCTCCTCTTAGCATGATAAAGAAGATTCAAAGAGAGTGAGATTCCAGCTCCTTTCATTCAGTCAGTAGCTTCAAACATTTCTGGTATATGAATAACATGATGTTTTTCAATGGCAAAAATCAATGAATATTGTAAATGCACAAACAGTAATTTCTCCGCATTGCAAGGTGCAATTCTGAAATTTTTTGCTTTTTCCTGCTCCTCTTAGCATGATAAAGAAGATTCAAAGAGAGTGAGATGCCAGCTCCTTTCATTCAGTCAGTAGCTTCAATCATTTCTGGACGTTTTTCAATGGCAAAAATCAATGTATATTGTAAATGCACAAACAGTAATTTCTCCGCATTGCAAGGTGCAATTCTGAAATTTTTTGCTTTTTCCTGCTCCTCTTAGCATGATAAAGAAGATTCAAAGAGATTGAGATGCCAGCTCCTTTCATTCAGTCAGTAGCTTCAATCATTTCTGGACGTTTTTCAATGGCAAAAATCAATGAATATTGTAAATGCACAAACAGTAATTTCTCCGCATTGCAAGGTGCAATTCTGAAATTTTTTGCTTTTTCCTGCTCCTCTTAGCATGATAAAGAAGATTCAAAGAGAGTGAGATGCCAGCTCCTTTCATTCAGTCAGTAGCTTCAAACATTTCTGGTATATGAATAACATGATGTTTTTCAATGGCAAAAATCAATGAATTTTGTAAATGCACAAACAGCAATTTCTCCGCATTGCAAGGTGCAATTCTGAAATTTTTTGCTTTTTCCTGCTCCTCTTAGCATGATAAAGAAGATTCAAAGAGAGTGAGATGCCAGCTCCTTTCATTCAGTCAGTAGCTTCAATCATTTCTGGACGTTTTTCAATGGCAAAAATCAATGAATATTGTAAATGCACAAACAGTAATTTCTCCGCATTGCAAGGTGCAATTCTGAAATTTTTTGCTTTTTCCTGCTCCTCTTAGCATGATAAAGAAGATTCAAAGAGAGTGAGATGCCAGCTCCTTTCATTCAGTCAGTAGCTTCAATCATTTCTGGTTTATGAATAACATGATGTTTTTCAATGGCAAAAATCAATGAATATTGTAAATGCACAAACAGTAATTTATTCGCATTGCAAGGTGCAATTCTGAAATTTTTTGCTTTTTCCTGCTCCTCTTAGCATGATAAAGAAGATTCAAAGAGAGTGAGATGCCAGCTCCTTTCATTCAGTCAGTAGCTTCAAACATTTCTGGTATATGAATAACATGATGTTTTTCAATGGCAAAAATCAATGAATATTGTAAATGCACAAACAGTAATTTCTCCGCATTGCAAGGTGCAATTCTGAAATTTTTTGCCTTTTCCTGCTCCTCTTAGCATGATAAAGAAGATTCAAAGAGAGTGAGATGCCAGCTCCTTTCATTCAGTCAGTAGCTTCAATCATTTCTGGACGTTTTTCAATGGCAAAAATCAATGAATATTGTAAATGCACAAACAGTAATTTCTCCGCATTGCAAGGTGCAGTTCTGAAATTTTTTGCTTTTTCCTGCTCCTCTTAGCATGATAAAGAAGATTCAAAGAGAGTGAGATTCCAGCTCCTTTCATTCAGTCAGTAGCTTCAAACATTTCTGGTATATGAATAACATGATGTTTTTCAATGGCAAAAATCAATGAATATTGTAAATGCACAAACAGTAATTTCTCCGCATTGCAAGGTGCAATTCTGAAATTTTTTGCTTTTTCCTGCTCCTCTTAGCATGATAAAGAAGATTCAAAGAGAGTGAGATGCCAGCTCCTTTCATTCAGTCAGTAGCTTCAATCATTTCTGGACGTTTTTCAATGGCAAAAATCAATGAATATTGTAAATGCACAAACAGTAATTTCTCCGCATTGCAAGGTGCAATTCTGAAATTTTTTGCTTTTTCCTGCTCCTCTTAGCATGATAAAGAAGATTCAAAGAGAGTGAGATGCCAGCTCCTTTCATTCAGTCAGTAGCTTCAATCATTTCTGGACGTTTTTCAACGGCAAAAATCAATGAATATTGTAAATGCACAAACAGTAATTTCTCCGCATTGCAAGGTGCAATTCTGAAATTTTTTGCTTTTTCCTGCTCCTCTTAGCATGATAAAGAAGATTCAAAGAGAGTGAGATGCCAGCTCCTTTCATTCAGTCAGTAGCTTCAATCATTTCTGGACGTTTTTCAATGGCAAAAATCAATGTATATTGTAAATGCACAAACAGTAATTTCTCCGCATTGCAAGGTGCAATTCTGAAATTTTTTGCTTTTTCCTGCTCCTCTTAGCATGATAAAGAAGATTCAAAGAGATTGAGATGCCAGCTCCTTTCATTCAGTCAGTAGCTTCAATCATTTCTGGACGTTTTTCAATGGCAAAAATCAATGAATATTGTAAATGCACAAACAGTAATTTCTCCGCATTGCGAGGTGCAATTCTGAAATTTTTTGCTTTTTCCTGCTCCTCTTAGCATGATAAAGAAGATTCAAAGAGAGTGAGATGCCAGCTCCTTTCATTCAGTCAGTAGCTTCAATCATTTCTGGTATATGAATAACATGATGTTTTTCAATGGCAAAAATCAATGAATATTGTAAATGCACAAACAGTAATTTCTCCGCATTGCAAGGTGCAATTCTGAAATTTTTTGCTTTTTCCTGCTCCTCTTAGCATGATAAAGAAGATTCAAAGAGAGTGAGATGCCAGCTCCTTTCATTCAGTCAGTAGCTTCAATCATTTCTGGTTTATGAATAACATGATGTTTTTCAATGGCAAAAATCAATGAATATTGTAAATGCACAAACAGTAATTTATTCGCATTGCAAGGTGCAATTCTGAAATTTTTTGCTTTTTCCTGCTCCTCTTAGCATGATAAAGAAGATTCAAAGAGAGTGAGATGCCAGCTCCTTTCATTCAGTCAGTAGCTTCAAACATTTCTGGTATATGAATAACATGATGTTTTTCAATGGCAAAAATCAATGAATATTGTAAATGCACAAACAGTAATTTCTCCGCATTGCAAGGTGCAATTCTGAAATTTTTTGCCTTTTCCTGCTCCTCTTAGCATGATAAAGAAGATTCAAAGAGAGTGAGATGCCAGCTCCTTTCATTCAGTCAGTAGCTTCAATCATTTCTGGACGTTTTTCAATGGCAAAAATCAATGAATATTGTAAATGCACAAACAGTAATTTCTCCGCATTGCAAGGTGCAGTTCTGAAATTTTTTGCTTTTTCCTGCTCCTCTTAGCATGATAAAGAAGATTCAAAGAGAGTGAGATTCCAGCTCCTTTCATTCAGTCAGTAGCTTCAAACATTTCTGGTATATGAATAACATGATGTTTTTCAATGGCAAAAATCAATGAATATTGTAAATGCACAAACAGTAATTTCTCCGCATTGCAAGGTGCAATTCTGAAATTTTTTGCTTTTTCCTGCTCCTCTTAGCATGATAAAGAAGATTCAAAGAGAGTGAGATGCCAGCTCCTTTCATTCAGTCAGTAGCTTCAAACATTTCTGGTATATGAATAACATGATGTTTTTCAATGGCAAAAATCAATGAATATTGTAAATGCACAAACAGTAATTTCTCCGCAT
Source organism: Phyllobates terribilis (assembly GCF_046119375.1). Taxonomy (NCBI): domain Eukaryota; kingdom Metazoa; phylum Chordata; class Amphibia; order Anura; family Dendrobatidae; genus Phyllobates; species Phyllobates terribilis. Next base: position 234,493 of record NW_027363392.1, read on the forward strand.
TGCAAGGTGCAATTCTGAAATTTTTTGCTTTTTCCTGCTCCTCTTAGCATGATAAAGAAGATTCAAAGAGAGTGAGATGCCAGCTCCTTTCATTCAGTCAGTAGCTTCAATCATTTCTGGACGTTTTTCAATGGCAAAAATCAATGAATATTGTAAATGCACAAACAGTAATTTCTCCGCATTGCAAGGTGCAATTCTGAAATTTTTTGCTTTTTCCTGCTCCTCTTAGCATGATAAAGAAGATTCAAAGAGAGTGAGATGCCAGCTCCTTTCATTCAGTCAGTAGCTTCAATCATTTCTGGACGTTTTTCAACGGCAAAAATCAATGAATATTGTAAATGCACAAACAGTAATTTCTCCGCATTGCAAGGTGCAATTCTGAAATTTTTTGCTTTTTCCTGCTCCTCTTAGCATGATAAAGAAGATTCAAAGAGAGTGAGATGCCAGCTCCTTTCATTCAGTCAGTAGCTTCAATCATTTCTGGACGTTTTTCAATGGCAAAAATCAATGTATATTGTAAATGCACAAACAGTAATTTCTCCGCATTGCAAGGTGCAATTCTGAAATTTTTTGCTTTTTCCTGCTCCTCTTAGCATGATAAAGAAGATTCAAAGAGATTGAGATGCCAGCTCCTTTCATTCAGTCAGTAGCTTCAATCATTTCTGGACGTTTTTCAATGGCAAAAATCAATGAATATTGTAAATGCACAAACAGTAATTTCTCCGCATTGCAAGGTGCAATTCTGAAATTTTTTGCTTTTTCCTGCTCCTCTTAGCATGATAAAGAAGATTCAAAGAGAGTGAGATGCCAGCTCCTTTCATTCAGTCAGTAGCTTCAAACATTTCTGGTATATGAATAACATGATGTTTTTCAATGGCAAAAATCAATGAATTTTGTAAATGCACAAACAGCAATTTCTCCGCATTGCAAGGTGCAATTCTGAAATTTTTTGCTTTTTCCTGCTCCTCTTAGCATGATAAAGAAGATTCAAAGAGAGTGAGATGCCAGCTCCTTTCATTCAGTCAGTAGCTTCAATCATTTCTGGACGTTTTTCAATGGCAAAAATCAATGAATATTGTAAATGCACAAACAGTAATTTCTCCGCATTGCAAGGTGCAATTCTGAAATTTTTTGCTTTTTCCTGCTCCTCTTAGCATGATAAAGAAGATTCAAAGAGAGTGAGATGCCAGCTCCTTTCATTCAGTCAGTAGCTTCAATCATTTCTGGTTTATGAATAACATGATGTTTTTCAATGGCAAAAATCAATGAATATTGTAAATGCACAAACAGTAATTTATTCGCATTGCAAGGTGCAATTCTGAAATTTTTTGCTTTTTCCTGCTCCTCTTAGCATGATAAAGAAGATTCAAAGAGAGTGAGATGCCAGCTCCTTTCATTCAGTCAGTAGCTTCAAACATTTCTGGTATATGAATAACATGATGTTTTTCAATGGCAAAAATCAATGAATATTGTAAATGCACAAACAGTAATTTCTCCGCATTGCAAGGTGCAATTCTGAAATTTTTTGCCTTTTCCTGCTCCTCTTAGCATGATAAAGAAGATTCAAAGAGAGTGAGATGCCAGCTCCTTTCATTCAGTCAGTAGCTTCAATCATTTCTGGACGTTTTTCAATGGCAAAAATCAATGAATATTGTAAATGCACAAACAGTAATTTCTCCGCATTGCAAGGTGCAGTTCTGAAATTTTTTGCTTTTTCCTGCTCCTCTTAGCATGATAAAGAAGATTCAAAGAGAGTGAGATTCCAGCTCCTTTCATTCAGTCAGTAGCTTCAAACATTTCTGGTATATGAATAACATGATGTTTTTCAATGGCAAAAATCAATGAATATTGTAAATGCACAAACAGTAATTTCTCCGCATTGCAAGGTGCAATTCTGAAATTTTTTGCTTTTTCCTGCTCCTCTTAGCATGATAAAGAAGATTCAAAGAGAGTGAGATGCCAGCTCCTTTCATTCAGTCAGTAGCTTCAATCATTTCTGGACGTTTTTCAATGGCAAAAATCAATGAATATTGTAAATGCACAAACAGTAATTTCTCCGCATTGCAAGGTGCAATTCTGAAATTTTTTGCTTTTTCCTGCTCCTCTTAGCATGATAAAGAAGATTCAAAGAGAGTGAGATGCCAGCTCCTTTCATTCAGTCAGTAGCTTCAATCATTTCTGGACGTTTTTCAACGGCAAAAATCAATGAATATTGTAAATGCACAAACAGTAATTTCTCCGCATTGCAAGGTGCAATTCTGAAATTTTTTGCTTTTTCCTGCTCCTCTTAGCATGATAAAGAAGATTCAAAGAGAGTGAGATGCCAGCTCCTTTCATTCAGTCAGTAGCTTCAATCATTTCTGGACGTTTTTCAATGGCAAAAATCAATGTATATTGTAAATGCACAAACAGTAATTTCTCCGCATTGCAAGGTGCAATTCTGAAATTTTTTGCTTTTTCCTGCTCCTCTTAGCATGATAAAGAAGATTCAAAGAGATTGAGATGCCAGCTCCTTTCATTCAGTCAGTAGCTTCAATCATTTCTGGACGTTTTTCAATGGCAAAAATCAATGAATATTGTAAATGCACAAACAGTAATTTCTCCGCATTGCAAGGTGCAATTCTGAAATTTTTTGCTTTTTCCTGCTCCTCTTAGCATGATAAAGAAGATTCAAAGAGAGTGAGATGCCAGCTCCTTTCATTCAGTCAGTAGCTTCAAACATTTCTGGTATATGAATAACATGATGTTTTTCAATGGCAAAAATCAATGAATTTTGTAAATGCACAAACAGCAATTTCTCCGCATTGCAAGGTGCAATTCTGAAATTTTTTGCTTTTTCCTGCTCCTCTTAGCATGATAAAGAAGATTCAAAGAGAGTGAGATGCCAGCTCCTTTCATTCAGTCAGTAGCTTCAATCATTTCTGGACGTTTTTCAATGGCAAAAATCAATGAATATTGTAAATGCACAAACAGTAATTTCTCCGCATTGCGAGGTGCAATTCTGAAATTTTTTGCTTTTTCCTGCTCCTCTTAGCATGATAAAGAAGATTCAAAGAGAGTGAGATGCCAGCTCCTTTCATTCAGTCAGTAGCTTCAATCATTTCTGGTATATGAATAACATGATGTTTTTCAATGGCAAAAATCAATGAATATTGTAAATGCACAAACAGTAATTTCTCCGCATTGCAAGGTGCAATTCTGAAATTTTTTGCTTTTTCCTGCTCCTCTTAGCATGATAAAGAAGATTCAAAGAGAGTGAGATGCCAGCTCCTTTCATTCAGTCAGTAGCTTCAATCATTTCTGGTTTATGAATAACATGATGTTTTTCAATGGCAAAAATCAATGAATATTGTAAATGCACAAACAGTAATTTATTCGCATTGCAAGGTGCAATTCTGAAATTTTTTGCTTTTTCCTGCTCCTCTTAGCATGATAAAGAAGATTCAAAGAGAGTGAGATGCCAGCTCCTTTCATTCAGTCAGTAGCTTCAAACATTTCTGGTATATGAATAACATGATGTTTTTCAATGGCAAAAATCAATGAATATTGTAAATGCACAAACAGTAATTTCTCCGCATTGCAAGGTGCAATTCTGAAATTTTTTGCCTTTTCCTGCTCCTCTTAGCATGATAAAGAAGATTCAAAGAGAGTGAGATGCCAGCTCCTTTCATTCAGTCAGTAGCTTCAATCATTTCTGGACGTTTTTCAATGGCAAAAATCAATGAATATTGTAAATGCACAAACAGTAATTTCTCCGCATTGCAAGGTGCAGTTCTGAAATTTTTTGCTTTTTCCTGCTCCTCTTAGCATGATAAAGAAGATTCAAAGAGAGTGAGATTCCAGCTCCTTTCATTCAGTCAGTAGCTTCAAACATTTCTGGTATATGAATAACATGATGTTTTTCAATGGCAAAAATCAATGAATATTGTAAATGCACAAACAGTAATTTCTCCGCATTGCAAGGTGCAATTCTGAAATTTTTTGCTTTTTCCTGCTCCTCTTAGCATGATAAAGAAGATTCAAAGAGAGTGAGATGCCAGCTCCTTTCATTCAGTCAGTAGCTTCAATCATTTCTGGACGTTTTTCAATGGCAAAAATCAATGAATATTGTAAATGCACAAACAGTAATTTCTCCGCATTGCAAGGTGCAATTCTGAAATTTTTTGCTTTTTCCTGCTCCTCTTAGCATGATAAAGAAGATTCAAAGAGAGTGAGATGCCAGCTCCTTTCATTCAGTCAGTAGCTTCAATCATTTCTGGTATATGAATAACATGATGTTTTTCAATGGCAAAAAATCAATGAATATTGTAAATGCACAAACAGTAATTTCTCCGCATTGCAAGGTGCAATTCTGAAATTTTTTGCTTTTTCCTGCTCCTCTTAGCATGATAAAGAAGATTCAAAGAGAGTGAGATGCCAGCTCCTTTCATTCAGTCAGTAGCTTCAATCATTTCTGGACGTTTTTCAATGGCAAAAATCACTCTCTTTGAATCTTCTTTATCATGCTAAGAGGAGCAGGAAAAAGCAAAAAATTTCAGAATTGCGCCTTGCAATGTGGAGAAATTACTGTTTGTGCATTTACAAAATTCATTGATTTTTGCCATTGAAAAACATCATGTTATTCATATACCAGAAATGATTGAAGCTACTGACTGAATGAAAGGAGCTGGCATCTCACTCTCTTTGAATCTTCTTTATCATGCTAAGAGGAGCAGGAAAAAGCAAAAAATTTCAGAATTGCACCTTGCAATGCGGAGAAATTACTGTTTGTGCATTTACAATATTCATTGATTTTTGCGATTGAAAAACATCATGTTCTTCATATACCAGAAATGATTGAAGCTACTGACTGAATGAAAGGAGCTGGCATCTCACTCTCTTTGAATCTTCTTTATCATGCTAAGAGGAGCAGGAAAAAGTAAAAAATTTCAGAATTGCACCTTGCAATGCGGAGAAATTACTGTTTGTGCATTTACAATATTCAATGATTTTTGCCATTGAAAAACGTCCAGAAATGATTGAAGCTACTGACTGAACGAAAGGAGCTGGCATCTCACTCTCGTTGAATCTTCTTTATCATGCTAAGAGGAGCAGGAAAAAGCAAAAAATTTCAGAATTGCACCTTGCAATGCGGAGAAATTACTGTTTGTGCATTTACAATATTCATTGATTTTTGCCATTGAAAAACATCATGTTATTCATATACCAGAAATGTTTGAAGCTACTGACTGAATGAAAGGAGCTGGCATCTCACTCTCTTTGAATCTTCTTCATAATGCTAAGAGGAGCAGGAAAAAGCAAAAAATTTCAGAATTGCACCTTGCAATGCGGAGAAATTATTGTTTGTGCATTTACAATATTCATTGATTTTTGCCATTGAAAAACGTCCAGAAATGATTGAAGCTACTGACTGAATGAAAGGAGCTGGCATCTCACTCTCTTTGAATCTTCTTTATCATGCTAAGAGGAGCAGGAAAAAGCAAAAAATTTCAGAATTGCACCTTGCAATGCGGAGAAATTACTGTTTGTGCATTTACAAAATTCATTGATTTTTGCCATTGAAAAACATCATGTTATTCATATACCAGAAATGACTGAAGCTACTGACTGAATGAAAGGAGCTGGCATCTCACTCTCTTTGAATCTTCTTTATCATGCTAAGAGGAGCAGGAAAAAGCAAAAAATTTCAGAATTGCACCTTGCAATGCCGAGAAATTACTGTTTGTGCATTTACAATATTCATTGATTTTTGCCATTGAAAAACGTCCAGAAATGATTGAAGCTACTGACTGAATGAAAGGAGCTGGCATCTCACTCTCTTTGAATCTTCTTTATCATGCTAAGAGGAGCAGGAAAAAGCAAAAAATTTCAGAATTGCACCTTGCAATGCGGAGAAATTACTGTGTGCATTTACAATATTCATTGATTTTTGCCATTGAAAAACATCATGTTATTCATATACCAGAAATGTTTGAAGCTGCTGACTGAATGAAAGGAGCTGGCATCTCACTCTCTTTGAATCTTCTTTATCATGCTAAGAGGAGCAGGAAAAAGCAAAAAATTTCAGAATTGCACCTTGCAATGCGGATAAATTACTGTTTGTGCATATACAATATTCATTGATTTTTGCCATTGAAAAACATCATGTTATTCATATACCAGAAATGATTGAAGCTACTGACTGAATGAAAGGAGCTGGCATCTCACTCTCTTTGAATCTTCTTTATCATGCTAACAGGAAAAAGCAAAAAATTTCAGAATTGCACCTTGCAATGCGGAGAAATTACTGTTTGTGCATTTACAATATTCATTGATTTTTGCAATTGAAAAACGTCCAGAAATGATTGAAGCTACCGACTGAATGAAAGGAGCTGGCATCTCACTCTCTTTGAATCTTCTTTATCATGCTAAGAGGAGCAGGAAAAAGCAAAAAATTTCAGAATTGCACCTTGCAATGCGGAGAAATTACTGTTTGTGCATTTACAATATTCATTGATTTTTGCGATTGAAAAACATCATGTTCTTCATATACCAGAAATGATTGAAGCTACTGACTGAATGAAAGGAGCTGGCATCTCACTCTCTTTGAATCTTCTTTATCATGCTAAGAGGAGCAGGAAAAAGTAAAAAATTTCAGAATTGCACCTTGCAATGCGGAGAAATTACTGTTTGTGCATTTACAATATTCAATGATTTTTGCCATTGAAAAACGTCCAGAAATGATTGAAGCTACTGACTGAACGAAAGGAGCTGGCATCTCACTCTCGTTGAATCTTCTTTATCATGCTAAGAGGAGCAGGAAAAAGCAAAAAATTTCAGAATTGCACCTTGCAATGCGGAGAAATTACTGTTTGTGCATTTACAATATTCATTGATTTTTGCCATTGAAAAACATCATGTTATTCATATACCAGAAATGACTGAAGCTACTGACTGAATGAAAGGAGCTGGCATCTCACTCTCTTTGAATCTTCTTTATCATGCTAAGAGGAGCAGGAAAAAGCAAAAAATTTCAGAATTGCACCTTGCAATGCGGATAAATTACTGTTTGTGCATATACAATATTCATTGATTTTTGCCATTGAAAAACATCATGTTATTCATATACCAGAAATGATTGAAGCTACTGACTGAATGAAAGGAGCTGGCATCTCACTCTCTTTGAATCTTCTTTATCATGCTAACAGGAAAAAGCAAAAAATTTCAGAATTGCACCTTGCAATGCGGAGAAATTACTGTTTGTGCATTTACAATATTCATTGATTTTTGCAATTGAAAAACGTCCAGAAATGATTGAAGCTACCGACTGAATGAAAGGAGCTGGCATCTCACTCTCTTTGAATCTTCTTTATCATGCTAAGAGGAGCAGGAAAAAGCAAAAAATTTCAGAATTGCACCTTGCAATGCGGAGAAATTACTGTTTGTGCATTTACAATATTCATTGATTTTTGCCATTGAAAAACATCATGTTATTCATATACCAGAAATGTTTGAAGCTACTGACTGAATAAAAGGAGCTGGCATCTCACTCTCTTTGAATCTTCTTTATCATGCTAAGAGGAGCAGGAAAAAGCAAAAAATTTCAGAATTGCACCTTGCAATGCGGAGAAATTACTGTTTGTGCATTTACAATATTCATTGATTTTTGCCATTGAAAAACGTCCAGAAATGATTAAAGCTACTGACTGAATGAAAGGAGCTGGCATCTCACTCTCTTTGAATCTTGTTTATCATGCTAAGAGGAGCAGGAAAAAGCAAAAAATTTCAGAATTGCACCTTGCAATGCGGAGAAATTACTGTTTGTGCATTTACAATATTCAATGATTTTTGCCATTGAAAAACGTCCAGAAATGATTGAAGCTACTGACTGAATGAAAGGAGCTGGCATCTCACTCTGTTTGAATCTTCTTTATCATGCTAAGAGGAGCAGGAAAAAGCAAAAATTTCAGAATTGCACCTTGCAATGCGGAGAAATTACTGTTTGTGCATTTACAAAATTCATTGATTTTTGCCATTGAAAAACATCATGTTATTCATATACCAGAAATGATTGAAGCTACTGACTGAATGAAAGGAGCTGGCATCTCACTCTCTTTGAATCTTCTTTATCATGCTAAGAGGAGCAGGAAAAAGCAAAAAATTTCAGAATTGCACCTTGCAATGCGGAGAAATTACTGTTTGTGCATTTACAATATTCATTGATTTTTGCCATTGAAAAACGTCCAGAAATGATTGAAGCTACTGACTGAATGAAAGGAGCTGGCATCTCACTCTCTTTGAATCTTCTTTATCATGCTAAGAGGAGCAGGAAAAAGCAAAAATTTCAGAATTGCACCTTGCAATGCTGAGAAATTACTGTTTGTGCATTTACAAAATTCATTGATTTTTGCCATTGAAAAACATCATGTTATTCATATACCAGAAATGATTGAAGCTACTGACTGAATGAAAGGAGCTGGCATCTCACTCTCTTTGAATCTTCTTTATCATGCTAAGAAGAGCAGGAAAAAGCAAAAAATTTCAGAATTGCACCTTGCAATGCGGAGAAATTACTGTTTGTGCATTTACAATATTCATTGATTTTTGCCATTGAAAAACTTCCAGAAATGATTGAAGCTACTGAGTGAATGAAAGGAGCTGGCATCTCACTCTCTTTGAATCTTCTTTATCATGCTAAGTGGAGCAGGATAAAGCAAAAAATTTCAGAATTGCACCTTGCAATGCGGAGAAATTACTGTTTGTGCATTTACAATATTCATTGATTTTTGCCATTGAAAAACATCATGTTATTCATATACCAGAAATGATTGAAGCTACTGACTGAATGAAAGGAGCTGGCATCTCACACTCTTTGAATCTTCTTTATCATGCTAAGAGGAGCAGGAAAAAGTAAAAAATTTCAGAATTGCACCTTGCAATGCGGAGAAATTACTGTTTGTGCATTTACAATATTCAATGATTTTTGCCATTGAAAAACGTCCAGAAATGATTGAAGCTACTGACTGAACGAAAGGAGCTGGCATCTCACTCTCTTTGAATCTTCTTTATCATGCTGAGGAGCAGGAAAAAGCAAAAAATTTCAGAATTGCACCTTGCAATGCGGAGAAATTACTGTTTGTGCATTTACAATATTCATTGATTTTTGCCATTGAAAAACTTCCAGAAATGATTGAAGCTACTGACTGAATGAAAGGAGCTGGCATCTCACTCTCTTTGAATCTTCTTTATCATGCTAAGAGGAGCAGGATAAAGCAAAAAATTTCAGAATTGCACCTTGCAATGCGGAGAAATTACTGTTTGTGCATTTACAATATTCATTGATTTTTGCCATTGAAAAACATCATGTTATTCATATACCAGAAATGATTGAAGCTACTGACTGAATGAAAGTAGCTGGCATCTCACTCTCTTTGAATCTTCTTTATCATGCTAAGAGGAGCAGGAAAAAGCAAAAAATTTCAGAATTGCACCTTGCAATGCGGAGAAATTACTGTTTGTGCATTTACAATATTCATTGATTTTTGCAATTGAAAAACGTCCAGAAATGATTGAAGCTACAGACTGAATGAAAGGAGCTGGCATCTCACTCTCTTTGAATCTTCTTTATCATGCTAAGAGGAGCAGGAAAAAGTAAAAAATTTCAGAATTGCACCTTGCAATGCGGAGAAATTACTGTTTGTGCATTTACAATATTCAATGATTTTTGCCATTGAAAAACGTCCAGAAATGATTGAAGCTACTGACTGAACGAAAGGAGCTGGCATCTCACTCTCTTTGAATCTTCTTTATCATGCTGAGGAGCAGGAAAAAGCAAAAAATTTCAGAATTGCACCTTGCAATGCGGAGAAATTACTGTTTGTGCATTTACAATATTCATTGATTTTTGCCATTGAAAAACTTCCAGAAATGATTGAAGCTACTGACTGAATGAAAGGAGCTGGCATCTCACTCTCTTTGAATCTTCTTTATCATGCTAAGAGGAGCAGGATAAAGCAAAAAATTTCAGAATTGCACCTTGCAATGCGGAGAAATTACTGTTTGTGCATTTACAATATTCATTGATTTTTGCCATTGAAAAACATCATGTTATTCATATACCAGAAATGATTGAAGCTACTGACTGAATGAAAGTAGCTGGCATCTCACTCTCTTTGAATCTTCTTTATCATGCTAAGAGGAGCAGGAAAAAGCAAAAAATTTCAGAATTGCACCTTGCAATGCGGAGAAATTACTGTTTGTGCATTTACAATATTCATTGATTTTTGCAATTGAAAAACGTCCAGAAATGATTGAAGCTACAGACTGAATGAAAGGAGCTGGCATCTCACTCTCTTTGAATCTTCTTTATCATGCTAAGAGGAGCAGGAAAAAGCAAAAAATTTCAGAATTGCACCTTGCAATGCGGAGAAATTACTGTTTGTGCATTTACAATATTCATTGATTTTTGCCATTGAAAAACGTCCAGAAATGATTGAAGCTACTGACTGAATGAAAGGAGCTGTTATCTCACTCTCTTTGAATCTTGTTTATCATGCTAAGAGGAGCAGGAAAAAGCAAAAAATTTCAGAATTGCACCTTGCAATGCGGAGAAATTACTGTTTGTGCATTTACAATATTCATTGATATTTGCCATTGAAAAACATCATGTTATTCATATACCAGAAATGATTGAAGCTACTGACTGAATGAAAGGAGCTGGCATCTCACACTCTTTGAATCTTCTTTATCATGCTAAGAGGAGCAGGAAAAAGTAAAAAATTTCAGAATTGCACCTTGCAATGCGGAGAAATTACTGTTTGTGCATTTACAATATTCAATGATTTTTGCCATTGAAAAACGTCCAGAAATGATTGAAGCTACTGACTGAACGAAAGAAGCTGGCATCTCACTCTCTTTGATTTTTTCAATGGCAAAAATCAATGAATATTGTAAATGCACAAACAGTAATTTCTCCGCATTGCAAGGTGCAATTCTGAAATTTTTTGCTTTTTCCTGCTCCTCTTAGCATGATAAACAAGATTCAAAGAGAGGGAGATAACAGCTCCTTTCATTCAGTCAGTAGCTTCAATCATTTCTGGACGTTTTTCAATGGCAAAAATCAATGAATATTGTAAATGCACAAACAGTAATTTCTCCGCATTGCAAGGTGCAATTCTGAAATTTTTTGCTTTTTCCTGCTCCTCTTAGCATGATAAAGAAGATTCAAAGAGAGTGAGATGCCAGCTCCTTTCATTCAGTCAGTAGCTTCAATCATTTCTGGACGTTTTTCAATTGCAAAAATCAATGAATATTGTAAATGCACAAACAGTAATTTCTCCGCATTGCAAGGTGCAATTCTGAAATTTTTTGCTTTTTCCTGCTCCTCTTAGCATGATAAAGAAGATTCAAAGAGAGTGAGATGCCAGCTACTTTCATTCAGTCAGTAGCTTCAATCATTTCTGGTATATGAATAACATGATGTTTTTCAATGGCAAAAATCAATGAATATTGTAAATGCACAAACAGTAATTTCTCCGCATTGCAAGGTGCAATTCTGAAATTTTTTGCTTTATCCTGCTCCTCTTAGCATGATAAAGAAGATTCAAAGAGAGTGAGATGCCAGCTCCTTTCATTCAGTCAGTAGCTTCAATCATTTCTGGTATATGAATAACATGATGTTTTTCAATGGCAAAAATCAATGAATATTGTAAATGCACAAACAGTAATTTATCCGCATTGCAAGGTGCAATTCTGAAATTTTTTGCTTTTTCCTGCTCCTCTTAGCATGATAAAGAAGATTCAAAGAGAGTGAGATGCCAGCTCCTTTCATTCAGTCAGTAGCTTCAAACATTTCTGGTATATGAATAACATGATGTTTTTCAATGGCAAAAATCAATGAATATTGTAAATGCACAAACAGTAATTTCTCCGCATTGCAAGGTGCAATTCTGAAATTTTTTGCTTTTTCCTGCTCCTCTTAGCATGATAAAGAAGATTCAAAGAGAGTGAGATGCCAGCTCCTTTCATTCAGTCAGTAGCTTCAATCATTTCTGGACGTTTTTCAATGGCAAAAATCAATGTATATTGTAAATGCACAAACAGTAATTTCTCCGCATTGCAAGGTGCAATTCTGAAATTTTTTGCTTTTTCCTGCTCCTCTTAGCATGATAAAGAAGATTCAAAGAGAGTGAGATGCCAGCTCCTTTCATTCAGTCAGTAGCTTCAAACATTTCTGGTATATGAATAACATGATGTTTTTCAATGGCAAAAATCAATGAATATTGTAAATGCACAAACAGTAATTTCTCCGCATTGCAAGGTGCAATTCTGAAATTTTTTGCTTTTTCCTGCTCCTCTTAGCATGATAAAGAAGATTCAAAGAGAGTGAGATGCCAGCTCCTTTCATTCAGTCAGTAGCTTCAATCATTTCTGGACGTTTTTCAATGGCAAAAATCAATGAATATTGTAAATGCACAAACAGTAATTTCTCCGCATTGCAAGGTGCAATTCTGAAATTTTTTGCTTTTTCCTGCTCCTCTTAGCATGATAAAGAAGTTTCAAAGAGAGTGAGATGCCAGCTCCTTTCATTCAGTCAGTAGCTTCAATCATTTCTGGACGTTTTTCAATGGCAAAAATCAATGAATATTGTAAATGCACAAACAGTAATTTCTCCGCATTGCATGGTGCAATTCTGAAGTTTTTTGCTTTTTCCTGCTCCTCTTAGCATGATAAACAAGATTCAAAGAGAGTGAGATGCCAGCTCCTTTCATTCAGTCAGTAGCTTCAATCATTTCTGGTATATGAATAATATGATGTTTTTCAATGGCAAAAATCAATGAATATTGTAAATGCACAAACAGTAATTTATCCGCATTGCAAGGTGCAATTCTGAAATTTTTTGCTTTTTCCTGCTCCTCTTAGCATGATAAAGAAGATTCAAAGAGAGTGAGATGCCAGCTCCTTTCATTCAGTCAGTAGCTTCAAACATTTCTGGTATATGAATAACATGATGTTTTTCAATGGCAAAAATCAATGAATATTGTAAATGCACAAACAGTAATTTCTCCGCATTGCAAGGTGCAATTCTGAAATTTTTTGCTTTTTCCTGCTCCTTTTAGCATGATAAAGAAGATTCAAAGAGAGTGAGATGCCAGCTCCTTTCATTCAGTCAGTAGCTTCAATCATTTCTGGACGTTTTTCAATGGCAAAAATCAATGAATATTGTAAATGCACAAACAGTAATTTCTCCGCATTGGAAGGTGCAATTCTGAAATTTTTTGCTTTTTCCTGCTCCTCTTAGCATGATAAAGAAGATTCAAAGAGAGTGAGATGCCAGCTCCTTTCATTCAGTCAGTAGCTTCAGTCATTTCTGGTATATGAATAACATGATGTTTTTCAATGGCAAAAATGAATGAATTTTGTAAATTCACAAACAGTAATTTCTCCGCATTGCAAGGTGCAATTCTGAAATTTTTTGCTTTTTCCTGCTCCTCTTAGCATGATAAAGAAGATTCAAAGAGAGTGAGATGCCAGCTCCTTTCATTCAGTCAGTAGCTTCAATCATTTCTGGATGTTTTTCAATGGCAAAAATCAATGAATATTGTAAATGCACAAACAGTAATTTCTCCGCATTGCAAGGTGCAATTCTGAAATTTTTTGCTTTTTCCTGCTCCTCTTAGCATTATGAAGAAGATTCAAAGAGAGTGAGATGCCAGCTCCTTTCATTCAGTCAGTAGCTTCAAACATTTCTGGTATATGAATAACATGATGTTTTTCAATGGCAAAAATCAATGAATACTGTAAATGCACAAACATTAATTTCTCCGCATTGCAAGGTGCAATTCTGAAATTTTTTGCTTTTTCCTGCTCCTCTTAGCATGATAAAGAAGATTCAAAGAGAGTGAGATGCCAGCTCCTTTCGTTCAGTCAGTAGCTTCAATCATTTCTGGACGTTTTTCAATGGCAAAAATCATTGAATATTGTAAATGCACAAACAGTAATTTCTCCGCATTGCAAGGTGCAATTCTGAAATTTTTTACTTTTTCCTGCTCCTCTTAGCATGATAAAGAAGATGTAAAGAGAGTGAGATGCCAGCTCCTTTCATTCAGTCAGTAGCTTCAATCATTTCTGGACGTTTTTCAATGGCAAAAATCAATGAATATTGTAAATGCACAAACAGTAATTTCTCCGCATTGCAAGGTGCAATTCTGAAATTTTTTGCTTTTTCCTGCTCCTCTTAGCATGATAAAGAAGTTTCAAAGAGAGTGAGATGCCAGCTCCTTTCATTCAGTCAGTAGCTTCAATCATTTCTGGACGTTTTTCAATGGCAAAAATCAATGAATATTGTAAATGCACAAACAGTAATTTCTCCGCATTGCAAGGTGCAATTCTGAAATTTTTTGCTTTTTCCTGCTCCTCTTAGCATGATAAACAAGATTCAAAGAGAGTGAGATGCCAGCTCCTTTCATTCAGTCAGTAGCTTCAATCATTTCTGGACGTTTTTCAATGGCAAAAATCAATGAATATTGTAAACGCACAAACAGTAATTTATCCGCATTGCAAGGTGCAATTCTGAAATTTTTTGCTTTTTCCTGCTCCTCTTAGCATGATAAAGAAGATTCAAAGAGAGTGAGATGCCAGCTCCTTTCATTCAGTCAGTAGCTTCAAACATTTCTGGTATATGAATAACATGATGTTTTTCAATGGCAAAAATCAATGAATATTGTAAATGCACAAACAGTAATTTCTCCGCATTGCAAGGTGCAATTCTGAAATTTTTTGCTTTTTCCTGCTCCTCTTAGCATGATAAAGAAGATTCAAAGAGAGTGAGATGCCAGCTCCTTTCATTCAGTCAGTAGCTTCAATCATTTCTGGACGTTTTTCAATGGCAAAAATCAATGAATATTGTAAATGCACAAACAGTAATTTCTCCGCATTGCAAGGTGCAATTCTGAAATTTTTTGCTTTTTCCTGCTCCTCTTAGCATTATGAAGAAGATTCAAAGAGAGTGAGATACCAGCTCCTTTCATTCAGTCAGTAGCTTCAAACATTTCTGGTATATGAATAACATGATGTTTTTCAATGGCAAAAATCAATGAATATTGTAAATGCACAAACAGTAATTTCTCCGCATTGCAAGGTGCAATTCTGAAATTTTTTGCTTTTTCCTGCTCCTCTTAGCATGATAAAGAAGATTCAAAGAGAGTGAGATGCCAGCTCCTTTCGTTCAGTCAGTAGCATTAATTATTTCTGGACGTTTTTCAATGGCAAAAATCATTGAATATTGTAAATGCACAAACAGTAATTTCTCCGCATTGCAAGGTGCAATTCTGAAATTTTTTGCTTTTTCCTGCTCCTCTTAGCATGATAAACAAGATTCAAAGAGAGTGAGATGCCAGCTCCTTTCATTCAGTCAGTAGGTTCAATCATTTCTGGACGTTTTTCAATGGCAAAAATCAATGAATATTGTAAATGCACAAACAGTAAATTCTCCGCATTGCAAGGTGCAATTCTGAAATTTTTGGCTTTTTCCTGCTCCTCTTAGCATGATAAAGAAGATTCAAAGAGAGTGAGATGCCAGCTCCTTTCATTCAGTCAGTAGCTTCAAACATTTCTGGTATATGAATAACATGATGTTTTTCAATGGCAAAAATCACTGAATATTGTAAATGCACAAACAGTAATTTCTCCGCATTGCAAGGTGCAATTCTGAAATTTTTTGCTTTTTCCTGCTCCTCTTAGCATGATAAAGAAGATTCAAAGAGAGTGAGATGCCAGCTCCTTTCATTCAGTCAGTAGCTTCAATCATTTCTGGACGTTTTTCAATTGCAAAAATCAATGAATATTGTAAATGCACAAACAGTAATTTCTCCGCATTGCAAGGTGCAATTCTGAAATTTTTTGCTTTTTCCTGCTCCTCTTAGCATGATAAAGAAGATTTAAAGAGAGTGAGATGCCAGCTCCTTTCATTCAGTCAGTAGCTTCAATCATTTCTGGTATATGAATAATATGATGTTTTTCAATGGCAAAAATCAATGAATATTGTAAATGCACAAACAGTAATTTATCCGCATTGCAAGGTGCAATTCTGAAATTTTTTGCTTTTTCCTGCTCCTCTTAGCATGATAAAGAAGATTCAAAGAGAGTGAGATGCCAGCTCCTTTCATTCAGTCAGTAGCTTCAAACATTTCTGGTATATGAATAACATGATGTTTTTCAATGGCAAAAATCAATGAATATTGTAAATGCACAAACAGTAATTTCTCCGCATTGCAAGGTGCAATTCTGAAATTTTTTGCTTTTTCCTGCTCCTTTTAGCATGATAAAGAAGATTCAAAGAGAGTGAGATGCCAGCTCCTTTCATTCAGTCAGTAGCTTCAATCATTTCTGGACGTTTTTCAATGGCAAAAATCAATGAATATTGTAAATGCACAAACAGTAATTTCTCCGCATTGGAAGGTGCAATTCTGAAATTTTTTGCTTTTTCCTGCTCCTCTTAGCATGATAAAGAAGATTCAAAGAGAGTGAGATGCCAGCTCCTTTCATTCAGTCAGTAGCTTCAGTCATTTCTGGTATATGAATAACATGATGTTTTTCAATGGCAAAAATGAATGAATTTTGTAAATTCACAAACAGTAATTTCTCCGCATTGCAAGGTGCAATTCTGAAATTTTTTGCTTTTTCCTGCTCCTCTTAGCATGATAAAGAAGATTCAAAGAGAGTGAGATGCCAGCTCCTTTCATTCAGTCAGTAGCTTCAATCATTTCTGGATGTTTTTCAATGGCAAAAATCAATGAATATTGTAAATGCACAAACAGTAATTTCTCCGCATTGCAAGGTGCAATTCTGAAATTTTTTGCTTTTTCCTGCTCCTCTTAGCATTATGAAGAAGATTCAAAGAGAGTGAGATGCCAGCTCCTTTCATTCAGTCAGTAGCTTCAAACATTTCTGGTATATGAATAACATGATGTTTTTCAATGGCAAAAATCAATGAATACTGTAAATGCACAAACATTAATTTCTCCGCATTGCAAGGTGCAATTCTGAAATTTTTTGCTTTTTCCTGCTCCTCTTAGCATGATAAAGAAGATTCAAAGAGAGTGAGATGCCAGCTCCTTTCGTTCAGTCAGTAGCTTCAATCATTTCTGGACGTTTTTCAATGGCAAAAATCATTGAATATTGTAAATGCACAAACAGTAATTTCTCCGCATTGCAAGGTGCAATTCTGAAATTTTTTACTTTTTCCTGCTCCTCTTAGCATGATAAAGAAGATTCAAAGAGAGTGAGATGCCAGCTCCTTTCATTCAGTCAGTAGCTTCAATCATTTCTGGACGTTTTTCAATGGCAAAAATCAATGAATATTGTAAATGCACAAACAGTAATTTCTCCGCATTGCAAGGTGCAATTCTGAAATTTTTTGCTTTTTCCTGCTCCTCTTAGCATGATAAAGAAGTTTCAAAGAGAGTGAGATGCCAGCTCCTTTCATTCAGTCAGTAGCTTCAATCATTTCTGGACGTTTTTCAATGGCAAAAATCAATGAATATTGTAAATGCACAAACAGTAATTTCTCCGCATTGCAAGGTGCAATTCTGAAATTTTTTGCTTTTTCCTGCTCCTCTTAGCATGATAAACAAGATTCAAAGAGAGTGAGATGTCAGCTCCTTTCATTCAGTCAGTAGCTTCAATCATTTCTGGACGTTTTTCAATGGCAAAAATCAATGAATATTGTAAATGCACAAACAGTAATTTCTCCGCATTGCAAGGTGCAATTCTGAAATTTTTTGCTTTTTCCTGCTCCTCTTAGCATGATAAAGAAGATTCAAAGAGATTGAGATGCCAGCTCCTTTCATTCAGTCAGTAGCTTCAAACATTTCTGGTATATGAATAACATGATGTTTTTCAATGGCAAAAATCAATGAATATTGTAAATGCACAAACAGTAATTTCTCCGCATTGCAAGGTGCAATTCTGAAATTTTTTGCTTTTTCCTGCTCCTCTTAGCATGATAAAGAAGATTCAAAGAGAGTGAGATGCCAGCTCCTTTCATTCAGTCAGTAGTTTCAATCATTTCTGGTATATGAATAACATGATGTTTTTCAATGGCAAAAATCAATGAATATTGTAAATGCACAAACAGTAATTTCTCCGCATTGCAAGGTGCAATTCTGAAATTTTTTGCTTTTTCCTGCTCCTCTTAGCATGATAAAGAAGATTCAAAGAGAGTGAGATGCCAGCTCCTTTCATTCAGTCAGTAGCTTCAATCATTTCTGGTATATGAATAACATGATGTTTTTCAATGGCAAAAATCAATGAATATTGTAAATGCACAAACAGTAATTAATCCGCATTGCAAGGTGCAATTCTGAAATTTTTTGCTTTTTCCTGCTCCTCTTAGCATGATAAAGAAGATTGAAAGAGAGTGAGATGCCAGCTCCTTTCATTCAGTCAGTAGCTTCAAACATTTCTGGTATATGAATAACATGATATTTTTCAATGGCAAAAATCAATGAATATTGTAAATGCACAAGCAGTAATTTCTCCGCATTGCAAGGTGCAATTCTGAAATTTTTTGCTTTTTCCTGCTCCTCTTAGCATGATAAAGAAGATTCAAAGAGAGTGAGATGCCAGCTCCTTTCATTCAGTCAGTAGCTTCAGTCATTTCTGGTATATGAATAACATGATGTTTTTCAATGGCAAAAATCAATGAATTTTGTAAATGCACAAACAGTAATTTCTCCGCATTGCAAGGTGCAATTCTGAAATTTTTGGCTTTTTCCTGCTCCTCTTAGCATGATAAAGAAGATTCAAAGAGAGTGAGATGCCAGCTCCTTTCATTCAGTCAGTAGCTTCAATCATTTCTGGACGTTTTTCAATGGCAAAAATCAATGAATATTGTAAATGCACAAACAGTAATTTCTCCGCATTGCAAGGTGCAATTCTGAAATTTTTTGCTTTTTCCTGCTCCTCTTAGCATTATGAAGAAGATTCAAAGAGAGTGAGATGCCAGCTCCTTTCATTCAGTCAGTAGCTTCAAACATTTCTGGTATATGAATAACATGATGTTTTTCAATGGCAAAAATCAATGAATATTGTAAATGCACAAACAGTAATTTCTCCGCATTGCAAGGTGCAATTCTGAAATTTTTTGCTTTTTCCTGCTCCTCTTAGCATGATAAAGAAGATTCAAAGAGAGTGAGATGCCAGCTCCTTTCGTTCAGTCAGTAGCTTCAATAATTTCTGGACGTTTTTCAATGGCAAAAATCATTGAATATTGTAAATGCACAAACAGTAATTTCTCCGCATTGCAAGGTGCAATTCTGAAATTTTTTCATTTTTCCTGCTCCTCTTAGCATGATAAAGAAGATTCAAAGAGAGTGAGATGCCAGCTCCTTTCATTCAGTCAGTAGCTTCAATCATTTCTGGACGTTTTTCAATGGCAAAAATCAATGAATATTGTAAATGCACAAACAGTAATTTCTCCGCATTGCAAGGTGCAATTCTGAAATTTTTTGCTTTTTCCTGCTCCTCTTAGCATGATAAAGAAGTTTCAAAGAGAGTGAGATGCCAGCTCCTTTCATTCAGTCAGTAGCTTCAATCATTTCTGGACGTTTTTCAATGGCAAAAATCAATGAATATTGTAAATGCACAAACAGTAATTTCTCCGCATTGCAAGGTGCAATTCTGAAATTTTTTGCTTTTTCCTGCTCCTCTTAGCATGATAAACAAGATTCAAAGAGAGTGAGATGCCAGCTCCTTTCATTCAGTCAGTAGCTTCAATCATTTCTGGACATTTTTCAATGGCAAAAATCAATGAATACTGTAAATGCACAAACAGTAATTTCTCCGCATTGCAAGGTGCAATTCTGAAATTTTTTGCTTTTTCCTGCTCCTCTTAGCATGATAAAGAAGATTCAAAGAGAGTGAGATGCCAGCTCCTTTCATTCAGTCAGTAGCTTCAAACATTTCTGGTATATGAATAACATGATGTTTTTCAATGGCAAAAATCAATGAATATTGTAAATGCACAAACAGTAATTTCTCCGCATTGCAAGGTGCAATTCTGAAATTTTTTGCTTTTTCCTGCTCCTCTTAGCATGATAAAGAAGATTCAAAGAGAGTGAGATGCCAGCTCCTTTCATTCAGTCAGTAGCTTCAATCATTTCTGGACGTTTTTCAATTGCAAAAATCAATGAATATTGTAAATGCACAAACCGTAATTTCTCCGCATTGCAAGGTGCAATTCTGAAATTTTTTGCTTTTTCCTGCTCCTCTTAGCATGATAAAGAAGATTCAAAGAGAGTGAGATGCCAGCTCCTTTCATTCAGTCAGTAGCTTCAATCATTTCTGGTATATGAATAACATGATGTTTTTCAATGGTAAAAATCAATGAATATTGTAAATGCACAAACAGTAATTTATCCGCATTGCAAGGTGCAATTCTGAAATTTTTTGCTTTTTCCTGCTCCTCTTAGCATGATAAAGAAGATTGAAAGAGAGTGAGATGCCAGCTCCTTTCATTCAGTCAGTAGCTTCAAACATTTCTGGTATATGAATAACATGATGTTTTTCAATGGCAAAAATCAATGAATATTGTAAATGCACAAACAGTAATTTCTCCGCATTGCAAGGTGCAATTCTGAAATTTTTTGCTTTTTCCTGCTCCTCTTAGCATGATAAAGAAGATTCAAAGAGAGTGAGATGCCAGCTCCTTTCATTCAGTCAGTAGCTTCAATCATTTCTGGACGTTTTTCAATGGCAAAAATCAATGAATATTGTAAATGCACAAACAGTAATTTCTCCGCATTGCAAGGTGCAATTCTGAAATTTTTTGCTTTTTCCTGCTCCTCTTAGCATTATGAACAAGATTCAAAGAGAGTGAGATGCCAGCTCCTTTCATTCAGTCAGTAGCTTCAAACATTTCTGGTATATGAATAACATGATGTTTTTCAATGGCAAAAATCAATGAATATTGTAAATGCACAAACAGTAATTTCTCCGCATTGCAAGGTGCAATTCTGAAATTTTTTGCTTTTTCCTGCTCCTCTTAGCATGATAAAGAAGATTCAAAGCGAGTGAGATGCCAGCTCCTTTCATTCAGTCAGTAGCTTCAATCATTTCTGGACGTTTTTCAATGGCAAAAATCAATGAATATTGTAAATGCACAAACAGTAATATCTCCGCATTGCAAGGTGCAATTCTGAAATTTTTTGCTTTTTCCCGCTCCTCTTAGCATTATGAACAAGATTCAAAGAGAGTGAGATGCCAGCTCCTTTCATTCAGTCAGTAGCTTCAATCATTTCTGGACGTTTTTCAATTGCAAAAATCAATGAATATTGTAAATGCACAAACCGTAATTTCTCCGCATTGCAAGGTGCAATTCTGAAATTTTTTGCTTTTTCCTGCTCCTCTTAGCATGATAAAGAAGATTCAAAGAGAGTGAGATGCCAGCTCCTTTCATTCAGTCAGTAGCTTCAATCATTTCTGGTATATGAATAACATGATGTTTTTCAATGGCAAAAATCAATGAATATTGTAAATGCACAAACAGTAATTTATCCGCATTGCAAGGTGCAATTCTGAAATTTTTTGCTTTTTCCTGCTCCTCTTAGCATGATAAAGAAGATTGAAAGAGAGTGAGATGCCAGCTCCTTTCATTCAGTCAGTAGCTTCAAACATTTCTGGTATATGAATAACATGATGTTTTTCAATGGCAAAAATCAATGAATATTGTAAATGCACAAACAGTAATTTCTCCGCATTGCAAGGTGCAATTCTGAAATTTTTTGCTTTTTCCTGCTCCTCTTAGCATGATAAAGAAGATTCAAAGAGAGTGAGATGCCAGCTCCTTTCATTCAGTCAGTAGCTTCAATCATTTCTGGACGTTTTTCAATGGCAAAAATCAATGAATATTGTAAATGCACAAACAGTAATTTCTCCGCATTGCAAGGTGCAATTCTGAAATTTTTTGCTTTTTCCTGCTCCTCTTAGCATTATGAACAAGATTCAAAGAGAGTGAGATGCCAGCTCCTTTCATTCAGTCAGTAGCTTCAAACATTTCTGGTATATGAATAACATGATGTTTTTCAATGGCAAAAATCAATGAATATTGTAAATGCACAAACAGTAATTTCTCCGCATTGCAAGGTGCAATTCTGAAATTTTTTTGCTTTTTCCTGCTCCTCTTAGCATGATAAAGAAGATTCAAAGAGAGTGAGATGCCAGCTCCTTTCATTCAGTCAGTAGCTTCAATCATTTCTGGACGTTTTTCAATGGCAAAAATCAATGAATATTGTAAATGCACAAACAGTAATATCTCCGCATTGCAAGGTGCAATTCTGAAATTTTTTGCTTTTTCCCGCTCCTCTTAGCATTATGAACAAGATTCAAAGAGAGTGAGATGCCAGCTCCTTTCATTCAGTCAGTAGCTTCAAACATTTCTGGTATATGAATAACATGATGTTTTTCAATGGCAAAAATCAATGAATATTGTAAATGCACAAACAGTAATTTCTCCGCATTGCAAGGTGCAATTCTGAAATTTTTTGCTTTTTCCTGCTCCTCTTAGCATTATGAACAAGATTCAAAGAGAGTGAGATGCCAGCTCCTTTCATTCAGTCAGTAGCTTCAAACATTTCTGGTATATGAATAACATGATGTTTTTCAATAGCAAAAATCAATGAATATTGTAAATGCACAAACAGTAATTTCTCCGCATTGCAAGGTGCAATTCTGAAATTTTTTGCTTTTTCCTGCTCCTCTTAGCATGATAAAGAAGATTCAAAGAGAGTGAGATGCCAGCTCCTTTCATTCAGTCAGTAGCTTCAATCATTTCTGGTATATGAATAACATGATGTTTTTCAATGGCAAAAATCAATGAATATTGTAAATGCACAAACAGTAATTTATCCGCATTGCAAGGTGCAATTCTGAAATTTTTTGCTTTTTCCTGCTCCTCTTAGCATGATAAAGAAGATTGAAAGAGAGTGAGATGCCAGCTCCTTTCATTCAGTCAGTAGCTTCAAACATTTCTGGTATATGAATAACATGATGTTTTTCAATGGCAAAAATCAATGAATATTGTAAATGCACAAACAGTAATTTCTCCGCATTGCAAGGTGCAATTCTGAAATTTTTTGCTTTTTCCTGCTCCTCTTAGCATGATAAAGAAGATTCAAAGAGAGTGAGATGCCAGCTCCTTTCATTCAGTCAGTAGCTTCAATCATTTCTGGACGTTTTTCAATGGCAAAAATCAATGAATATTGTAAATGCACAAACAGTAATTTCTCCGCATTGCAAGGTGCAATTCTGAAATTTTTTGCTTTTTCCTGCTCCTCGTAGCATTATGAAGAAGATTCAAAGAGAGTGAGATGCCAGCTCCTTTCATTCAGTCAGTAGCTTCAAACATTTCTGGTATATGAATAACATGATGTTTTTCAATGGCAAAAATCAATGAATATTGTAAATGCACAAACAATAATTTCTCCGCATTGCAAGGTGCAATTCTGAAATTTTTTGCTTTTTCCTGCTCCTCTTAGCATGGTAAAGAAGATTCAAAGAGAGTGAGATGCCAGCTCCTTTCGTTCAGTCAGTAGCTTCAATCATTTCTGGACGTTTTTCAATGGCAAAAATCATTGAATATTGTAAATGCACAAACAGTAATTTCTCCGCATTGCAAGGTGCAATTCTGAAATTTTTTGCTTTTTCCTGCTCCTCTTAGCATGATAAACAAGATTCAAAGAGAGTGAGATGCCAGCTCCTTTCATTCAGTCAGTAGCTTCAATCATTTCTGGACGTTTTTCAATGGCAAAAATCAATGAATATTGTAAATGCACAAACAGTAATTTCTCCGCATTGCAAGGTGCAATTCTGAAATTTTTTGCTTTTTCCTGCTCCTCTTAGCATGATAAAGAAGATTCAAAGAGAGTGAGATGCCAGCTCCTTTTATTCAGTCAGTAGCTTCAAACATTTCTGGTATATGAATAACATGATGTTTTTCAATGGCAAAAATCAATGAATATTGTAAATGCACAAACAGTAATTTCTCCGCATTGCAAGGTGCAATTCTGAAATTTTTTGCTTTTTCCTGCTCCTCTTAGCATGATAAAGAAGATTCAAAGAGAGTGAGATGCCAGCTCCTTTCATTCAGTCGGTAGCTTCAATCATTTCTGAACGTTTTTCAATTGCAAAAATCAATGAATATTGTAAATGCACAAACAGTAATTTCTCCGCATTGCAAGGTGCAATTCTGAAATTTTTTGCTTTTTCCTGCTCCTGTTAGCATGATAAAGAAGATTCAAAGAGAGTGAGATGCCAGCTCCTTTCATTCAGTCAGTAGCTTCAATCATTTCTGGTATATGAATAACATGATGTTTTTCAATGGCAAAAATCAATGAATATTGTAAATGCACAAACAGTAATTTATCCGCATTGCAAGGTGCAATTCTGAAATTTTTTGCTTTTTCCTGCTCCTCTTAGCATGATAAAGAAGATTCAAAGAGAGTGAGATGCCAGCTCCTTTCATTCAGTCAGTAGCTTCAATCATTTCTGGACGTTTTTCAATGGCAAAAATCAATGAATATTGTAAATGCACAAACAGTAATTTCTCCGCATTGCAAGGTGCAATTCTGAAATTTTTTGCTTTTTCCTGCTCCTCTTAGCATGATAAAGAAGATTCAAAGAGAGTGAGATGCCAGCTCCTTTCGTTCAGTCAGTAGCTTCAATCATTTCTGGACGTTTTTCAATGGCAAAAATCATTGAATATTGTAAATGCACAAACAGTAATTTCTCCGCATTGCAAGATGCAATTCTGAAATTTTTTACTTTTTCCTGCTCCTCTTAGCATGATAAAGAAGATTCAAAGAGAGTGAGATGCCAGCTCCTTTCATTCAGTCAGTAGCTTCAATCATTTCTGGTATATGAATAACATGATGTTTTTCAATCGCAAAAATCAATGAATATTGTAAATGCACAAACAGTAATTTCTCCGCATTGCAAGGTGCAATTCTGAAATTTTTTGCTTTTTCCTGCTCCTCTTAGCATGATAAAGAAGATTCAAAGAGAGTGAGATGCCAGCTCCTTTCATTCAGTCAGTAGCTTCAATCATTTCTGGACGTTTTTCAATGGCAAAAATCAATGAATATTGTAAATGCACAAACAGTAATTTCTCCGCATTGCAAGGTGCAATTCTGAAATTTTTTACTTTTTCCTGCTCCTCTTAGCATGATAAAGAAGATTCAAAGAGAGTGAGATGCCAGCTCCTTTCATTCAGTCAGTAGCTTCAATCATTTCTGGACGTTTTTCAATGGCAAAAATCAATGAATATTGTAAATGCACAAACAGTAATTTCTCCGCATTGCAAGGTGCAATTCTGAAATTTTTTGCTTTTTCCTGCTCCTCTTAGCATGATAAAGAAGATTCAAAGAGAGTGAGATGCCAGCTCCTTTCGTTCAGTCAGTAGCTTCAATCATTTCTGGACGTTTTTCAATGGCAAAAATCATTGAATATTGTAAATGCACAAACAGTAATTTCTCCGCATTGCAAGATGCAATTCTGAAATTTTTTACTTTTTCCTGCTCCTCTTAGCATGATAAAGAAGATTCAAAGAGAGTGAGATGCCAGCTCCTTTCATTCAGTCAGTAGCTTCAATCATTTCTGGTATATGAATAACATGATGTTTTTCAATCGCAAAAATCAATGAATATTGTAAATGCACAAACAGTAATTTCTCCGCATTGCAAGGTGCAATTCTGAAATTTTTTGCTTTTTCCTGCTCCTCTTAGCATGATAAAGAAGATTCAAAGAGAGTGAGATGCCAGCTCCTTTCATTCAGTCAGTAGCTTCAATCATTTCTGGACGTTTTTCAATGGCAAAAATCATTGAATATTGTAAATGCACAAACAGTAATTTCTCCGCATTGCAAGATGCAATTCTGAAATTTTTTACTTTTTCCTGCTCCTCTTAGCATGATAAAGAAGATTCAAAGAGAGTGAGATGCCAGCTCCTTTCATTCAGTCAGTAGCTTCAAACATTTCTGGTATATGAATAACATGATGTTTTTCAATGGCAAAAATCAATGAATATTGTAAATGCACAAACAATAATTTCTCCGCATTGCAAGGTGCAATTCTGAAATTTTTTGCTTTTTCCTGCTCCTCTTAGCATGGTAAAGAAGATTCAAAGAGAGTGAGATGCCAGCTCCTTTCGTTCAGTCAGTAGCTTCAATCATTTCTGGACGTTTTTCAATGGCAAAAATCATTGAATATTGTAAATGCACAAACAGTAATTTCTCCGCATTGCAAGGTGCAATTCTGAAATTTTTTGCTTTTTCCTGCTCCTCTTAGCATGATAAACAAGATTCAAAGAGAGTGAGATGCCAGCTCCTTTCATTCAGTCAGTAGCTTCAATCATTTCTGGACGTTTTTCAATGGCAAAAATCAATGAATATTGTAAATGCACAAACAGTAATTTCTCCGCATTGCAAGGTGCAATTCTGAAATTTTTTGCTTTTTCCTGCTCCTCTTAGCATGATAAAGAAGATTCAAAGAGAGTGAGATGCCAGCTCCTTTTATTCAGTCAGTAGCTTCAAACATTTCTGGTATATGAATAACATGATGTTTTTCAATGGCAAAAATCAATGAATATTGTAAATGCACAAACAGTAATTTCTCCGCATTGCAAGGTGCAATTCTGAAATTTTTTGCTTTTTCCTGCTCCTCTTAGCATGATAAAGAAGATTCAAAGAGAGTGAGATGCCAGCTCCTTTCATTCAGTCGGTAGCTTCAATCATTTCTGGACGTTTTTCAATTGCAAAAATCAATGAATATTGTAAATGCACAAACAGTAATTTCTCCGCATTGCAAGGTGCAATTCTGAAATTTTTTGCTTTTTCCTGCTCCTGTTAGCATGATAAAGAAGATTCAAAGAGAGTGAGATGCCAGCTCCTTTCATTCAGTCAGTAGCTTCAATCATTTCTGGTATATGAATAACATGATGTTTTTCAATGGCAAAAATCAATGAATATTGTAAATGCACAAACAGTAATTTATCCGCATTGCAAGGTGCAATTCTGAAATTTTTTGCTTTTTCCTGCTCCTCTTAGCATGATAAAGAAGATTCAAAGAGAGTGAGATGCCAGCTCCTTTCATTCAGTCAGTAGCTTCAATCATTTCTGGACGTTTTTCAATGGCAAAAATCAATGAATATTGTAAATGCACAAACAGTAATTTCTCCGCATTGCAAGGTGAAATTCTGAAATTTTTTGCTTTTTCCTGCTCCTCTTAGCATGATAAAGAAGATTCAAAGAGAGTGAGATGCCAGCTCCTTTCGTTCAGTCAGTAGCTTCAATCATTTCTGGACGTTTTTCAATGGCAAAAATCATTGAATATTGTAAATGCACAAACAGTAATTTCTCCGCATTGCAAGATGCAATTCTGAAATTTTTTACTTTTTCCTGCTCCTCTTAGCATGATAAAGAAGATTCAAAGAGAGTGAGATGCCAGCTCCTTTCATTCAGTCAGTAGCTTCAATCATTTCTGGTATATGAATAACATGATGTTTTTCAATCGCAAAAATCAATGAATATTGTAAATGCACAAACAGTAATTTCTCCGCATTGCAAGGTGCAATTCTGAAATTTTTTGCTTTTTCCTGCTCCTCTTAGCATGATAAAGAAGATTCAAAGAGAGTGAGATGCCAGCTCCTTTCATTCAGTCAGTAGCTTCAATCATTTCTGGACGTTTTTCAATGGCAAAAATCAATGAATATTGTAAATGCACAAACAGTAATTTCTCCGCATTGCAAGGTGCAATTCTGAAATTTTTTACTTTTTCCTGCTCCTCTTAGCATGATAAAGAAGATTCAAAGAGAGTGAGATGCCAGCTCCTTTCATTCAGTCAGTAGCTTCAATCATTTCTGGACGTTTTTCAATGGCAAAAATCAATGAATATTGTAAATGCACAAACAGTAATTTCTCCGCATTGCAAGGTGCAATTCTGAAATTTTTTGCTTTTTCCTGCTCCTCTTAGCATGATAAAGAAGATTCAAAGAGAGTGAGATGCCAGCTCCTTTCGTTCAGTCAGTAGCTTCAATCATTTCTGGACGTTTTTCAATGGCAAAAATCATTGAATATTGTAAATGCACAAACAGTAATTTCTCCGCATTGCAAGATGCAATTCTGAAATTTTTTACTTTTTCCTGCTCCTCTTAGCATGATAAAGAAGATTCAAAGAGAGTGAGATGCCAGCTCCTTTCATTCAGTCAGTAGCTTCAATCATTTCTGGTATATGAATAACATGATGTTTTTCAATCGCAAAAATCAATGAATATTGTAAATGCACAAACAGTAATTTCTCCGCATTGCAAGGTGCAATTCTGAAATTTTTTGCTTTTTCCTGCTCCTCTTAGCATGATAAAGAAGATTCAAAGAGAGTGAGATGCCAGCTCCTTTCATTCAGTCAGTAGCTTCAATCATTTCTGGACGTTTTTCAATGGCAAAAATCAATGAATATTGTAAATGCACAAACAGTAATTTCTCCGCATTGCAAGGTGCAATTCTGAAATTTTTTACTTTTTCCTGCTCCTCTTAGCATGATAAAGAAGATTCAAAGAGAGTGAGATGCCAGCTCCTTTCATTCAGTCAGTAGCTTCAATCATTTCTGGTATATGAATAACATGATGTTTTTCAATGGCAAAAATCAATGAATTTTGTAAGTGCACAAACAGTAATTTCTCCGCATTGCAAGGCGCAATTCTGAAATTTTTTGCTTTTTCCTGCTCCTCTTAGCATGATAAAGAAGATTCAAAGAGAGTGAGATGCCAGCTCCTTTCATTCAGTCAGTAGCTTCAATCATTTCTGGACGTTTTTCAATGGCAAAAATCAATGAATATTGTAAATGCACAAACAGTAATTTCTCCGCATTGCAAGGTGTAATTCTGAAATTTTTTGATTTTTCCTGCTCCTCTTAGCATGATAAAGAAGATTCAAAGAGAGTGACATGCCAGCTCCTTTCATTCAGTCAGTAGCTTCAATCATTTCTGGACGTTTTTCAATGGCAAAAATCAATGAATATTGTAAATGCACAAACAGTAATTTCTCCGCATTGCAAGGTGCAATTCTGAAATTTTTTGCTTTTTCCTGCTCCTCTTAGCATGATAAAGAAGATTCAAAGAGAGTGAGGTGCCAGCTCCTTTCATTCAGTCAATAGCTTCAAACATTTCTGGTATATGAATAACATGTTTTTCAATGGCAAAAATCAATGAATATTGTAAATGCACAAACAGTAATTTCTCCGCATTGCAAGGTGCAATTCTGAAATTTTTTGCTTTTTCCTGCTCCTCTTAGCATTATGAAGAAGATTCAAAGAGAGTGAGATGCCAGCTCCTTTCATTCAGTCAGTAGCTTCAAACATTTCTGGTATATGAATAACATGATGTTTTTCAATGGCAAAAATCAATGAATATTGTAAATGCACAAACAGTAATTTCTCCGCATTGCAAGGTGCAATTCTGAAATTTTTTGCTTTTTCCTGCTCCTCTTAGCATGATAAAGAAGATTCAAAGAGAGTGAGATGCCAGCTCCTTTCGTTCAGTCAGTACCTTCAATCATTTCTGGACGTTTTTCAATGGCAAAAATCATTGAATATTGTAAATGCACAAACAGTAATTTCTCCGCATTGCAAGGTGCAATTCTGAAATTTTTTGCTTTTTCCTGCTCCTCTTAGCATGATAAACAAGATTCAAAGAGAGTGAGATGCCAGCTCCTTTCATTCAGTCAGTAGCTTCAATCATTTCTGGACGTTTTTCAATGGCAAAAATCAATGAATATTGTAAATGCACAAACAGTAATTTCTCCGCATTGCAAGGTGCAATTCTGAATTTTTTTGCTTTTTCCTGCTCCTCTTAGCATGATAAAGAAGATTCAAAGAGAGTGAGATGCCAGCTCCTTTTATTCAGTCAGTAGCTTCAAACATTTCTGGTATATGAATAACATGATGTTTTTCAATGGCAAAAATCAATGAATATTGTAAATGCACAAACAGTAATTTCTCCGCATTGCAAGGTGCAATTCTGAATTTTTTTGCTTTTTCCTGCTCCTCTTAGCATGATAAAGAAGATTCAAAGAGAGTGAGATGCCAGCTCCTTTCATTCAGTCGGTAGCTTCAATCATTTCTGGACGTTTTTCAATTGCAAAAATCAATGAATATTGTAAATGCACAAACAGTAATTTCTCCGCATTGCAAGGTGCAATTCTGAAATTTTTTGCTTTTTCCTGCTCCTGTTAGCATGATAAAGAAGATTCAAAGAGAGTGAGATGCCAGCTCCTTTCATTCAGTCAGTAGCTTCAATCATTTCTGGTATATGAATAACATGATGTTTTTCAATGGCAAAAATCAATGAATATTGTAAATGCACAAACAGTAATTTATCCGCATTGCAAGGTGCAATTCTGAAATTTTTTGCTTTTTCCTGCTCCTCTTAGCATGATAAAGAAGATTCAAAGAGAGTGAGATGCCAGCTCCTTTCATTCAGTCAGTAGCTTCAAACATTTCTGGTATATGAATAACATGATGTTTTTCAATGGCAAAAATCAATGAATATTGTAAATGCACAAACAGTAATTTCTCCGCATTACAAGGTGCAATTCTGAAATTTTTTGCTTTTTCCTGCTCCTCTTAGCATGATAAAGAAGATTCAAAGAGAGTGAGATGCCAGCTCCTTTCATTCAGTCAGTAGCTTCAATCATTTCTGGACGTTTTTCAATGGCAAAAATCAATGAATATTGTAAATGCACAAACAGTAATTTCTCCGCATTGCAAGGTGCAATTCTGAAATTTTTTGCTTTTTCCTGCTCCTCTTAGCATGATAAAGAAGATTCAAAGAGAGTGAGATGCCAGCTCCTTTCACTCAGTCAGTAGCTTCAGTCATTTCTGGTATATGAATAACATGATATTTTTCAATGGCAAAAATCAATGAATTTTGTAAATGCACAAACAGTAATTTCTCCGCATTGCAAGGTGCAATTCTGAAATTTTTTGCTTTTTCCTGCTCCTCTTAGCATGATAAAGAAGATTCAAAGAGAGTGAGATGCCAGCTCCTTTCATTCAGTCAGTAGCTTCAATCATTTCTGGACGTTTTTCAATGGCAAAAATCAATGAATATTGTAAATGCACAAACAATAATTTCTCCGCATTGCAAGGTGCAATTCTGAAGTTTTTTGCTTTTTCCTGCTCCTCTTAGCATTATGAAGAAGATTCAAAGAGAGTGAGATGCCAGTTCCTTTCATTCAGTCAGTAGCTTCAAACATTTCTGGTATATGAATAACATGATGTTTTTCAATGGCAAAAATCAATGAATATTGTAAATGCACAAACAGTAATTTCTCCGCATTGCAAGGTGCAATTCTGAAATTTTTTGCTTTTTCCTGCTCCTCTTAGCATGATAAAGAAGATTCAAAGAGAGTGAGATGCCAGCTCCTTTCGTTCATTCAGTAGCTTCAATCATTTCTGGACGTTTTTCAATGGCAAAAATCATTGAATATTGTAAATGCACAAACAGTAATTTCTCCGCATTGCAAGATGCAATTCTGAAATTTTTTACTTTTTCCTGCTCCTCTTAGCATGATAAAGAAGATTCAAAGAGAGTGAGATGCCAGCTCCTTTCATTCAGTCAGTAGCTTCAATCATTTCTGGTATATGAATAACATGATGTTTTTCAATCGCAAAAATCAATGAATATTGTAAATGCACAAACAGTAATTTCTCCGCATTGCAAGGTGCAATTCTGAAATTTTTTGCTTTTTCCTGCTCCTCTTAGCATGATAAAGAAGATTCAAAGAGAGTGAGATGCCAGCTCCTTTCATTCAGTCAGTAGCTTCAATCATTTCTGGACGTTTTTCAATGGCAAAAATCAATGAATATTGTAAATGCACAAACAGTAATTTCTCCGCATTGCAAGGTGCAATTCTGAAATTTTTTACTTTTTCCTGCTCCTCTTAGCATGATAAAGAAGATTCAAAGAGAGTGAGATGCCAGCTCCTTTCATTCAGTCAGTAGCTTCAATGATTTCTGGTATATGAATAACATGATGTTTTTCAATGGCAAAAATCAATGAATTTTGTAAATGCACAAACAGTAATTTCTCCGCATTGCAAGGCGCAATTCTGAAATTTTTTGCTTTTTCCTGCTCCTCTTAGCATGATAAAGAAGATTCAAAGAGAGTGAGATGCCAGCTCCTTTCATTCAGTCAGTAGCTTCAATCATTTCTGGACGTTTTTCAATGGCAAAAATCAATGAATATTGTAAATGCACAAACAGTAATTTCTCCGCATTGCAAGGTGTAATTCTGAAATTTTTTGCTTTTTCCTGCTCCTCTTAGCATGATAAAGAAGATTCAAAGAGAGTGAGATGCCAGCTCCTTTCATTCAGTCAGTAGCTTCAATCATTTCTGGACGTTTTTCAATGGCAAAAATCAATGAATATTGTAAATGCACAAACAGTAATTTCTCCGCATTGCAAGGTGCAATTCTGAAATTTTTTGCTTTTTCCTGCTCCTCTTAGCATGATAAAGAAGATTCAAAGAGAGTGAGGTGCCAGCTCCTTTCATTCAGTCAATAGCTTCAAACATTTCTGGTATATGAATAACATGTTTTTCAATGGCAAAAATCAATGAATATTGTAAATGCACAAACAGTAATTTCTCCGCATTGCAAGGTGCAATTCTGAAATTTTTTGCTTTTTCCTGCTCCTCTTAGCATGATAAAGAAGATTCAAAGAGAGTGAGATGCCAGCTCCTTTCATTCAGTCAGTAGCTTCAATCATTTCTGGACGTTTTTCAATGGCAAAAATCAATGAATATTGTAAATGCACAAACTGTAATTTCTCCGCATTGCAAGGTGCAATTTTGAAATTTTTTGCTTTTTCCTGCTCCTCTTAGCATGATAAAGAAGATTCAAAGAGAGTGAGATGCCAGCTCCTTTCATTCAGTCAGTAGCTTCAATCATTTCTGGACGTTTTTTCAATGGCAAAAATCAATGAATATTGTAAATGCACAAACAGTAATTTCTCCGCATTGCAAGGTGCAATTCTGAAATTTTTTGCTTTTTCCTGCTCCTCTTAGTATGGTAAAGAAGATTCAAAGAGAGTGAGATGCCAGCTCCTTTCATTCAGTCAGTAGCTTCAAACATTTCTGGTATATGAATAACATGATGTTTTTCAATGGCAAAAATCAATGAATATTGTAAATGCACAAACAGTAATTTCTCCGCATTGCAAGGTGCAAGTCTGAAATTTTTTGCTTTTTCCTGCTCCTCTTAGCATGATAAAAAGATTCAAAGAGAGTGAGATGCCAGCTCCTTTCATTCAGTCAGTAGCTTCAAACATTTCTGGTATATGAATAACATGATGTTTTTCAATGGCAAAAATCAATGAATATTGTAAATGCACAAACAGTAATTTCTCCGCATTGCAAGGTGCAATTCTGAAATTTTTTGCTTTTTCCTGCTCCTCTTAGCATGATAAAGAAGATTCAAAGAGAGTGAGATGCCAGATCCTTTCATTCAGTCAGTAGCTTCAATCATTTCTGGACGTTTTTCAATGGCAAAAATCAATGAATATTGTTAATGCACAAACAGTAATTTCTCCGCATTGCAAGGTGCAATTCTGAAATTTTTTGCTTTTTCCTGCTCCTCTTAGCATGATAAAGAAGATTCAAAGAGAGTGAGATGTCAGCTCCTTTCATTCAGTCAGTAGCTTCAAACATTTCTGGTATATGAATAACATGATGTTTTTCAATGGCAAAAATCAATGGATATTGTAAATGCACAAACAGTAATTTCTCCGCATTGCAAGGTGCAATTCTGAATTTTTTTGCTTTTTCCTGCTCCTCTTAGCATGATAAAGAAGATTCAAAGAGAGTGAGATGCCAGCTCCTTTCATTCAGTCAGTAGCTTCAATCATTTCTGGACGTTTTTCAATGGCAAAAATCAATGAATATTGTAAATGCACAAACAGTAATTTCTCCGCATTGCAAGGTGCAATTCTGAAGTTTTTTGCTTTTTCCTGCTCCTCTTAGCATGATAAAGAAGATTCAAAGAGAGTGAGATGCCAGCTCCTTTCATTCAGTCAGTAGCTTCAATCATTTCTGGACGTTTTTCAATGGCAAAAATCAATGAATATTGTAAATGCACAAACAATAATTTCTCCGCATTGCAAGGTGCAATTCTGAAGTTTTTTGCTTTTTCCTGCTCCTCTTAGCATTATGAAGAAGATTCAAAGAGAGTGAGATGCCAGTTCCTTTCATTCAGTCAGTAGCTTCAAACATTTCTGGTATATGAATAACATGATGTTTTTCAATGGCAAAAATCAATGAATATTGTAAATGCACAAACAGTAATTTCTCCGCATTGCAAGGTGCAATTCTGAAATTTTTTGCTTTTTCCTGCTCCTCTTAGCATGATAAAGAAGATTCAAAGAGAGTGAGATGCCAGCTCCTTTCGTTCATTCAGTAGCTTCAATCATTTCTGGACGTTTTTCAATGGCAAAAATCATTGAATATTGTAAATGCACAAACAGTAATTTCTCCGCATTGCAAGATGCAATTCTGAAATTTTTTACTTTTTCCTGCTCCTCTTAGCATGATAAAGAAGATTCAAAGAGAGTGAGATGCCAGCTCCTTTCATTCAGTCAGTAGCTTCAATCATTTCTGGTATATGAATAACATGATGTTTTTCAATCGCAAAAATCAATGAATATTGTAAATGCACAAACAGTAATTTCTCCGCATTGCAAGGTGCAATTCTGAAATTTTTTGCTTTTTCCTGCTCCTCTTAGCATGATAAAGAAGATTCAAAGAGAGTGAGATGCCAGCTCCTTTCATTCAGTCAGTAGCTTCAATCATTTCTGGACGTTTTTCAATGGCAAAAATCAATGAATATTGTAAATGCACAAACAGTAATTTCTCCGCATTGCAAGGTGCAATTCTGAAATTTTTTACTTTTTCCTGCTCCTCTTAGCATGATAAAGAAGATTCAAAGAGAGTGAGATGCCAGCTCCTTTCATTCAGTCAGTAGCTTCAATGATTTCTGGTATATGAATAACATGATGTTTTTCAATGGCAAAAATCAATGAATTTTGTAAATGCACAAACAGTAATTTCTCCGCATTGCAAGGCGCAATTCTGAAATTTTTTGCTTTTTCCTGCTCCTCTTAGCATGATAAAGAAGATTCAAAGAGAGTGAGATGCCAGCTCCTTTCATTCAGTCAGTAGCTTCAATCATTTCTGGACGTTTTTCAATGGCAAAAATCAATGAATATTGTAAATGCACAAACAGTAATTTCTCCGCATTGCAAGGTGTAATTCTGAAATTTTTTGCTTTTTCCTGCTCCTCTTAGCATGATAAAGAAGATTCAAAGAGAGTGAGATGCCAGCTCCTTTCATTCAGTCAGTAGCTTCAATCATTTCTGGACGTTTTTCAATGGCAAAAATCAATGAATTTTGTAAATGCACAAACAGTAATTTCTCCGCATTGCAAGGTGCAATTCTGAAATTTTTTGCTTTTTCCTGCTCCTCTTAGCATGATAAAGAAGATTCAAAGAGAGTGAGGTGCCAGCTCCTTTCATTCAGTCAATAGCTTCAAACATTTCTGGTATATGAATAACATGTTTTTCAATGGCAAAAATCAATGAATATTGTAAATGCACAAACAGTAATTTCTCCGCATTGCAAGGTGCAATTCTGAAATTTTTTGCTTTTTCCTGCTCCTCTTAGCATGATAAAGAAGATTCAAAGAGAGTGAGATGCCAGCTCCTTTCATTCAGTCAGTAGCTTCAATCATTTCTGGACGTTTTTCAATGGCAAAAATCAATGAATATTGTAAATGCACAAACTGTAATTTCTCCGCATTGCAAGGTGCAATTTTGAAATTTTTTGCTTTTTCCTGCTCCTCTTAGCATGATAAAGAAGATTCAAAGAGAGTGAGATGCCAGCTCCTTTCATTCAGTCAGTAGCTTCAATCATTTCTGGACGTTTTTTCAATGGCAAAAATCAATGAATATTGTAAATGCACAAACAGTAATTTCTCCGCATTGCAAGGTGCAATTCTGAAATTTTTTGCTTTTTCCTGCTCCTCTTAGCATGGTAAAGAAGATTCAAAGAGAGTGAGATGCCAGCTCCTTTCATTCAGTCAGTAGCTTCAAACATTTCTTATATATGAATAACATGATGTTTTTCATCGGCAAAAATCAATGAATATTGTAAATGCACAAACAGTAATTTCTCCGCATTGCAAGGTGCAAGTCTGAAATTTTTTGCTTTTTCCTGCTCCTCTTAGCATGATAAAGAAGATTCAAAGAGAGTGAGATGCCAGCTCCTTTCATTCAGTCAGTAGCTTCAATCATTTCTGGACGTTTTTCAATGGCAAAAATCAATGAATATTGTAAATGCACAAACTGTAATTTCTCCGCATTGCAAGGTGCAATTCTGAAATTTTTTACTTTTTCCTGCTCCTCTTAGCATGATAAAGAAGATTCAAAGAGAGTGAGATGCCAGCTCCTTTCATTCAGTCAGTAGCTTCAATCATTTCTGGACGTTTTTCAATGGCAAAAATCAATGAATATTGTAAATGCACAAACAGTAATTTCTCCGCATTGCAAGGTGCAATTCTGAAATTTTTTGCTTTTTCCTGCTCCTCTTAGTATGGTAAAGAAGATTCAAAGAGAGTGAGATGCCAGCTCCTTTCATTCAGTCAGTAGCTTCAAACATTTCTGGTATATGAATAACATGATGTTTTTCAATGGCAAAAATCAATGAATATTGTAAATGCACAAACAGTAATTTCTCCGCATTGCAAGGTGCAAGTCTGAAATTTTTTGCTTTTTCCTGCTCCTCTTAGCATGATAAAAAGATTCAAAGAGAGTGAGATGCCAGCTCCTTTCATTCAGTCAGTAGCTTCAAACATTTCTGGTATATGAATAACATGATGTTTTTCAATGGCAAAAATCAATGAATATTGTAAATGCACAAACAGTAATTTCTCCGCATTGCAAGGTGCAATTCTGAAATTTTTTGCTTTTTCCTGCTCCTCTTAGCATGATAAAGAAGATTCAAAGAGAGTGAGATGCCAGCTCCTTTCATTCAGTCAGTAGCTTCAATCATTTCTGGACGTTTTTCAATGGCAAAAATCAATGAATATTGTTAATGCACAAACAGTAATTTCTCCGCATTGCAAGGTGCAATTCTGAAATTTTTTGCTTTTTCCTGCTCCTCTTAGCATGATAAAGAAGATTCAAAGAGAGTGAGATGTCAGCTCCTTTCATTCAGTCAGTAGCTTCAAACATTTCTGGTATATGAATAACATGATGTTTTTCAATGGCAAAAATCAATGGATATTGTAAATGCACAAACAGTAATTTCTCCGCATTGCAAGGTGCAATTCTGAATTTTTTTGCTTTTTCCTGCTCCTCTTAGCATGATAAAGAAGATTCAAAGAGAGTGAGATGCCAGCTCCTTTCATTCAGTCAGTAGCT
This sequence comes from Phyllobates terribilis, assembly GCF_046119375.1. Classification (NCBI taxonomy): domain Eukaryota; kingdom Metazoa; phylum Chordata; class Amphibia; order Anura; family Dendrobatidae; genus Phyllobates; species Phyllobates terribilis. The sequence goes on from NW_027363392.1 coordinate 271,989, forward strand.
TCAATCATTTCTGGACGTTTTTCAATGGCAAAAATCAATGAATATTGTAAATGCACAAACAGTAATTTCTCCGCATTGCAAGGTGCAATTCTGAAATTTTTTGCTTTTTCCTGCTCCTCTTAGCATGATAAAGAAGATTCAAAGAGAGTGAGATGCCAGCTCCTTTCGTTCAGTCAGTAGCTTCAATCATTTCTGGACGTTTTTCAATGGCAAAAATCATTGAATATTATAAATGCACAAGCAGTAATTTCTCCGCATTGCAAGGCGCAATTCTGAAATTTTTTACTTTTTCCTGCTCCTCTTAGCATGATAAAGAAGATTCAAAGAGAGTGAGATGCCAGCTCCTTTCATTCAGTCAGTAGCTTCAATCATTTCTGGTATATGAATAACATGATGTTTTTCAATGGCAAAAATCAATGAATATTGTAAATGCACAAACAGTAATTTCTCCGCATTGCAAGGTGCAATTCTGAAATTTTTTGCTTTTTCCTGCTCCTCGTAGCATGATAAAGAAGATTCAAAGAGAGTGAGATGCCAGCTCCTTTCATTCAGTCAGTAGCTTCAATCATTTCTGGACGTTTTTCAATGGCAAAAATCAATGAATATTGTAAATGCACAAACAGTAATTTCTCCGCATTGCAAGGTGCAATTCTGAAATTTTTTGCTTTTTCCTGCTCCTCTTAGCATGAAAAACAAGATTCAAAGAGAGTGAGATGCCAGCTCTTTTCATTCAGTCAGTAGCTTCAATCATTTCTGGACGTTTTTCAATGGCAAAAATCAATGAATATTGTTAATGCACAAACAGTAATTTCTCCGCATTGCAAGGTGCAATTCTGAAATTTTTTGCTTTTTCCTGCTCCTCTTAGCATGATAAAGGAGATTCAAAGAGAGTGAGATGCCAGCTCCTTTCATTCAGTCAGTAGCTTCAAACATTTCTGGTATATGAATAACATGATGTTTTTCAATGGCAAAAATCAATGAATATTGTAAATGCACAAACAGTAATTTATCCCCATTTCAAGGTGCAATTCTGAAATTTTTTGCTTTTTCCTGCTCCTCTTAGCATGATAAAGAAGATTCAAAGAGAGTGAGATGCCAGCTCCTTTTGTTCAGTCAGTAGCTTCAATCATTTCTGGACGTTTTTCAATGGCAAAAATCATTGAATATTATAAATGCACAAACAGTAATTTCTCCGCATTGCAAGGTGCAATTCTGAAATTTTTTACTTTTTCCTGCTCCTCTTAGCATGATAAAGAAGATTCAAAGACAGTGAGATGCCAGCTCCTTTCATTCAGTCAGTAGCTTCAATCATTTCTGGTATATGAATAACATGATGTTTTTCAATGGCAAAAATCAATGAATATTGTAAATGCACAAACAGTAATTTCTCCGCATTGCAAGGTGCAATTCTGAAATTTTTTGCTTTTTCCTGCTCCTCGTAGCATGATAAAGAAGATTCAAAGAGAGTGAGATGCCAGCTCCTTTCATTCAGTCAGTAGCTTCAATCATTTCTGGACGTTTTTCAATGGCAAAAATCAATGAATATTGTAAATGCACAAACAGTAATTTCTCCGCATTGCAAGGTGCAATTCTGAAATTTTTTGCTTTTTCCTGCTCCTCTTAGCATGAAAAACAAGATTCAAAGAGAGTGAGATGCCAGCTCCTTTCATTCAGTCAGTAGCTTCAATCATTTCTGGACGTTTTTCAATGGCAAAAATCAATGAATATTGTTAATGCACAAACAGTAATTTCTCCGCATTGCAAGGTGCAATTCTGAAATTTTTTGCTTTTTCCTGCTCCTCTTAGCATGATAAAGGAGATTCAAAGAGAGTGAGATGCCAGCTCCTTTCATTCAGTCAGTAGCTTCAAACATTTCTGGTATATGAATAACATGATGTTTTTCAATGGCAAAAATCAATGAATATTGTAAATGCACAAACAGTAATTTCTCCGCATTGCAAGGTGCAATTCTGAAATTTTTTGCTTTTTCCTGCTCCTCTTAGCATGATAAAGAAGATTCAAAGAGAGTGAGATGACAGCTCCTTTCATTCAGTCAGTAGCTTCAATCATTTCTGGACGTTTTTCAATGGCAAAAATCAATGAATATTGTAAATGCACAAACAGTAATTTCTCCGCATTGCAAGGTGCAATTCTGAAATTTTTTGCTTTTTCCTGCTCCTCTTAGCATGATAAACAAGATTCAAAGAGAGTGAGATGCCAGCTCCTTTCATTCAGTCAGTAGCTTCAATCATTTCTGGACGTTTTTCAATGGCAAAAATCAATGAATATTGTAAATGCACAAACAGTAATTTCTCCGCATTGCAAGGTGCAATTCTGAAATTTTTTGCTTTTTCCTGCTCCTCTTAGCATGATAAAGAAGATTAAAAGAGAGTGAGATGCCAGCTCCTTTCATTCAGTCAGTAGCTTCAATCATTTCTGGACGTTTTTCAATTGCAAAAATCAATGAATATTGTAAATGCACAAACAGTAATTTCTCCGCATTGCAAGGTGCAATTCTGAAATTTTTTGCTTTTTCCTGCTCCTCTTAGCATGATAAAGACGATTCAAAGAGAGTGAGATGCCAGCTACTTTCATTCAGTCAGTAGCTTCAATCATTTCTGGTATATGAATAACATGATGTTTTTCAATGGCAAAAATCAATGAATATTGTAAATGCACAAACAGTAATTTCTCCGCATTGCAAGGTGCAATTCTGAAATTTTTTGCTTTTTCCTGCTGCTCTTAGCATGATAAAGAAGATTCAAAGAGAGTGAGATGCCAGCTCCTTTCATTCAGTCAGTAGCTTCAATCATTTCTGGTATATGAATAACATGATGTTTTTCAATGGCAAAAATCAATGAATATTGTAAATGCACAAACAGTAATTTATCCGCATTGCAAGGTGCAATTCTGAAATTTTTTGCTTTTTCCTGCTCCTCTTAGCATGATAAAGAAGATTCAAAGAGAGTGAGATGCCAGCTCCTTTCATTCAGTCAGTAGCTTCAAACATTTCTGGTATATGAATAACATGATGTTTTTCAATGGCAAAAATCAATGAATATTGTAAATGCACAAACAGTAATTTCTCCGCATTGCAAGGTGCAATTCTGAAATTTTTTGCTTTTTCCTGCTCCTCTTAGCATGATAAAGAAGATTCAAAGAGAGTGAGACGCCAGCTCCTTTCATTCAGTCAGTAGCTTCAATCATTTCTGGTATATGAATAACATGATGTTTTTCAATGGCAAAAATCAATGAATTTTGTAAATGCACAAACAGTAATTTCTCCGCATTGCAAGGTGCAATTCTGAAATTTTTTGCTTTTTCCTGCTCCTCTTAGCATGATAAAGAAGATTCAAAGAGAGTGAGATGCCAGCTCCTTTCATTCAGTCAGTAGCTTCAATCATTTCTGGACGTTTTTTAATGGCAAAAATCAATGAATTGTAAATGCACAAACAGTAATTTCTCCGCATTGCAAGGTGCAATTCTGAAATTTTTTGCTTTTTCCTGCTCCTCTTAGCATGATAAAGAAGATTCAAAGAGAGTGAGATGCCAGCTCCTTTCATTCAGTCAGTAGCTTCAAACATTTCTGGTATATGAATAACATGATGTTTTTCAATGGCAAAAATCAATGAATATTGTAAATGCACAAACAGTGATTTCTCCGCATTGCAAGGTGCAATTCTGAAATTTTTTGCATTTTCCTGCTCCTCTTTACATGATAAAGAAGATTTAAAGAGAGTGAGATGCCAGCTCCTTTCGTTCAGTCAGTAGCTTCAATCATTTCTGGACGTTTTTCAATGGCAAAAATCATTGAATATTGTAAATGCACAAACAGTAATTTCTCCGCATTGCAAGGTGCAATTCTGAAATTTTTTACTTTTTCCTGCTCCTCTTAGCATGATAAAGAAGATTCAAAGAGAGTGAGATGCCAGCTCCTTTCATTCAGTCAGTAGCTTCAATCATTTCTGGTATATGAATAACATGATGTTTTTCAATGGCAAAAATCAATGAATATTGTAAATGCACAAACAGTAATTTCTCCGCATTGCAAGGTGCAATTCTGAAATTTTTTACTTTTTCCTGCTCCTCTTAGCATGATAAAGAAGATTCAAAGAGAGTGAGATGCCAGCTCCTTTCATTCAGTCAGTAGCTTCAATCATTTCTGGTATATGAATAACATGATGTTTTTCAATGGCAAAAATCAATGAATATAGTAAATGCACAAACAGTAATTTCTCCGCATTGCAAGGTGCAATTCTGAAATTTTTTGCTTTTTCCTGCTCCTCTTAGCATGATAAAGAAGATTCAAAGAGAGTGAGATGCCAGCTCCTTTCATTCAGTCAGTAGCTTCAATCATTTCTGGACGTTTTTCAATGGCAAAAATCAATGAATATTGTAAATGCACAAACAGTAATTTCTCCGCATTGCAAGGTGCAATTCTGAAATTTTTTGCTTTTTCCTGCTCCTCTTAGCATGATAAACAAGATTCAAAGAGAGTGAGATGCCAGCTCCTTTCATTCAGTCAGTAGCTTCAATCATTTCTGGACGTTTTTCAATGGCAAAAATCATTGAATATTGTAAATGCACAAACAGTAATTTCTCCGCATTGCAAGGTGCAATTCTGAAATTTTTTACTTTTTCCTGCTCCTCTTAGCATGATAAAGAAGATTCAAAGAGAGTGAGATGCCAGCTCCTTTCATTCAGTCAGTAGCTTCAATCATTTCTGGTATATGAATAACATGATGTTTTTCAATCGCAAAAATCAATGAATATTGTAAATGCACAAACAGTAATTTCTCCGCATTGCAAGGTGCAATTCTGAATTTTTTTGCTTTTTCCTGCTCCTCTTAGCATGATAAAGAAGATTCAAAGAGAGTGAGATGCCAGCTCCTTTCATTCAGTCAGTAGCTTCAATCATTTCTGGACGTTTTTCAATGGCAAAAATCAATGAATATTGTAAATGCACAAACAGTAATTTCTCCGCATTGCAAGGTGCAATTCTGAAATTTTTTGCTTTTTCCTGCTCCTCTTAGCATGATAAAGAATATTCAAAGAGAGTGAGATGCCAGCTCCTTTCATTCAGTCAGTAGCTTCAATCATTTCTGGACATTTTTCAATGGCAAAAATCAATGAATATTGTAAATGCACAAACAGTAATTTCTCCGCATTGCAAGGTGCAATTCTGAAATTTTTTGCTTTTTCCTGCTCCTCTTAGCATGATAAAGAAGATTCAAATAGAGTGAGATGCCAGCTCCTTTCATTCAGTCAGTAGCTTCAATCATTTCTGGACGTTTTTCAATGGCAAAAATCAATGAATATTGTAAATGCACAAACAGTAATTTCTCCGCATTGCAAGTTGCAATTCTGAAATTTTTTGCTTTTTCCTGCTCCTCTTAGCATGATAAAGAAGATTCAAAGAGAGTGAGGTGCCAGCTCCTTTCATTCAGTCAGGAGCTTCAAACATTTCTGGTATATGAATAACATGATGTTTTTCAATGGCAAAAATCAATGAATATTGTAAATGCACAAACAGTAATTTCTCCGCATTGCAAGGTGCAATTCTGAAATTTTTTGCTTTTTCCTGCTCCTCTTAGCATGATAAAGAAGATTCAAAGAGAGTGAGATGCCAGCTCCTTTCATTCAGTCAGTAGCTTCAATCATTTCTGGACGTTTTTCAATGGCAAAAATCAATGAATATTGTAAATGCACAAACAGTAATTTCTCCGCATTGCAAGGTGCAATTCTGAAATTTTTTGCTTTTTCCTGCTCCTCTTAGCATGATAAAGAAGATTCAAAGAGAGTGAGATGCCAGCTCCTTTCATTCAGTCAGTAGCTTCAATCATTTCTGGACGTTTTTCAATGGCAAAAATCAATGAATATTGTAAATGCACAAACTGTAATTTCTCCGCATTGCAAGGTGCAATTCTGAAATTTTTTGCTTTTTCCTGCTCCTCTTAGCATGATAAAGAAGATTCAAAGAGAGTGAGATGCCAGCTCCTTTCATTCAGTCAGTAACTTCAATCATTTCTGGACGTTTTTCAATGGCAAAAATCAATGAATATTGTAAATGCACAAACAGTAATTTCTCCGCATTGCAAGGTGCAATTCTGAAATTTTTTGCTTTTTCCTGCTCCTCTTAGCATGATAAAGAAGATTCAAAGAGAGTGAGATGCCAGCTCCTTTCATTCAGTCAGTAGCTTCAATCATTTCTGGACGTTTTTCAATGGCAAAAATCAATGAATATTGTAAATGCACAAACAGTAATTTCTCCGCATTGCAAGGTGCAATTCTGAAATTTTTTGCTTTTTCCTGCTCCTCTTAGCATGATAAAGAAGATTCAAAGAGAGTGAGATGTCAGCTCCTTTCATTCAGTCAGTAGCTTCAAACATTTCTGGTATATGAATAACATGATGTTTTTCAATGGCAAAAATCAATGAATATTGTAAATGCACAAACAGTAATTTCTCCGCATTGCAAGGTGCAATTCTGAAATTTTTTGCTTTTTCCTGCTCCTCTTAGCATGATAAAGAAGATTCAAAGAGAGTGAGATGCCAGCTCCTTTCATTCAGTCAGTAGCTTCAATCATTTCTGGTATATGAATAACATGATGTTTTTCAATGGCAAAAATCAATGAATTTTGTAAATGCACAAACAGTAATTTCTCAGCATTGCAAGGTGCAATTCTGAAATTTTTTGCTTTTTCCTGCTCCTCTTAGCATGATAAAGAAGATTCAAAGAGAGTGAGATGCCAGCTCCTTTCATTGTCAGTAGCTTCAATCATTTCTGGACGTTTTTCAATGGCAAAAATCAATGAATATTGTAAATGCACAAACAGTAATTTCTCCGCATTGCAAGGTGCAATTCTGAAATTTTTTGCTTTTTCCTGCTCCTCTTAGCATTATGAAGAAGATTCAAAGAGAGTGAGATACCAGCTCCTTTCATTCAGTCAGTAGCTTCAAACATTTCTGGTATATGAATAACATGATGTTTTTCAATGGCAAAAATCAATGAATTTTGTAAATGCACAAACAGTAATTTCTCCGCATTGCAAGGCGCAATTCTGAAATTTTTTGCTTTTTCCTGCTCCTCTTAGCATGATAAAGAAGATTCAAAGAGAGTGAGATGCCAGCTCCTTTCATTCAGTCAGTAGCTTCAATCATTTCTGGACATTTTTCAATGGCAAAAATCAATGAATATTGTAAATGCACAAACAGTAATTTCTCCGCATTGCAAGGTGCAATTCTGAAATTTTTTGCTTTTTCCTGCTCCTCTTAGCATGATAAAGAAGATTCAAAGAGAGTGAGATGCCAGCTCTTTCATTCAGTCAGTAGCTTCAATCATTTCTGGACGTTTTTCAATGGCAAAAATCAATGAATATTGTAAATGCACAAACAGTAATTTCTCCGCATTGCAAGGTGCAATTCTGAAATTTTTTGCTTTTTCCTGCTCCTCTTAGCATGATAAAGAAGATTCAAAGAGAGTGAGGTGCCAGCTCCTTTCATTCAGTCAGGAGCTTCAAACATTTCTGGTATATGAATAACATGTTTTTCAATGGCAAAAATCAATGAATATTGTAAATGCACAAACAGTAATTTCTCCGCATTGCAAGGTGCAATTCTGAAATTTTTTGCTTTTTCCTGCTCCTCTTAGCATGATAAAGAAGATTCAAAGAGAGTGAGATGCCAGCTCCTTTCATTCAGTCAGTAGCTTCAATCATTTCTGGTATATGAATAACATGATGTTTTTCAATGGCAAAAATCAATGAATTTTGTAAATGCACAAACAGTAATTTCTCAGCATTGCAAGGTGCAATTCTGAAATTTTTTGCTTTTTCCTGCTCCTCTTAGCATGATAAAGAAGATTCAAAGAGAGTGAGATGCCAGCTCCTTTCATTGTCAGTAGCTTCAATCATTTCTTCACGTTTTTCAATGGCAAAAATCAATGAATATTGTAAATGCACAAACAGTAATTTCTCCGCATTGCAAGGTGCAATTCTGAAATTTTTTGCTTTTTCCTGCTCCTCTTAGCATTATGAAGAAGATTCAAAGAGAGTGAGATACCAGCTCCTTTCATTCAGTCAGTAGCTTCAAACATTTCTGGTATATGAATAACATGATGTTTTTCAATGGCAAAAATCAATGAATATTGTAAATGCACAAACAGTAATTTCTCCGCATTGCAAGGTGCAATTCTGAAATTTTTTGCTTTTTCTTGCTCCTCTTAGCATGATAAAGAAGATTCAAAGAGAGTGAGATGCCAGCTCCTTTCGTTCAGTCAGTAGCTTCAATCATTTCTGGACGTTTTTCAATGGCAAAAATCATTGAATATTGTAAATGCACAAACAGTAATTTCTCCGCATTGCAAGGTGCAATTCTGAAATTTTTTACTTTTTCCTGCTCCTCTTAGCATGATAAAGAAGATTCAAAGAGAGTGAGATGCCAGCTCCTTTCATTCAGTCAGTAGCTTCAATCATTTCTGGACGTTTTTCAATTGCAAAAATCAATGAATATTGTAAATGCACAAACAGTAATTTCTCCGCATTGCAAGGTGCAATTCTGAAATTTTTTGCTTTTTCCTGCTCCTCTTAGCATGATAAAGAAGATTCAAAGAGAGTGAGATGCCAGCTCCTTTCATTCAGTCAGTAGCTTCAATCATTTCTGGACTTTTTTCAATGGCAAAAATCAATGAATATTGTAAATGCACAAACAGTAATTTCTCCGCATTGCAAGGTGCAATTCTGAAATTTTTTGCTTTTTCCTGCTCCTCTTAGCATGATAAAGAAGATTCAAAGAGAGTGAGATGCCAGCTCCTTTCCTTCAGTCAGTAGCTTCAATCATTTCTGGTAGATGAATAACATGATGTTTTTCAATGGCAAAAATCAATGAATTTTGTAAATGCACAAACAGTAATTTCTCCGCATTGCAAGGCGCATTTCTGAAATTTTTTGCTTTTTCCTGCTCCTCTTAGCATGATAAAGAAGATTCAAAGAGAGTGAGATGCCAGCTCCTTTCATTCAGTCAGTAGCTTCAATCATTTCTGGACGTTTTTCAATGGCAAAAATCAATGAATATTGTAAATGCACAAACTGTAATTTCTCCGCATTGCAAGGTGCAATTCTGAAATTTTTTGCTTTTTCCTGCTCCTCTTAGCATGATAAAGAAGATTCAAAGAGAGTGAGATGCCAGCTCCTTTCATTCAGTCAGTAGCTTCAAACATTTCTGGTATATGAATAACATGATGTTTTTCAATGGCAAAAATCAATGAATATTGTAAATGCACAAACAGTAATTTCTCCGCATTGCAAGGTGCAATTCTGAAATTTTTTGCTTTTTCTTGCTCCTCTTAGCATGATAAAGAAGATTCAAAGAGAGTGAGATGCCAGCTCCTTTCGTTCAGTCAGTAGCTTCAATCATTTCTGGACGTTTTTCAATGGCAAAAATCATTGAATATTGTAAATGCACAAACAGTAATTTCTCCGCATTGCAAGGTGCAATTCTGAAATTTTTTACTTTTTCCTGCTCCTCTTAGCATGATAAAGAAGATTCAAAGAGAGTGAGATGCCAGCTCCTTTCATTCAGTCAGTAGCTTCAATCATTTCTGGACGTTTTTCAATTGCAAAAATCAATGAATATTGTAAATGCACAAACAGTAATTTCTCCGCATTGCAAGGTGCAATTCTGAAATTTTTTGCTTTTTCCTGCTCCTCTTAGCATGATAAAGAAGATTCAAAGAGAGTGAGATGCCAGCTCATTTCATTCAGTCAGTAGCTTCAATCATTTCTGGACTTTTTTCAATGGCAAAAATCAATGAATATTGTAAATGCACAAACAGTAATTTCTCCGCATTGCAAGGTGCAATTCTGAAATTTTTTGCTTTTTCCTGCTCCTCTTAGCATGATAAAGAAGATTCAAAGAGAGTGAGATGCCAGCTCCTTTCCTTCAGTCAGTAGCTTCAATCATTTCTGGTAGATGAATAACATGATGTTTTTCAATTGCAAAAATCAATGAATTTTGTAAATGCACAAACAGTAATTTCTCCGCATTGCAAGGCGCAATTCTGAAATTTTTTGCTTTTTCCTGCTCCTCTTAGCATGATAAAGAAGATTCAAAGAGAGTGAGATGCCAGCTCCTTTCATTCAGTCAGTAGCTTCAATCATTTCTGGACGTTTTTCAATGGCAAAAATCAATGAATATTGTAAATGCACAAACAGTAATTTCTCCGCATTGCAAGGTGCAATTCTGAAATTTTTTGCTTTTTCCTGCTCCTCTTAGCATGATAAAGAAGATTCAAAGAGAGTGAGGTGCCAGCTCCTTTCATTCAGTCAGGAGCTTCAAACATTTCTGGTATATGAATAACATGTTTTTCAATGGCAAAAATCAATGAATATTGTAAATGCACAAACAGTAATTTCTCCGCATTGCAAGGTGCAATTCTGAAATTTTTTGCTTTTTCCTGCTCCTCTTAGCATGTTAAAGAAGATTCAAAGAGAGTGAGATGCCAGCTCCTTTCATTCAGTCAGTAGCTTCAATCATTTCTGGACGTTTTTCAATGGCAAAAATCAATGAATATTGTAAATGCACAAACAGTAATTTCTCCGCATTGCAAGGTGCAATTCTGAAATTTTTTGCTTTTTCCTGCTCCTCTTAGCATGATAAAGAAGATTCAAAGAGAGTGAGATGCCAGCTCCTTTCATTCAGTCAGTAGCTTCAATCATTTCTGGACGTTTTTCAATGGCAAAAATCAATGAATATTGTAAATGCACAAACTGTAATTTCTCCGCATTGCAAGGTGCAATTCTGAAATTTTTTGCTTTTTCCTGCTCCTCTTAGCATGATAAAGAAGATTCAAAGAGAGTGAGGTGCCAGCTCCTTTCATTCAGTCAGGAGCTTCAAACATTTCTGGTATATGAATAACATGTTTTTCAATGGCAAAAATCAATGAATATTGTAAATGCACAAACAGTAATTTCTCCGCATTGCAAGGTGCAATTCTGAAATTTTTTGCTTTTTCCTGCTCCTCTTAGCATGTTAAAGAAGATTCAAAGAGAGTGAGATGCCAGCTCCTTTCATTCAGTCAGTAGCTTCAATCATTTCTGGACGTTTTTCAATGGCAAAAATCAATGAATATTGTAAATGCACAAACAGTAATTTCTCCGCATTGCAAGGTGCAATTCTGAAATTTTTTGCTTTTTCCTGCTCCTCTTAGCATTATGAAGAAGATTCAAAGAGAGTGAGATACCAGCTCCTTTCATTCAGTCAGTAGCTTCAAACATTTCTGGTATATGAATAACATGATGTTTTTCAATGGCAAAAATCAATGAATATTGTAAATGCACAAACAGTAATTTCTCCGCATTGCAAGGTGCAATTCTGAAATTTTTTGCTTTTTCCTGCTCCTCTTAGCATGATAAAGAAGATTCAAAGAGAGTGAGATGCCAGCTCCTTTCATTCAGTCAGTAGCTTCAAACATTTCTGGTATATGAATAACATGATGTTTTTCAATGGCAAAAATCAATGAATATTGTAAATGCACAAACAGTAATTTCTCCGCATTGCAAGGTGCAATTCTGAAATTTTTTGCTTTTTCTTGCTCCTCTTAGCATGATAAAGAAGATTCAAAGAGAGTGAGATGCCAGCTCCTTTCGTTCAGTCAGTAGCTTCAATCATTTCTGGACGTTTTTCAATGGCAAAAATCATTGAATATTGTAAATGCACAAACAGTAATTTCTCCGCATTGCAAGGTGCAATTCTGAAATTTTTTACTTTTTCCTGCTCCTCTTAGCATGATAAAGAAGATTCAAAGAGAGTGAGATGCCAGCTCCTTTCATTCAGTCAGTAGCTTCAATCATTTCTGGACGTTTTTCAATTGCAAAAATCAATGAATATTGTAAATGCACAAACAGTAATTTCTCCGCATTGCAAGGTGCAATTCTGAAATTTTTTGCTTTTTCCTGCTCCTCTTAGCATGATAAAGAAGATTCAAAGAGAGTGAGATGCCAGCTCATTTCATTCAGTCAGTAGCTTCAATCATTTCTGGACTTTTTTCAATGGCAAAAATCAATGAATATTGTAAATGCACAAACAGTAATTTCTCCGCATTGCAAGGTGCAATTCTGAAATTTTTTGCTTTTTCCTGCTCCTCTTAGCATGATAAAGAAGATTCAAAGAGAGTGAGATGCCAGCTCCTTTCCTTCAGTCAGTAGCTTCAATCATTTCTGGTAGATGAATAACATGATGTTTTTCAATTGCAAAAATCAATGAATTTTGTAAATGCACAAACAGTAATTTCTCCGCATTGCAAGGCGCAATTCTGAAATTTTTTGCTTTTTCCTGCTCCTCTTAGCATGATAAAGAAGATTCAAAGAGAGTGAGATGCCAGCTCCTTTCATTCAGTCAGTAGCTTCAATCATTTCTGGACGTTTTTCAATGGCAAAAATCAATGAATATTGTAAATGCACAAACAGTAATTTCTCCGCATTGCAAGGTGCAATTCTGAAATTTTTTGCTTTTTCCTGCTCCTCTTAGCATGATAAAGAAGATTCAAAGAGAGTGAGGTGCCAGCTCCTTTCATTCAGTCAGGAGCTTCAAACATTTCTGGTATATGAATAACATGTTTTTCAATGGCAAAAATCAATGAATATTGTAAATGCACAAACAGTAATTTCTCCGCATTGCAAGGTGCAATTCTGAAATTTTTTGCTTTTTCCTGCTCCTCTTAGCATGTTAAAGAAGATTCAAAGAGAGTGAGATGCCAGCTCCTTTCATTCAGTCAGTAGCTTCAATCATTTCTGGACGTTTTTCAATGGCAAAAATCAATGAATATTGTAAATGCACAAACAGTAATTTCTCCGCATTGCAAGGTGCAATTCTGAAATTTTTTGCTTTTTCCTGCTCCTCTTAGCATGATAAAGAAGATTCAAAGAGAGTGAGATGCCAGCTCCTTTCATTCAGTCAGTAGCTTCAATCATTTCTGGACGTTTTTCAATGGCAAAAATCAATGAATATTGTAAATGCACAAACTGTAATTTCTCCGCATTGCAAGGTGCAATTCTGAAATTTTTTGCTTTTTCCTGCTCCTCTTAGCATGATAAAGAAGATTCAAAGAGAGTGAGGTGCCAGCTCCTTTCATTCAGTCAGGAGCTTCAAACATTTCTGGTATATGAATAACATGTTTTTCAATGGCAAAAATCAATGAATATTGTAAATGCACAAACAGTAATTTCTCCACATTGCAAGGTGCAATTCTGAAATTTTTTGCTTTTTCCTGCTCCTCTTAGCATGTTAAAGAAGATTCAAAGAGAGTGAGATGCCAGCTCCTTTCATTCAGTCAGTAGCTTCAATCATTTCTGGACGTTTTTCAATGGCAAAAATCAATGAATATTGTAAATGCACAAACAGTAATTTCTCCGCATTGCAAGGTGCAATTCTGAAATTTTTTGCTTTTTCCTGCTCCTCTTAGCATTATGAAGAAGATTCAAAGAGAGTGAGATACCAGCTCCTTTCATTCAGTCAGTAGCTTCAAACATTTCTGGTATATGAATAACATGATGTTTTTCAATGGCAAAAATCAATGAATATTGTAAATGCACAAACAGTAATTTCTCCGCATTGCAAGGTGCAATTCTGAAATTTTTTGCTTTTTCCTGCTCCTCTTAGCATGATAAAGAAGATTCAAAGAGAGTGAGATGCCAGCTCCTTTCATTCAGTCAGTAGCTTCAATCATTTCTGGACTTTTTTCAATGGCAAAAATCAATGAATATTGTAAATGCACAAACAGTAATTTCTCCGCATTGCAAGGTGCAATTCTGAAATTTTTTGCTTTTTCCTGCTCCTCTTAGCATGATAAAGAAGATTCAAAGAGAGTGAGATGCCAGCTCCTTTCCTTCAGTCAGTAGCTTCAATCATTTCTGGTAGATGAATAACATGATGTTTTTCAATGGCAAAAATCAATGAATTTTGTAAATGCACAAACAGTAATTTCTCCGCATTGCAAGGCGCAATTCTGAAATTTTTTGCTTTTTCCTGCTCCTCTTAGCATGATAAAGAAGATTCAAAGAGAGTGAGATGCCAGCTCCTTTCATTCAGTCAGTAGCTTCAATCATTTCTGGACGTTTTTCAATGGCAAAAATCAATGAATATTGTAAATGCACAAACAGTAATTTCTCCGCATTGCAAGGTGCAATTCTGAAATTTTTTGCTTTTTCCTGCTCCTCTTAGCATGATAAAGAAGATTCAAAGAGAGTGAGGTGCCAGCTCCTTTCATTCAGTCAGGAGCTTCAAACATTTCTGGTATATGAATAACATGTTTTTCAATGGCAAAAATCAATGAATATTGTAAATGCACAAACAGTAATTTCTCCGCATTGCAAGGTGCAATTCTGAAATTTTTTGCTTTTTCCTGCTCCTCTTAGCATGTTAAAGAAGATTCAAAGAGAGTGAGATGCCAGCTCCTTTCATTCAGTCAGTAGCTTCAATCATTTCTGGACGTTTTTCAATGGCAAAAATCAATGAATATTGTAAATGCACAAACAGTAATTTCTCCGCATTGCAAGGTGCAATTCTGAAATTTTTTGCTTTTTCCTGCTCCTCTTAGCATGATAAAGAAGATTCAAAGAGAGTGAGATGCCAGCTCCTTTCATTCAGTCAGTAGCTTCAATCATTTCTGGACGTTTTTCAATGGCAAAAATCAATGAATATTGTAAATGCACAAACTGTAATTTCTCCGCATTGCAAGGTGCAATTCTGAAATTTTTTGCTTTTTCCTGCTCCTCTTAGCATGATAAAGAAGATTCAAAGAGAGTGAGGTGCCAGCTCCTTTCATTCAGTCAGGAGCTTCAAACATTTCTGGTATATGAATAACATGTTTTTCAATGGCAAAAATCAATGAATATTGTAAATGCACAAACAGTAATTTCTCCGCATTGCAAGGTGCAATTCTGAAATTTTTTGCTTTTTCCTGCTCCTCTTAGCATGTTAAAGAAGATTCAAAGAGGGTGAGATGCCAGCTCCTTTCATTCAGTCAGTAGCTTCAATCATTTCTGGACGTTTTTCAATGGCAAAAATCAATGAATATTGTAAATGCACAAACAGTAATTTCTCCGCATTGCAAGGTGCAATTCTGAAATTTTTTGCTTTTTCCTGCTCCTCTTAGCATGATAAAGAAGATTCAAAGAGAGTGAGATGCCAGCTCCTTTCATTCAGTCAGTAGCTTCAATCATTTCTGGACGTTTTTCAATGGCAAAAATCAATGAATATTGTAAATGCACAAACTGTAATTTCTCCGCATTGCAAGGTGCAATTCTGAAATTTTTTGCTTTTTCCTGCTCCTCTTAGCATGATAAAGAAGATTCAAAGAGAGTGAGATGCCAGCTCCTTTCATTCAGTCAGTAGCTTCAATCATTTCTGGACGTTTTTCAATGGCAAAAATCAATGAATATTGTAAATGCACAAACAGTAATTTCTCCGCATTGCAAGGTGCAATTCTGAAATTTTTTGCTTTTTCCTGCTCCTCTTAGCATGATAAAGAAGATTCAAAGAGAGTGAGATGCCAGCTCCTTTCATTGTCAGTAGCTTCAATCATTTCTGGACGTTTTTCAATGGCAAAAATCAATGAATATTGTAAATGCACAAACAGTAATTTCTCCGCATTGCAAGGTGCAATTCTGAAATTTTTTGCTTTTTCCTGCTCCTCTTAGCATTATGAAGAAGATTCAAAGAGAGTGAGATACCAGCTCCTTTCATTCAGTCAGTAGCTTCAAACATTTCTGGTATATGAATAACATGATGTTTTTCAATGGCAAAAATCAATGAATTTTGTAAATGCACAAACAGTAATTTCTCCGCATTGCAAGGCGCAATTCTGAAATTTTTTGCTTTTTCCTGCTCCTCTTAGCATGATAAAGAAGATTCAAAGAGAGTGAGATGCCAGCTCCTTTCATTCAGTCAGTAGCTTCAATCATTTCTGGACATTTTTCAATGGCAAAAATCAATGAATATTGTAAATGCACAAACAGTAATTTCTCCGCATTGCAAGGTGCAATTCTGAAATTTTTTGCTTTTTCCTGCTCCTCTTAGCATGATAAAGAAGATTCAAAGAGAGTGAGATGCCAGCTCCTTTCATTCAGTCAGTAGCTTCAATCATTTCTGGACGTTTTTCAATGGAAAAAATCAATGAATATTGTAAATGCACAAACAGTAATTTCTCTGCATTGCAAGGTGCAATTCTGAAATTTTTTGCTTTTTCCTGCTCCTCTTAGCATGATAAAGAAGATTCAAAGAGAGTGAGGTGCCAGCTCCTTTCATTCAGTCAGGAGCTTCAAACATTTCTGGTATATGAATAACATGTTTTTCAATGGCAAAAATCAATGAATATTGTAAATGCACAAACAGTAATTTCTCCGCATTGCAAGGTGCAATTCTGAAATTTTTTGCTTTTTCCTGCTCCTCTTAGCATGATAAAGAAGATTCAAAGAGAGTGAGATGCCAGCTCCTTTCATTCAGTCAGTAGCTTCAATCATTTCTGGTATATGAATAACATGATGTTTTTCAATGGCAAAAATCAATGAATTTTGTAAATGCACAAACAGTAATTTCTCAGCATTGCAAGGTGCAATTCTGAAATTTTTTGCTTTTTCCTGCTCCTCTTAGCATGATAAAGAAGATTCAAAGAGAGTGAGATGCCAGCTCCTTTCATTGTCAGTAGCTTCAATCATTTCTTCACGTTTTTCAATGGCAAAAATCAATGAATATTGTAAATGCACAAACAGTAATTTCTCCGCATTGCAAGGTGCAATTCTGAAATTTTTTGCTTTTTCCTGCTCCTCTTAGCATTATGAAGAAGATTCAAAGAGAGTGAGATACCAGCTCCTTTCATTCAGTCAGTAGCTTCAAACATTTCTGGTATATGAATAACATGATGTTTTTCAATGGCAAAAATCAATGAATATTGTAAATGCACAAACAGTAATTTCTCCGCATTGCAAGGTGCAATTCTGAAATTTTTTGCTTTTTCTTGCTCCTCTTAGCATGATAAAGAAGATTCAAAGAGAGTGAGATGCCAGCTCCTTTCGTTCAGTCAGTAGCTTCAATCATTTCTGGACGTTTTTCAATGGCAAAAATCATTGAATATTGTAAATGCACAAACAGTAATTTCTCCGCATTGCAAGGTGCAATTCTGAAATTTTTTACTTTTTCCTGCTCCTCTTAGCATGATAAAGAAGATTCAAAGAGAGTGAGATGCCAGCTCCTTTCATTCAGTCAGTAGCTTCAATCATTTCTGGACGTTTTTCAATTGCAAAAATCAATGAATATTGTAAATGCACAAACAGTAATTTCTCCGCATTGCAAGGTGCAATTCTGAAATTTTTTGCTTTTTCCTGCTCCTCTTAGCATGATAAAGAAGATTCAAAGAGAGTGAGATGCCAGCTCCTTTCATTCAGTCTGTAGCTTCAATCATTTCTGGACTTTTTTCAATGGCAAAAATCAATGAATATTGTAAATGCACAAACAGTAATTTCTCCGCATTGCAAGGTGCAATTCTGAAATTATTTGCTTTTTCCTGCTCCTCTTAGCATGATAAAGAAGATTCAAAGAGAGTGAGATGCCAGCTCCTTTCCTTCAGTCAGTAGCTTCAATCATTTCTGGTAGATGAATAACATGATGTTTTTCAATGGCAAAAATCAATGAATTTTGTAAATGCACAAACAGTAATTTCTCCGCATTGCAAGGCGCAATTCTGAAATTTTTTGCTTTTTCCTGCTCCTCTTAGCATGATAAAGAAGATTCAAAGAGAGTGAGATGCCAGCTCCTTTCATTCAGTCAGTAGCTTCAATCATTTCTGGACGTTTTTCAATGGCAAAAATCAATGAATATTGTAAATGCACAAACAGTAATTTCTCCGCATTGCAAGGTGCAATTCTGAAATTTTTTGCTTTTTCCTGCTCCTCTTAGCATGATAAAGAAGATTCAAAGAGAGTGAGGTGCCAGCTCCTTTCATTCAGTCAGGAGCTTCAAACATTTCTGGTATATGAATAACATGTTTTTCAATGGCAAAAATCAATGAATATTGTAAATGCACAAACAGTAATTTCTCCGCATTGCAAGGTGCAATTCTGAAATTTTTTGCTTTTTCCTGCTCCTCTTAGCATGTTAAAGAAGATTCAAAGAGAGTGAGATGCCAGCTCCTTTCATTCAGTCAGTAGCTTCAATCATTTCTGGACGTTTTTCAATGGCAAAAATCAACGAATATTGTAAATGCACAAACAGTAATTTCTCCGCATTGCAAGGTGCAATTCTGAAATTTTTTGCTTTTTCCTGCTCCTCTTAGCATGATAAAGAAGATTCAAAGAGAGTGAGATGCCAGCTCCTTTCATTCAGTCAGTAGCTTCAATCATTTCTGGACGTTTTTCAATGGCAAAAATCAATGAATATTGTAAATGCACAAACAGTAATTTCTCCGCATTGCAAGGTGCAATTCTGAAATTTTTTGCTTTTTCCTGCTCCTCTTAGCATGATAAAGAAGATTCAAAGAGAGTGAGATGTCAGCTCCTTTCATTCAGTCAGTAGCTTCAAACATTTCTGGTATATGAATAACATGATGTTTTTCGATGGCAAAAATCAATGAATATTGTAAATGCACAAACAGTAATTTCTCCGCATTGCAAGGTGCAATTCTGAAATTTTTTGCTTTTTCCTGCTCCTCTTAGCATGATAAAGAAGATTCAAAGAGAGTGAGATGCCAGCTCCTTTCATTCAGTCAGTAGCTTCAATCATTTCTGGTATATGAATAACATGATGTTTTTCAATGGCAAAAATCAATGAATTTTGTAAATGCACAAACAGTAATTTCTCAGCATTGCAAGGTGCAATTCTGAAATTTTTTGCTTTTTCCTGCTCCTCTTAGCATGATAAAGAAGATTCAAAGAGAGTGAGATGCCAGCTCCTTTCATTGTCAGTAGCTTCAATTATTTCTGGATGTTTTTCAATGGCAAAAATCAATGAATATTGTAAATGCACAAACAGTAATTTCTCCGCATTGCAAGGTGCAATTCTGAAATTTTTTGCTTTTTCCTGCTCCTCTTAGCATTATGAAGAAGATTCAAAGAGAGTGAGATACCAGCTCCTTTCATTAAGTCAGTAGCTTCAAACATTTCTGGTATATGAATAACATGATGTTTTTCAATGGCAAAAATCAATGAATATTGTAAATGCACAAACAGTAATTTCTCCGCATTGCAAGGTGCAATTCTGAAATTTTTTGCTTTTTCCTGCTCCTCTTAGCATGATAAAGAAGATTCAAAGAGAGTGAGATGCCAGCTCCTTTCGTTCAGTCAGTAGCTTCAATCATTTCTGGACGTTTTTCAATGGCAAAAATCATTGAATATTGTAAATGCACAAACAGTAATTTCTCCGCATTGCAAGGTGCAATTCTGAAATTTTTTACTTTTTCCTGCTCCTCTTAGCATGATAAAGAAGATTCAAAGAGAGTGAGATGCCAGCTCCTTTCATTCAGTCAGTAGCTTCAATCATTTCTGGTATATGAATAACATGATGTTTTTCAATCGCAAAAATCAATGAATATTGTAAATGCACAAACAGTAATTTCTCCGCATTGCAAGGTGCAATTCTGAAATTTTTTGCTTTTTCCTGCTCCTCTTAGCATGATAAAGAAGATTCAAAGAGAGTGAGATGCCAGCTCCTTTCATTCAGTCAGCAGCTTCAATCATTTCTGGACGTTTTTCAATGGCAAAAATCAATGAATATTGTAAATGCACAAACAGTAATTTCTCCGCATTGCAAGGTGCAATTCTGAAATTTTTTGCTTTTTCCTGCTCCTCTTAGCATGATAAAGAAGATTCAAAGAGAGTGAGATGCCAGCTCCTTTCCTTCAGTCAGTAGCGTCAATCATTTCTGGCATATGAATAACATGATGTTTTTCAATGGCAAAAATCAATGAATTTTGTAAATGCACAAACAGTAATTTCTCCGCATTGCAAGGCGCAATTCTGAAATTTTTTGCTTTTTCCTGCTCCTCTTAGCATGATAAAGAAGATTCAAAGAGAGTGAGATGCCAGCTCCTTTCATTCAGTCAGTAGCTTCAATCATTTCTGGACATTTTTCAATGGCAAAAATCAATGAATATTGTAAATGCACAAACAGTAATTTCTCCGCATTGCAAGGTGCAATTCTGAAATTTTTTGCTTTTTCCTGCTCCTCTTAGCATGATAAAGAAGATTTAAAGAGAGTGAGATGACAGCTCCTTTCATTCAGTCAGTAGCTTCAATCATTTCTGGACGTTTTTCAATGGCAAAAATCAATGAATATTGTAAAAGCACAAACAGTAATTTCTCCGCATTGCAAGGTGCAATTCTGAAATTTTTTGCTTTTTCCTGCTCCTCTTAGCATGATAAAGAAGATTCAAAGAGAGTGAGGTGCCAGCTCCTTTCATTCAGTCAGGAGCTTCAAACATTTCTGGTATATGAATAACATGTTTTTCAATGGCAAAAATCAATGAATATTGTAAATGCACAAACAGTAATTTCTCCGCATTGCAAGGTGCAATTCTGAAATTTTTTGCTTTTTCCTGCTCCTCTTAGCATGATAAAGAAGATTCAAAGAGAGTGAGATGCCAGCTCCTTTCATTCAGTCAGTAGCTTCAATCATTTCTGGACGTTTTTCAATGGCAAAAATCAATGAATATTGTAAATGCACAAACAGTAATTTCTCCGCATTGCAAGGTGCAATTCTGAAATTTTTTGCTTTTTCCTGCTCCTCTTAGCATGATAAAGAAGATTCAAAGAGAGTGAGATGCCAGCTCCTTTCATTCAGTCAGTAGCTTCAATCATTTCTGGACGTTTTTCAATGGCAAAAATCAATGAATATTGTAAATGCACAAACTGTAATTTCTCCGCATTGCAAGGTGCAATTCTGAAATTTTTTGCTTTTTCCTGCTCCTCTTAGCATGATAAAGAAGATTCAAAGAGAGTGAGATGCCAGCTCCTTTCATTCAGTCAGTAGCTTCAATCATTTCTGGACGTTTTTCAATGGCAAAAATCAATGAATATTGTAAATGCACAAACAGTAATTTCTCCGCATTGCAATGTGCAATTCTGAAATTTTTTGCTTTTTCCTGCTCCTCTTAGCATGATAAAGAAGATTCAAAGAGAGTGAGATGCCAGCTCCTTTCATTCAGTCAGTAGCTTCAAACATTTCTGGTATATGAATAACATGATGTTTTTCAATGGCAAAAATCAATGAATATTGTAAATGCACAAACAGTAATTTCTCCGCATTGCAAGGTGCAATTCTGAAATTTTTTGCTTTTTCCTGCTCCTCTTAGCATGATAAAGAAGATTCAAAGAGAGTGAGATGCCAGCTCCTTTCGTTCAGTCAGTAGCTTCAATCATTTCTGGACGTTTTTCAATGGCAAAAATCCTTGAATATTATAAATGCACAAACAGTAATTTCTCCGCATTGCAAGGTGCAATTCTGAAATTTTTTACTTTTTCCTGCTCCTCTTAACATGATAAAGAAGATTCAAAGAGAGTGAGATGCCAGCTCCTTTCATTCAGTCAGTAGCTTCAATCATTTCTGGTATATGAATAACATGATGTTTTTCAATGGCAAAAATCAATGAATATTGTAAATGCACAAACAGTAATTTCTCCGCATTGCAAGGTGCAATTCTGAAATTTTTTGCTTTTTCCTGCTCCTCTTAGCATGATAAAGAAGATTCAAAGAGAGTGAGATGCCAGCTCCTTTCATTCAGTCAGGAGCTTCAATCATTTCTGGACGTTTTTCAATGGCAAAAATCAATGAATATTGTAAATGCACAAACAGTAATTTCTCCGCATTGCAAGGTGCAATTCTGAATTTTTTTGCTTTTTCCTGCTCCTCTTAGCATGATAAACAAGATTCAAAGAGAGTGAGATGCCAGCTCCTTTCATTCAGTCAGTAGCTTCAATCATTTCTGGACGTTTTTCAATGGCAAAAATCATTGAATATTGTAAATGCACAAACAGTAATTTCTCCGCATTGCAAGGTGCAATTCTGAAATTTTTTGCTTTTTCCTGCTCCTCTTAGCATGATAAAGAAGATTCAAAGAGAGTGAGATGCCAGCTCCTTTCATTCAGTCAGTAGCCTCAATCATTTCTGGTATATGAATAACATGATGTTTTTCAATCGCAAAAATCAATGAATATTGTAAATGCACAAACAGTAATTTCTCCGCATTGCAAGGTGCAATTCTGAAATATTTTGCTTTTTCCTGCTCCTCTTAGCATGATAAAGAAGATTCAAAGAGAGTGAGATGCCAGCTCCTTTCATTCAGTCAGTAGCTTCAATCATTTCTGGATGTTTTTCAATGGCAAAAATCAATGAATATTGTAAATGCACAAACAGTAATTTCTCCGCATTGCAAGGTGCAATTCTGAAATTTTTTGCTTTTTCCTGCTCCTCTTAGCATGATAAAGAAGATTCAAAGAGAGTGAGATGCCAGCTCCTTTCCTTCAGTCAGTAGCTTCAATCATTTCTGGTATATGAATAACTTGATGTTTTTCAATGGCAAAAATCAATGAATTTTGTAAATGCACAAACAGTAATTTCTCCGCATTGCAAGGCGCAATTCTGAAATTTTTTTGCTTTTTCCTGCTCCTCTTAGCATGATAAAGAAGATTCAAAGAGAGTGAGATGCCAGCTCCTTTCATTCAGTCAGTAGCTTCAATCATTTCTGGACATTTTTCAATGGCAAAAATCAATGAATATTGCAAATGCACAAACAGTAATTTCTCCGCATTGCAAGGTGCAATTCTGAAATTTTTTGCTTTTTCCTGCTCCTCTTAGCATGATAAAGAAGATTCAAAGAGAGTGAGATGCCAGCTCCTTTCATTCAGTCAGTAGCTTCAATCATTTCTGGACGTTTTTCAATGGCAAAAATCAATGAATATTGTAAATGCACAAACAGTAATTTCTCCGCATTGCAAGGTGCAATTCTGAAATTTTTTGCTTTTTCCTGCTCCTCTTAGCATGATAAAGAAGATTCAAAGAGAGTGAGATGCCAGCTCCTTTCATTCAGTCAGTACCTTCAATCATTTCTGGACGTTTTTCAATGGCAAAAATCAATGAATATTGTAAATGCACAAACAGTAATTTCTCCGCATTGCAAGGTGCAATTCTGAAATTTTTTGCTTTTTCCTGCTCCTCTTAGCTTGATAAAGAAGATTCAAAGAGAGTGAGATGCCAGCTCCTTTCATTCAGTCAGTAGCTTCAATCATTTCTGGACGTTTTTCAAAGGCAAAAATCAATGAATATTGTAAATGCACAAACTGTAATTTCTCCGCATTGCAAGGTGCAATTCTGAAATTTTTTGCTTTTTCCTGCTCCTCTTAGCATGATAAAGAAGATTCAAAGAGAGTGAGATGCCAGCTCCTTTCATTCAGTCAGTAGCTTCAATCATTTCTGGTATATGAATAACATGATGTTTTTCAATAGCAAAAATCAATGAATATTGTAAATGCACAAACAGTAATTTCTCCGCATTGCAAGGTGCAATTCTGAAATTTTTTGCTTTTTCCTGCTCCACTTAGCATGATAAAGAAGATTCAAAGAGAGTGAGATGCCAGCTCCTTTCATTCAGTCAGTAGCTTCAATCATTTCTGGACGTTTTTCAATGGCAAAAATCAATGAATATTGTAAATGCACAAACAGTAATTTCTCCGCATTGCAAGGTGCAATTCTGAAATTTTTTGCTTTTTCCTGCTCCTCTTAGCATGATAAAGAAGATTCAAAGAGAGTGAGATGCCAGCTCCTTTCATTCAGTCAGGAGCTTCAATCATTTCTGGACGTTTTTCAATGGCAAAAATCAATGAATATTGTAAATGCACAAACAGTAATTTCTCCGCATTGCAAGGTGCAATTCTGAATTTTTTTGCTTTTTCCTGCTCCTCTTAGCATGATAAACAAGATTCAAAGAGAGTGAGATGCCAGCTCCTTTCATTCAGTCAGTAGCTTCAATCATTTCTGGACGTTTTTCAATGGCAAAAATCATTGAATATTGTAAATGCACAAACAGTAATTTCTCCGCATTGCAAGGTGCAATTCTGAAATTTTTTGCTTTTTCCTGCTCCTCTTAGCATGATAAAGAAGATTCAAAGAGAGTGAGATGCCAGCTCCTTTCATTCAGTCAGTAGCCTCAATCATTTCTGGTATATGAATAACATGATGTTTTTCAATCGCAAAAATCAATGAATATTGTAAATGCACAAACAGTAATTTCTCCGCATTGCAAGGTGCAATTCTGAAATATTTTGCTTTTTCCTGCTCCTCTTAGCATGATAAAGAAGATTCAAAGAGAGTGAGATGCCAGCTCCTTTCATTCAGTCAGTAGCTTCAATCATTTCTGGATGTTTTTCAATGGCAAAAATCAATGAATATTGTAAATGCACAAACAGTAATTTCTCCGCATTGCAAGGTGCAATTCTGAAATTTTTTGCTTTTTCCTGCTCCTCTTAGCATGATAAAGAAGATTCAAAGAGAGTGAGATGCCAGCTCCTTTCCTTCAGTCAGTAGCTTCAATCATTTCTGGTATATGAATAACTTGATGTTTTTCAATGGCAAAAATCAATGAATTTTGTAAATGCACAAACAGTAATTTCTCCGCATTGCAAGGCGCAATTCTGAAATTTTTTTGCTTTTTCCTGCTCCTCTTAGCATGATAAAGAAGATTCAAAGAGAGTGAGATGCCAGCTCCTTTCATTCAGTCAGTAGCTTCAATCATTTCTGGACATTTTTCAATGGCAAAAATCAATGAATATTGCAAATGCACAAACAGTAATTTCTCCGCATTGCAAGGTGCAATTCTGAAATTTTTTGCTTTTTCCTGCTCCTCTTAGCATGATAAAGAAGATTCAAAGAGAGTGAGATGCCAGCTCCTTTCATTCAGTCAGTAGCTTCAATCATTTCTGGACGTTTTTCAATGGCAAAAATCAATGAATATTGTAAATGCACAAACAGTAATTTCTCCGCATTGCAAGGTGCAATTCTGAAATTTTTTGCTTTTTCCTGCTCCTCTTAGCATGATAAAGAAGATTCAAAGAGAGTGAGATGCCAGCTCCTTTCATTCAGTCAGTACCTTCAATCATTTCTGGACGTTTTTCAATGGCAAAAATCAATGAATATTGTAAATGCACAAACAGTAATTTCTCCGCATTGCAAGGTGCAATTCTGAAATTTTTTGCTTTTTCCTGCTCCTCTTAGCTTGATAAAGAAGATTCAAAGAGAGTGAGATGCCAGCTCCTTTCATTCAGTCAGTAACTTCAATCATTTCTGGACGTTTTTCAAAGGCAAAAATCAATGAATATTGTAAATGCACAAACTGTAATTTCTCCGCATTGCAAGGTGCAATTCTGAAATTTTTTGCTTTTTCCTGCTCCTCTTAGCATGATAAAGAAGATTCAAAGAGAGTGAGATGCCAGCTCCTTTCATTCAGTCAGTAGCTTCAATCATTTCTGGTATATGAATAACATGATGTTTTTCAATAGCAAAAATCAATGAATATTGTAAATGCACAAACAGTAATTTCTCCGCATTGCAAGGTGCAATTCTGAAATTTTTTGCTTTTTCCTGCTCCACTTAGCATGATAAAGAAGATTCAAAGAGAGTGAGATGCCAGCTCCTTTCATTCAGTCAGTAGCTTCAATCATTTCTGGACGTTTTTCAATGGCAAAAATCAATGAATATTGTAAATGCACAAACAGTAATTTCTCCGCATTGCAAGGTGCAATTCTGAAATTTTTTGCTTTTTCCTGCTCCTCTTAGCATGATAAACAAGATTCAAAGAGAGTGAGATGCCAGCTCCTTTCATTCAGTCAGTAGCTTTAATCATTTCTGGACGTTTTTCAATGGCAAAAATCATTGAATATTGTAAATGCACAAACTAATTTCTCCGCATTGCAAGGTGCAATTCTGAAATTTTTTACTTTTTCCTGCTCCTCTTAGCATGATAAAGAAGATTCAAAGAGAGTGAGATGCCAGCTCCTTTCATTCAGTCAGTAGCTTCAATCATTTCTGGTATATGAATAACATGATGTTTTTCAATCGCAAAAATCAATGAATATTGTAAATGCACAAACAGTAATTTCTCCGCATTGCAAGGTGCAATTCTGAAATTTTTTGCTTTTTCCTGCTCCTCTTAGCATGATAAAGAAGATTCAAAGAGAGTGAGATGCCAGCTCCTTTCATTCAGTCAGTAGCTTCAATCATTTCTGGACGTTTTTCAATGGCAAAAATCAATGAATATTGTAAATGCACAAACAGTAATTTCTCCGCCTTGCAAGGTGCAATTCTGAAATTTTTTGCTTTTTCCTGCTCCTCTTAGCATGATAAAGAAGATTCAAAGAGAGTGAGATGCCAGCTCCTTTCATTCAGTCAGTAGCTTCAATCATTTCTGGTATATGAATAACATGATGTTTTTCAATGGCAAAAATCAATGAATATTGTAAATGCACAAACAGTAATTTCTCCGCATTGCAAGGTGCAATTCTGAAATTTTTTGCTTTTTCCTGCTCCTCTTAGCATGATAAAGAAGATTCAAAGAGAGTGAGATGCCAGCTCCTTTCATTCAGTCAGTAGCTTCAATCATTTCTGGATGTTTTTCAATGGCAAAAATCAATGAATATTGTAAATGCACAAACAGTAATTTCTCCGCATTGCAAGGTGCAATTCTGAAATTTTTTGCTTTTTCCTGCTCCTCTTAGCATGATAAACAAGATTCAAAGAGAGTGAGATGCCAGCTCCTTTCATTCAGTCAGTAGCTTCAATCATTTCTGGACGTTTTTCAATGGCAAAAATCATTGAATATTGTAAATGCACAAACAGTAATTTCTCCGCATTGTAAGGTGCAATTCTGAAATTTTTTACTTTTTCCTGCTCCTCTTAGCATGATAAAGAAGATTCAAAGAGAGTGAGATGCCAGCTCCTTTCATTCAGTCAGTAGCTTCAATCATTTCTGGTATATGAATAACATGATGTTTTTCAATCGCAAAAATCAATGAATATTGTAAATGCACAAACAGTAATTTCTCCGCATTGCAAGGTGCAATTCTGAAATTTTTTGCTTTTTCCTGCTCCTCTTAGCATGATAAAGAAGATTCAAAGAGAGTGAGATGCCAGCTCCTTTCATTCAGTCAGTAGCTTCAATCATTTCTGGATGTTTTTCAATGGCAAAAATCAATGAATATTGTAAATGCACAAACAGTAATTTCTCCGCATTGCAAGGTGCAATTCTGAAATTTTTTGCTTTTTCCTGCTCCTCTTAGCATGATAAAGAAGATTCAAAGAGAGTGAGATTCCAGCTCCTTTCCTTCAGTCAGTAGCTTCAATCATTTCTGGTATATGAATAACATGATGTTTTTCAATGGCAAAAATCAATGAATTTTGTAAATGCACAAACAGTAATTTCTCCGCATTGCAAGGCGCAATTCTGAAATTTTTTGCTTTTTCCTGCTCCTCTTAGCATGATAAAGAAGATTCAAAGAGAGTGAGATGCCAGCTCCTTTCATTCAGTCAGTAGCTTCAATCATTTCTGGACATTTTTCAATGGCAAAAATCAATGAATATTGTAAATGCACAAACAGTAATTTCTCCGCATTGCAAGGCGCAATTCTGAAATTTTTTGCTTTTTCCTGCTCCTCTTAGCATGATAAAGAAGATTCAAAGAGAGTGAGATGCCAGCTCCTTTCATTCAGTCAGTAGCTTCAATCATTTCTGGACGTTTTTCAATGGCAAAAATCAATGAATATTGTAAATGCACAAACAGTAATTTCTCCGCATTGCAAGGTGCAATTCTGAAATTTTTTGATTTTCCTGCTCCTCTTAGCATGATAAAGAAGATTCAAAGAGAGTGAGATGCCAGCTCCTTTCATTCAGTCAGTACCTTCAATCATTTCTGGACGTTTTTCAATGGCAAAAATCAATGAATATTGTAAATGCACAAACAGTAATTTCTCCGCATTGCAAGGTGCAATTCTGAAATTTTTTGCTTTTTCCTGCTCCTCTTAGCATGATAAAGAAGATTCAAAGAGAGTGAGATGCCAGCTCCTTTCATTCAGTCAGTAGCTTCAATCATTTCTGGACGTTTTTCAATGGCAAAAATCAATGAATATTGTAAATGCACAAACTGTAATTTCTCCGCATTGCAAGGTGCAATTCTGAAATTTTTTGCTTTTTCCTGCTCCTCTTAGCATGATAAAGAAGATTCAAAGAGAGTGAGATGCCAGCTCCTTTCATTCAGTCAGTAGCTTCAATCATTTCTGGACGTTTTTCAATGGCAAAAATCAATGAATATTGTAAATGCACAAACAGTAATTTCTCCGCATTGCAAGGAGCAATTCTGAAATTTTTTGCTTTTTCCTGCTCCTCTTAGCATGATAAACAAGATTCAAAGAGAGTGAGATGCCAGCTCCTTTCATTCAGTCAGTAGCTTCAATCATTTCTGGACGTTTTTCAATGGCAAAAACCATTGAATATTGTAAATGCACAAACAGTAATTTCTCCGCATTGCAAGGTGCAATTCTGAAATTTTTTACTTTTTCCTGCTCCTCTTAGCATGATAAAGAAGATTCAAAGAGAGTGAGATGCCAGCTCCTTTCATTCAGTCAGTAGCTTCAATCATTTCTGGTATATGAATAACATGATGTTTTTCAATCGCAAAAATCAATGAATATTGTAAATGCACAAACAGTAATTTCTCCGCATTGCAAGGTGCAATTCTGAAATTTTTTGCTTTTTCCTGCTCCTCTTAGCATGATAAAGAAGATTCAAAGAGAGTGAGATGCCAGCTCCTTTCATTCAGTCAGTAGCTTCAATCATTTCTGGACGTTTTTCAATGGCAAAAATCAATGAATATTGTAAATGCACAAACAGTAATTTCTCCGCATTGCAAGGTGCAATTCTGAAATTTTTTGCTTTTTCCTGCTCCTCTTAGCATGATAAAGAAGATTCAAAGAGAGTGAGATGCCAGCTCCTTTCCTTCAGTCAGTAGCTTCAATCATTTCTGGTATATGAATAACATGATGTTTTTCAATAGCAAAAATCAATGAATATTGTAAATGCACAAACAGTAATTTCTCCGCATTGCAAGGTGCAATTCTGAAATTTTTTGCTTTTTCCTGCTCCTCTTAGCATGATAAAGAAGATTCAAAGAGAGTGAGATGCCAGCTCCTTTCATTCAGTCAGTAGCTTCAATCATTTCTGGACGTTTTTCAATGGCAAAAATCAATGAATATTGTAAATGCACAAACAGTAATTTCTCCGCATTGCAAGGTGCAATTCTGAAATTTTTTGCTTTTTCCTGCTCCTCTTAGCATGATAAAGAAGATTCAAAGAGAGTGAGGTGCCAGCTCCTTTCATTCAGTCAGTAGCTTCAAACATTTCTGGTATATGAATAACATGTTTTTCAATGGCAAAAATCAATGAATATTGTAAATGCACAAACAGTAATTTCTCCGCATTGCAAGGTGCAATTCTGAAATTTTTTGCTTTTTCCTGCTCCTCTTAGCATGATAAAGAAGATTCAAAGAGAGTGAGATGCCAGCTCCTTTCATTCAGTCAGTAGCTTCAATCATTTCTGGACGTTTTTCAATGGCAAAAATCAATGAATATTGTAAATGCACAAACTGTAATTTCTCCGCATTGCAAGGTGCAATTCTGAAATTTTTTGCTTTTTCCTGCTCCTCTTAGCATGATAAAGAAGATTCAAAGAGAGTGAGATGCCAGCTCCTTTCATTCAGTCAGTAGCTTCAATCATTTCTGGACGTTTTTCAATGGCAAAAATCAACGAATATTGTAAATGCACAAACAGTAATTTCTCCGCATTGCAAGGTGCAATTCTGAAATTTTTTGCTTTTTCCTGCTCCTCTTAGCATGATAAAGAAGATTCAAAGAGAGTGAGATGCCAGCTCCTTTCATTCAGTCAGTAGCTTCAATCATTTCTGGACGTTTTTCAATGGCAAAAATCAATGAATATTGTAAATGCACAAACTGTAATTTCTCCGCATTGCAAGGTGCAATTCTGAAATTGTTTGCTTTTTCCTGCTCCTCTTAGCATGATAAAGAAGATTCAAAGAGAGTGAGATGCCAGCTCCTTTCTTTCAGTCAGTAGCTTCAATCATTTCTGGACGTTTTTCAATGGCAAAAATCAATGAATATTGTAAATGCACAAACAGTAATTTCTCCGCATTGCAAGGTGCAATTCTGAAATTTTTTGCTTTTTCCTGCTCCTCTTAGCATGATAAAGAAGATTCAAAGAGAGTGAGATGCCAGCTCCTTTCATTCAGTCAGTACCTTCAATCATTTCTGGACGTTTTTCAATGGCAAAAATCAATGAATATTGTAAATGCACAAACAGTAATTTCTCCGCATTGCAAGGTGCAATTCTGAAATTTTTTGCTTTTTCCTGCTCCTCTTAGCATGATAAAGAAGATTCAAAGAGAGTGAGATGCCAGCTCCTTTCATTCAGTCAGTAGCTTCAAACATTTCTGGTATATGAATAACATGATGTTTTTCAATGGCAAAAATCAATGAATATTGTAAATGCACAAACAGTAATTTCTCCGCATTGCAAGGTGCAAGTCTGAAATTTTTTGCTTTTTCCTGCTCCTCTTAGCATGATAAAGAAGATTCAAAGAGAGTGAGATGCCAGCTCCTTTCATTCAGTCAGTAGCTTCAAACATTTCTGGTATATGAATAACATGATGTTTTTCAATGGCAAAAATCAATGAATATTGTAAATGCACAAACAGTAATTTCTCCGCATTGCAAGGTGCAAGTCTGAAATTTTTTGCTTTTTCCTGCTCCTCTTAGCATGTTAAAGAAGATTCAAAGAGAGTGAGATGCCAGCTACTTTCATTCAGTCAGTAGCTTCAATCATTTCTGGACGTTTTTCAATGGTAAAAATCAATGAATATTGTAAATGCACAAACAGTAATTTCTCCACATTGCAAGGTGCAATTCTGAAATTTTTTGCTTTTTCCTGCTCCTCTTAGCATGATAAAGAAGATTCAAAGAGAGTGAGATGCCAGCTCCTTTCATTCAGTCAGTAGCTTCAAACATTTCTGGTATATGAATAACATGATGTTTTTCAATGGCAAAAATCAATGAATATTGTAAATGCACAAACAGTAATTTCTCCGCATTGCAAGGTGCAATTCTGAAATTTTTTGCTTTTTCCTGCTCCTCTTAGCATGATAAAGAAGATTCAAAGAGAGTGAGATGCCAGCTCCTTTCATTCAGTCAGTAGCTTCAATCATTTCTGGATGTTTTTCAATGGCAAAAATCAATGAATATTGTAAATGCACAAACTGTAATTTCTCCGCATTGCAAGGTGCAATTCTGAAATTTTTTGCTTTTTCCTGCTCCTCTTAGCATGATAAAGTAGATTCAAAGAGAGTGAGATGCCAGCTCCTTTCATTCAGTCAGTAGCTTCAATCATTTCTGGACGTTTTTCAATGGCAAAAATCAATGAATATTGTAAATGCACAAACAGTAATTTCTCCGCATTGCAAGGTGCAATTCTGAAATTTTTTGCTTTTTCCTGCTCCTCTTAGCATGATAAAGAAGATTCAAAGAGAGTGAGATGCCAGATCCTTTCATTCAGTCAGTACCTTCAATCATTTCTGGACGTTTTTCAATGGCAAAAATCAATGAATATTGTAAATGCACAAACAGTAATTTCTCCGCATTGCAAGGTGCAATTCTGAAATTTTTTGCTTTTTCCCGCTCCTCTTAGCATGATAAAGAAGATTCAAAGAGAGTGAGGTGCCAGCTCCTTTCATTCAGTCAGTAGCTTCAAACATTTCTGGTATATGAATAACATGTTTTTCAATGGCAAAAATCAATGAATATTGTAAATGCACAAACAGTAATTTCTCCGCATTGCAAGGTGCAATTCTGAAATTTTTTGCTTTTTCCTGCTCCTCTTAGCATGATAAAGAAGATTCAAAGAGAGTGAGATGCCAGCTCCTTTCATTCAGTCAGTAGCTTCAATCATTTCTGGACGTTTTTCAATGGCAAAAATCAATGAATATTATAAATGCACAAACAGTAATTTCTCCGCATTGCAAGGTGCAATTCTGAAATTTTTTGCTTTTTCCTGCTCCTCTTAGCATGATAAAGAAGATTCAAAGAGAGTGAGATGCCAGCTCCTTTCATTCAGTCAGTAGCTTCAATCATTTCTGGACGTTTTTCAATGGCAAAAATCAATGAATATTGTAAATGCACAAACAGTAATTTCTCCGCATTGCAAGGTGCAATTCTGAAATTTTTTGCTTTTTCCTGCTCCTCTTAGCATGATAAAGAAGATTCAAAGAGAGTGAGATGCCAGCTCCTTTCATTCAGTCAGTACCTTCAATCATTTCTGGACGTTTTTCAATGGCAAAAATCAATGAATATTGTAAATGCACAAACAGTAATTTCTCCGCATTGCAAGGTGCAATTCTGAAAGTTTTTGCTTTTTCCTGCTCCTCTTAGCATGATAAAGAAGATTCAAAGAGAGTGAGATGCCAGCTCCTTTCATTCAGTCAGTAGCTTCAAACATTTCTGGTATATGAATAACATGATGTTTTTCAATGGCAAAAATCAATGAATATTGTAAATGCACAAACAGTAATTTCTCCGCATTGCAAGGTGCAAGTCTGAAATTTTTTGCTTTTTCCTGCTCCTCTTAGCATGATAAAGAAGATTCAAAGAGAGTGAGATGCCAGCTCCTTTCATTCAGTCAGTAGCTTCAAACATTTCTGGTATATGAATAACATGATGTTTTTCAATGGCAAAAATCAATGAATATTGTAAATGCACAAACAGTAATTTCTCCGCATTGCAAGGTGCAAGTCTGAAATTTTTTGCTTTTTCCTGCTCCTCTTAGCATGTTAAAGAAGATTCAAAGAGAGTGAGATGCCAGCTACTTTCATTCAGTCAGTAGCTTCAATCATTTCTGGACGTTTTTCAATGGTAAAAATCAATGAATATTGTAAATGCACAAACAGTAATTTCTCCACATTGCAAGGTGCAATTCTGAAATTTTTTGCTTTTTCCTGCTCCTCTTAGCATGATAAAGAAGATTCAAAGAGAGTGAGATGCCAGCTCCTTTCATTCAGTCAGTAGCTTCAAACATTTCTGGTATATGAATAACATGATGTTTTTCAATGGCAAAAATCAATGAATATTGTAAATGCACAAACAGTAATTTCTCCGCATTGCAAGGTGCAATTCTGAAATTTTTTGCTTTTTCCTGCTCCTCTTAGCATGATAAAGAAGATTCAAAGAGAGTGAGATGCCAGCTCCTTTCATTCAGTCAGTAGCTTCAATCATTTCTGGATGTTTTTCAATGGCAAAAATCAATGAATATTGTAAATGCACAAACTGTAATTTCTCCGCAATGCAAGGTGCAATTCTGAAATTTTTTGCTTTTTCCTGCTCCTCTTAGCATGATAAAGAAGATTCAAAGAGAGTGAGATGCCAGCTCCTTTCATTCAGTCAGTAGCTTCAATCATTTCTGGACGTTTTTCAATGGCAAAAATCAATGAATATTGTAAATGCACAAACAGTAATTTCTCCGCATTGCAAGGTGCAATTCTGAAATTTTTTGCTTTTTCCTGCTCCTCTTAGCATGATAAAGAAGATTCAAAGAGAGTGAGGTGCCAGCTCCTTTCATTCAGTCAGTAGCTTCAAACATTTCTGGTATATGAATAACATGTTTTTCAATGGGCAAAAATCAATGAATATTGTAAATGCACAAACAGTAATTTCTCCGCATTGCAAGGTGCAATTCTGAAATTTTTTGCTTTTTCCTGCTCCTCTTAGCATGATAAAGAAGATTCAAAGAGAGTGAGATGCCAGCTCCTTTCATTCAGTCAGTAGCTTCAATCATTTCTGGACGTTTTTCAATGGCAAAAATCAATGAATATTGTAAATGCACAAACAGTAATTTCTCCGCATTGCAAGGTGCAATTCTGAAATTTTTTGCTTTTTCCTGCTCCTCTTAGCATGATAAAGAAGATTCAAAGAGAGTGAGATGCCAGCTCCTTTCATTCAGTCAGTAGCTTCAATCATTTCTGGACGTTTTTCAATGGCAAAAATCAATGAATATTGTAAATGCACAAACAGTAATTTCTCCGCATTGCAAGGTGCAATTCTGAAATTTTTTGCTTTTTCCTGCTCCTCTTAGCATGATAAAGAAGATTCAAAGAGAGTGAGATGCCAGCTCCTTTCATTCAGTCAGTAGCTTCAAACATTTCTGGTATATGAATAACATGATGTTTTTCAATGGCAAAAATCAATGAATATTGTAAATGCACAAACAGTAATTTCTCCGCAATGCAAGGTGCAAGTCTGAAATTTTTTGCTTTTTCCTGCTCCTCTTAGCATGATAAAGAAGATTCAAAGAGAGTGAGATGCCAGCTACTTTCATTCAGTAAGTAGCTTCAATCATTTCTGGACGTTTTTCAATGGTAAAAATCAATGAATATTGTAAATGCACAAACAGTAATTTCTCCACATTGCAAGGTGCAATTCTAAAATTTTTTGCTTTTTCCTGCTCCTCTTAGCATGATAAAGAAGATTCAAAGAGAGTGAGATGCCAGCTCCTTTCATTCAGTCAGTAGCTTCAAACATTTCTGGTATATGAATAACATGATGTTTTTCAATGGCAAAAATCAATGAATATTGTAAATGCACAAACAGTAATTTCTCCGCATTGCAAGGTGCAATTCTGAAATTTTTTGCTTTTTCCTGCTCCTCTTAGCATGATAAAGAAGATTCAAAGAGAGTGAGATGCCAGCTCCTTTCATTCAGTCAGTAGCTTCAAACATTTCTGGTATATGAATAACATGATGTTTTTCAATGGCAAAAATCAATGAATATTGTAAATGCACAAACAGTAATTTCTCCGCATTGCAAGGTGCAATTCTGAAATTTTTTGCTTTTTCCTGCTCCTCTTAGCATGATAAAGAAGATTCAAAGAGAGTGAGATGCCAGCTCCTTTCATTCAGTCAGTAGCTTCAATCATTTCTGGACGTTTTTCAATGGCAAAAATCAATGAATATTGTAAATGCACAAACAGTAATTTCTCCGCATTGCAAGGTGCAATTCTGAAATTTTTTGCTTTTTCCTGCTCCTCTTAGCATGATAAAGAAGATTCAAAGAGAGTGAGATGCCAGCTCCTTTCATTCAGTCAGTAGCTTCAATCATTTCTGGACGTTTTTCAATGGCAAAAATCAATGAATATTGTAAATGCACAAACAGTAATTTCTCCGCATTGCAAGGTGCAATTCTGAAATTTTTTGCTTTTTCCTGCTCCTCTTAGCATGATAAAGAAGATTCAAAGAGAGTGAGATGCCAGCTCCTTTCATTCAGTCAGTAGCTTCAAACATTTCTGGTATATGAATAACATGATGTTTTTCAATGGCAAAAATCAATGAATATTTTAAATGCACACACAGTAATTTCTCCGCAATGCAAGGTGCAAGTCTGAAATTTTTTGCTTTTTCCTGCTCCTCTTAGCATGATAAAGAAGATTCAAAGAGAGTGAGATGCCAGCTACTTTCATTCAGTAAGTAGCTTCAATCATTTCTGGACGTTTTTCAATGGTAAAAATCAATGAATATTGTAAATGCACAAACAGTAATTTCTCCACATTGCAAGGTGCAATTCTAAAATTTTTTGCTTTTTCCTGCTCCTCTTAGCATGATAAAGAAGATTCAAAGAGAGTGAGATGCCAGCTCCTTTCATTCAGTCAGTAGCTTCAAACATTTCTGGTATATGAATAACATGATGTTTTTCAATGGCAAAAATCAATGAATATTGTAAATGCACAAACAGTAATTTCTCCGCATTGCAAGGTGCAATTCTGAAATTTTTTGCTTTTTCCTGCTCCTCTTAGCATGATAAAGAAGATTCAAAGAGAGTGAGATGCCAGCTCCTTTCATTCAGTCAGTAGCTTCAAACATTTCTGGTATATGAATAACATGATGTTTTTCAATGGCAAAAATCAATGAATATTGTAAATGCACAAACAGTAATTTCTCCGCATTGCAAGGTGCAATTCTGAAATTTTTTGCTTTTTCCTGCTGCTCTTAGCATGATAAAGAAGATTCAAAGAGAGTGAGATGCCAGCTCCTTTCATTCAGTCAGTAGCTTCAATCATTTCTGGATGTTTTTCAATGGCAAAAATCAATGAATATTGTAAATGCACAAACTGTAATTTCTCCGCATTGCAAGGTGCAATTCTGAAATTTTTTGCTTTTTCCTGCTCCTCTTAGCATGATAAAGAAGATTCAAAGAGAGTGAGATGCCATCTCCTTTCATTCAGTCAGTAGCTTCAATCATTTCTGGACGTTTTTCAATGGCAAAAATCAATGAATATTGTAAATGCACAAACAGTAATTTCTCCGCATTGCAAGGTGCAATTCTGAAATTTTTTGCTTTTTCCTGCTCCTCTTAGCATGATAAAGAAGATTCAAAGAGAGTGAGATGCCAGCTCCTTTCATTCAGTCAGTACCTTCAATCATTTCTGGACGTTTTTCAATGGCAAAAATCAATGAATATTGTAAATGCACCAACAGTAATTTCTCCGCATTGCAAGGTGCAATTCTGAAATTTTTTGCTTTTTCCTGCTCCTCTTAGCATGATAAAGAAGATTCAAAGAGAGTGAGATGCCAGCTCCTTTCATTCAGTCAGTAGCTTCAATCATTTCTGGACGTTTTTCAATGGCAAAAATCAATGAATATTGTAAATGCACAAACAGTAATTTCTCCGCATTGCAAGGTGCAATTCTGAAATTTTTTGCTTTTTCCTGCTCCTCTTAGCATGATAAAGAAGATTCAAAGAGAGTGAGATGCCAGCTCCTTTCATTCAGTCAGTAGCTTCAAACATTTCTGGTATATGAATAACATGATGTTTTTCAATGGCAAAAATCAATGAATATTGTAAATGCACAAACAGTAATTTCTCCGCAATGCAAGGTGCAAGTCTGAAATTTTTTGCTTTTTCCTGCTCCTCTTAGCATGATAAAGAAGATTCAAAGAGAGTGAGATGCCAGCTACTTTCATTCAGTCAGTAGCTTCAATCATTTCTGGACGTTTTTCAATGGTAAAAATCAATGAATATTGTAAATGCACAAACAGTAATTTCTCCACATTGCAAGGTGCAATTCTAAAATTTTTTGCTTTTTCCTGCTCCTCTTAGCATGATAAAGAAGATTCAAAGAGAGTGAGATGCCAGCTCCTTTCATTCAGTCAGTAGCTTCAAACATTTCTGGTATATGAATAACATGATGTTTTTCAATGGCAAAAATCAATGAATATTGTAAATGCACAAACAGTAATTTCTCCGCATTGCAAGGTGCAATTCTGAAATTTTTTGCTTTTTCCTGCTCCTCTTAGCATGATAAAGAAGATTCAAAGAGAGTGAGATGCCAGCTCCTTTCATTCAGTCAGTAGCTTCAAACATTTCTGGTATATGAATAACATGATGTTTTTCAATGGCAAAAATCAATGAATATTGTAAATGCACAAACAGTAATTTCTCCGCATTGCAAGGTGCAATTCTGAAATTTTTTGCTTTTTCCTGCTCCTCTTAGCATGATAAAGAAGATTCAAAGAGAGTGAGATGCCAGCTCCTTTCATTCAGTCAGTACCTTCAATCATTTCTGGACGTTTTTCAATGGCAAAAATCAATGAATATTGTAAATGCACAAACAGTAATTTCTCCGCATTGCAAGGTGCAATTCTGAAATTTTTTGCTTTTTCCCGCTCTTCTTAGCATGATAAAGAAGATTCAAAGAGAGTGAGGTGCCAGCTCCTTTCATTCAGTCAGTAGCTTCAAACATTTCTGGTATATGAATAACATGTTTTTCAATGGCAAAAATCAATGAATATTGTAAATGCACAAACAGTAATTTCTCCGCATTGCAAGGTGCAATTCTGAAATTTTTTGCTTTTTCCTGCTCCTCTTAGCATGATAAAGAAGATTCAAAGAGAGTGAGATGCCAGCTCCTTTCATTCAGTCAGTAGCTTCAATCATTTCTGGATGTTTTTCAATGGCCAAAATCAATGAATATTGTAAATGCAGAAACAGTAATTTCTCCGCATTGCAAGGTGCAATTCTGAAATTTTTTGCTTTTTCCTGCTCCTCTTAGCATGATAAAGAAGATTCAAAGAGAGTGAGATGCCAGCTCCTTTCATTCAGTCAGTAGCTTCAATCATTTCTGGACGTTTTTCAATGGCAAAAATCAATGAATATTGTAAATGCACAAACAGTAATTTCTCCGCATTGCAAGGTGCAATTCTGAAATTTTTTGCTTTTTCCTGCTCCTCTTAGCATGATAAAGAAGATTCAAAGAGAGTGAGATGACAGCTCCTTTCATTCAGTCAGTAGCTTCAAACATTTCTGGTATATGAATAACATGATGTTTTTCAATGGCAAAAATCAATGAATATTGTAAATGCACAAACAGTAATTTCTCCGCATTGCAAGGTGCAATTCTGAAATTTTTTGCTTTTTCCTGCTCCTCTTAGCATGATAAAGAAGATTCAAAGAGAGTGAGATGCCAGCTCCTTTCATTCAGTCAGTACCTTCAATCATTTCTGGACGTTTTTCAATGGCAAAAATCAATGAATATTGTAAATGCACAAACAGTAATTTCTCCGCATTGCAAGGTGCAATTCTGAAATTTTTTGCTTTTTCCCGCTCCTCTTAGCATGATAAAGAAGATTCAAAGAGAGTGAGGTGCCAGCTCCTTTCATTCAGTCAGTAGCTTCAAACATTTCTGGTATATGAATAACATGTTTTTCAATGGCAAAAATCAATGAATATTGTAAATGCACAAACAGTAATTTCTCCGCATTGCAAGGTGCAATTCTGAAATTTTTTGCTTTTTCCTGCTCCTCTTAGCATGATAAAGAAGATTCAAAGAGAGTGAGATGCCAGCTCCTTTCATTCAGTCAGTAGCTTCAATCATTTCTGGACGTTTTTCAATGGCCAAAATCAATGAATATTGTAAATGCACAAACAGTAATTTCTCCGCATTGCAAGGTGCAATTCTGAATTTTTTTGCTTTTTCCTGCTCCTCTTAGCATGATAAAGAAGATTCAAAGAGAGTGAGATGCCAGCTCCTTTCATTCAGTCAGTAGCTTCAATCATTTCTGGACGTTTTTCAATGGCAAAAATCAATGAATATTGTAAATGCACAAACAGTAATTTCTCCGCATTGCAAGGTGCAATTCTGAAATTTTTTGCTTTTTCCTGCTCCTCTTAGCATGATAAAGAAGATTCAAAGAGAGTGAGATGACAGCTCCTTTCATTCAGTCAGTAGCTTCAAACATTTCTGGTATATGAATAACATGATGTTTTTCAATGGCAAAAATCAATGAATATTGTAAATGCACAAACAGTAATTTCTCCGCATTGCAAGGTGCAAGTCTGAAATTTTTTGCTTTTTCCTGCTCCTCTTAGCATGATAAAGAAGATTCAAAGAGAGTGAGATGCCAGCTACTTTCATTCAGTTAGTAGCTTCAATCATTTCTGGACGTTTTTCAATGGTAAAAATCAATGAATATTGTAAATGCACAAACAGTAATTTCTCCACATTGCAAGGTGCAATTCTGAAATTTTTTGCTTTTTCCTGCTCCTCTTAGCATGATAAAGAAGATTCAAAGAGAGTGAGATGCCAGCTCCTTTCATTCAGTCAGTAGCTTCAAACATTTCTGGTATATGAATAACATGATGTTTTTCAATGGCAAAAATCAATGAATATTGTAAATGCACAAACAGTAATTTCTCCGCATTGCAAGGTGCAAGTCTGAAATTTTTTGCTTTTTCCTGCTCCTCTTAGCATGATAAAGAAGATTCAAAGAGAGTGAGATGCCAGCTACTTTCATTCAGTCAGTAGCTTCAATCATTTCTGGACGTTTTTCAATGGTAAAAATCAATGAATATTGTAAATGCACAAACAGTAATTTCTCCACATTGCAAGGTGCAATTCTGAAATTTTTTGCTTTTTCCTGCTCCTCTTAGCATGATAAAGAAGATTCAAAGAGAGTGAGATGCCAGCTCCTTTCATTCAGTCAGTAGCTTCAAACATTTCTGGTATATGAATAACATGATGTTTTTCAATGGCAAAAATCAATGAATATTGTAAATGCACAAACAGTAATTTCTCCGCATTGCAAGGTGCAATTCTGAAATTTTTTGCTTTTTCCTGCTCCTCTTAGCATGATAAAGAAGATTCAAAGAGAGTGAGATGCCAGCTCCTTTCATTCAGTCAGTAGCTTCAAACATTTCTGGTATATGAATAACATGATGTTTTTCAATGGCAAAAATCAATGAATATTGTAAATGCACAAACAGTAATTTCTCCGCATTGCAAGGTGCAATTCTGAAATTTTTTGCTTTTTCCTGCTCCTCTTAGCATGATAAAGAAGATTCAAAGAGAGTGAGATGCCAGCTCCTTTCATTCAGTCAGTAGCTTCAATCATTTCTGGACGTTTTTCAATGGCAAAAATCAATGAATATTGTAAATGCACAAACAGTAATTTCTCCGCATTGCAAGGTGCAATTCTGAAATTTTTTGCTTTTTCCTGCTCCTCTTAGCATGATAAAGAAGATTCAAAGAGAGTGAGATGTCAGCTCCTTTCATTCAGTCAGTAGCTTCAAACATTTCTGGTATATGAATAACATGATGTTTTTCAATGGCAAAAATCAATGAATATTGTAAATGCACAAACAGTAATTTCTCCGCATTGCAAGGTGCAATTCTGAAATTTTTTGCTTTTTCCTGCTCCTCTTAGCATGATAAAGAATATTCAAGGAGAGTGAGATGCCAGCTCCTTTCATTCAGTCAGTAGCTTCAATCATTTCTGGACGTTTTTCAATGGCAAAAATCAATGAATATTGTAAATGCACAAACAGTAATTTCTCCGCATTGCAAGGTGCAATTCTGAAATTTTTTGCTTTTTCCTGCTCCTCTTAGCATGATAAAGAAGATTCAAAGAGAGTGAGATGCCAGCTCCTTTCGTTCAGTCAGTAGCTTCAATCATTTCTGGACGTTTTTCAATGGCAAAAATCATTGAATATTATAAATGCACAAACAGTAATTTCTCCGCATTGCAAGGTGCAATTCTGAAATTTTTTACTTTTTCCTGCTCCTCTTAGCATGATAAAGAAGATTCAAAGAGAGTGAGATGCCAGCTCCTTTCATTCAGTCAGTAGCTTCAATCATTTCTGGTATATGAATAACATGATGTTTTTCAATGGCAAAAATCAATGAATATTGTAAATGCACAAACAGTAATTTCTCCGCATTGCAAGGTGCAATTCTGAAATTTTTTGCTTTTTCCTGCTCCTCTTAGCATGATAAAGAAGATTCAAAGAGAGTGAGATGCCAGCTCCTTTCATTCAGTCAGTAGCTTCAATCATTTCTGGACGTTTTTCAATGGCAAAAATCAATGAATATTGTAAATGCACAAACAGTAATTTCTCCGCATTGCAAGGTGCAATTCTGAAATTTTTTGCTTTTTCCTGCTCCTCTTAGCATGATAAACAAGATTCAAAGAGAGTGAGATGCCAGCTCCTTTCATTCAGTCAGTAGCTTCAATCATTTCTGGACGTTTTTCAATGGCAAAAATCAATGAATATTGTAAATGCACAAACAGTAATTTCTCCGCATTGCAAGGTGCAATTCTGAAATTTTTTTGCTTTTTCCTGCTCCTCTTAGCATGATAAAGATTCAAAGAGAGTGAGATGCCAGCTCCTTTCATTCAGTCAGTAGCTTCAAACATTTCTGGTATATGAATAACATGATGTTTTTCAATGGCAAAAATCAATGAATATTGTAAATGCACAAACAGTAATTTCTCCGCATTGCAAGGTGCAAGTCTGAAATTTTTTGCTTTTTCCTGCTCCTCTTAGCATGATAAAGAAGATTCAAAGAGAGTGAGATGCCAGCTACTTTCATTCAGTCAGTAGCTTCAATCATTTCTGGACGTTTTTCAATGGTAAAAATCAATGAATATTGTAAATGCACAAACAGTAATTTCTCCACATTGCAAGGTGCAATTCTGAAATTTTTTGCTTTTTCCTGCTCCTCTTAGCATGATAAAGAAGATTCAAAGAGAGTGAGATGCCAGCTCCTTTCATTCAGTCAGTAGCTTCAAACATTTCTGGTATATGAATAACATGATGTTTTTCAATGGCAAAAATCAATGAATATTGTAAATGCACAAACAGTAATTTCTCCGCATTGCAAGGTGCAATTCTGAAATTTTTTGCTTTTTCCTGCTCCTCTTAGCATGATAAAGAAGATTCAAAGAGAGTGAGATGCCAGATCCTTTCATTCAGTCAGTAGCTTCAAACATTTCTGGTATATGAATAACATGATGTTTTTCAATGGCAAAAATCAATGAATATTGTAAATGCACAAACAGTAATTTCTCCGCATTGCAAGGTGCAAGTCTGAAATTTTTTGCTTTTTCCTGCTCCTCTTAGCATGATAAAGAAGATTCAAAGAGAGTGAGATGCCAGCTACTTTCATTCAGTCAGTAGCTTCAATCATTTCTGGACGTTTTTCAATGGTAAAAATCAATGAATATTGTAAATGCACAAACAGTAATTTCTCCACATTGCAAGGTGCAATTCTGAAATTTTTTGCTTTTTCCTGCTCCTCTTAGCATGATAAAGAAGATTCAAAGAGAGTGAGATGCCAGCTCCTTTCATTCAGTCAGTAGCTTCAAACATTTCTGGTATATGAATAACATGATGTTTTCCAATGGCAAAAATCAATGAATATTGTAAATGCACAAACAGTAATTTCTCCGCATTGCAAGGTGCAATTCTGAAATTTTTTGCTTTTTGCTGCTCCTCTTAGCATGATAAAGAAGATTCAAAGAGAGTGAGATGCCAGCTCCTTTCATTCAGTCAGTAGCTTCAATCATTTCTGGATGTTTTTCAATGGCAAAAATCAATGAATATTGTAAATG
The DNA here is from genome assembly GCF_046119375.1 of Phyllobates terribilis. Classification (NCBI taxonomy): domain Eukaryota; kingdom Metazoa; phylum Chordata; class Amphibia; order Anura; family Dendrobatidae; genus Phyllobates; species Phyllobates terribilis. Next base: position 315,010 of record NW_027363392.1, read on the forward strand.
CACAAACTGTAATTTCTCCGCATTGCAAGGTGCAATTCTGAAATTTTTTGCTTTTTCCTGCTCCTCTTAGCATGATAAAGAAGATTCAAAGAGAGTGAGATGCCAGCTCCTTTCATTCAGTCAGTAGCTTCAATCATTTCTGGACGTTTTTCAATGGCAAAAATCAATGAATATTGTAAATGCACAAACAGTAATTTCTCCGCATTGCAAGGTGCAATTCTGAAATTTTTTGCTTTTTACTGCTCCTCTTAGCATGATAAAGAAGATTCAAAGAGAGTGAGATGCCAGCTCCTTTCATTCAGTCAGTAGCTTCAATCATTTCTGGACGTTTTTCAATGGTAAAAATCAATGAATATTGTAAATGCACAAACAGTAATTTCTCCACATTGCAAGGTGCAATTCTGAAATTTTTTGCTTTTTCCTGCTCCTCTTAGCATGATAAAGAAGATTCAAAGAGAGTGAGATGCCAGCTCCTTTCATTCAGTCAGTAGCTTCAAACATTTCTGGTATATGAATAACATGATGTTTTTCAATGGCAAAAATCAATGAATATTGTAAATGCACAAACAGTAATTTCTCCGCATTGCAAGGTGCAATTCTGAAATTTTTTGCTTTTTCCTGCTCCTCTTAGCATGATAAAGAAGATTCAAAGAGAGTGAGATGCCAGCTCCTTTCATTCAGTCAGTAGCTTCAATCATTTCTGGATGTTTTTCAATGGCAAAAATCAATGAATATTGTAAATGCACAAACTGTAATTTCTCCGCATTGCAAGGTGCAATTCTGAAATTTTTTGCTTTTTCCTGCTCCTCTTAGCATGATAAAGAAGATTCAAAGAGAGTGAGATGCCAGCTCCTTTCATTCAGTCAGTAGCTTCAATCATTTCTGGACGTTTTTCAATGGCAAAAATCAATGAATATTGTAAATGCACAAACAGTAATTTCTCCGCATTGCAAGGTGCAATTCTGAAATTTTTTGCTTTTTCCTGCTCCTCTTAGCATGATAAACAAGATTCAAAGAGAGTGAGATGCCAGCTCCTTTCATTCAGTCAGTAGCTTCAATCATTTCTGGACGTTTTTCAATGGCAAAAATCAATGAATATTGTAAATGCACAAACAGTAATTTCTCCGCATTGCAAGGTGCAATTCTGAAATTTTTTGCTTTTTCCTGCTCCTCTTAGCATGATGAAGATTCAAAGAGAGTGAGATGCCAGCTCCTTTCATTCAGTCAGTAGCTTCAAACATTTCTGGTATATGAATAACATGATGTTTTTCAATGGCAAAAATCAATGAATATTGTAAATGCACAAACAGTAATTTCTCCGCATTGCAAGGTGCAAGTCTGAAATTTTTTGCTTTTTCCTGCTCCTCTTAGCATGATAAAGAAGATTCAAAGAGAGTGAGATGCCAGCTACTTTCATTCAGTCAGTAGCTTCAATCATTTCTGGACGTTTTTCAATGGTAAAAATCAATGAATATTGTAAATGCACAAACAGTAATTTCTCCACATTGCAAGGTGCAATTCTGAAATTTTTTGCTTTTTCCTGCTCCTCTTAGCATGATAAAGAAGATTCAAAGAGAGTGAGATGCCAGCTCCTTTCATTCAGTCAGTAGCTTCAAACATTTCTGGTATATGAATAACATGATGTTTTTCAATGGCAAAAATCAATGAATATTGTAAATGCACAAACAGTAATTTCTCCGCATTGCAAGGTGAAATTCTGAAATTTTTTGCTTTTTCCTGCTCCTCTTAGCATGATAAAGAAGATTCAAAGAGAGTGAGATGCCAGATCCTTTCATTCAGTCACTAGCTTCAAACATTTCTGGTATATGAATAACATCATGTTTTTCAATGGCAAAAATCAATGAATATTGTAAATGCACAAACAGTAATTTCTCCGCATTGCAAGGTGCAAGTCTGAAATTTTTTGCTTTTTCCTGCTCCTCTTAGCATGATAAAGAAGATTCAAAGAGAGTGAGATGCCAGCTACTTTCATTCAGTCAGTAGCTTCAATCATTTCTGGACGTTTTTCAATGGTAAAAATCAATGAATATTGTAAATGCACAAACAGTAATTTCTCCACATTGCAAGGTGCAATTCTGAAATTTTTTGCTTTTTCCTGCTCCTCTTAGCATGATAAAGAAGATTCAAAGAGAGTGAGATGACAGCTCCTTTCATTCAGTCAGTAGCTTCAAACATTTCTGGTATATGAATAACATGATGTTTTTCAATGGCAAAAATCAATGAATATTGTAAATGCACAAACAGTAATTTCTCCGCATTGCAAGGTGCAATTCTGAAATTTTTTGCTTTTTCCTGCTCCTCTTAGCATGATAAAGAAGATTCAAAGAGAGTGAGATGCCAGTTCCTTTCATTCAGTCAGTAGCTTCAATCATTTCTGGATGTTTTTCAATGGCAAAAATCAATGAATATTGTAAATGCACAAACTGTAATTTCTCCGCATTGCAAGGTGCAATTCTGAAATTTTTTGCTTTTTCCTCCTCCTCTTAGCATGATAAAGAAGATTCAAAGAGAGTGAGATGCCAGCTCCTTTCATTCAGTCAGTAGCTTCAATCATTTCTGGACGTTTTTCAATGGCAAAAATCAATGAATATTGTAAATGCACAAACAGTAATTTCTCCGCATTGCAAGGTGCAATTCTGAAATTTTTTGCTTTTTCCTGCTCCTCAGCATGATAAAGATTCAAAGAGAGTGAGATGCCAGCTCCTTTCATTCAGTCAGTAGCTTCAAACATTTCTGGTATATGAATAACATGATGTTTTTCAATGGCAAAAATCAATGAATATTGTAAATGCACAAACAGTAATTTCTCCGCATTGCAAGGTGCAAGTCTGAAATTTTTTGCTTTTTCCTGCTCCTCTTAGCATGATAAAGAAGATTCAAAGAGAGTGAGATGCCAGCTACTTTCATTCAGTCAGTAGCTTCAATCATTTCTGGACGTTTTTCAATGGTAAAAATCAATGAATATTGTAAATGCACAAACAGTAATTTCTCCACATTGCAAGGTGCAATTCTGAAATTTTTTCCTTTTTCCTGCTCCTCTTAGCATGATAAAGAAGATTCAAAGAGAGTGAGATGCCAGCTCCTTTCATTCAGTCAGTAGCTTCAAACATTTCTGGTATATGAATAACATGATGTTTTTCAATGGCAAAAATCAATGAATATTGTAAATGCACAAACAGTAATTTCTCCGCATTGCAAGGTGCAAGTCTGAAATTTTTTGCTTTTTCCTGCTCCTCTTAGCATGATAAAGAAGATTCAAAGAGAGTGAGATGCCAGCTACTTTCATTCAGTCAGTAGCTTCAATCATTTCTGGACGTTTTTCAATGGTAAAAATCAATGAATATTGTAAATGCACAAACAGTAATTTCTCCACATTGCAAGGTGCAATTCTGAAATTTTTGCTTTTTCCTGCTCCTCTTAGCATGATAAAGAAGATTCAAAGAGAGTGAGATGCCAGATCCTTTCATTCAGTCAGTAGCTTCAAACATTTCTGGTATATGAATAACATGATGTTTTTCAATGGCAAAAATCAATGAATATTGTAAATGCACAAACAGTAATTTCTCCGCATTGCAAGGTGCAATTCTGAAATTTTTTGCTTTTTCCTGCTCCTCTTAGCATGATAAAGAAGATTCAAAGAGAGTGAGATGCCAGCTCCTTTCATTCAGTCAGTAGCTTCAATCATTTCTGGATGTTTTTCAATGGCAAAAATCAATGAATATTGTAAATGCACAAACTGTAATTTCTCCGCATTGCAAGGTGCAATTCTGAAATTTTTTGCTTTTTCCTGCTCCTCTTAGCATGATAAAGAAGATTCAAAGAGAGTGAGATGCCAGCTCCTTTCATTCAGTCAGTAGCTTCAATCATTTCTGGACGTTTTTCAATGGCAAAAATCAATGAATATTGTAAATGCACAAACAGTAATTTCTCCGCATTGCAAGGTGCAATTCTGAAATTTTTTGCTTTTTCCTGCTCCTCTTAGCATGATAAAGAAGATTCAAAGAGAGTGAGATGCCAGCTCCTTTCATTCAGTCAGTACCTTCAATCATTTCTGGACGTTTTTCAATGGCAAAAATCAATGAATATTGTAAATGCACAAACAGTAATTTCTCCGCATTGCAAGGTGCAATTCTGAAATTTTTTGCTTTTTCCCGCTCCTCTTAGCATGATAAAGAAGATTCAAAGAGAGTGAGGTGCCAGCTCCTTTCATTCAGTCAGTAGCTTCAAACATTTCTGGTATATGAATAACATGTTTTTCAATGGCAAAAATCAATGAATATTGTAAATGCACAAACAGTAATTTCTCCACATTGCAAGGTGCAATTCTGAAATTTTTTGCTTTTTCCTGCTCCTCTTAGCATGATAAAGAAGATTCGAAGAGAGTGAGATGCCAGCTCCTTTCATTCAGTCAGTAGCTTCAATCATTTCTGGACGTTTTTCAATGGCAAAAATCAATGAATATTGTAAATGCACAAACAGTAATTTCTCCGCATTGCAAGGTGCAATTCTGAAATTTTTTGCTTTTTCCTGCTCCTCTTAGCATGATAAAGAAGATTCAAAGAGAATGAGATGCCAGCTCCTTTCATTCAGTCAGTAGCTTCAATCATTTCTGGACGTTTTTCAATGGCAAAAATCAATGAATATTGTAAATGCACAAACTGTAATTTCTCCGCATTGCAAGGTGCAATTCTGAAATTTTTTGCTTTTTCCTGCTCCTCTTAGCATGATAAAGAAGATTCAAAGAGAGTGAGGTACCAGCTCCTTTCATTCAGTCTGGAGCTTCAAACATTTCTGGTATATGAATAACATGTTTTTCAATGGCAAAAATCAATGAATATTGTAAATGCACAAACAGTAATTTCTCCGCATTGCAAGGTGCAATTCTGAAATTTTTTGCTTTTTCCTGCTCCTCTTAGCATGATAAAGAAGATTCAAAGAGAGTGAGATGCCAGCTCCTTTCATTCAGTCAGTAGCTTCAATCATTTCTGGACGTTTTTCAATGGCAAAAATCAATGAATATTGTAAATGCACAAACTGTAATTTCTCCGCATTGCAAGGTGCAATTCTGAAATTTTTTGCTTTTTCCTGCTCCTCTTAGCATGATAAAGAAGATTCAAAGAGAGCGAGATGACAGCTCTTTTCATTCAGTCAGTAGCTTCAATCATTTCTGGACGTTTTTCAATGGCAAAAATCAACGAATATTGTAAATGCACAAACAGTAATTTCTCCGCATTGCAAGGTGCAATTCTGAAATTTTTTGCTTTTTCCTGCTCCTCTTAGCATGATAAAGAAGATTCAAAGAGAGTGAGATGCCAGCTCCTTTCATTCAGTCAGTAGCTTCAATCATTTCTGGACGTTTTTCAATGGCAAAAATCAATGAATATTGTAAATGCACAAACTGTAATTTCTCCGCATTGCAAGGTGCAATTCTGAAATTTTTTGCTTTTTCCTGCTCCTCTTAGCATGATAAAGAAGATTCAAAGAGAGTGAGATGCCAGCTCCTTTCATTCAGTCAGTAGCTTCAATCATTTCTGGACGTTTTTCAATGGCAAAAATCAATGAAAATTGTAAATGCACAAACAGTAATTTCTCCGCATTGCAAGGTGCAATTCTGAAATTTTTTGCTTTTTCCTGCTCCTCTTAGCATGATAAAGAAGATTCAAAGAGAGTGAGATGCCAGCTCCTTTCATTCAGTCAGTAGCTTCAAACATTTCTGGTATATGAATAACATGATGTTTTTCAATGGCAAAAATCAATGAATATTGTAAATGCACAAACAGTAATTTCTCCGCAGTGCAAGGTGCAAGTCTGAAATTTTTTGCTTTTTCCTGCTCCTCTTAGCATGATAAAGAAGATTCAAAGAGAGTGAGATGCCAGCTCCTTTCATTCAGTCAGTAGCTTCAAACATTTCTGGTATATGAATAACATGATGTTTTTCAATGGCAAAAATCAATGAATATTGTAAATGCACAAACAGTAATTTCTCCGCATTGCAAGGTGCAAGTCTGAAATTTTTTGCTTTTTCCTGCTCCTCTTAGCATGTTAAAGAAGATTCAAAGAGAGTGAGATGCCAGCTACTTTCATTCAGTCAGTAGCTTCAATCATTTCTGGACGTTTTTCAATGGTAAAAATCAATGAATATTGTAAATGCACAAACAGTAATTTCTCCACATTGCAAGGTGCAATTCTGAAATTTTTTGCTTTTTCCTGCTCCTCTTAGCATGATAAAGAAGATTCAAAGAGAGTGAGATGCCAGCTCCTTTCATTCAGTCAGTAGCTTCAAACATTTCTGGTATATGAATAACATGATGTTTTTCAATGGCAAAAATCAATGAATATTGTAAATGCACAAACAGCAATTTCTCCGCATTGCAAGGTGCAATTCTGAAATTTTTTGCTTTTTCCTGCTCCTCTTAGCATGATAAAGAAGATTCAAAGAGAGTGAGATGCCAGCTCCTTTCATTCAGTCAGTAGCTTCAATCATTTCTGGATGTTTTTCAATGGCAAAAATCAATGAATATTGTAAATGCACAAACTGTAATTTCTCCGCATTGCAAGGTGCAATTCTGAAATTTTTTGCTTTTTCCTGCTCCTCTTAGCATGATAAAGAAGATTCAAAGAGAGTGAGATGCCAGCTCCTTTCATTCAGTCAGTAGCTTCAATCATTTCTGCACGTTTTTCAATGGCAAAAATCAATGAATATTGTAAATGCACAAACAGTAATTTCTCCGCATTGCAAGGTGCAACTCTGAAATTTTTTGCTTTTTCCTGCTCCTCTTAGCATGATAAAGAAGATTCAAAGAGAGTGAGATGCCAGCTCCTTTCATTCAGTCAGTAGCTTCAAACATTTCTGGTATATGAATAACATGATGTTTTTCAATGGCAAAAATCAATGAATATTGTAAATGCACAAACAGTAATTTCTCCGCATTGCAAGGTGCAAGTCTGAAATTTTTTGCTTTTTCCTGCTCCTCTTAGCATGATAAAGAAGATTCAAAGAGAGTGAGATGCCAGCTACTTTCATTCAGTCAGTAGCTTCAATCATTTCTGGACGTTTTTCAATGGTAAAAATCAATGAATATTGTAAATGCACAAACAGTAATTTCTCCACATTGCAAGGTGCAATTCTGAAATTTTTTGCTTTTTCCTGCTCCTCTTAGCATGATAAAGAAGATTCAAAGAGAGTGAGATGCCAGCTCCTTTCATTCAGTCCGTAGCTTCAAACATTTCTGATATATGAATAACATGATGTTTTTCAATGGCAAAAATCAATGAATATTGTAAATGCACAAACAGTAATTTCTCCGCATTGCAAGGTGCAATTCTGAAATTTTTTGCTTTTTCCTGCTCCTCTTAGCATGATAAAGAAGATTCAAAGAGAGTGAGATGCCAGCTCCTTTCATTCAGTCAGTAGCTTCAATCATTTCTGGACGTTTTTCAATGGCAAAAATCAATGAATATTGTAAATGCACAAACAGTAATTTCTCCGCATTGCATGGTGCAATTCTGAAATTTTTTGCTTTTTCCTGCTCCTCTTAGCATGATAAAGAAGATTCAAAGAGAGTGAGATGCCAGCTCCTTTCATTCAGTCAGTAGCTTCAATCATTTCTGGACGTTTTTCAATGGCAAAAATCAATGAATATTGTAAATGCACAAACAGTAATTTCTCCGCATTGCAAGGTGCAATTCTGAAATTTTTTGCTTTTTCCTGCTCCTCTTAGCATGATAAAGAAGATTCAAAGAGAGTGAGGTGCCAGCTCCTTTCATTCAGTCAGGAGCTTCAAACATTTCTGGTATATGAATAACATGTTTTTCAATGGCAAAAATCAATGAATATTGTAAATGCACAAACAGTAATTTCTCCGCATTGCAAGGTGCAATTCTGAAATTTTTTGCTTTTTCCTGCTCCTCTTAGCATGATAAAGAAGATTCAAAGAGAGTGAGATGCCAGCTCCTTTCATTGTCAGTAGCTTCAATCATTTCTGGACGTTTTTCAATGGCAAAAATCAACGAATATTGTAAATGCACAAACAGTAATTTCTCCGCATTGCAAGGTGCAATTCTGAAATTTTTTGCTTTTTCCTGCTCCTCTTAGCATGATAAAGAAGATTCAAAGAGAGTGAGATGCCAGCTCCTTTCATTCAGTCAGTAGCTTCAATCATTTCTGGACGTTTTTCAATGGCAAAAATCAATGAATATTGTAAATGCACAAACTGTAATTTCTCCGCATTGCAAGGTGCAATTCTGAAATTTTTTGCTTTTTCCTGCTCCTCTTAGCATGATAAAGAAGATTCAAAGAGAGTGAGATGCCAGCTCCTTTCATTCAGTCAGTAGCTTCAATCATTTCTGGACATTTTTCAATGGCAAAAATCAATGAATATTGTAAATGCACAAACAGTACTTTCTCCGCATTGCAAGATGCAATTCTGAAATTTTTTGCTTTTTCCTGCTCCTCTTAGCATGATAAAGAAGATTCAAAGAGAGTGAGATGCCAGCTCCTTTCATTCAGTCAGTAGCTTCAAACATTTCTGGTATATGAATAACATGATGTTTTTCAATGGCAAATATCAATGAATATTGTAAATGCACAAACAGTAATTTCTCCGCATTGCAAGGTGCAAGTCTGAAATTTTTTGCTTTTTCCTGCTCCTCTTAGCATGATAAAGAAGATTCAAAGAGAGTGAGATGCCAGCTCCTTTCATTCAGTCAGTAGCTTCAAACATTTCTGGTATATGAATAACATGATGTTTTTCAATGGCAAAAATCAATGAATATTGTAAATGCACAAACAGTAATTTCTCCGCATTGCAAGGTGCAAGTCTGAAATTTTTTGCTTTTTCCTGCTCCTCTTAGCATGATAAAGAAGATTAAAAGAGAGTGAGATGCCAGCTACTTTCATTCAGTCAGTAGCTTCAATCATTTCTGGACGTTTTTCAATGGTAAAAATCAATGAATATTGTAAATGCACAAACAGTAATTTCTCCACATTGCAAGGTGCAATTCTGAAATTTTTTGCTTTTTCCTGCTCCTCTTAGCATGATAAAGAAGATTCAAAGAGAGTGAGATGCCAGCTCCTTTCATTCAGTCAGTAGCTTCAAACATTTCTGGTATATGAATAACATGATGTTTTTCAAAGGCAAAAATCAATGAATATTGTAAATGCACAAACAGTAATTTCTCCGCATTGCAAGGTGCAATTCTGAAATTTTTTGTTTTTTCCTGCTCCTCTTAGCATGATAAAGAAGATTCAAAGAGAGTGAGATGCCAGCTCCTTTCATTCAGTCAGTAGCTTCAATCATTTCTGGATGTTTTTCAATGGCAAAAATCAATGAATATTGTAAATGCACAAACAGTAATTTCTCCGCATTGCAAGGTGCAATTCTGAAATTTTTTGCTTTTTCCTGCTCCTCTTAGCATGATAAAGAAGATTCAAAGAGAGTGAGATGCCAGCTCCTTTCATTCAGTCAGTAGCTTCAATCATTTCTGGACGTTTTTCAATGGCAAAAATCAATGAATATTGTAAATGCACAAACAGTAATTTCTCCGCATTGCAAGGTGCAATTCTGAAATTTTTTGCTTTTTCCTGCTCCTCTTAGCATGATAAAGAAGATTCAAAGAGAGTGAGATGCCAGCTCCTTTCATTCAGTCAGTAGCTTCAATCATTTCTGGACGTTTTTCAATGGCAAAAATCAATGAATATTGTAAATGCACAAACAGTAATTTCTCCGCATTGCAAGGTGCAATTCTGAATTTTTTTGCTTTTTCCTGCTCCTCTTAGCATGATAAAGAAGATTCAAAGAGAGTGAGATGCCAGCTCCTTTCATTCAGTCAGTAGCTTCAAACATTTCTGGTATATGAATAACATGATGTTTTTCAATGGCAAAAATCAATGAATATTGTAAATGCACAAACAGTAATTTCTCCGCAATGCAAGGTGCAAGTCTGAAATTTTTTGCTTTTTCCTGCTCCTCTTAGCATGATAAAGAAGATTCAAAGAGAGTGAGATGCCAGCTACTTTCATTCAGTCAGTAGCTTCAATCATTTCTGGACGTTTTTCAATGGTAAAAATCAATGAATATTGTAAATGCACAAACAGTAATTTCTCCACATTGCAAGGTGCAATTCTAAAATTTTTTGCTTTTTCCTGCTCCTCTTAGCATGATAAAGAAGATTCAAAGAGAGTGAGATGCCAGCTCCTTTCATTCAGTCAGTAGCTTCAAACATTTCTGGTATATGAATAACATGATGTTTTTCAATGGCAAAAATCAATGAATATTGTAAATGCACAAACAGTAATTTCTCCGCATTGCAAGGTGCAATTCTGAAATTTTTTGCTTTTTCCTGCTCCTCTTAGCATGATAAAGAAGATTCAAAGAGAGTGAGATGCCAGCTCCTTTCATTCAGTCAGTAGCTTCAAACATTTCTGGTATATGAATAACATGATGTTTTTCAATGGCAAAAATCAATGAATATTGTAAATGCACAAACAGTAATTTCTCCGCATTGCAAGGTGCAATTCTGAAATTTTTTGCTTTTTCCTGCTCCTCTTAGCATGATAAAGAAGATTCAAAGAGAGTGAGATGCCAGCTCCTTTCATTCAGTCAGTAGCTTCAATCATTTCTGGACGTTTTTCAATGGCAAAAATCAATGAATATTGTAAATGCACAAACAGTAATTTCTCCGCATTGCAAGGTGCAATTCTGAAATTTTTTGCTTTTTCCTGCTCCTCTTAGCATGATAAAGAAGATTCAAAGAGAGTGAGATGCCAGCTCCTTTCATTCAGTCAGTACCTTCAATCATTTCTGGACGTTTTTCAATGGCAAAAATCAATGAATATTGTAAATGCACAAACAGTAATTTCTCCGCAATGCAAGGTGCAATTCTGAAATTTTTTGCTTTTTCCCGCTCCTCTTAGCATGATAAAGAAGATTCAAAGAGAGTGAGGTGCCAGCTCCTTTCATTCAGTCAGTAGCTTCAAACATTTCTGGTATATGAATAACATGTTTTTCAATGGCAAAAATCAATGAATATTGTAAATGCACAAACAGTAATTTCTCCGCATTGCAAGGTGCAATTCTGAAATTTTTTGCTTTTTCCTGCTCCTCTTAGCATGATAAAGAAGATTCAAAGAGAGTGAGATGCCAGCTCCTTTCATTCAGTCAGTAGCTTCAATCATTTCTGGACGTTTTTCAATGGCCAAAATCAATGAATATTGTAAATGCACAAACAGTAATTTCTTCGCATTGCAAGGTGCAATTCTGAAATTTTTTGCTTTTTCCTGCTCCTCTTAGCATGATAAAGAAGATTCAAAGAGAGTGAGATGCCAGCTCCTTTCATTCAGTCAGTAGCTTCAATCATTTCTGGACGTTTTTCAATGGCAAAAATCAATGAATATTGTAAATGCACAAACAGTAATTTCTCCGCATTGCATGGTGCAATTCTGAAATTTTTTGCTTTTTCCTGCTCCTCTTAGCATGATAAAGAAGATTCAAAGAGAGTGAGATGACAGCTCCTTTCATTCAGTCAGTAGCTTCAAACATTTCTGGTATATGAATAACATGATGTTTTTCAATGGCAAAAATCAATGAATATTGTAAATGCACAAACAGTAATTTCTCCGCATTGCAAGGTGCAAGTCTGAAATTTTTTGCTTTTTCCTGCTCCTCTTAGCATGATAAAGAAGATTCAAAGAGAGTGAGATGCCAGCTACTTTCATTCAGTCAGTAGCTTCAATCATTTCTGGACGTTTTTCAATGGTAAAAATCAATGAATATTGTAAATGCACAAACAGTAATTTCTCCACATTGCAAGGTGCAATTCTGAAATTTTTTGCTTTTTCCTGCTCCTCTTAGCATGATAAAGAAGATTCAAAGAGAGTGAGATGCCAGCTCCTTTCATTCAGTCAGTAGCTTCAAACATTTCTGGTATATGAATAACATGATGTTTTTCAATGGCAAAAATCAATGAATATTGTAAATGCACAAACAGTAATTTCTCCGCATTGCAAGGTGCAATTCTGAAATTTTTTGCTTTTTCCTGCTCCTCTTAGCATGATAAAGAAGATTCAAAGAGAGTGAGATGCCAGCTCCTTTCATTCAGTCAGTAGCTTCAAACATTTCTGGTATATGAATAACATGATGTTTTTCAATGGCAAAAATCAATGAATATTGTAAATGCACAAACAGTAATTTCTCCGCATTGCAAGGTGCAATTCTGAAATTTTTTGCTTTTTCCTGCTCCTCTTAGCATGATAAAGAAGATTCAAAGAGAGTGAGATGCCAGCTCCTTTCATTCAGTCAGTAGCTTCAATCATTTCTGGACGTTTTTCAATGGCAAAAATCAATGAATATTGTAAATGCACAAACAGTAATTTCTCCGCATTGCAAGGTGCAATTCTGAAATTTTTTGCTTTTTCCTGCTCCTCTTAGCATGATAAAGAAGATTCAAAGAGAGTGAGATGCCAGCTCCTTTCATTCAGTCAGTACCTTCAATCATTTCTGGACGTTTTTCAATGGCAAAAATCAATGAATATTGTAAATGCACAAACAGTAATTTCTCCGCAATGCAAGGTGCAATTCTGAAATTTTTTGCTTTTTCCCGCTCCTCTTAGCATGATAAAGAAGATTCAAAGAGAGTGAGGTGCCAGCTCCTTTCATTCAGTCAGTAGCTTCAAACATTTCTGGTATATGAATAACATGTTTTTCAATGGCAAAAATCAATGAATATTGTAAATGCACAAACAGTAATTTCTCCGCATTGCAAGGTGCAATTCTGAAATTTTTTGCTTTTTCCTGCTCCTCTTAGCATGATAAAGAAGATTCAAAGAGAGTGAGATGCCAGCTCCTTTCATTCAGTCAGTAGCTTCAATCATTTCTGGACGTTTTTCAATGGCCAAAATCAATGAATATTGTAAATGCACAAACAGTAATTTCTTCGCATTGCAAGGTGCAATTCTGAAATTTTTTGCTTTTTCCTGCTCCTCTTAGCATGATAAAGAAGATTCAAAGAGAGTGAGATGCCAGCTCCTTTCATTCAGTCAGTAGCTTCAATCATTTCTGGACGTTTTTCAATGGCAAAAATCAATGAATATTGTAAATGCACAAACAGTAATTTCTCCGCATTGCATGGTGCAATTCTGAAATTTTTTGCTTTTTCCTGCTCCTCTTAGCATGATAAAGAAGATTCAAAGAGAGTGAGATGACAGCTCCTTTTATTCAGTCAGTAGCTTCAAACATTTCTGGTATATGAATAACATGATGTTTTTCAATGGCAAAAATCAATGAATATTGTAAATGCACAAACAGTAATTTCTCCGCATTGCAAGGTGCAAGTCTGAAATTTTTTGCTTTTTCCTGCTCCTCTTAGCATGATAAAGAAGATTCAAAGAGAGTGAGATGCCAGCTACTTTCATTCAGTCAGTAGCTTCAATCATTTCTGGACGTTTTTCAATGGTAAAAATCAATGAATATTGTAAATGCACAAACAGTAATTTCTCCACATTGCAAGGTGCAATTCTGAAATTTTTTGCTTTTTCCTGCTCCTCTTAGCATGATAAAGAAGATTCAAAGAGAGTGAGATGCCAGCTCCTTTCATTCAGTCAGTAGCTTCAAACATTTCTGGTATATGAATAACATGATGTTTTTCAATGGCAAAAATCAATGAATATTGTAAATGCACAAACAGTAATTTCTCCGCATTGCAAGGTGCAAGTCTGAAATTTTTTGCTTTTTCCTGCTCCTCTTAGCATGATAAAGAAGATTCAAAGAGAGTGAGATGCCAGCTACTTTCATTTAGTCAGTAGCTTCAATCATTTCTGGACGTTTTTCAATGGTAAAAATCAATGAATATTGTAAATGCACAAACAGTAATTTCTCCACATTGCAAGGTGCAATTCTGAAATTTTTTGCTTTTTCCTGCTCCTCTTAGCATGATAAAGAAGATTCAAAGAGAGTGAGATGCCAGCTCCTTTCATTCAGTCAGTAGCTTCAATCATTTCTGGTATATGAATAACATGATGTTTTTCAATGGCAAAAATCAATGAATATTGTAAATGCACAAACAGTAATTTCTCCGCATTGCAAGGTGCAATTCTGAAATTTTTTGCTTTTTCCTGCTCCTCTTAGCATGATAAAGAAGATTCAAAGAGAGTGAGATGCCAGCTCCTTTCATTCAGTCAGTAGCTTCAAACATTTCTGGTATATGAATAACATGATGTTTTTCAATGGCAAAAATCAATGAATATTGTAAATGCACAAACAGTAATTTCTCCGCATTGCAAGGTGCAATTCTGAAATATTTTGCTTTTTCCTGCTCCTCTTAGCATGATAAAGAATATTCAAAGAGAGTGAGATGCCAGCTCCTTTCATTCAGTCAGTAGCTTCAATCATTTCTGGACGTTTTTCAATGGCAAAAATCAATGAATATTGTAAATGCACAAACAGTAATTTCTCCGCATTGCATGGTGCAATTCTGAAATTTTTTGCTTTTTCCTGCTCCTCTTAGCATGATAAAGAAGATTCAAAGAGAGTGAGATGACAGCTCCTTTCATTCAGTCAGTAGCTTCAAACATTTCTGGTATATGAATAACATGATGTTTTTCAATGGCAAAAATCAATGAATATTGTAAATGCACAAACAGTAATTTCTCCGCATTGCAAGGTGCAAGTCTGAAATTTTTTGCTTTTTCCTGCTCCTCTTAGCATGATAAAGAAGATTCAAAGAGAGTGAGATGCCAGCTACTTTCATTCAGTCAGTAGCTTCAATCATTTCTGGACGTTTTTCAATGGTAAAAATCAATGAATATTGTAAATGCACAAACAGTAATTTCTCCACATTGCAAGGTGCAATTCTGAAATTTTTTGCTTTTTCCTGCTCCTCTTAGCATGATAAAGAAGATTCAAAGAGAGTGAGATGCCAGCTCCTTTCAATCAGTCAGTAGCTTCAAACATTTCTGGTATATGAATAACATGATGTTTTTCAATGGCAAAAATCAATGAATATTGTAAATGCACAAACAGTAATTTCTCCGCATTGCAAGGTGCAAGTCTGAAATTTTTTGCTTTTTCCTGCTCCTCTTAGCATGATAAAGAAGATTCAAAGAGAGTGAGATGCCAGCTACTTTCATTTAGTCAGTAGCTTCAATCATTTCTGGACGTTTTTCAATGGTAAAAATCAATGAATATTGTAAATGCACAAACAGTAATTTCTCCACATTGCAAGGTGCAATTCTGAAATTTTTTGCTTTTTCCTGCTCCTCTTAGCATGATAAAGAAGATTCAAAGAGAGTGAGATGCCAGCTCCTTTCATTCAGTCAGTAGCTTCAATCATTTCTGGTATATGAATAACATGATGTTTTTCAATGGCAAAAATCAATGAATATTGTAAATGCACAAACAGTAATTTCTCCGCATTGCAAGGTGCAATTCTGAAATTTTTTGCTTTTTCCTGCTCCTCTTAGCATGATAAAGAAGATTCAAAGAGAGTGAGATGCCAGCTCCTTTCATTCAGTCAGTAGCTTCAAACATTTCTGGTATATGAATAACATGATGTTTTTCAATGGCAAAAATCAATGAATATTGTAAATGCACAAACAGTAATTTCTCCGCATTGCAAGGTGCAATTCTGAAATATTTTGCTTTTTCCTGCTCCTCTTAGCATGATAAAGAATATTCAAAGAGAGTGAGATGCCAGCTCCTTTCATTCAGTCAGTAGCTTCAATCATTTCTGGACATTTTTCAATGGCAAAAATCAATGAATATTGTAAATGCACAAACAGTAATTTCTCCGCATTGCAAGGTGCAATTCTGAAATTTTTTGCTTTTTCCTGCTCCTCTTAGCATGATAAAGAAGATTCAAAGAGAGTGAGATGTCAGCTCCTTTCATTCAGTCAGTAGCTTGAAACATTTCTGTTATATGAATAACATGATGTTTTTCAATGGCAAAAATCAATGAATATTGTAAATGCACAAACAGTAATTTCTCCGCATTGCAAGGTGCAATTCTGAAATTTTTTGCTTTTTCCTGCTCCTCTTAGCATGATAAAGAAGATTCAAAGAGAGTGAGATGCCAGCTCCTTTCATTCAGTCAGTAGCTTCAATCATTTCTGGACGTTTTTCAATGGCAAAAATCAATGAATATTGTAAATGCACAAACAGTAATTTCTCCGCATTGCAAGGTGCAATTCTGAAATTTTTTGCTTTTTCCTGCTCCTCTTAGCATGATAAAGAAGATTCAAAGAGAGTGAGATGCCAGCTCCTTTCGTTCAGTCAGTAGCTTCAATCATTTCTGGACGTTTTTCAATGGCAAAAATCATTGAATATTATAAATGCACAAACAGTAATTTCTCCGCATTGCAAGGTGCAATTCTGAAATTTTTTACTTTTTCCTGCTCCTCTTAGCATGATAAAGAAGATTCAAAGAGAGTGAGATGTCAGCTCCTTTAATTCAGTCAGTAGCTTCAATCATTTCTGGTATATGAATAACATGATGTTTTTCAATGGCAAAAATCAATGAATATTGTAAATGCACAAACAGTAATTTCTCCGCATTGCAAGGTGCAATTCTGAAATTTTTTGCTTTTTCCTGCTCCTCTTAGCATGATAAAGAAGATTCAAAGAGAGTGAGATGCCAGCTCCTTTCATTCAGTCAGTAGCTTCAATCATTTCTGGACATTTTTCAATGGCAAAAATCAATGAATATTGTAAATGCACAAACAGTAATTTCTCCGCATTGCAAGGTGCAATTCTGAAATTTTTTGCTTTTTCCTGCTCCTCTTAGCATGATAAACAAGATTCAAAGAGAGTGAGATGCCAGCTCCTTTCATTCAGTCAGTAGCTTCAATCATTTCTGGTATATGAATAACATGATGTTTTTCAATGGCAAAAATCAATGAATTTTGTAAATGCACAAACAGTAATTTCTCAGCATTGCAAGGTGCAATTCTGAAATTTTTTGCTTTTTCCTGCTCCTCTTAGCATGATAAAGAAGATTCAAAGAGAGTGAGATGCCAGCTCCTTTCATTGTCAGTAGCTTCAATCATTTCTGGACGTTTTTCAATGGCAAAAATCAATGAATATTGTAAATGCAAAAACAGTAATTTCTCCGCATTGCAAGGTGCAATTCTGAAATTTTTTGCTTTTTCCTGCTCCTCTTAGCATGATAAAGATTCAAAGAGAGTGAGATGCCAGCTCCTTTCATTCAGTCAGTAGCTTCAAACATTTCTGGTATATGAATAACATGATGTTTTTCAAAGGCAAAAATCAATGAATATTGTAAATGCACAAACAGTAATTTCTCCGCATTGCAAGGTGCAAGTCTGAAATTTTTTGCTTTTTCCTGCTCCTCTTAGCATGATAAAGAAGATTCAAAGAGAGTGAGATGCCAGCTACTTTCATTCAGTCAGTAGCTTCAATCATTTCTGGACGTTTTTCAATGGTAAAAATCAATGAATATTGTAAATGCACAAACAGTAATTTCTCCACATTGCAAGGTGCAATTCTGAAATTTTTTGCTTTTTCCTGCTCCTCTTAGCATGATAAAGAAGATTCAAAGAGAGTGAGATGCCAGCTCCTTTCATTCAGTCAGTAGCTTCAAACATTTCTGGTATATGAATAACATGATGTTTTTCAATGGCAAAAATCAATGAATATTGTAAATGCACAAACAGTAATTTCTCCGCATTGCAAGGTGCAAGTCTGAAATTTTTTCCTTTTTCCTGCTCCTCTTAGCATGATAAAGAAGATTCAAAGAGAGTGAGATGCCAGCTACTTTCATTCAGTCAGTAGCTTCAATCATTTCTGGACGTTTTTCAATGGTAAAAATCAATGAATATTGTAAATGCACAAACAGTAATTTCTCCACATTGCAAGGTGCAATTCTGAAATTTTTTGCTTTTTCCTGCTCCTCTTAGCATGATAAAGAAGATTCAAAGAGAGTGAGATGCCAGCTCCTTTCATTCAGTCAGTAGCTTCAAACATTTCTGGTATATGAATAACATGATGTTTTTCAATGGCAAAAATCAATGAATATTGTAAATGCACAAACAGTAATTTCTCCGCATTGCAAGGTGCAATTCTGAAATTTTTTGCTTTTTCCTGCTCCTCTTAGCATGATAAAGAAGATTCAAAGAGAGTGAGATGCCAGCTCCTTTCATTCAGTCAGTAGCTTGAATCATTTCTGGATGTTTTTCAATGGCAAAAATCAATGAATATTGTAAATGCACAAACTGTAATTTCTCCGCATTGCAAGGTGCAATTCTGAAATTTTTTGCTTTTTCCTGCTCCTCTTAGCATGATAAAGAAGATTCAAAGAGAGTGAGATGCCAGCTCCTTTTATTCAGTCAGTAGCTTCAATCATTTCTGGACGTTTTTCAATGGCAAAAATCAATGAATATTGTAAATGCACAAACAGTAATTTCTCCGCATTGCAAGGTGCAATTCTGAAACTTTTTGCTTTTTCCTGCTCCTCTTAGCATGATAAAGAAGATTCAAAGAGAGTGAGATGCCAGCTCCTTTCATTCAGTCAGTACCTTCAATCATTTCTGGACGTTTTTCAATGGCAAAAATCAATGAATATTGTAAATGCACAAACAGTAATTTCTCCGCATTGCAAGGTGCAATTCTGAAATTTTTTGCTTTTTCCTGCTCCTCTTAGCATGATAAAGAAGATTCAAAGAGAGTGAGATGCCAGCTACTTTCATTCAGTCAGTAGCTTCAATCATTTCTGGACGTTTTTCAATGGTAAAAATCAATGAATATTGTAAATGCACAAACAGTAATTTCTCCACATTGCAAGGTGCAATTCTGAAATTTTTTGCTTTTTCCTGCTCCTCTTAGCATGATAAAGAAGATTCAAAGAGAGTGAGATGCCAGCTCCTTTCATTCAGTCAGTAGCTTCAAACATTTCTGGTATATGAATAACATGATGTTTTTCAATGGCAAAAATCAATGAATATTGTAAATGCACAAACAGTAATTTCTCCGCATTGCAAGGTGCAAGTCTGAAATTTTTTGCTTTTTCCTGCTCCTCTTAGCATGATAAAGAAGATTCAAAGAGAGTGAGATGCCAGCTACTTTCATTCAGTCAGTAGCTTCAATCATTCCTGGACATTTTTCAATGGTAAAAATCAATGAATATTGTAAATGCACAAACAGTAATTTCTCCACATTGCAAGGTGCAATTCTGAAATTTTTTGCTTTTTCCTGCTCCTCTTAGCATGATAAAGAAGATTCAAAGAGAGTGAGATGCCAGCTCCTTTCATTCAGTCAGTAGCTTCAAACATTTCTGGTATATGAATAACATGATGTTTTTCAATGGCAAAAATCAATGAATATTGTAAATGCACAAACAGTAATTTCTCCGCATTGCAAGGTGCAATTCTGAAATTTTTTGCTTTTTCCTGCTCCTCTTAGCATGATAAAGAAGATTCAAAGAGAGTGAGATGCCAGCTCCTTTCATTCAGTCAGTAGCTTGAAACATTTCTGTTATATGAATAACATGATGTTTTTCAATGGCAAAAATCAATGAATATTGTAAATGCACAAACAGTAATTTCTCCGCATTGCAAGGTGCAATTCTGAAATTTTTTGCTTTTTCCTGCTCCTCTTAGCATGATAAAGAAGATTCAAAGAGAGTGAGATGCCAGCTCCTTTCATTCAGTCAGTAGCTTCAATCATTTCTCGACGTTTTTCAATGGCAAAAATCAATGAATATTGTAAATGCACAAACAGTAATTTCTCCGCATTGCAAGGTGCAATTCTGAAATTTTTTGCTTTTTCCTGCTCCTCTTAGCATGATAAAGAAGATTCAAAGAGAGTGAGATGCCAGCTCCTTTCGTTCAGTCAGTAGCTTCAATCATTTCTGGACGTTTTTCAATGGCAAAAATCATTGAATATTATAAATGCACAAACAGTAATTTCTCCGCATTGCAAGGTGCAATTCTGAAATTTTTTACTTTTTCCTGCTCCTCTTAGCATGATAAAGAAGATTCAAAGAGAGTGAGATGTCAGCTCCTTTCATTCAGTCAGTAGCTTCAATCATTTCTGGTATATGAATAACATGATGTTTTTCAATGGCAAAAATCAATGAATATTGTAAATGCACAAACAGTAATTTCTCCGCATTGCAAGGTGCAATTCTGAAATTTTATGCTTTTTCCTGCTCTTCTTAGCATGATAAAGAAGATTCAAAGAGAGTGAGATGCCAGCTCCTTTCATTCAGTCAGTAGCTTCAATCATTTCTGGACGTTTTTCAATGGCAAAAATCAATGAATATTGTAAATGCACAAACAGTAATTTCTCCGCATTGCAAGGTGCAATTCTGAAATTTTTTGCTTTTTCCTGCTCCTCTTAGCATGATAAACAAGATTCAAAGAGAGTGAGATGCCAGCTCCTTTCATTCAGTCAGTAGCTTCAATCATTTCTGGACGTTTTTCAATGGCAAAAATCAATGAATATTGTAAATGCACAAACAGTAATTTCTCCGCATTGCAAGGTGCAATTCTGAAATTTTTTGCTTTTTCCTGCTCCTCTTAGCATGATAAAGATTCAAAGAGAGTGAGATGCCAGCTCCTTTCATTCAGTCAGTAGCTTCAAACATTTCTGGTATATGAATAACATGATGTTTTTCAATGGCAAAAATCAATGAATATTGTAAATGCACAAACAGTAATTTCTCCGCATTGCAAGGTGCAAGTCTGAAATTTTTTGCTTTTTCCTGCTCCTCTTAGCATGATAAAGAAGATTCAAAGAGAGTGAGATGCCAGCTACTTTCATTCAGTCAGTAGCTTCAATCATTTCTGGACGTTTTTCAATGGTAAAAATCAATGAATATTGTAAATGCACAAACAGTAATTTCTCCACATTGCAAGGTGCAATTCTGAAATTTTTTGCTTTTTCCTGCTCCTCTTAGCATGATAAAGAAGATTCAAAGAGAGTGAGATGCCAGCTCCTTTCATTCAGTCAGTAGCTTCAAACATTTCTGGTATATGAATAACATGATGTTTTTCAATGGCAAAAATCAATGAATATTGTAAATGCACAAACAGTAATTTCTCCGCATTGCAAGGTGCAATTCTGAAATTTTTTGCTTTTTCCTGCTCCTCTTAGCATGATAAAGAAGATTCAAAGAGAGTGAGATGCCAGCTCCTTTTATTCAGTCAGTAGCTTCAAACATTTCTGGTATATGAATAACATGATGTTTTTCAATGGCAAAAATCAATGAATATTGTAAATGCACAAACAGGAATTTCTCCGCATTGCAAGGTGCAAGTCTGAAATTTTTTGCTTTTTCCTGCTCCTCTTAGCATGATAAAGAAGATTCAAAGAGAGTGAGATGCCAGCTACTTTCATTCAGTCAGTAGCTTCAATCATTTCTGGACGTTTTTCAATGGTAAAAATCAATGAATATTGTAAATGCACAAACAGTAATTTCTCCACATTGCAAGGTGCAATTCTGAAATTTTTTGCTTTTTCCTGCTCCTCTTAGCATTATGAACAAGATTCAAAGAGAGTGAGATGCCAGCTCCTTTCATTCAGTCAGTAGCTTCAAACATTTCTGGTATATGAATAACATGATGTTTTTCAATGGCAAAAATCAATGAATTTTGTAAATGCACAAACAGTAATTTCTCCGCATTGCAAGGTGCAATTCTGAAATTTTTTGCTTTTTCCTGCTCCTCTTAGCATGATAAAGAAGATTCAAAGAGAGTGAGATGCCAGCTCCTTTCATTCAGTCAGTAGCTTCAATCATTTCTGGATGTTTTTCAATGGCAAAAATCAATGAATATTGTAAATGCACAAACTGTAATTTCTCCGCATTGCAAGGTGCAATTCTGAAATTTTTTGCTTTTTCCTGCTCCTCTTAGCATGATAAAGAAGATTCAAAGAGAGTGAGATGCCAGCTCCTTTCATTCAGTCAGTAGCTTCAATCATTTCTGGACGTTTTTCAATGGCAAAAATCAATGAATATTGTAAATGCACAAACAGTAATTTCTCCGCATTGCAAGGTGCAATTCTGAAATTTTTTGCTTTTTCCTGCTCCTCTTAGCATGATAAACAAGATTCAAAGAGAGTGAGATGCCAGCTCCTTTCATTCAGTCAGTAGCTTCAATCATTTCTGGACGTTTTTCAATGGCAAAAATCAATTAATATTGTAAATGCACAAACAGTAATTTCTCCGCATTGCAAGGTGCAATTCTGAAATTTTTTGCTTTTTCCTGCTCCTCTTAGCATGATAAAGATTCAAAGAGAGTGAGATGCCAGCTCCTTTCATTCAGTCAGTAGCTTCAAACATTTCTGGTATATGAATAACATGATGTTTTTCAATGGCAAAAATCAATGAATATTGTAAATGCACAAACAGTAATTTCTCCGCATTGCAAGGTGCAAGTCTGAAATTTTTTGCTTTTTCCTGCTCCTCTTAGCATGATAAAGAAGATTCAAAGAGAGTGAGATGCCAGCTACTTTCATTCAGTCAGTAGCTTCAAACATTTCTGGACGTTTTTCAATGGTAAAAATCAATGAATATTGTAAATGCACAAACAGTAATTTCTCCACATTGCAAGGTGCAATTCTGAAATTTTTTGCTTTTTCCTGCTCCTCTTAGCATGATAAAGAAGATTCAAAGAGAGTGAGATGCCAGCTCCTTTCATTCAGTCAGTAGCTTCAAACATTTCTGGTATATGAATAACATGATGTTTTTCAATGGCAAAAATCAATGAATATTGTAAATGCACAAACAGTAATTTCTCCGCATTGCAAGGTGCAATTCTGAAATTTTTTGCTTTTTCCTGCTCCTCTTAGCATGATAAAGAAGATTCAAAGAGAGTGAGATGCCAGCTCCTTTCATTCAGTCAGTAGCTTCAAACATTTCTGGTATATGAATAACATGATGTTTTTCAATGGCAAAAATCAATGAATATTGTAAATGCACAAACAGTAATTTCTCCGCATTGCAAGGTGCAATTCTGAAATTTTTTGCTTTTTCCTGCTCCTCTTAGCATGATAAAGAAGATTCAAAGAGAGTGAGATGCCAGCTCCTTTCATTCAGTCAGTAGCTTCAATCATTTCTGGATGTTTTTCAATGGCAAAAATCAATGAATATTGTAAATTCACAAACTGTAATTTCTCCGCATTGCAAGGTGCAATTCTGAAATTTTTTGCTTTTTCCTGCTCCTCTTAGCATGATAAAGAAGATTCAAAGAGAGTGAGGTGCCAGCTCCTTTCATTCAGTCAGTAGCTTCAATCATTTCTGGACGTTTTTCAATGGCAAAAATCAATGAATATTGTAAATGCACAAACAGTAATTTCTCCGCATTGCAAAGTGCAATTCTGAAATTTTTTGCTTTTTCCTGCTCCTCTTAGCATGATAAAGAAGATTCAAAGAGATTGAGATGCCAGCTCCTTTCATTCAGTCAGTACCTTCAATCATTTCTGGATGTTTTTCAATGGCAAAAATCAATGAATATTGTAAATGCACAAACAGTAATTTCTCCGCATTGCAAGGTGCAATTCTGAAATTTTTTGCTTTTTCCCGCTCCTCTTAGCATGATAAAGAAGATTCAAAGAGAGTGAGGTGCCAGCTCCTTTCATTCAGTCAGTAGCTTCAAACATTTCTGGTATATGAATAACATGTTTTTCAATGGCAAAAATCAATGAATATTGTAAGTGCACAAACAGTAATTTCTCCGCATTGCAAGGTGCAATTCTGAAATTTTTTGCTTTTTCCTGCTCCTCTTAGCATGATAAAGAAGATTCAAAGAGAGTGAGATGCCAGCTCCTTTCATTCAGTCAGTAGCTTCAATCATTTCTGGACGTTTTTCAATGGCAAAAATCAATGAATATTGTAAATGCACAAACAGTAATTTCTCCGCATTGCAAAGTGCAATTCTGAAATTTTTTGCTTTTTCCTGCTCCTCTTAGCATGATAAAGAAGATTCAAAGAGATTGAGATGCCAGCTCCTTTCATTCAGTCAGTACCTTCAATCATTTCTGGATGTTTTTCAATGGCAAAAATCAATGAATATTGTAAATGCACAAACAGTAATTTCTCCGCATTGCAAGGTGCAATTCTGAAATTTTTTGCTTTTTCCCGCTCCTCTTAGCATGATAAAGAAGATTCAAAGAGAGTGAGGTGCCAGCTCCTTTCATTCAGTCAGTAGCTTCAAACATTTCTGGTATATGAATAACATGTTTTTCAATGGCAAAAATCAATGAATATTGTAAGTGCACAAACAGTAATTTCTCCGCATTGCAAGGTGCAATTCTGAAATTTTTTGCTTTTTCCTGCTCCTCTTAGCATGATAAAGAAGATTCAAAGAGAGTGAGATGCCAGCTCCTTTCATTCAGTCAGTAGCTTCAATCATTTCTGGACGTTTTTCAATGGCAAAAATCAATGAATATTGTAAATGCACAAACAGTAATTTCTCCGCATTGCAAGGTGCAATTCTGAAATTTTTTGCTTTTTCCTGCTCCTCTTAGCATGATAAAGAAGATTCAAAGAGAGTGAGATGCCAGCTCCTTTCATTCAGTCAGTAGCTTCAATCATTTCTGGACGTTTTTCAATGGCAAAAATCAATGAATATTGTAAATGCACAAACAGTAATTTCTCCGCATTGCAAGGTGCAATTCTGAAATTTTTTGCTTTTTCCTGCTCCTCTTAGCATGATAAAGAAGATTCAAAGAGAGTGAGATGTCAGCTCCTTTCATTCAGTCATTAGCTTCAAACATTTCTGGTATATGAATAACATGATGTTTTTCAATTTCAAAAATCAATGAATATTGTAAATGCACAAACAGTAATTTCTCCGCATTGCAAGGTGCAATTCTGAAATTTTTTGCTTTTTCCTGCTCCTCTTAGCATGATAAAGAAGATTCAAAGAGAGTGAGATGCCAGCTCCTTTCATTCAGTCAGTAGCTTCAATCATTTCTGGACGTTTTTCATTGGCAAAAATCAATGAATATTGTAAATGCACAAACAGTAATTTCTCCGCATTGCAAGGTGCAATTCTGAAATTTTTTGCTTTTTCCTGCTCCTCTTAGCATGATAAAGAAGATTCAAAGAGAGTGAGATGCCAGCTCCTTTCGTTCAGTCAGTAGCTTCAATCATTTCTGGACGTTTTTCAATGGCAAAAATCATTGAATATTATAAATGCACAAGCAGTAATTTCTCCGCATTGCAAGGTGCAATTCTGAAATTTTTTACTTTTTCCTGCTCCTCTTAGCATGATAAAGAAGATTCAAAGAGAGTGAGATGCCAGCTCCTTTCATTCAGTCAGTAGCTTCAATCATTTCTGGTATATGAATAACATGATGTTTTTCAATGGCAAAAATCAATGAATATTGTAAATGCACAAACAGTAATTTCTCCGCATTGCAAGGTGCAATTCTGAAATTTTTTGCTTTTTCCTGCTCCTCTTAGCATGATAAAGAAGATTCAAAGAGAGTGAGATGCCAGCTCCTTTCATTCAGTCAGTAGCTTCAATCATTTCTGGACGTTTTTCAATGGCAAAAATCAATGAATATTGTAAATGCACAAACAGTAATTTCTCCGCATTGCAAGGTGCAATTCTGAAATTTTTTGCTTTTTCCTGCTCCTCTTAGCATGATAAACAAGATTCAAAGAGAGTGAGATGCCAGCTCCTTTCATTCAGTCAGTAGCTTCAATCATTTCTGGACGTTTTTCAATGGCAAAAATCAATGAATATTGTAAATGCACAAACAGTAATTTCTCCGCATTGCAAGGTGCAATTCTGAAATTTTTTGCTTTTTCCTGCTCCTCTTAGCATGATAAAGAAGATTCAAAGAGAGTGAGATGCCAGCTCCTTTCATTCAGTCAGTAGCTTCAATCATTTCTGGACGTTTTTCAATGGCAAAAATCAATGAATATTGTAAATGCACAAACAGTAATTTCTCCGCATTGCAAGGTGCAATTCTGAAATTTTTTGCTTTTTCCTGCTCCTCTTAGCATGATAAAGACGATTCAAAGAGAGTGAGATGCCAGCTACTTTCATTCAGTCAGCAGCTTCAATCATTTCTGGTATATGAATAACATGATGTTTTTCAATGGCAAAAATCAATGAATATTGTAAATGCACAAACAGTAATTTCTCCGCATTGCAAGGTGCAATTCTGAATTTTTTTGCTTTTTCCTGCTCCTCTTAGCATGATAAAGAAGATTCAAAGAGAGTGAGGTGCCAGCTCCTTTCATTCAGTCAGTAGCTTCAAACATTTCTGGTATATGAATAACATGTTTTTCAATGGCAAAAATCAATGAATATTGTAAATGCACAAACAGTAATTTCTCCGCATTGCAAGGTGCAATTGTGAAATTTTTTGCTTTTTCCTGCTCCTCTTAGCATGATAAAGAAGATTCAAAGAGAGTGAGATGCCAGCTCCTTTCATTCAGTCAGTAGCTTCAATCATTTCTGGACGTTTTTCAATGGCAAAAATCAATGAATATTGTAAATGCACAAACAGTAATTTCTCCGCATTGCAAGGTGCAATTCTGAAATTTTTTGCTTTTTCCTGTTCCTCTTAGCATGATAAAGAAGATTCAAAGAGAGTGAGATGCCAGCTCCTTTCATTCAGTCAGTAGCTTCAATCATTTCTGGACGTTTTTCAATGGCAAAAATCAATGAATATTGTAAATGCACAAACAGTAATTTCTCCGCATTGCAAGGTGCAATTCTGAAATTTTTTGCTTTTTCCTGCTCCTCTTAGCATGATAAAGAAGATTCAAAGAGAGTGAGATGCCAGCTCCTTTCATTCAGTTAGTAGCTTCAAACATTTCTGGTATATGAATAACATGATGTTTTTCAATGGCAAAAATCAATGAATATTGTAAATGCACAAACAGTAATTTCTCCGCATTGCAAGGTGCAAGTCTGAAATTTTTTGCTTTTTCCTGCTCCTCTTAGCATGATAAAGAAGATTCAAAGAGAGTGAGATGCCAGCTACTTTCATTCAGTCAGTAGCTTCAATCATTTCTGGACGTTTTTCAATGGTAAAAATCAATGAATATTGTAAATGCACAAACAGTAATTTCTCCACATTGCAAGGTGCAATTCTGAAATTTTTTGCTTTTTCCTGCTCCTCTTAGCATGATAAAGAAGATTCAAAGAGAGTGAGATGCCAGCTCCTTTCATTCAGTCAGTAGCTTCAAACATTTCTGGTATATGAATAACATGATGTTTTTCAATGGCAAAAATCAATGAATATTGTAAATGCACAAACAGTAATTTCTCCGCATTGCAAGGTGCAATTCTGAAATTTTTTGCTTTTTCCTGCTCCTCTTAGCATGATAAAGAAGATTCAAAGAGAGTGAGATGCCAGCTCCTTTCATTCAGTCAGTACTTTCAATCATTTCTGGACGTTTTTCAATGGCAAAAATCAATGAATATTGTAAATGCACAAACAGTAATTTCTCCGCATTGCAAGGTGCAATTCTGAAATTTTTTGCTTTTTCCCACTCCTCTTAGCATGATAAAGAAGATTCAAAGAGAGTGAGGTGCCAGCTCCTTTCATTCAGTCAGTAGCTTCAAACATTTCTGGTATATGAATAACATGTTTTTCAATGGCAAAAATCAATGAATATTGTAAATGCACAAACAGTAATTTCTCCGCATTGCAAGGTGCAATTCTGAAATTTTTTGCTTTTTCCTGCTCCTCTTAGCATGATAAAGAAGATTCAAAGAGAGTGAGATGCCAGCTCCTTTCATTCAGTCAGTAGCTTCAAACATTTCTGGTATATGAATAACATGATGTTTTTCAATGGCAAAAATCAATGAATATTGTAAATGCACAAACAGTAATTTCTCCGCATTGCAAGGTGCAATTCTGAAATTTTTTGCTTTTTCCTGCTCCTCTTAGCATGATAAAGAAGATTCAAAGAGAGTGAGATGCCAGCTCCTTTCATTCAGTCAGTAGCTTCAATCATTTCTGGACGTTTTTCAATTGCAAAAATCAATGAATATTGTAAATGCACAAACAGTAATTTCTCCGCATTGCAAGGTGCAATTCTGAAATTTTTTGCTTTTTCCTGCTCCTCTTAGCATGATAAAGAAGATTCAAAGAGAGTGAGATGCCAGCTCCTTTCATTCAGTCAGTAGCTTCAATCATTTCTGGTATATGAATAACATGATGTTTTTCAATGGCAAAAATCAATGAATATTGTAAATGCACAAACAGTAATTTCTCCGCATTGCAAGGTGCAATTCTGAAATTTTTTGCTTTTTCCTGCTCCTCTTAGCATGATAAAGAAGATTCAAAGAGAGTGAGATGCCAGCTCCTTTCATTCAGTCAGTAGCTTCAATCATTTCTGGTATATGAATAACATGATGTTTTTCAATGGCAAAAATCAATGAATATTGTAAATGCACAAACAGTAATTTATCCGCATTGCAAGGTGCAATTCTGAAATTTTTTGCTTTTTCCTGCTCCTCTTAGCATGATAAAGAAGATTGAAAGAGAGTGAGATGCCAGCTCCTTTCATTCAGTCAGTAGCTTCAAACATTTCTGGTATATGAATAACATGATGTTTTTCAATGGCAAAAATCAATGAATATTGTAAATGCACAAACAGTAATTTCTCCGCATTGCAAGGTGCAATTCTGAAATTTTTTGCTTTTTCCTGCTCCTCTTAGCATGATAAAGAAGATTCAAAGAGAGTGAGATGCCAGCTCCTTTCATTCAGTCAGTACTTTCAATCATTTCTGGACGTTTTTCAATGGCAAAAATCAATGAATATTGTAAATGCACAAACAGTAATTTCTCCGCATTGCAAGGTGCAATTCTGAAATTTTTTGCTTTTTCCCACTCCTCTTAGCATGATAAAGAAGATTCAAAGAGAGTGAGGTGCCAGCTCCTTTCATTCAGTCAGTAGCTTCAAACATTTCTGGTATATGAATAACATGTTTTTCAATGGCAAAAATCAATGAATATTGTAAATGCACAAACAGTAATTTCTCCGCATTGCAAGGTGCAATTCTGAAATTTTTTGCTTTTTCCTGCTCCTCTTAGCATGATAAAGAAGATTCAAAGAGAGTGAGATGCCAGCTCCTTTCATTCAGTCAGTAGCTTCAAACATTTCTGGTATATGAATAACATGATGTTTTTCAATGGCAAAAATCAATGAATATTGTAAATGCACAAACAGTAATTTCTCCGCATTGCAAGGTGCAATTCTGAAATTTTTTGCTTTTTCCTGCTCCTCTTAGCATGATAAAGAAGATTCAAAGAGAGTGAGATGCCAGCTCCTTTCATTCAGTCAGTAGCTTCAATCATTTCTGGACGTTTTTCAATTGCAAAAATCAATGAATATTGTAAATGCACAAACAGTAATTTCTCCGCATTGCAAGGTGCAATTCTGAAATTTTTTGCTTTTTCCTGCTCCTCTTAGCATGATAAAGAAGATTCAAAGAGAGTGAGATGCCAGCTCCTTTCATTCAGTCAGTAGCTTCAATCATTTCTGGTATATGAATAACATGATGTTTTTCAATGGCAAAAATCAATGAATATTGTAAATGCACAAACAGTAATTTCTCCGCATTGCAAGGTGCAATTCTGAAATTTTTTGCTTTTTCCTGCTCCTCTTAGCATGATAAAGAAGATTCAAAGAGAGTGAGATGCCAGCTCCTTTCATTCAGTCAGTAGCTTCAATCATTTCTGGTATATGAATAACATGATGTTTTTCAATGGCAAAAATCAATGAATATTGTAAATGCACAAACAGTAATTTATCCGCATTGCAAGGTGCAATTCTGAAATTTTTTGCTTTTTCCTGCTCCTCTTAGCATGATAAAGAAGATTGAAAGAGAGTGAGATGCCAGCTCCTTTCATTCAGTCAGTAGCTTCAAACATTTCTGGTATATGAATAACATGATGTTTTTCAATGGCAAAAATCAATGAATATTGTAAATGCACAAACAGTAATTTCTCCGCATTGCAAGGTGCAATTCTGAAATTTTTTGCTTTTTCCTGCTCCTCTTAGCATGATAAAGAAGATTCAAAGAGAGTGAGATGCCAGCTCCTTTCATTCAGTCAGTAGCTTCAATCATTTCTGGACGTTTTTCAATGGCAAAAATCAATGAATATTGTAAATGCACAAACAGTAATTTCTCCGCATTGCAAGGTGCAATTCTGAAATTTTTTGCTTTTTCCTGCTCCTCTTAGCATTATGAAGAAGATTCAAAGAGAGTGAGATGCCAGCTCCTTTCATTCAGTCAGTAGCTTCAAACATTTCTGGTATATGAATAACATGATGTTTTTCAATGGCAAAAATCAATGAATATTGTAAATGCACAAACAGTAATTTCTCCGCATTGCAAGGTGCAATTCTGAAATTTTTTGCTTTTTCCTGCTCCTCTTAGCATGATAAAGAAGATTCAAAGAGAGTGAGATGCCAGCTCCTTTCATTCAGTCAGTAGCTTCAATCATTTCTGGTATATGAATAACATGATGTTTTTCAATGGCAAAAATCAATGAATATTGTAAATGCACAAACAGTAATTTCTCCGCATTGCAAGGTGCAATTCTGAAATTTTTTGCTTTTTCCTGCTCCTCTTAGCATGATAAAGAAGATTCAAAGAGAGTGAGATGCCAGCTCCTTTCATTCAGTCAGTAGCTTCAATCATTTCTGGTATATGAATAACATGATGTTTTTCAATGGCAAAAATCAATGAATATTGTAAATGCACAAACAGTAATTTATCCGCATTGCAAGGTGCAATTCTGAAATTTTTTGCTTTTTCCTGCTCCTCTTAGCATGATAAAGAAGATTGAAAGAGAGTGAGATGCCAGCTCCTTTCATTCAGTCAGTAGCTTCAAACATTTCTGGTATATGAATAACATGATGTTTTTCAATGGCAAAAATCAATGAATATTGTAAATGCACAAACAGTAATTTCTCCGCATAGCAAGGTGCAATTCTGAAATTTTTTGCTTTTTCCTGCTCCTCTTAGCATGATAAAGAAGATTCAAAGAGAGTGAGATGCCAGCTCCTTTCATTCAGTCAGTAGCTTCAATCATTTCTGGACGTTTTTCAATGGCAAAAATCAATGAATATTGTAAATGCACAAACAGTAATTTCTCCGCATTGCAAGGTGCAATTCTGAAATTTTTTGCTTTTTCCTGCTCCTCTTAGCATGATAAACAAGATTCAAAGAGAGTGAGATGCCAGCTCCTTTCATTCAGTCAGTAGCTTCAATCATTTCTGGACGTTTTTCAATTGCAAAAATCAATGAATATTGTAAATGCACAAACAGTAATTTCTCCGCATTGCAAGGTGCAATTCTGAAATTTTTTGCTTTTTCCTGCTCCTCTTAGCATGATAAAGAAGATTCAAAGAGAGTGAGATGCCAGCTCCTTTTATTCAGTCAGTAGCTTCAAACATTTCTGGTATATGAATAACATGATGTTTTTCAATGGCAAAAATCAATGAATATTGTAAATGCACAAACAGTAATTTCTCCGCATTGCAAGGTGCAATTCTGAAATTTTTTGCTTTTTCCTGCTCCTCTTAGCATGATAAAGAAGATTCAAAGAGAGTAAGATGCCAGCTCCTTTCATTCAGTCGGTAGCTTCAATCATTTCTGGACGTTTTTCAAT
The DNA here is from genome assembly GCF_046119375.1 of Phyllobates terribilis. NCBI lineage: Eukaryota > Metazoa > Chordata > Amphibia > Anura > Dendrobatidae > Phyllobates > Phyllobates terribilis. The sequence goes on from NW_027363392.1 coordinate 346,632, forward strand.
TCCAAAAATCAATGAATATTGTAAATCCACAAACAGTAATTTCTCCGCATTGCAAGGTGCAATTCTGAAATTTTTTGCTTTTTCCTGCTCCTGTTAGCATGATAAAGAAGATTCAAAGAGAGTGAGATGCCAGCTCCTTTCATTCAGTCAGTAGCTTCAGTCATTTCTGGTATATGAATAACATGATGTTTTTCAATGGCAAAAATCAATGAATTTTGTAAATGCACAAACAGTAATTTCTCCGCATTGCAAGGTGCAATTCTGAAATTTTTTGCTTTTTCCTGCTCCTCTTAGCATGATAAAGAAGATTCAAAGAGAGTGAGATGCCAGCTCCTTTCATTCAGTCAGTAGCTTCAATCATTTCTGGACGTTTTTCAATGGCAAAAATCAATGAATATTGTAAATGCACAAACAGTAATTTCTCCGCATTGCAAGGTGCAATTCTGAAATTTTTTGCTTTTTCCTGCTCCTCTTAGCATTATGAAGAAGATTCAAAGAGAGTGAGATGCCAGCTCCTTTCATTCAGTTAGTAGCTTCAATCATTTCTGGTATATGAATAACATGATGTTTTTCAATCGCAAAAATCAATGAATATTGTAAATGCACAAACAGTAATTTCTCCGCATTGCAAGGTGCAATTCTGAAATTTTTTGCTTTTTCCTGCTCCTCTTAGCATGATAAAGAAGATTCAAAGAGAGTGAGATGCCAGCTCCTTTCATTCAGTCAGTAGCTTCAATCATTTCTGGATGTTTTTCAATGGCAAAAATCAATGAATATTGTAAATGCACAAACAGTAATTTCTCCGCATTGCAAGGTGCAATTCTGAAATTTTTTACTTTTTCCTGCTCCTCTTAGCATGATAAAGAAGATTCAAAGAGAGTGAGATGCCAGCTCCTTTCATTCAGTCAGTAGCTTCAATCATTTCTGGTATATGAATAACATGATGTTTTTCAATGGCAAAAATCACTGAATTTTGTAAATGCACAAACAGTAATTTCTCCGCATTGCAAGGCGCAATTCTGAAATTTTTTGCTTTTTCCTGCTCCTCTTAGCATGATAAAGAAGATTCAAAGAGTGTGAGATGCCAGCTCCGTTCATTCAGTCAGTAGCTTCAATCATTTCTGGACGTTTTTCAATGGCAAAAATCAATGAATATTGTAAATGCACAAACAGTAATTTCTCCGCATTGCAAGGTGCAATTCTGAAATTTTTTGCTTTTTCCTGCTCCTCTTAGCATGATAAAGAAAATTCAAAGAGAGTGAGATGCCAGCTCCTTTCATTCAGTCAGTAGCTTCAATCATTTCTGGACGTTTTTCAATGGCAAAAATCAATGAATATTGTAAATGCACAAACAGTAATTTCTCCGCATTGCAAGGTGCAATTCTGAAATTTTTTGCTTTTTCCTGCTCCTCTTAGCATGATAAAGAAGATTCAAAGAGAGTGAGGTGCCAGCTCCTTTCATTCAGTCAGTAGCTTCAAACATTTCTGGTATATGAATAACATGTTTTTCAATGGCAAAAATCAATGAATATTGTAAATGCACAAACAGTAATTTCTCCGCATTGCAAGGTGCAATTCTGAAATTTTTTGCTTTTTCCTGCTCCTCTTAGCATGATAAAGAAGATTCAAAGAGAGTGAGATGCCAGCTCCTTTCATTCAGTCAGTAGCTTCAATCATTTCTGGACGTTTTTCAATGGCAAAAATCAATGAATATTGTAAATGCACAAACAGTAATTTCTCCGCACTGCAAGGTGCAATTCTGAAATTTTTTGTTTTTTTTTGCTGCTCCTCTTAGCATGATAAAGAAGATTCAAAGAGAGTGAGATGCCAGCTCCTTTCATTCAGTCAGTAGCTTCAATCATTTCTGGACGTTTTTCAATGGCAAAAATCAATGAATATTGTAAATGCACAAACTGTAATTTCTCCGCATTGCAAGGTGCAATTCTGAAATTTTTTGCTTTTTCCTGCTCCTCTTAGCATGATAAAGAAGATTCAAAGAGTGAGATGCCAGCTCCTTTCATTCAGTCAGTAGCTTCAATCATTTCTGGACGTTTTTCAATGGCAAAAATCAATGAATATTGTAAATGCACAAACAGTAATTTCTGTGCATTGCAAGGTGCAATTCTGAAATTTTTTGCTTTTTCCTGCTCCTCTTAGCATGGTAAAGAAGATTCAAAGAGAGTGAGATGCCAGCTCCTTTCATTCAGTCAGTAGCTTCAAACATTTCTGGTATATGAATAACATGATGTTTTTCAATGACAAAAATCAATGAATATTGTAAATGCACAAACAGTAATTTCTCCGCATTGCAAGGTGCAAGTCTGAAATTTTTTGCTTTTTCCTGCTCCTCTTAGCATGATAAAGAAGATTCAAAGAGAGTGAGATGCCAGCTCCTTTCATTCAGTCAGTAGCTTCAATCATTTCTGGACGTTTTTCAATGGCAAAAATCAATGAATATTGTAAATGCACAAACTGTAATTTCTCCGCATTGCAAGGTGCAATTCTGAAATTTTTTGCTTTTTCCTGCTCCTCTTAGCATGATAAAGAAGATTCAAAGAGAGTGAGATGCCAGCTCCTTTCATTCAGTCAGTAGCTTCAATCATTTCTGGACGTTTTTCAATGGCAAAAATCAATGAATATTGTAAATGCACAAACAGTAATTTCTCCGCATTGCAAGGTGCAATTCTGAAATTTTTTGCTTTTTCCTGCTCCTCTTAGCATGGTAAAGAAGATTCAAAGAGAGTGAGATGCCAGCTCCTTTCATTCAGTCAGTAGCTTCAAACATTTCTGGTATATGAATAACATGATGTTTTTCAATGGCAAAAATCAATGAATATTGTAAATGCACAAACAGTAATTTCTCCGCATTGCAAGGTGCAAGTCTGAAATTTTTTGCTTTTTCCTGCTCCTCTTAGCATGATAAAGAAGATTCAAAGAGAGTGAGATGCCAGCTCCTTTCATTCAGTCAGTAGCTTCAAACATTTCTGGTATATGAATAACATGATGTTTTTCAATGGCAAAAATCAATGAATATTGTAAATGCACAAACAGTAATTTCTCCGCATTGCAAGGTGCAATTCTGAAATTTTTTCCTTTTTCCTGCTCCTCTTAGCATGATAAAGAAGATTCAAAGAGAGTGAGATGCCAGCTCCTTTCATTCAGTCAGTAGCTTCAATCATTTCTGGACGTTTTTCAATGGCAAAAATCAATGAATATTGTAAATGCACAAACAGTAATTTCTCCGCATTGCAAGGTGCAATTCTGAAATTTTTTGCTTTTTCCTGCTCCTCTTAGCATGATAAAGCAGATTCAAAGAGAGTGAGATGTCAGCTCCTTTCATTCAGTCAGTAGCTTCAAACATTTCTGGTATATGAATAACATGATGTTTTTCAATGGCAAAAATCAATGGATATTGTAAATGCACAAACAGTAATTTCTCCGCATTGCAAGGTGCAATTCTGAAATTTTTTGCTTTTTCCTGCTCCTCTTAGCATGATAAAGAAGATTCAAAGAGAGTGAGATGCCAGCTCCTTTCATTCAGTCAGTAGCTTCAATCATTTCTGGACGTTTTTCAATGGCAAAAATCAATGAATATTGTAAATGCACAAACAGTAATTTCTCCGCATTGCAAGGTGCAATTCTGAAATTTTTTGCTTTTTCCTGCTCCTCTTAGCATGATAAAGAAGATTCAAAGAGAGTGAGATGCCAGCTCCTTTCATTCAGTCAGTAGCTTCAAACATTTCTGGTATATGAATAACATGATGTTTTTCAATGGCAAAAATCAATGAATATTGTAAATGCACAAACAGTAATTTCTCCGCATTGCAAGGTGCAATTCTGAAATTTTTTGCTTTTTCCTGCTCCTCTTAGCATGATAAAGAAGATTCAAAGAGAGTGAGATGCCAGCTCCTTTCGTTCAGTCAGTAGCTTCAATCATTTCTGGACGTTTTTCAATGGCAAAAATCATTGAATATTATAAATGCACAATCAGTAATTTCTCCGCAATGCAAGGTGCAATTCTGAAATTTTTTACTTTTTCCTGCTCCTCTTAGCATGATAAATAAGATTCAAAGAGAGTGAGATGCCAGCTCCTTTCATTCAGTCAGTAGCTTCAATCATTTCTGGTATATGAATAACATTATGTTTTTCAATGGCAAAAATCAATGAATATTGTAAATGCACAAACAGTAATTTCTCCGCATTGCAAGGTGCAATTCTGAAATTTTTTGCTTTTTCCTGCTCCTCTTAGCATGATAAACAAGATTCAAAGAGAGTGAGATGCCAGCTCCTTTCATTCAGTCAGTAGCTTCAATCATTTCTGGACGTTTTTCAATGGCAAAAATCAATGAATATTGTTAATGCACAAACAGTAATTTCTCCGCATTGCAAGGTGCAATTCTGAAATTTTTTGCTTTTTCCTGCTCCTCTTAGCATGATAAACAAGATTCAAAGAGAGTGAGGTGCCAGCTCCTTTCATTCAGTCAGTAGCTTCAAACATTTCTGGTATATGAATAACATGTTTTTCAATGGCAAAAATCAATGAATATTGTAAATGCACAAACAGTAATTTCTCCGCATTGCAAGGTGCAATTCTGAAATTTTTTGCTTTTTCCTGCTCCTCTTAGCATGATAAAGAAGATTCGAAGAGAGTGAGATGCCAGCTCCTTTCATTCAGTCAGTAGCTTCAATCATTTCTGGACGTTTTTCAATGGCAAAAATCAATGAATATTGTAAATGCACAAACAGTAATTTCTCCGCATTGCAAGGTGCAATTCTGAAATTTTTTGTTTTTTTTTGCTGCTCCTCTTAGCATGATAAAGAAGATTCAAAGAGAGTGAGATGCCAGCTCCTTTCATTCAGTCAGTAGCTTCAATCATTTCTGGACGTTTTTCAATGGCAAAAATCAATGAATATTGTAAATGCACAAACTGTAATTTCTCCGCATTGCAAGGTGCAATTCTGAAATTTTTTGCTTTTTCCTGCTCCTCTTAGCATGATAAAGAAGATTCAAAGAGTGAGATGCCAGCTCCTTTCATTCAGTCAGTAGCTTCAATCATTTCTGGACGTTTTTCAATGGCAAAAATGAATGAATATTGTAAATGCACAAACAGTAATTTCTGTGCATTGCAAGGTGCAATTCTGAAATTTTTTGCTTTTTCCTGCTCCTCTTAGCATGGTAAAGAAGATTCAAAGAGAGTGAGATGCCAGCTCCTTTCATTCAGTCAGTAGCTTCAAACAATTCTGGTATATGAATAACATGATGTTTTTCAATGACAAAAATCAATGAATATTGTAAATGCACAAACAGTAATTTCTCCGCATTGCAAGGTGCAAGTCTGAAATTTTTTGCTTTTTCCTGCTCCTCTTAGCATGATAAAGAAGATTCAAAGAGAGTGAGATGCCAGCTCCTTTCATTCAGTCAGTAGCTTCAATCATTTCTGGACGTTTTTCAATGGCAAAAATCAATGAATATTGTAAATGCACAAACTGTAATTTCTCCGCATTGCAAGGTGCAATTCTGAAATTTTTTGCTTTTTCCTGCTCCTCTTAGCATGATAAAGAAGATTCAAAGAGAGTGAGATGCCAGCTCCTTTCATTCAGTCAGTAGCTTCAATCATTTCTGGACGTTTTTCAATGGCAAAAATCAATGAATATTGTAAATGCACAAACAGTAATTTCTCCGCATTGCAAGGTGCAATTCTGAAATTTTTTGCTTTTTCCTGCTCCTCTTAGCATGGTAAAGAAGATTCAAAGAGAGTGAGATGCCAGCTCCTTTCATTCAGTCAGTAGCTTCAAACATTTCTGGTATATGAATAACATGATGTTTTTCAATGGCAAAAATCAATGAATATTGTAAATGCACAAACAGTAATTTCTCCGCATTGCAAGGTGCAAGTCTGAAATTTTTTGCTTTTTCCTGCTCCTCTTAGCATGATAAAGAAGATTCAAAGAGAGTGAGATGCCAGCTCCTTTCATTCAGTCAGTAGCTTCAAACATTTCTGGTATATGAATAACATGATGTTTTTCAATGGCAAAAATCAATGAATATTGTAAATGCACAAACAGTAATTTCTCCGCATTGCAAGGTGCAATTCTGAAATTTTTTGCTTTTTCCTGCTCCTCTTAGCATGATAAAGAAGATTCAAAGAGAGTGAGATGCCAGCTCCTTTCATTCAGTCAGTAGCTTCAATCATTTCTGGACGTTTTTCAATGGCAAAAATCAATGAATATTGTAAATGCACAAACAGTAATTTCTCCGCATTGCAAGGTGCAATTCTGAAATTTTTTGCTTTTTCCTGCTCCTCTTAGCATGATAAAGAAGATTCAAAGAGAGTGAGATGTCAGCTCCTTTCATTCAGTCAGTAGCTTCAAACATTTCTGGTATATGAATAACATGATGTTTTTCAATGGCAAAAATCAATGGATATTGTAAATGCACAAACAGTAATTTCTCCGCATTGCAAGGTGCAATTCTGAAATTTTTTGCTTTTTCCTGCTCCTCTTAGCATGATAAAGAAGATTCAAAGAGAGTGAGATGCCAGCTCCTTTCATTCAGTCAGTAGCTTCAATCATTTCTGGACGTTTTTCAATGGCAAAAATCAATGAATATTGTAAATGCACAAACAGTAATTTCTCCGCATTGCAAGGTGCAATTCTGAAATTTTTTGCTTTTTCCTGCTCCTCTTAGCATGATAAAGAAGATTCAAAGAGAGTGAGATGCCAGCTCCTTTCATTCAGTCAGTAGCTTCAAACATTTCTGGTATATGAATAACATGATGTTTTTCAATGGCAAAAATCAATGAATATTGTAAATGCACAAACAGTAATTTCTCCGCATTGCAAGGTGCAATTCTGAAATTTTTTGCTTTTTCCTGCTCCTCTTAGCATGATAAAGAAGATTCAAAGAGAGTGAGATGCCAGCTCCTTTCGTTCAGTCAGTAGCTTCAATCATTTCTGGACGTTTTTCAATGGCAAAAATCATTGAATATTATAAATGCACAATCAGTAATTTCTCCGCAATGCAAGGTGCAATTCTGAAATTTTTTACTTTTTCCTGCTCCTCTTAGCATGATAAATAAGATTCAAAGAGAGTGAGATGCCAGCTCCTTTCATTCAGTCAGTAGCTTCAATCATTTCTGGTATATGAATAACATGATGTTTTTCAATGGCAAAAATCAATGAATATTGTAAATGCACAAACAGTAATTTCTCCGCATTGCAAGGTGCAATTCTGAAATTTTTTGCTTTTTCCTGCTCCTCGTAGCATGATAAAGAAGATTCAAAGAGAGTGAGATGCCAGCTCCTTTCATTCAGTCAGTAGCTTCAATCATTTCTGGACGATTTTCAATGGCAAAAATCAATGAATATTGTAAATGCACAAACAGTAATTTCTCCGCATTGCAAGGTGCAATTCTGAAATTTTTTGCTTTTTCCTGCTCCTCTTAGCATGATAAACAAGATTCAAAGAGAGTGAGATGCCAGCTCCTTTCATTCAGTCAGTAGCTTCAATCATTTCTGGACGTTTTTCAATGGCAAAAATCAATGAATATTGTTAATGCACAAACAGTAATTTCTCCGCATTGCAAGGTGCAATTCTGAAATTTTTTGCTTTTTCCTGCTCCTCTTAGCATGATAAACAAGATTCAAAGAGAGTGAGGTGCCAGCTCCTTTCATTCAGTCAGTAGCTTCAAACATTTCTGGTATATGAATAACATGTTTTTCAATGGCAAAAATCAATGAATATTGTAAATGCACAAACAGTAATTTCTCCGCATTGCAAGGTGCAATTCTGAAATTTTTTGCTTTTTCCTGCTCCTCTTAGCATGATAAAGAAGATTCGAAGAGAGTGAGATGCCAGCTCCTTTCATTCAGTCAGTAGCTTCAATCATTTCTGGACGTTTTTCAATGGCAAAAATCAATGAATATTGTAAATGCACAAACAGTAATTTCTCCGCATTGCAAGGTGCAATTCTGAAATTTTTTGTTTTTTTTTGCTGCTCCTCTTAGCATGATAAAGAAGATTCAAAGAGAGTGAGATGCCAGCTCCTTTCATTCAGTCAGTAGCTTCAATCATTTCTGGACGTTTTTCAATGGCAAAAATCAATGAATATTGTAAATGCACAAACTGTAATTTCTCCGCATTGCAAGGTGCAATTCTGAAATTTTTTGCTTTTTCCTGCTCCTCTTAGCATGATAAAGAAGATTCAAAGAGTGAGATGCCAGCTCCTTTCATTCAGTCAGTAGCTTCAATCATTTCTGGACGTTTTTCAATGGCAAAAATGAATGAATATTGTAAATGCACAAACAGTAATTTCTGTGCATTGCAAGGTGCAATTCTGAAATTTTTTGCTTTTTCCTGCTCCTCTTAGCATGGTAAAGAAGATTCAAAGAGAGTGAGATGCCAGCTCCTTTCATTCAGTCAGTAGCTTCAAACATTTCTGGTATATGAATAACATGATGTTTTTCAATGACAAAAATCAATGAATATTGTAAATGCACAAACAGTAATTTCTCCGCATTGCAAGGTGCAAGTCTGAAATTTTTTGCTTTTTCCTGCTCCTCTTAGCATGATAAAGAAGATTCAAAGAGAGTGAGATGCCAGCTCCTTTCATTCAGTCAGTAGCTTCAATCATTTCTGGACGTTTTTCAATGGCAAAAATCAATGAATATTGTAAATGCACAAACTGTAATTTCTCCGCATTGCAAGGTGCAATTCTGAAATTTTTTGCTTTTTCCTGCTCCTCTTAGCATGATAAAGAAGATTCAAAGAGAGTGAGATGCCAGCTCCTTTCATTCAGTCAGTAGCTTCAATCATTTCTGGACGTTTTTCAATGGCAAAAATCAATGAATATTGTAAATGCACAAACAGTAATTTCTCCGCATTGCAAGTGCAATTCTGAAATTTTTTGCTTTTTCCTGCTCCTCTTAGCATGGTAAAGAAGATTCAAAGAGAGTGAGATGCCAGCTCCTTTCATTCAGTCAGTAGCTTCAAACATTTCTGGTATATGAATAACATGATGTTTTTCAATGGCAAAAATCAATGAATATTGTAAATGCACAAACAGTAATTTCTCCGCATTGCAAGGTGCAAGTCTGAAATTTTTTGCTTTTTCCTGCTCCTCTTAGCATGATAAAGAAGATTCAAAGAGAGTGAGATGCCAGCTCCTTTCATTCAGTCAGTAGCTTCAAACATTTCTGGTATATGAATAACATGATGTTTTTCAATGGCAAAAATCAATGAATATTGTAAATGCACAAACAGTAATTTCTCCGCATTGCAAGGTGCAATTCTGAAATTTTTTGCTTTTTCCTGCTCCTCTTAGCATGATAAAGAAGATTCAAAGAGAGTGAGATGCCAGCTCCTTTCATTCAGTCAGTAGCTTCAATCATTTCTGGACGTTTTTCAATGGCAAAAATCAATGAATATTGTAAATGCACAAACAGTAATTTCTCCGCATTGCAAGGTGCAATTCTGAAATTTTTTGCTTTTTCCTGCTCCTCTTAGCATGATAAAGAAGATTCAAAGAGAGTGAGATGTCAGCTCCTTTCATTCAGTCAGTAGCTTCAAACATTTCTGGTATATGAATAACATGATGTTTTTCAATGGCAAAAATCAATGGATATTGTAAATGCACAAACAGTAATTTCTCCGCATTGCAAGGTGCAATTCTGAAATTTTTTGCTTTTTCCTGCTCCTCTTAGCATGATAAAGAAGATTCAAAGAGAGTGAGATGCCAGCTCCTTTCATTCAGTCAGTAGCTTCAATCATTTCTGGACGTTTTTCAATGGCAAAAATCAATGAATATTGTAAATGCACAAACAGTAATTTCTCCGCATTGCAAGGTGCAATTCTGAAATTTTTTGCTTTTTCCTGCTCCTCTTAGCATGATAAAGAAGATTCAAAGAGAGTGAGATGCCAGCTCCTTTCATTCAGTCAGTAGCTTCAAACATTTCTGGTATATGAATAACATGATGTTTTTCAATGGCAAAAATCAATGAATATTGTAAATGCACAAACAGTAATTTCTCCGCATTGCAAGGTGCAATTCTGAAATTTTTTGCTTTTTCCTGCTCCTCTTAGCATGATAAAGAAGATTCAAAGAGAGTGATATGCCAGCTCCTTTCATTCAGTCAGTAGCTTCAATCATTTCTGGACGTTTTTCAATGGCAAAAATCATTGAATATTATAAATGCACAATCAGTAATTTCTCCGCAATGCAAGGTGCAATTCTGAAATTTTTTACTTTTTCCTGCTCCTCTTAGCATGATAAATAAGATTCAAAGAGAGTGAGATGCCAGCTCCTTTCATTCAGTCAGTAGCTTCAATCATTTCTGGTATATGAATAACATGATGTTTTTCAATGGCAAAAATCAATGAATATTGTAAATGCACAAACAGTAATTTCTCCGCATTGCAAGGTGCAATTCTGAAATTTTTTGCTTTTTCCTGCTCCTCGTAGCATGATAAAGAAGATTCAAAGAGAGTGAGATGCCAGCTCCTTTCATTCAGTCAGTAGCTTCAATCATTTCTGGACGATTTTCAATGGCAAAAATCAATGAATATTGTAAATGCACAAACAGTAATTTCTCCGCATTGCAAGGTGCAATTCTGAAATTTTTTGCTTTTTCCTGCTCCTCTTAGCATGATAAAGAAGATTCAAAGAGAGTGAGATGCCAGCTCCTTTCATTCAGTCAGTAGCTTCAAACATTTCTGGTATATGAATAACATGATGTTTTTCAATGGCAAAAATCAATGAATATTGTAAATGCACAAACAGTAATTTCTCCGCATTGCAAGGTGCAATTCTGAAATTTTTTGCTTTTTCCTGCTCCTCTTAGCATGATAAAGAAGATTCAAAGAGAGTGAGATGCCAGCTCCTTTCGTTCAGTCAGTAGCTTCAATCATTTCTGGACGTTTTTCAATGGCAAAAATCATTGAATATTATAAATGCACAATCAGTAATTTCTCCGCAATGCAAGGTGCAATTCTGAAATTTTTTACTTTTTCCTGCTCCTCTTAGCATGATAAATAAGATTCAAAGAGAGTGAGATGCCAGCTCCTTTCATTCAGTCAGTAGCTTCAATCATTTCTGGTATATGAATAACATGATGTTTTTCAATGGCAAAAATCAATGAATATTGTAAATGCACAAACAGTAATTTCTCCGCATTGCAAGGTGCAATTCTGAAATTTTTTGCTTTTTCCTGCTCCTCGTAGCATGATAAAGAAGATTCAAAGAGAGTGAGATGCCAGCTCCTTTCATTCAGTCAGTAGCTTCAATCATTTCTGGATGATTTTCAATGGCAAAAATCAATGAATATTGTAAATGCACAAACAGTAATTTCTCCGCATTGCAAGGTGCAATTCTGAAATTTTTTGCTTTTTCCTGCTCCTCTTAGCATGATAAACAAGATTCAAAGAGAGTGAGATGCCAGCTCCTTTCATTCAGTCAGTAGCTTCAATCATTTCTGGACGTTTTTCAATGGCAAAAATCAATGAATATTGTTAATGCACAAACAGTAATTTCTCCGCATTGCAAGGTGCAATTCTGAAATTTTTTGCTTTTTCCTGCTCCTCTTACAATGATAAAGAAGATTCAAAGAGAGTGAGATGCCAGCTCCTTTCATTCAGTCAGTAGCTTCAATCATTTCTGGACGTTTTTCAATGGCAAAAATCAATGAATATTGTAAATGCACAAACAGTAATTTCTCCGCATTGCAAGGTGCAATTCTGAAATTTTTTGCTTTTTCCTGCTCCTCTTAGCATGATAAAGAAGATTCAAAGAGAGTGAGATGCCAGCTCCTTTCATTCAGTCAGTAGCTTCAAACATTTCTGGTATATGAATAACATGATGTTTTTCAATGGCAAAAATCAATGAATATTGTAAATGCACAACAGTAATTTCTCCGCATTGCAAGGTGCAATTCTGAAATTTTTTGCTTTTTCCTGCTCCTCTTAGCATGATAAACAAGATTCAAAGAGAGTGAGATGCCAGCTCCTTTCATTCAGTCAGTAGCTTCAATCATTTCTGGACGTTTTTCAATGGCAAAAATCAATGAATATTGTTAATGCACAAACAGTAATTTCTCCGCATTGCAAGGTGCAATTCTGAAATTTTTTGCTTTTTCCTGCTCCTCTTACAATGATAAAGAAGATTCAAAGAGAGTGACATGCCAGCTCCTTTCATTCAGTCAGTAGCTTCAATCATTTCTGGACGTTTTTCAATGGCAAAAATCAATGAATATTGTAAATGCACAAACAGTAATTTCTCCGCATTGCAAGGTGCATTTCTGAAATTTTTTGCTTTTTCCTGCTCCTCTTAGCATGATAAAGAAGATTCAAAGAGAGTGAGATGCCAGCTCCTTTCATTCAGTCAGTAGCTTCAAACATTTCTGGTATATGAATAACATGATGTTTTTCAATGGCAAAAATCAATGAATATTGTAAATGCACAAACAGTAGTAATTTATCCGCATTGCAAGGTGCAATTCTGAAATTTTTTGCTTTTTCCTGCTCCTCTTAGCATGATAAAGAAGATTCAAAGAGAGTGAGATGCCAGCTCCTTTTGTTCAGTCAGTAGCTTCAATCATTTCTGGACGTTTTTCAATGGCAAAAATCATTGAATATTATAAATGCACAAACAGTAATTTCTCCGCATTGCAAGGTGCAATTCTGAAATTTTTTACTTTTTCCTGCTCCTCTTAACATGATAAAGAAGATTCAAAGAGAGTGAGATGCCAGCTCCTTTCATTCAGTCAGTAGCTTCAATCATTTCTGGTATATGAATAACATTATGTTTTTCAATGGCAAAAATCAATGAATATTGTAAATGCACAAACAGTAATTTCTCCGCATTGCAAGGTGCAATTCTGAAATTTTTTGCTTTTTCCTGCTCCTCTTAGCATGATAAAGAAGATTCAAAGAGAGTGAGATGACAGCTCCTTTCATTCAGTCAGTAGCTTCAATCATTTCTGGACGTTTTTCAATGGCAAAAATCAATGAATATTGTAAATGCACAAACAGTAATTTCTCCGCATTGCAAGGTGCAATTCTGAAATTTTTTGCTTTTTCCTGCTCTTCTTAGCATGATAAACAAGATTCAAAGAGAGTGAGATGCCAGCTCCTTTCATTCAGTCAGTAGCTTCAATCATTTCTGGACGTTTTTCAATTGCAAAAATCAATGAATATTGTAAATGCACAAACAGTAATTTCTCCGCATTGCAAGGTGCAATTCTGAAATTTTTTGCTTTTTCCTGCTCCTCTTAGCATGATAAAGACGATTCAAAGAGAGTGAGATGCCAGCTACTTTCATTCAGTCAGTAGCTTCAATCATTTCTGGTATATGAATAACATGATGTTTTTCAATGGCAAAAATCAATGAATATTGTAAATGCACAAACAGTAATTTCTCCGCATTGCAACGTGCAATTCTGAAATTTTTTGCTTTTTCCTGCTGCTCTTAGCATGATAAAGAAGATTCAAAGAGAGTGAGATGCCAGCTCCTTTCATTCAGTCAGTAGCTTCAATCATTTCTGGTATATGAATAACATGATGTTTTTCAATGGCAAAAATCAATGAATATTGTAAATGCACAAACAGTAATTTATCCGCATTGCAAGGTGCAATTCTGAAATTTTTTGCTTTTTCCTGCTCCTCTTAGCATGATAAAGAAGATTCAAAGAGAGTGAGATGCAAGCTCCTTTCATTCAGTCAGTAGCTTCAAACATTTCTGGTATATGAATAACATGATGCTTTTCAATGGCAAAAATCAATGAATATTGTAAATGCACAAACAGTAATTTCTCCGCATTGCAAGGTGCAATTCTGAAATTTTTTGCTTTTTCCTGCTCCTCTTAGCATGATAAAGAAGATTCAAAGAGAGTGAGATGCCAGCTCCTTTCATTCAGTCAGTAGCTTCAATCATTTCTGGACGTTTTTCAATGGCAAAAATCAATGAATATTGTAAATGCACAAACAGTAATTTCTCCGCATTGCAAGGTGCAATTCTGAAATTTTTTGCTTTTTCCTGCTCCTCTTAGCATGATAAAGAAGATTCAAAGAGAGTGAGATGCCAGCTCCTTTCATTCAGTCAGTAGCTTCAATCATTTCTGGTATATGAATAACATGATGTTTTTCAATGGCAAAAATCAATGAATTTTGTAAATGCACAAACAGTAATTTCTCCGCATTGCAAGGTGCAATTCTGAAATTTTTTGCTTTTTACTGCTCCTCTTAGCATGATAAAGAAGATTCAAAGAGAGTGAGATGCCAGCTCCTTTCATTCAGTCAGTAGCTTCAATCATTTCTGGACGTTTTTCAATGGCAAAAATCAATGAATTGTAAATGCACAAACAGTAATTTCTCCGCATTGCAAGGTGCAATTCTGAAATTTTTTGCTTTTTCCTGCTCCTCTTAGCATGATAAAGAAGATTCAAAGAGAGTGAGATGCCAGCTCCTTTCATTCAGTCAGTAGCTTCAAACATTTCTGGTATATGAATAACATGATGTTTTTCAATGGCAAAAATCAATGAATATTGTAAATGCACAAACAGTAATTTCTCCGCATTGCAAGGTGCAATACTGAAATTTTTTACTTTTTCCTGCTCCTCTTAGCATGATAAAGAAGATTCAAAGAGAGTGAGATGCCAGCTCCTTTCATTCAGTCAGTAGCTTCAATCATTTCTGGTATATGAATAACATGATGTTTTTCAATGGCAAAAATCAATGAATATAGTAAATGCACAAACAGTAATTTCTCCGCATTGCAAGGTGCAATTCTGAAATTTTTTGCTTTTTCCTGCTCCTCTTAGCATGATAAAGAAGATTCAAAGAGAGTGAGATGCCAGCTCCTTTTATTCAGTCAGTAGCTTCAATCATTTCTGGACGTTTTTCAATGGCAAAAATCAATGAATATTGTAAATGCACAAACAGTAATTTCTCCGCATTGCAAGGTGCAATTCTGAAATTTTTTGCTTTTTCCTGCTCCTCTTAGCATGATAAAGAAGATTCAAAGAGAGTGAGATGCCAGCTCCTTTCCTTCAGTCAGTAGCTTCAATCATTTCTGGTATATGAATAACATGATGTTTTTCAATGGCAAAAATCAATGAATTTTGTAAATGCACAAACAGTAATTTCTCCGCATTGCAAGGCGCAATTCTGAAATTTTTTGCTTTTTCCTGCTCCTCTTAGCATGATAAAGAAGATTCAAAGAGAGTGAGATGCCAGCTCCTTTCATTCAGTCAGTAGCTTCAATCATTTCTGGACATTTTTCAATGGCAAAAATCAATGAATATTGTAAATGCACAAACAGTAATTTCTCCGCATTGCAAGGTGCAATTCTGAAATTTTTTGCTTTTTCCTGCTCCTCTTAGCATGATAAAGAAGATTCAAAGAGAGTGAGATGCCAGCTCCTTTCATTCAGTCAGTAGCTTCAATCATTTCTGGACGTTTTTCAATGGCAAAAATCAATGAATATTGTAAATGCACAAACAGTAATTTCTCCGCATTGCAAGGTGCAATTCTGAAATTTTTTGCTTTTTCCTGCTCCTCTTAGCATGATAAAGAAGATTCAAAGAGAGTGAGGTGCCAGCTCCTTTCATTCAGTCAGGAGCTTCAAACATTTCTGGTATATGAATAACATGTTTTTCAATGGCAAAAATCAATGAATATTGTAAATGCACAAACAGTAATTTCTCCGCATTGCAAGGTGCAATTCTGAAATTTTTTGCTTTTTCCTGCTCCTCTTAGCATGATAAAGAAGATTCAAAGAGAGTGAGATGCCAGCTCCTTTCATTCAGTCAGTAGCTTCAATCATTTCTGGACGTTTTTCAATGGCAAAAATCATTGAATATTGTAAATGCACAAACAGTAATTTCTCCGCATTGCAAGGTGCAATTCTGTAATTTTTTGCTTTTTCCTGCTCCTCTTAGCATGATAAAGAAGATTCAAAGAGAGTGAGATGCCAGCTCCTTTCATTCAGTCAGTAGCTTCAATCATTTCTGGATGTTTTTCAATGGCAAAAATCAATGAATATTGTAAATGCACAAACTGTAATTTCTCCGCATTGCAAGGTGCAATTCTGAAATTTTTTGCTTTTTCCTGCTCCTCTTAGCATGGTAAAGAAGATTCAAAGAGAGTGAGATGCCAGCTCCTTTCATTCAGTCAGTAGCTTCAATCATTTCTGGACGTTTTTCAATGGCAAAAATCAATGAATATTGTAAATGCACAAACAGTAATTTCTCCGCATTGCAAGGTGCAATTCTGAAATTTTTTGCTTTTTCCTGCTCCTCTTAGCATGATAAAGAAGATTCAAAGAGAGTGAGATGCCAGCTCCTTTCATTCAGTCAGTAGCTTCAATCATTTCTGGACATTTTTCAATGGCAAAAATCAATGAATATTGTAAATGCACAAACAGTAATTTCTCCGCATTGCAAGGTGCAATTCTGAAATTTTTTGCTTTTTCCTGCTCCTCTTAGCATGATAAAGAAGATTCAAAGAGAGTGAGATGCCAGCTCCTTTCCTTCAGTCAGTAGCTGCAATCATTTCTGGTATATGAATAACATGATGTTTTTCAATGGCAAAAATCAATGAATTTTGTAAATGCACAAACAGTAATTTCTCCGCATTGCAAGGCGCAATTCTGAAATTTTTTGCTTTTTCCTGCTCCTCTTAGCATGATAAAGAAGATTCAAAGAGAGTGAGATGCCAGCTCCTTTCATTCAGTCCGTAGCTTCAATCATTTCTGGACATTTTTCAATGGCAAAAATCAATGAATATTGTAAATGCACAAACAGTAATTTCTCCGCATTGCAAGGTGCAATTCTGAAATTTTTTGCTTTTTCCTGCTCCTCTTAGCATGATAAAGAAGATTCAAAGAGAGTGAGATGCCAGCTCCTTTCATTCAGTCAGTAGCTTCAATCATTTCTGGACGTTTTTCAATGGCAAAAATCAATGAATATTGTAAATGCACAAACAGTAATTTCTCCGCATTGCAAGGTGCAATTCTGAAATTTTTTGCTTTTTCCTGCTCCTCTTATCATGATAAAGAAGATTCAAAGAGAGTGAGATGTCAGCTCCTTTCATTCAGTCAGTAGCTTCAAACATTTCTGGTATATGAATAACATGATGTTTTTCAATGGCAAAAATCAATGAATATTGTAAATGCACAAACAGTAATTTCTCCGCATTGCAAGGTGCAATTCTGAAATTTTTTGCTTTTTCCTGCTCCTCTTAGCATGATAAAGAAGATTCAAAGAGAGTGAGATGCCAGCTCCTTTCATTGTCAGTAGCTTCAATCATTTCTGGACGTTTTTAAATGGCAAAAATCAATGAATATTGTAAATGCACAAACAGTAATTTCTCCGCATTGCAAGGTGCAATTCTGAAATTTTTTGCTTTTTCCTGCTCCTCTTAGCATGATAAAGAAGATTCAAAGAGAGTGAGATGCCAGCTCCTTTCATTCAGTCAGTAGCTTCAATCATTTCTGGACGTTTTTCAATGGCAAAAATCAATGAATATTGTAAATGCACAAACAGTAATTTCTCCGCATTGCAAGGTGCAATTCTGAAATTTTTTGCTTTTTCCTGCTCCTCTTAGCATGATAAAGAAGATTCAAAGAGAGTGAGATGCCAGCTCCTTTCATTCAGTCAGTAGCTTCAATCATTTCTGGACGTTTTTCAATGGCAAAAATCAATGAATATTGTACATGCAAAACAGTATTTTCTCCGCATTGCAAGGTGCAATTCTGAAATTTTTTGCTTTTTCCTGCTCCTCTTAGCATGATAAAGAAGATTCAAAGAGAGTGAGATGTCAGCTCCTTTCATTCAGTCAGTAGCTTCAAACATTTCTGGTATATGAATAACATGATGTTTTTCAATGGCAAAAATCAATGAATATTGTAAATGCACAAACAGTAATTTCTCCGCATTGCAAGGTGCAATTCTGAAATTTTTTGCTTTTTCCTGCTCCTCTTAGCATGATAAAGAAGATTCAAAGAGAGTGAGATGCCAGCTCCTTTCATTCAGTCAGTAGCTTCAATCATTTCTGGTATATGAATAACATGATGTTTTTCAATGGCAAAAATCAATGAATTTTGTAAATGCACAAACAGTAATTTCTCAGCATTGCAAGGTGCAATTCTGAAATTTTTTGCTTTTTCCTGCTCCTCTTAGCATGATAAAGAAGATTCAAAGAGAGTGAGATGCCAGCTCCTTTCATTCAGTCAGTAGCTTCAATCATTTCTGGACGTTTTTCAATGGCAAAAATCAATGAATATTGTAAATGCACAAACAGTAATTTCTCCGCATTGCAAGGTGCAATTCTGAAATTTTTTGCTTTTTCCTGCTCCTCTTAGCATGATAAACAAGATTCAAAGAGAGTGAGGTGCCAGCTCCTTTCATTCAGTCAGGAGCTTCAAACATTTCTGGTATATGAATAACATGTTTTTCAATGGCAAAAATCAATGAATATTGTAAATGCACAAACAGTAATTTCTCCGCATTGCAAGGTGCAATTCTGAAATTTTTTGCTTTTTCCTGCTCCTCTTAGCATGATAAAGAAGATTCAAAAAGAGTGAGATGCCAGTTCCTTTCGTTCAGTCAGTAGCTTCAATCATTTCTGGACGTTTTTCAATGGCAAAAATCATTGAATATTGTAAATGCACAAACAGTAATTTCTCCGCATTGCAAGGTGCAATTCTGAAATTTTTTACTTTTTCCTGCTCCTCTTAGCATGATAAAGAAGATTCAAAGAGAGTGAGATGCCAGCTCCTTTCATTCAGTCAGTAGCTTCAATCATTTCTGGACGTTTTTCAATTGCAAAAATCAATGAATATTGTAAATGCACAAACAGTAATTTCTTCGCATTGCAAGGTGCAATTCTGAAATTTTTTGCTTTTTCCTGCTCCTCTTAGCATGATAAAGAAGATTCAAAGAGAGTGAGATGCCAGCTCCTTTCATTCAGTCAGTAGCTTCAATCATTTCTGGACGTTTTTCAATGGCAAAAATCAATGAATATTGTAAATGCACAAACAGTAATTTCTCCGCATTGCAAGGTGCAATTCTGAAATTTTTTGCTTTTTCCTGCTCCTTTTAGCATGATAAACAAGATTCAAAGAGAGTGAGATGCCAGCTCCTTTCATTCAGTCAGTAGCTTCAATCATTTATGGACGTTTTTCAATTGCAAAAATCATTGAATATTGTAAATGCACAAACAGTAATTTCTCCGCATTGCAAGGTGCAATTCTGAAATTTTTTACTTTTTCCTGCTCCTCTTAGCATGATAAAGAAGATTCAAAGAGAGTGAGATGCCAGCTCCTTTCATTCAGTCAGTAGCTTCAATCATTTCTGGTATATGAATAACATGATGTTTTTCAATCGCAAAAATCAATGAATATTGTAAATGCACAAACAGTAATTTCTCCGCATTGCAAGGTGCAATTCTGAAATTTTTTGCTTTTTCCTGCTCCTCTTAGCATGATAAAGAAGATTCAAAGAGAGTGAGATGCCAGCTCCTTTCATTCAGTCAGTAGCTTCAATCATTTCCGGACGTTTTTCAATGGCAAAAATCAATGAATATTGTAAATGCACAAACAGTAATTTCTCCGCATTGCAAGGTGCAATTCTGAAATTTTTTGCTTTTTCCTGCTCCTCTTAGCATGATAAAGAAGATTCAAAGAGAGTGAGATGCCAGCTCCTTTCCTTCAGTCAGTAGCTTCAATCATTTCTGGTATATGAATAACATGATGTTTTTCAATGGCAAAAATCAATGAATTTTGTAAATGCACAAACAGTAATTTCTCCGCATTGCAAGGCGCAATTCTGAAATTTTTTGCTTTTTCCTGCTCCTCTTAGCATGATAAAGAAGATTCAAAGAGAGTGAGATGCTAGCTCCTTTCATTCAGTCAGTAGCTTCAAACATTTCTGGACATTTTTCAATGGCAAAAATCAATGAATATTGTAAATGCACAAACAGTAATTTCTCCGCATTGCAAGGTGCAATTCTGAAATTTTTTGCTTTTTCCTGCTCCTCTTAGCATGATAAAGAAGATTCAAAGAGAGTGAGATGCCAGCTCCTTTCATTCAGTCAGTAGCTTCAATCATTTCTGGACGTTTTTCAATGGCAAAAATCAATGAATATTGTAAATGCACAAACAGTAATTTCTCCGCATTGCAAGGTGCAATTCTGAAATTTTTTGCTTTTTCCTGCTCCTCTTAGCATGATAAACAAGATTCAAAGAGAGTGAGGTGCCAACTCCTTTCATTCAGTCAGGAGCTTCAAACATTTCTGGTATATGAATAACATGTTTTTCAATGGCAAAAATCAATGAATATTGTAAATGCACAAACAGTAATTTCTCCGCATTGCAAGGTGCAATTCTGAAATTTTTTGCTTTTTCCTGCTCCTCTTAGCATGATAAAGAAGATTCAAAGAGAGTGAGATGCCAGCTCCTTTCATTCAGTCAGTAGCTTCAATCATTTCTGGACATTTTTCAATGGCAAAAATCAATGAATATTGTAAATGCACAAACAGTAATTTCTCCGCATTGCAAGGTGCAATTCTGAAATTTTTTGCTTTTTCCTGCTCCTCTTAGCATGATAAAGAAGATTCAAAGAGAGTGAGATGCCAGCTCCTTTCATTCAGTCAGTAGCTTCAATCATTTCTGGACATTTTTCAATTGCAAAAATCAATGAATATTGTAAATGCACAAACAGTAATTTCTCCGCATTGCAAGGTGAAATTCTGAAATTTTTTGCTTTTTCCTGCTCCTCTTAGCATGATAAAGAAGATTCAAAGAGAGTGAGATGCCAGCTCCTTTCATTCAGTCAGTAGCTTCAATCATTTCTGGACGTTTTTCAATGGCAAAAATCAATGAATATTGTAAATGCACAAACAGTAATTTCTCCGCATTGCAAGGTGCAATTCTGAAATTTTTTGCTTTTTCCTGCTCCTTTTAGCATGATAAACAAGATTCAAAGAGAGTGAGATGCCAGCTCCTTTCATTCAGTCAGTAGCTTCAATCATTTATGGACGTTTTTCAATTGCAAAAATCATTGAATATTGTAAATGCACAAACAGTAATTTCTCCGCATTGCAAGGTGCAATTCTGAAATTTTTTACTTTTTCCTGCTCCTCTTAGCATGATAAAGAAGATTCAAAGAGAGTGAGATGCCAGCTCCTTTCATTCAGTCAGTAGCTTCAATCATTTCTGGTATATGAATAACATGATGTTTTTCAATCGCAAAAATCAATGAATATTGTAAATGCACAAACAGTAATTTCTCCGCATTGCAAGGTGCAATTCTGAAATTTTTTGCTTTTTCCTGCTCCTCTTAGCATGATAAAGAAGATTCAAAGAGAGTGAGATGCCAGCTCCTTTCATTCAGTCAGTAGCTTCAATCATTTCCGGATGTTTTTCAATGGCAAAAATCAATGAATATTGTAAATGCACAAACAGTAATTTCTCCGCATTGCAAGGTGCAATTCTGAAATTTTTTGCTTTTTCCTGCTCCTCTTAGCATGATAAAGAAGATTCAAAGAGAGTGAGATGCCAGCTACTTTCCTTCAGTCAGTAGCTTCAATCATTTCTGGTATATGAATAACATGATGTTTTTCAATGGCAAAAATGAATGAATTTTGTAAATGCACAAACAGTAATTTCTCCGCATTGCAAGGCGCAATTCTGAAATTTTTTGCTTTTTCCTGCTCCTCTTAGCATGATAAAGAAGATTCAAAGTGAGTGAGATGCTAGCTCCTTTCATTCAGTCAGTAGCTTCAATCATTTCTGGACATTTTTCAATGGCAAAAATCAATGAATATTGTAAATGCACAAACAGTAATTTCTCCGCATTGCAAGGTGCAATTCTGAAATTTTTTGCTTTTTCTTGCTCCTCTTAGCATGATAAAGAAGATTCAAAGAGAGTGAGATGCCAGCTCCTTTCATTCAGTCAGTAGCTTCAATCATTTCTGGACGTTTTTCAATGGCAAAAATCAATGAATATTGTAAATGCACAAACAATAATTTCTCCGCATTGCAAGGTGCAATTCTGAAATTTTTTGCTTTTTCCTGCTCCTCTTAGCATGATAAACAAGATTCAAAGAGAGTGAGGTGCCAGCTCCTTTCATTCAGTCAGGAGCTTCAAACATTTCTGGTATATGAATAACATGTTTTTCAATGGCAAAAATCAATGAATATTGTAAATGCACAAACAGTAATTTCTCCGCATTGCAAGGTGCAATTCTGAAATTTTTTGCTTTTTCCTGCTCCTCTTAGCAAGATAAAGAAGATTCAAAGAGAGTGAGATGCCAGCTCCTTTCATTCAGTCAGTAGCTTCAATCATTTCTGGTATATGAATAACATTATGTTTTTCAATGGCAAAAATCAATGAATATTGTAAATGCACAAACAGTAATTTCTCCGCATTGCAAGGTTCAATTCTGAAATTTTTTGCTTTTTCCTGCTCCTCTTAGCATGATAAAGAAGATTCAAAGAGAGTGAGATGACAGCTCCTTTCATTCAGTCAGTAGCTTCAATCATTTCTGGACGTTTTTCAATGGCAAAAATCAATGAATATTGTAAATGCACAAACAGTAATTTCTCCGCATTGCAAGGTGCAATTCTGAAATTTTTTGCTTTTTCCTGCTCTTCTTAGCATGATAAACAAGATTCAAAGAGAGTGAGATGCCAGCTCCTTTCATTCAGTCAGTAGCTTCAATCATTTCTGGACGTTTTTCAATTGCAAAAATCAATGAATATTGTAAATGCACAAACAGTAATTTCTCCGCATTGCAAGGTGCAATTCTGAAATTTTTTGCTTTTTCCTGCTCCTCTTAGCATGATAAAGACGATTCAAAGAGAGTGAGATGCCAGCTACTTTCATTCAGTCAGTAGCTTCAATCATTTCTGGTATATGAATAACATGATGTTTTTCAATGGCAAAAATCAATGAATATTGTAAATGCACAAACAGTAATTTCTCCGCATTGCAACGTGCAATTCTGAAATTTTTTGCTTTTTCCTGCTGCTCTTAGCATGATAAAGAAGATTCAAAGAGAGTGAGATGCCAGCTCCTTTCATTCAGTCAGTAGCTTCAATCATTTCTGGTATATGAATAACATGATGTTTTTCAATGGCAAAAATCAATGAATATTGTAAATGCACAAACAGTAATTTATCCGCATTGCAAGGTGCAATTCTGAAATTTTTTGCTTTTTCCTGCTCCTCTTAGCATGATAAAGAAGATTCAAAGAGAGTGAGATGCAAGCTCCTTTCATTCAGTCAGTAGCTTCAAACATTTCTGGTATATGAATAACATGATGCTTTTCAATGGCAAAAATCAATGAATATTGTAAATGCACAAACAGTAATTTCTCCGCATTGCAAGGTGCAATTCTGAAATTTTTTGCTTTTTCCTGCTCCTCTTAGCATGATAAAGAAGATTCAAAGAGAGTGAGATGCCAGCTCCTTTCATTCAGTCAGTAGCTTCAATCATTTCTGGACGCTTTTCAATGGCAAAAATCAATGAATATTGTAAATGCACAAACAGTAATTTCTCCGCATTGCAAGGTGCAATTCTGAAATTTTTTGCTTTTTCCTGCTCCTCTTAGCATGATAAAGAAGATTCAAAGAGAGTGAGATGCCAGCTCCTTTCATTCAGTCAGTAGCTTCAATCATTTCTGGTATATGAATAACATGATGTTTTTCAATGGCAAAAATCAATGAATTTTGTAAATGCACAAACAGTAATTTCTCCGCATTGCAAGGTGCAATTCTGAAATTTTTTGCTTTTTACTGCTCCTCTTAGCATGATAAAGAAGATTCAAAGAGAGTGAGATGCCAGCTCCTTTCATTCAGTCAGTAGCTTCAATCATTTCTGGACGTTTTTCAATGGCAAAAATCAATGAATTGTAAATGCACAAACAGTAATTTCTCCGCATTGCAAGGTGCAATTCTGAAATTTTTTGCTTTTTCCTGCTCCTCTTAGCATGATAAAGAAGATTCAAAGAGAGTGAGATGCCAGCTCCTTTCATTCAGTCAGTAGCTTCAAACATTTCTGGTATATGAATAACATGATGTTTTTCAATGGCAAAAATCAATGAATATTGTAAATGCACAAACAGTAATTTCTCCGCATTGCAAGGTGCAATACTGAAATTTTTTACTTTTTCCTGCTCCTCTTAGCATGATAAAGAAGATTCAAAGAGAGTGAGATGCCAGCTCCTTTCATTCAGTCAGTAGCTTCAATCATTTCTGGTATATGAATAACATGATGTTTTTCAATGGCAAAAATCAATGAATATAGTAAATGCACAAACAGTAATTTCTCCGCATTGCAAGGTGCAATTCTGAAATTTTTTGCTTTTTCCTGCTCCTCTTAGCATGATAAAGAAGATTCAAAGAGAGTGAGATGCCAGCTCCTTTTATTCAGTCAGTAGCTTCAATCATTTCTGGACGTTTTTCAATGGCAAAAATCAATGAATATTGTAAATGCACAAACAGTAATTTCTCCGCATTGCAAGGTGCAATTCTGAAATTTTTTGCTTTTTCCTGCTCCTCTTAGCATGATAAACAAGATTCAAAGAGAGTGAGATGCCAGCTCCTTTCATTCAGTCAGTAGCTTCAATCATTTCTGGACGTTTTTCAATGGGAAAAATCATTGAATATTGTAAATGCACAAACAGTAATTTCTCCGCATTGCAAGGTGCAATTCTGAAATTTTTTACTTTTTCCTGCTCCTCTTAGCATGATAAAGAAGATTCAAAGAGAGTGAGATGCCAGCTCCTTTCATTCAGTCAGTAGCTTCAATCATTTCTGGTATATGAATAACATGATGTTTTTCAATCGCAAAAATCAATGAATATTGTAAATGCACAAACAGTAATTTCTCCGCATTGCAAGGTGCAATTCTGAAATTTTTTGCTTTTTCCTGCTCCTCTTAGCATGATAAAGAAGAGTCAAAGAGAGTGAGATGCCAGCTCCTTTCATTCAGTCAGTAGCTTCAATCATTTCTGGACGTTTTTCAATGGCAAAAATCAATGAATATTGTAAATGCACAAACAGTAATTTCTCCGCATTGCAAGGTGCAATTCTGAAATTTTTTGCTTTTTCCTGCTCCTCTTAGCATGATAAAGAAGATTCAAAGAGAGTGAGATGCCAGCTCCTTTCCTTCAGTCAGTAGCTTCAATCATTTCTGGTATATGAATAACATGATGTTTTTCAATGGCAAAAATCAATGAATATTGTAAATGCACAAACAGTAATTTCTCCGCATTGCAAGGTGCAATTCTGAAATTTTGTGCTTTTTCCTGCTCCTCTTAGCATGATAAAGAAGATTCAAAGAGAGTGAGATGCCAGCTCCTTTCATTCAGTCAGTAGCTTCAATCATTTCTGGACATTTTTCAATGGCAAAAATCAATGAATATTGTAAATGCACAAACAGTAATTTCTCCGCATTGCAAGGTGCAATTCTGAAATTTTTTGCTTTTTCCTGCTCCTCTTAGCATGATAAAGAAGATTCAAAGAGAGTGAGATGCCAGCTCCTTTCATTCAGTCAGTAGCTTCAATCATTTCTGGACGTTTTTCAATGGCAAAAATCAATGAATATTGTAAATGCACAAACAGTAATTTCTCCGCATTGCAAGGTGCAATTCTGAAATTTTTTGCTTTTTCCTGCTTCTCTTAGCATGATAAAGAAGATTCAAAGAGAGTGAGGTGCCAGCTCCTTTCATTCAGTCAGGAGCTTCAAACATTTCTGGTATATGAATAACATGTTTTTCAATGGCAAAAATCAATGAATATTGTAAATGCACAAACAGTAATTTCTCCGCATTGCAAGGTGCAATTCTGAAATTTTTTGCTTTTTCCTGCTCCTCTTAGCATGATAAAGAAGATTCAAAGAGAGTGAGATGCCAGCTCCTTTCATTCAGTCAGTAGCTTCAATCATTTCCGGACGTTTTTCAATGGCAAAAATCAATGAATATTGTAAATGCACAAACAGTAATTTCTCCGCATTGCAAGGTGCAATTCTGAAATTTTTTGCTTTTTCCTGCTCCTCTTAGCATGATAAAGAAGATTCAAAGAGAGTGAGATGCCAGCTACTTTCCTTCAGTCAGTAGCTTCAATCATTTCTGGTATATGAATAACATGATGTTTTTCAATGGCAAAAATCAATGAATTTTGTAAATGCACAAACAGTAATTTCTCCGCATTGCAAGGTGCAATTCTGAAATTTTTTGCTTTTTCCTGCTCCTCTTAGCATGATAAAGAAGATTCAAAGAGAGTGAGGTGCCAGCTCCTTTCATTCAGTCAGGAGCTTCAAACATTTCTGGTATATGAATAACATGTTTTTCAATGGCAAAAATCAATGAATATTGTAAATGCACAAACAGTAATTTCTCCGCATTGCAAGGTGCAATTCTGAAATTTTTTGCTTTTTCCTGCTCCTCTTAGCATGATAAAGAAGATTCAAAGAGAGTGAGATGCCAGCTCCTTTCATTCAGTCAGTAGCTTCAATCATTTCTGGACGTTTTTCAATGGCAAAAATCAATGAATATTGTAAATGCACAAACAGTAATTTCTCCGCATTGCAAGGTGCAATTCTGAAATTTTTTGCTTTTTCCTGCTCCTCTTAGCATGATAAAGAAGATTCAAAGAGAGTGAGATGCCAGCTCCTTTCATTCAGTCAGTAGCTTCAATCATTTCTGGACGTTTTTCAATGGCAAAAATCAATGAATATTGTAAATGCACAAACTGTAATTTCTCCGCATTGCAAGGTGCAATTCTGAAATTTTTTGCTTTTTCCTGCTCCTCTTAGCATGATAAAGAAGATTCAAAGAGAGTGAGATGCCAGCTCCTTTCATTCAGTCAGTAGCTTCAATCATTTCTGGACGTTTTTCAATGGCAAAAATCAATGAATATTGTAAATGCACAAACAGTAATTTCTCCGCATTGCAAGGTGCAATTCTGAAATTTTTTGCTTTTTCCTGCTCCTCTTAGCATGATAAAGAAGATTCAAAGAGAGTGAGATGCCAGCTCCTTTCATTCAGTCAGTAGCTTCAATCATTTCTGGACATTTTTCAATGGCAAAAATCAATGAATATTGTAAATGCACAAACAGTAATTTCTCCGCATTGCAAGGTGCAATTCTGAAATTTTTTGCTTTTTCCTGCTCCTCTTAGCATGATAAAGAAGATTCAAAGAGAGTGAGATGCCAGCTCCTTTCCTTCAGTCAGTAGCTTCAATCATTTCTGGTATATGAATAACATGATGTTTTTCAATGTCAAAAATCAATGAATTTTGTAAATGCACAAACAGTAATTTCTCCGCATTGCAAGGCGCAATTCTGAAATTTTTTGCTTTTTCCTGCTCCTCTTAGCATGATAAAGAAGATTCAAAGAGAGTGAGATGCCAGCTCCTTTCATTCAGTCCGTAGCTTCAATCATTTCTGGACATTTTTCAATGGCAAAAATCAATGAATATTGTAAATGCACAAACAGTAATTTCTCCGCATTGCAAGGTGCAATTCTGAAATTTTTTGCTTTTTCCTGCTCCTCTTAGCATGATAAAGAAGATTCAAAGAGAGTGAGATGCCAGCTCCTTTCATTCAGTCAGTAGCTTCAATCATTTCTGGACGTTTTTCAATGGCAAAAATCAATGAATATTGTAAATGCACAAACAGTAATTTCTCCGCATTGCAAGGTGCAATTCTGAAATTTTTTGCTTTTTCCTGCTCCTCTTAGCATGATAAAGACGATTCAAAGAGAGTGAGATGCCAGCTACTTTCATTCAGTCAGTAGCTTCAATCATTTCTGGTATATGAATAACATGATGTTTTTCAATGGCAAAAATCAATGAATATTGTAAATGCACAAACAGTAATTTCTCCGCATTGCAACGTGCAATTCTGAAATTTTTTGCTTTTTCCTGCTGCTCTTAGCATGATAAAGAAGATTCAAAGAGAGTGAGATGCCAGCTCCTTTCATTCAGTCAGTAGCTTCAATCATTTCTGGTATATGAATAACATGATGTTTTTCAATGGCAAAAATCAATGAATATTGTAAATGCACAAACAGTAATTTATCCGCATTGCAAGGTGCAATTCTGAAATTTTTTGCTTTTTCCTGCTCCTCTTAGCATGATAAAGAAGATTCAAAGAGAGTGAGATGCAAGCTCCTTTCATTCAGTCAGTAGCTTCAAACATTTCTGGTATATGAATAACATGATGCTTTTCAATGGCAAAAATCAATGAATATTGTAAATGCACAAACAGTAATTTCTCCGCATTGCAAGGTGCAATTCTGAAATTTTTTGCTTTTTCCTGCTCCTCTTAGCATGATAAAGAAGATTCAAAGAGAGTGAGATGCCAGCTCCTTTCATTCAGTCAGTAGCTTCAATCATTTCTGGACGTTTTTCAATGGCAAAAATCAATGAATATTGTAAATGCACAAACAGTAATTTCTCCGCATTGCAAGGTGCAATTCTGAAATTTTTTGCTTTTTCCTGCTCCTCTTAGCATGATAAAGAAGATTCAAAGAGAGTGAGATGCCAGCTCCTTTCATTCAGTCAGTAGCTTCAATCATTTCTGGTATATGAATAACATGATGTTTTTCAATGGCAAAAATCAATGAATTTTGTAAATGCACAAACAGTAATTTCTCCGCATTGCAAGGTGCAATTCTGAAATTTTTTGCTTTTTACTGCTCCTCTTAGCATGATAAAGAAGATTCAAAGAGAGTGAGATGCCAGCTCCTTTCATTCAGTCAGTAGCTTCAATCATTTCTGGACGTTTTTCAATGGCAAAAATCAATGAATTGTAAATGCACAAACAGTAATTTCTCCGCATTGCAAGGTGCAATTCTGAAATTTTTTGCTTTTTCCTGCTCCTCTTAGCATGATAAAGAAGATTCAAAGAGAGTGAGATGCCAGCTCCTTTCATTCAGTCAGTAGCTTCAAACATTTCTGGTATATGAATAACATGATGTTTTTCAATGGCAAAAATCAATGAATATTGTAAATGCACAAACAGTAATTTCTCCGCATTGCAAGGTGCAATACTGAAATTTTTTACTTTTTCCTGCTCCTCTTAGCATGATAAAGAAGATTCAAAGAGAGTGAGATGCCAGCTCCTTTCATTCAGTCAGTAGCTTCAATCATTTCTGGTATATGAATAACATGATGTTTTTCAATGGCAAAAATCAATGAATATAGTAAATGCACAAACAGTAATTTCTCCGCATTGCAAGGTGCAATTCTGAAATTTTTTGCTTTTTCCTGCTCCTCTTAGCATGATAAAGAAGATTCAAAGAGAGTGAGATGCCAGCTCCTTTTATTCAGTCAGTAGCTTCAATCATTTCTGGACGTTTTTCAATGGCAAAAATCAATGAATATTGTAAATGCACAAACAGTAATTTCTCCGCATTGCAAGGTGCAATTCTGAAATTTTTTGCTTTTTCCTGCTCCTCTTAGCATGATAAACAAGATTCAAAGAGAGTGAGATGCCAGCTCCTTTCATTCAGTCAGTAGCTTCAATCATTTCTGGACGTTTTTCAATGGGAAAAATCATTGAATATTGTAAATGCACAAACAGTAATTTCTCCGCATTGCAAGGTGCAATTCTGAAATTTTTTACTTTTTCCTGCTCCTCTTAGCATGATAAAGAAGATTCAAAGAGAGTGAGATACCAGCTCCTTTCATTCAGTCAGTAGCTTCAATCATTTCTGGTATATGAATAACATGATGTTTTTCAATCGCAAAAATCAATGAATTTTGTAAATGCACAAACAGTAATTTCTCCGCATTGCAAGGTGCAATTCTGAAATTTTTTGCTTTTTCCTGCTCCTCTTAGCATGATAAAGAAGATTCAAAGAGAGTGAGATGCCAGCTCCTTTCATTCAGTCAGTAGCTTCAATCATTTCTGGACGTTTTTCAATGGCAAAAATCAATGAATATTGTAAATGCACAAACAGTAATTTCTCCGCATTGCTAGGTGCAATTCTGAAATTTTTTGCTTTTTCCTGCTCCTCTTAGCATGATAAAGAAGATTCAAAGAGAGTGAGATGCCAGCTCCTTTCCTTCAGTCAGTAGCTTCAATCATTTCTGGTATATGAATAACATGATGTTTTTCAATGGCAAAAATCAATGAATTTTGTAAATGCACAAACAGTAATTTCTCGGCATTGCAAGGCGCAATTCTGAAATTTTGTGCTTTTTCCTGCTCCTCTTAGCATGATAAAGAAGATTCAAAGAGAGTGAGATGCCAGCTCCTTTCATTCAGTCAGTAGCTTCAATCATTTCTGGACATTTTTCAATGGCAAAAATCAATGAATATTGTAAATGCACAAACAGTAATTTCTCCGCATTGCAAGGTGCAATTCTGAAATTTTTTGCTTTTTCCTGCTCCTCTTAGCATGATAAAGAAGATTCAAAGAGAGTGAGATGCCAGCTCCTTTCATTCAGTCAGTAGCTTCAATCATTTCTGGACGTTTTTCAATGGCAAAAATCAATGAATATTGTAAATGCACAAACAGTAATTTCTCCGCATTGCAAGGTGCAATTCTGAAATTTTTTGCTTTTTCCTGCTTCTCTTAGCATGATAAAGAAGATTCAAATAGAGTGAGGTGCCAGCTCCTTTCATTCAGTCAGGAGCTTCAAACATTTCTGGTATATGAATAACATGTTTTTCAATGGCAAAAATCAATGAATATTGTAAATGCACAAACAGTAATTTCTCCGCATTGCAAGGTGCAATTCTGAAATTTTTTGCTTTTTCCTGCTCCTCTTAGCATGATAAAGAAGATTCAAAGAGAGTGAGATGCCAGCTCCTTTCATTCAGTCAGTAGCTTCAATCATTTCCGGACGTTTTTCAATGGCAAAAATCAATGAATATTGTAAATGCACAAACAGTAATTTCTCCGCATTGCAAGGTGCAATTCTGAAATTTTTTGCTTTTTCCTGCTCCTCTTAGCATGATAAAGAAGATTCAAAGAGAGTGAGATGCCAGCTACTTTCCTTCAGTCAGTAGCTTCAATCATTTCTGGTATATGAATAACATGATGTTTTTCAATGGCAAAAATCAATGAATTTTGTAAATGCACAAACAGTAATTTCTCCGCATTGCAAGGTGCAATTCTGAAATTTTTTGCTTTTTCCTGCTCCTCTTAGCATGATAAAGAAGATTCAAAGAGAGTGAGGTGCCAGCTCCTTTCATTCAGTCAGGAGCTTCAAACATTTCTGGTATATGAATAACATGTTTTTCAATGGCAAAAATCAATGAATATTGTAAATGCACAAACAGTAATTTCTCCGCATTGCAAGGTGCAATTCTGAAATTTTTTGCTTTTTCCTGCTCCTCTTAGCATGATAAAGAAGATTCAAAGAGAGTGAGATGCCAGCTCCTTTCATTCAGTCAGTAGCTTCAATCATTTCTGGACGTTTTTCAATGGCAAAAATCAATGAATATTGTAAATGCACAAACAGTAATTTCTCCGCATTGCAAGGTGCAATTCTGAAATTTTTTGCTTTTTCCTGCTCCTCTTAGCATGATAAAGAAGATTCAAAGAGAGTGAGATGCCAGCTCCTTTCATTCAGTCAGTAGCTTCAATCATTTCTGGACGTTTTTCAATGGCAAAAATCAATGAATATTGTAAATGCACAAACTGTAATTTCTCCGCATTGCAAGGTGCAATTCTGAAATTTTTTGCTTTTTCCTGCTCCTCTTAGCATGATAAAGAAGATTCAAAGAGAGTGAGATGCCAGCTCCTTTCATTCAGTCAGTAGCTTCAATCATTTCTGGACATTTTTCAATGGCAAAAATCAATGAATATTGTAAATGCACAAACAGTAATTTCTCCGCATTGCAAGGTGCAATTCTGAAATTTTTTGCTTTTTCCTGCTCCTCTTAGCATGATAAAGAAGATTCAAGGAGAGTGAGATGCCAGCTCCTTTCCTTCAGTCAGTAGCTTCAATCATTTCTGGTATATGAATAACATGATGTTTTTCAATGGCAAAAATCAATGAATTTTGTAAATGCACAAACAGTAATTTCTCCGCATTGCAAGGCGCAATTCTGAAATTTTTTGCTTTTTCCTGCTCCTCTTAGCATGATAAAGAAGATTCAAAGAGAGTGAGATGCCAGCTCCTTTCATTCAGTCCGTAGCTTCAATCATTTCTGGACATTTTTCAATGGCAAAAATCAATGAATATTGTAAATGCACAAACAGTAATTTCTCCGCATTGCAAGGTGCAATTCTGAAATTTTTTGCTTTTTCCTGCTCCTCTTAGCATGATAAAGAAGATTCAAAGAGAGTGAGATGCCAGCTCCTTTCATTCAGTCAGTAGCTTCAATCATTTCTGGACGTTTTTCAATGGCAAAAATCAATGAATATTGTAAATGCACAAACAGTAATTTCTCCGCATTGCAAGGTGCAATTCTGAAATTTTTTGCTTTTTCCTGCTCCTCTTAGCATGATAAAGAAGATTCAAAGAGAGTGAGATGTCAGCTCCTTTCATTCAGTCAGTAGCTTCAAACATTTCTGGTATATGAATAACATGATGTTTTTCAATGGCAAAAATCAATGAATATTGTAAATGCACAAACAGTAATTTCTCCGCATTGCAAGGTGCAATTCTGAAATTTTTTGCTTTTTCCTGCTCCTCTTAGCATGATAAAGAAGATTCAAAGAGAGTGAGATGCCAGCTCCTTTCGTTCAGTCAGTAGCTTCAATCATTTCTGGACGTTTTTCAATGGCAAAAATCATTGAATATTGTAAATGCACAAACAGTAATTTCTCCGCATTGCAAGGTGCAATTCTGAAATTTTTTACTTTTTCCTGCTCCTCTTAGCATGATAAAGAAGATTCAAAGAGAGTGAGATGCCAGCTCCTTTCATTCAGTCAGTAGCTTCAATCATTTCTGGACGTTTTTCAATTGCAAAAATCAATGAATATTGTAAATGCACAAACAGTAATTTCTCCGCATTGCAAGGTGCAATTCTGAAATTTTTTGCTTTTTCCTGCTCCTCTTAGCATGATAAAGAAGATTCAAAGAGAGTGAGATGCCAGCTCCTTTCATTCAGTCAGTAGCTTCAATCATTTCTGGACGTTTTTCAATGGCAAAAATCAATGAATATTGTAAATGCACAAACAGTAATTTCTCCGCATTGCAAGGTGCAATTCTGAAATTTTTTGCTTTTTCCTGCTCCTTTTAGCATGATAAACAAGATTCAAAGAGAGTGAGATGCCAGCTCCTTTCATTCAGTCAGTAGCTTCAATCATTTATGGACGTTTTTCAATTGCAAAAATCATTGAATATTGTAAATGCACAAACAGTAATTTCTCCGCATTGCAAGGTGCAATTCTGAAATTTTTTACTTTTTCCTGCTCCTCTTAGCATGATAAAGAAGATTCAAAGAGAGTGAGATGCCAGCTCCTTTCATTCAGTCAGTAGCTTCAATCATTTCTGGTATATGAATAACATGATGTTTTTCAATCGCAAAAATCAATGAATATTGTAAATGCACAAACAGTAATTTCTCCGCATTGCAAGGTGCAATTCTGAAATTTTTTGCTTTTTCCTGCTCCTCTTAGCATGATAAAGAAGATTCAAAGAGAGTGAGATGCCAGCTCCTTTCATTCAGTCAGTAGCTTCAATCATTTCCGGACGTTTTTCAATGGCAAAAATCAATGAATATTGTAAATGCACAAACAGTAATTTCTCCGCATTGCAAGGTGCAATTCTGAAATTTTTTGCTTTTTCCTGCTCCTCTTAGCATGATAAAGAAGATTCAAAGAGAGTGAGATGCCAGCTCCTTTCCTTCAGTCAGTAGCTTCAATCATTTCTGGTATATGAATAACATGATGTTTTTCAATGGCAAAAATCAATGAATTTTGTAAATGCACAAACAGTAATTTCTCCGCATTGCAAGGCGCAATTCTGAAATTTTTTGCTTTTTCCTGATCCTCTTAGCATGATAAAGAAGATTCAAAGAGAGTGAGATGCTAGCTCCTTTCATTCAGTCAGTAGCTTCAATCATTTCTGGACATTTTTCAATGGCAAAAATCAATGAATATTGTAAATGCACAAACAGTAATTTCTCCGCATTGCAAGGTGCAATTCTGAAATTTTTTGCTTTTTCCTGCTCCTCTTAGCATGATAAAGAAGATTCAAAGAGAGTGAGATGCCAGCTCCTTTCATTCAGTCAGTAGCTTCAATCATTTCTGGACGTTTTTCAATGGCAAAAATCAATGAATATTGTAAATGCACAAACAGTAATTTCTCCGCATTGCAAGGTGCAATTCTGAAATTTTTTGCTTTTTCCTGCTCCTCTTAGCATGATAAACAAGATTCAAAGAGAGTGAGGTGCCAGCTCCTTTCATTCAGTCAGGAGCTTCAAACATTTCTGGTATATGAATAACATGTTTTTCAATGGCAAAAATCAATGAATATTGTAAATGCACAAACAGTAATTTCTCCGCATTGCAAGGTGCAATTCTGAAATTTTTTGCTTTTTCCTGCTCCTCTTAGCATGATAAAGAAGATTCAAAGAGAGTGAGATGCCAGCTCCTTTCATTCAGTCAGTAGCTTCAATCATTTCTGGACATTTTTCAATGGCAAAAATCAATGAATATTGTAAATGCACAAACAGTAATTTCTCCGCATTGCAAGGTGCAATTCTGAAATTTTTTGCTTTTTCCTGCTCCTCTTAGCATGATAAAGAAGATTCAAAGAGAGTGAGATGCCAGCTCCTTTCATTCAGTCAGTAGCTTCAATCATTTCTGGACGTTTTTCAATGGCAAAAATCAATGAATATTGTAAATGCACAAAACTGTAATTTCTCCGCATTGCAAGGTGCAATTCTGAAATTTTTTTCTTTTTCCTGCTCCTCTTAGCATGATAAAGAAGATTCAAAGAGAGTGAGATGCCAGCTCCTTTCATTCAGTCAGTAGCTTCAATCATTTCTGGACGTTTTTCAATGGCAAAAATCAATGAATATTGTAAATGCACAAACAGTAATTTCTCCGCATTGCAAGGTGCAATTCTGAAATTTTTTGCTTTTTCCTGCTCCTCTTAGCATGATAAAGAAGATTCAAAGAGAGTGAGATGCCAGCTCCTTTCATTCAGTCAGTAGCTTCAATCATTTCTGGACGTTTTTCAATGGCAAAAATCAATGAATATTGTAAATGCACAAACAGTAATTTCTCCGCATTGCAAGGTGCAATTCTGAAATTTTTTGCTTTTTCCTGCTCCTCTTAGCATGATAAAGAAGATTCAAAGAGAGTGAGATGTCAGCTCCTTTCATTCAGTCAGCAGCTTCAAACATTTCTGGTATATGAATAACATGATGTTTTTCAATGGCAAAAATCAATGAATATTGTAAATGCACAAACAGTAATTTCTCCGCATTGCAAGGTGCAATTCTGAAATTTTTTGCTTTTTCCTGCTCCTCTTAGCATGATAAAGAAGATTCAAAGAGAGTGAGATGCCAGCTCCTTTCATTCAGTCAGTAGCTTCAATCATTTCTGGTATATGAATAACATGATGTTTTTCAATGGCAAAAATCAATGAATTTTGTAAATGCACAAACAGTAATTTCTCAGCATTGCAAGGTGCAATTCTGAAATTTTTTGCTTTTTCCTGCTCCTCTTAGCATGATAAAGAAGATTCAAAGAGAGTGAGATGCCAGCTCCTTTCATTGTCAGTAGCTTCAATCATTTCTGGACGTTTTTCAATGGCAAAAATCAATGAATATTGTAAATGCACAAACAGTAATTTCTCCGCATTGCAAGGTGCAATTCTGAAATTTTTTGCTTTTTCCTGCTCCTCTTAGCATTATGAAGAAGATTCAAAGAGAGTGAGATACCAGCTCCTTTCATTCAGTCAGCAGCTTCAAACATTTCTGGTATATGAATAACATGATGTTTTTCAATGGCAAAAATCAATGAATATTGTAAATGCACAAACAGTAATTTCTCCGCATTGCAAGGCGCAATTCTGAAATTTTTTGCTTTTTCCTGCTCCTCTTAGCATGATAAAGAAGATTCAAAGAGAGTGAGATGCTAGCTCCTTTCATTCAGTCAGTAGCTTCAATCATTTCTGGACATTTTTCAATGGCAAAAATCAATGAATATTGTAAATGCACAAACAGTAATTTCTCCGCATTGCAAGGTGCAATTCTGAAATTTTTTGCTTTTTCCTGCTCCTCTTAGCATGATAAAGAAGATTCAAAGAGAGTGAGATGCCAGCTCCTTTCATTCAGTCAGTAGCTTCAATCATTTCTGGACGTTTTTCAATGGCAAAAATCAATGAATATTGTAAATGCAAAAACAGTAATTTCTCCGCATTGCAAGGTGCAATTCTGAAATTTTTTGCTTTTTCCTGCTCCTCTTAGCATGATAAACAAGATTCAAAGAGAGTGAGGTGCCAGCTCCTTTCATTCAGTCAGGAGCTTCAAACATTTCTGGTATATGAATAACATGTTTTTCAATGGCAAAAATCAATGAATATTGTAAATGCACAAACAGTAATTTCTCCGCATTGCAAGGTGCAATTCTGAAATTTTTTGCTTTTTCCTGCTCCTCTTAGCATGATAAAGAAGATTCAAAGAGAGTGAGATGCCAGCTCCTTTCATTCAGTCAGTAGCTTCAATCATTTCTGGACATTTTTCAATGGCAAAAATCAATGAATATTGTAAATGCACAAACAGTAATTTCTCCGCATTGCAAGGTGCAATTCTGAAATTTTTTGCTTTTTCCTGCTCCTCTTAGCATGATAAAGAAGATTCAAAGAGAGTGAGATGCCAGCTCCTTTCATTCAGTCAGTAGCTTCAATCATTTCTGGACGTTTTTCAATGGCAAAAATCAATGAATATTGTAAATGCACAAAACTGTAATTTCTCCGCATTGCAAGGTGCAATTCTGAAATTTTTTTCTTTTTCCTGCTCCTCTTAGCATGATAAAGAAGATTCAAAGAGAGTGAGATGCCAGC
The DNA here is from genome assembly GCF_046119375.1 of Phyllobates terribilis. Taxonomy (NCBI): domain Eukaryota; kingdom Metazoa; phylum Chordata; class Amphibia; order Anura; family Dendrobatidae; genus Phyllobates; species Phyllobates terribilis. Next base: position 383,609 of record NW_027363392.1, read on the forward strand.
TCCTTTCATTCAGTCAGTAGCTTCAATCATTTCTGGACGTTTTTCAATGGCAAAAATCAATGAATATTGTAAATGCACAAACAGTAATTTCTCCGCATTGCAAGGTGCAATTCTGAAATTTTTTGCTTTTTCCTGCTCCTCTTAGCATGATAAAGAAGATTCAAAGAGAGTGAGATGCCAGCTCCTTTCATTCAGTCAGTAGCTTCAATCATTTCTGGACGTTTTTCAATGGCAAAAATCAATGAATATTGTAAATGCACAAACAGTAATTTCTCCGCATTGCAAGGTGCAATTCTGAAATTTTTTGCTTTTTACTGCTCCTCTTAGCATGATAAAGAAGATTCAAAGAGAGTGAGATGTCAGCTCCTTTCATTCAGTCAGCAGCTTCAAACATTTCTGGTATATGAATAACATGATGTTTTTCAATGGCAAAAATCAATGAATATTGTAAATGCACAAACAGTAATTTCTCCGCATTGCAAGGTGCAATTCTGAAATTTTTTGCTTTTTCCTGCTCCTCTTAGCATGATAAAGAAGATTCAAAGAGAGTGAGATGCCAGCTCCTTTCATTCAGTCAGTAGCTTAAATCATTTCTGGTATATGAATAACATGATGTTTTTCAATGGCAAAAATCAATGAATTTTGTAAATGCACAAACAGTAATTTCTCAGCATTGCAAGGTGCAATTCTGAAATTTTTTGCTTTTTCCTGCTCCTCTTAGCATGATAAAGAAGATTCAAAGAGAGTGAGATGCCAGCTCCTTTCATTGTCAGTAGCTTCAATCATTTCTGGACGTTTTTCAATGGCAAAAATCAATGAATATTGTAAATGCACAAACAGTAATTTCTCCGCATTGCAAGGTGCAATTCTGAAATTTTTTGCTTTTTCCTGCTCCTCTTAGCATTATGAAGAAGATTCAAAGAGAGTGAGATACCAGCTCCTTTCATTCAGTCAGCAGCTTCAAACATTTCTGGTATATGAATAACATGATGTTTTTCAATGGCAAAAATCAATGAATATTGTAAATGCACAAACAGTAATTTCTCCGCATTGCAAGGTGCAATTCTGAAATTTTTTGCTTTTTCCTGCTCCTCTTAGCATGATAAAGAAGATTCAAAGAGAGTGAGATGCCAGCTCCTTTCGTTCAGTCAGTAGCTTCAATCATTTCTGGACGTTTTTCAATGGCAAAAATCATTGAATATTGTAAATGCACAAACAGTAATTTCTCCGCATTGCAAGGTGCAATTCTGAAATTTTTTACTTTTTCCTGCTCCTCTTAGCATGATAAAGAAGATTCAAAGAGAGTGAGATGCCAGCTCCTTTCATTCAGTCAGTAGCTTCAATCATTTCTGGTATATGAATAACATGATGTTTTTCAATCGCAAAAATCAATGAATATTGTAAATGCACAAACAGTAATTTCTCTGCATTGCAAGGTGCAATTCTGAAATTTTTTGCTTTTTCCTGCTCCTCTTAGCATGATAAATAAGATTCAAAGAGAGTGAGATGCCAGCTCCTTTCATTCAGTCAGTAGCTTCAATCATTTCTGGACGTTTTTCAATGGCAAAAATCAATGAATATTGTAAATGCACAAACAGTAATTTCTCCGCATTGCAAGGTGCAATTCTGAAATTTTTTGCTTTTTCCTGCTCCTCTTAGCATGATAAAGAAGATTCAAAGAGAGTGAGATGCCAGCTCCTTTCCTTCAGTCAGTAGCTTCAATCATTTCTGGCATATGAATAACATGATGTTTTTCAATGGCAAAAATCAATGAATTTTGTAAATGCACAAACAGTAATTTCTCCGCATTGCAAGGCGCAATTCTGAAATTTTTTGCTTTTTCCTGCTCCTCTTAGCATGATAAAGAAGATTCAAAGAGAGTGAGATGCCTGCTCCTTTCATTCAGTCAGTAGCTTCAATCATTTCTGAACATTTTTCAATGGCAAAAATCAATGAATATTGTAAATGCACAAACAGTAATTTCTCCGCATTGCAAGGTGCAATTCTGAAATTTTTTGCTTTTTCCTGCTCCTCTTAGCATGATAAAGAAGATTCAAAGAGAGTGAGATGACAGCTCCTTTCATTCAGTCAGTAGCTTCAATCATTTCTGGACGTTTTTCAATGGCAAAAATCAATGAATATTGTAAATGCACAAACAGTAATTTCTCCGCATTGCAAGGTGCAATTCTGAAATTTTTTGCTTTTTCCTGCTCCTCTTAGCATGATAAAGAAGATTCAAAGAGAGTGAGGTGCCAGCTCCTTTCATTCAGTCAGGAGCTTCAAACATTTCTGGTATATGAATAACATGTTTTTCAATGGCAAAAATCAATGAATATTGTAAATGCACAAACAGTAATTTCTCCGCATTGCAAGGTGCAATTCTGAAATTTTTTGCTTTTTCCTGCTCCTCTTAGCATGATAAAGAAGATTCAAAGAGAGTGAGATGCCAGCTCCTTTCATTCAGTCAGTAGCTTCAATCATTTCTGGACGTTTTTCAATGGCAAAAATCAATGAATATTGTAAATGCACAAACAGTAATTTCTCCGCATTGCAAGGTGCAATTCTGAAATTTTTTGCTTTTTCCTGCTCCTCTTAGCATGATAAAGAAGATTCAAAGAGAGTGAGATGCCAGCTCCTTTCATTCAGTCAGTAGCTTCAATCATTTCTGGACGTTTTTCAATGGCAAAAATCAATGAATATTGTAAATGCACAAACAGTAATTTCTCCGCATTGCAAGGTGCAATTCTGAAATTTTTTGCTTTTTCCTGCTCCTCTTAGCATGATAAAGAAGATTCAAAGAGAGTGAGATGCCAGCTCCTTTCCTTCAGTCAGTAGCTTCAATCATTTCTGGCATATGAATAACATGATGTTTTTCAATGGCAAAAATCAATGAATTTTGTAAATGCACAAACAGTAATTTCTCCGCATTGCAAGGCGCAATTCTGAAATTTTTTGCTTTTTCCTGCTCCTCTTAGCATGATAAAGAAGATTCAAAGAGAGTGAGATGCCAGCTCCTTTCATTCAGTCAGTAGCTTCAATCATTTCTGGACGTTTTTCAATGGCAAAAATCAATGAATATTGTAAATGTACAAACAGTAATTTCTCCGCATTGCAAGGTGCAATTCTGAAATTTTTTGCTTTTTCCTGCTCCTCTTAGCATGATAAAGAAGATTCAAAGAGAGTGAGGTGCCAGCTCCTTTCATTCAGTCAGGAGCTTCAAACATTTCTGGTATATGAATAACATGTTTTTCAATGGCAAAAATCAATGAATATTGTAAATGCACAAACAGTAATTTCTCCGCATTGCAAGGTGCAATTCTGAAATTTTTTGCTTTTTCCTGCTCCTCTTAGCATGATAAAGAAGATTCAAAGAGAGTGAGATGCCAGCTCCTTTCATTCAGTCAGTAGCTTCAATCATTTCTGGACGTTTTTCAATGGCAAAAATCAATGAATATTGTAAATGCACAAACAGTAATTTCTCCGCATTGCAAGGTGCAATTCTGAAATTTTTTGCTTTTTCCTGCTCCTCTTAGCATGATAAAGAAGATTCAAAGAGAGTGAGATGCCAGCTCCTTTCATTCAGTCAGTAGCTTCAATCATTTCTGGACGTTTTTCAATGGCAAAAATCAATGAATATTGTAAATGCACAAACAGTAATTTCTCCGCATTGCAAGGTGCAATTCTGAAATTTTTTGCTTTTTCCTGCTCCTCTTAGCATGATAAAGAAGATTCAAAGAGAGTGAGATGCCAGCTCCTTTCATTCAGTCAGTAGCTTCAATCATTTCTGGACGTTTTTCAATGGCAAAAATCAATGAATATTGTAAATGCACAAACAGTAATTTCTCCGCATTGCAAGGTGCAATTCTGAAATTTTTTGCTTTTTCCTGCTCCTCTTAGCATGATAAAGAAGATTCAAAGAGAGTGAGATGCCAGCTCCTTTCCTTCAGTCAGTAGCTTCAATCATTTCTGGCATATGAATAACATGATGTTTTTCAATGGCAAAAATCAATGAATTTTGTAAATGCACAAACAGTAATTTCTCCGCATTGCAAGGCGCAATTCTGAAATTTTTTGCTTTTTCCTGCTCCTCTTAGCCTGATAAAGAAGATTCAAAGAGAGTGAGATGCCAGCTCCTTTCATTCAGTCAGTAGCTTCAATCATTTCTGGACGTTTTTCAATGGCAAAAATCAATGAATATTGTAAATGCACAAACAGTAATTTCTCCGCATTGCAAGGTGCAATTCTGAAATTTTTTGCTTTTTCCTGCTCCTCTTAGCATGATAAAGAAGATTCAAAGAGAGTGAGGTGCCAGCTCCTTTCATTCAGTCAGGAGCTTCAAACATTTCTGGTATATGAATAACATGTTTTTCAATGGCAAAAATCAATGAATATTGTAAATGCACAAACAGTAATTTCTCCGCATTGCAAGGTGCAATTCTGAAATTTTTTGCTTTTTCCTGCTCCTCTTAGCATGATAAAGAAGATTCAAAGAGAGTGAGATGTCAGCTCCTTTCATTCAGTCAGTAGCTTCAAACATTTCTGGTATATGAATAACATGATGTTTTTCAATGGCAAAAATCAATGAATATTGTAAATGCACAAACAGTAATTTCTCCGCATTGCAAGGTGCAATTCTGAAATTTTTTGCTTTTTCCTGCTCCTCTTAGCATGATAAAGAAGATTCAAAGAGAGTGAGATGCCAGCTCCTTTCATTCAGTCAGTAGCTTCAATCATTTCTGGTATATGAATAACATGATGTTTTTCAATGGCAAAAATCAATGAATTTTGTAAATGCACAAACAGTAATTTCTCCGCATTGCAAGGCGCAATTCTGAAATTTTTTGCTTTTTCCTGCTCCTCTTAGCATGATAAAGAAGATTCAAAGAGAGTGAGATGCCAGCTCCTTTCATTCAGTCAGTAGCTTCAATCATTTCTGAACATTTTTCAATGGCAAAAATCAATGAATATTGTAAATGCACAAACAGTAATTTCTCCGCATTGCAAGGTGCAATTCTGAAATTTTTTGCTTTTTCCTGCTCCTCTTAGCATGATAAAGAAGATTCAAAGAGAGTGAGATGACAGCTCCTTTCATTCAGTCATTAGCTTCAATCATTTCTGGACGTTTTTCAATGGCAAAAATCAATGAATATTGTAAATGCACAAACAGTAATTTCTCCGCATTGCAAGGAGCAATTCTGAATTTTTTTGCTTTTTCCTGCTCCTCTTAGCATGATAAAGAAGATTCAAAGAGAGTGAGGTGCCAGCTCCTTTCATTCAGTCAGGAGCTTCAAACATTTCTGGTATATGAATAACATGTTTTTCAATGGCAAAAATCAATGAATATTGTAAATGCACAAACAGTAATTTCTCCGCATTGCAAGGTGCAATTCTGAAATTTTTTGCTTTTTCCTGCTCCTCTTAGCATGATAAAGAAGATTCAAAGAGAGTGAGATGCCAGCTCCTTTCATTCAGTCAGTAGCTTCAATCATTTCTGGACGTTTTTCAATGGCAAAAATCAATGAATATTGTAAATGCACAAACAGTAATTTCTCCGCATTGCAAGGTGCAATTCTGAAATTTTTTGCTTTTTCCTGCTCCTCTTAGCATGATAAAGAAGATTCAAAGAGAGTGAGATGCCAGCTCCTTTCATTCAGTCAGTAGCTTCAATCATTTCTGGACGTTTTTCAATGGCAAAAATCAATGAATATTGTAAATGCACAAACAGTAATTTCTCCGCATTGCAAGGTGCAATTCTGAAATTTTTTGCTTTTTCCTGCTCCTCTTAGCATGATAAAGAAGATTCAAAGAGAGTGAGATGCCAGCTCCTTTCCTTCAGTCAGTAGCTTCAATCATTTCTGGCATATGAATAACATGATGTTTTTCAATGGCAAAAATCAATGAATTTTGTAAATGCACAAACAGTAATTTCTCCGCATTGCAAGGCGCAATTCTGAAATTTTTTGCTTTTTCCTGCACCTCTTAGCATGATAAAGAAGATTCAAAGAGAGTGAGATGCCAGCTCCTTTCATTCAGTCAGTAGCTTCAATCATTTCTGGACGTTTTTCAATGGCAAAAATCAATGAATATTGTAAATGTACAAACAGTAATTTCTCCGCATTGCAAGGTGCTATTCTGAAATTTTTTGCTTTTTCCTGCTCCTCTTAGCATGATAAAGAAGATTCAAAGAGAGTGAGGTGCCAGCTCCTTTCATTCAGTCAGGAGCTTCAAACATTTCTGGTATATGAATAACATGTTTTTCAATGGCAAAAATCAATGAATATTGTAAATGCACAAACAGTAATTTCTCCGCATTGCAAGGTGCAATTCTGAAATTTTTTGCTTTTTCCTGCTCCTCTTAGCATGATAAAGCAGATTCAAAGAGAGTGAGATGCCAGCTCCTTTCATTCAGTCAGTAGCTTCAATCATTTCTGGACGTTTTTCAATGGCAAAAATCAATGAATATTGTAAATGCACAAACAGTAATTTCTCCGCATTGCAAGGTGCAATTCTGAAATTTTTTGCTTTTTCCTGCTCCTCTTAGCATGATAAAGAAGATTCAAAGAGAGTGAGATGCCAGCTCCTTTCATTCAGTCAGTAGCTTCAATCATTTCTGGACGTTTTTCAATGGCAAAAATCAATGAATATTGTAAATGCACAAACAGTAATTTCTCCGCATTGCAAGGTGCAATTCTGAAATTTTTTGCTTTTTCCTGCTCCTCTTAGCATGATAAAGAAGATTCAAAGAGAGTGAGATGCCAGATCCTTTCATTCAGTCAGTAGCTTCAATCATTTCTGGACGTTTTTCAATGGCAAAAATCAATGAATATTGTAAATGCACAAACAGTAATTTCTCCGCATTGCAAGGTGCAATTCTGAAATTTTTTGCTTTTTCCTGCTCCTCTTAGCATGATAAAGAAGATTCAAAGAGAGTGAGATGCCAGCTCCTTTCGTTCAGTCAGTAGCTTCAATCATTTCTGGACGTTTTTCAATGGCAAAAATCAATGAATATTGTAAATGCACAAACAGTAATTTCTCCGCATTGCAAGGTGCAATTCTGAAATTTTTTGCTTTTTCCTGCTCCTCTTAGCATGATAAACAAGATTCAAAGAGAGTGAGATGCCAGCTCCTTTCATTCAGTCAGTAGCTTCAATCATTTCTGGACGTTTTTCAATGGCAAAAATCATTGAATATTGTAAATGCACAATCAGTAATTTCTCCGCATTGCAAGGTGCAATTCTGAAATTTTTTACTTTTTCCTGCTCCTCTTAGCATGATAAAGAAGATTCAAAGAGAGTGAGATGCCAGCTCCTTTCATTCAGTCAGTAGCTTCAATCATTTCTGGTATATGAATAACATGATGTTTTTCAATCGCAAAAATCAATGAATATTGTAAATGCACAAACAGTAATTTCTCCGCATTGCAAGGTGCAATTCTGAAATTTTTTGCTTTTTCCTGCTCCTCTTAGCATGATAAAGAAGATTCAAAGAGAGTGAGATGCCAGCTCCTTTCATTCAGTCAGTAGCTTCAATCATTTCTGGACGTTTTTCAATGGCAAAAATCAATGAATATTGTAAATGCACAAACAGTAATTTCTCCGCATTGCAAGGTGCAATTCTGAAATTTTTTGCTTTTTCCTGCTCCTCTTAGCATGATAAAGAAGATTCAAAGAGAGTGAGATGCCAGATCCTTTCCTTCAGTCAGTAGCTTCAATCATTTCTGGTATATGAATAACATGATGTTTTTCAATGGCAAAAATCAATGAATTTTGTAAATGCACAAACAGTAATTTCTACGCATTGCAAGGCGCAATTCTGAAATTTTTTGCTTTTTCCTGCTCCTCTTAGCATGATAAAGAAGATTCAAAGAGAGTGAGGTGCCAGCTCCTTTCATTCAGTCAGGAGCTTCAAACATTTCTGGTATATGAATAACATGTTTTTCAATGGCAAAAATCAATGAATATTGTAAATGCACAAACAGTAATTTCTCCGCATTGCAAGGTGCAATTCTGAAATTTTTTGCTTTTTCCTGCTCCTCTTAGCATGATAAAGAAGATTCAAAGAGAGTGAGATGCCAGCTCCTTTCATTCAGTCAGTAGCTTCAATCATTTCTGGACGTTTTTCAATGGCAAAAATCAATGAATATTGTAAATGCACAAACAGTAATTTCTCCGCATTGCAAGGTGCAATTCTGAAATTTTTTGCTTTTTCCTGCTCCTCTTAGCATTATGAAGAAGATTCAAAGAGAGTGAGATACCAGCTCCTTTCATTCAGTCAGTAGCTTCAAACATTTCTGGTATATGAATAACATGATGTTTTTCAATGGCAAAAATCAATGAATATTGTAAATGCACAAACAGTAATTTCTCCGCATTGCAACGTGCAATTCTGAAATTTTTTGCTTTTTCCTGCTCCTCTTAGCATGATAAAGAAGATTCAAAGAGAGTGAGATGCCAGCTCCTTTCGTTCAGTCAGTAGCTTCAATCATTTCTGGACGTTTTTCAATGGCAAAAATCATTGAATATTGTAAATGCACAAACAGTAATTTCTCCGCATTGCAAGGTGCAATTCTGAAATTTTTTACTTTTTCCTGCTCCTCTTAGCATGATAAAGAAGATTCAAAGAGAGTGAGATGCCAGCTCCTTTCATTCAGTCAGTAGCTTCAATCATTTCTGGTATATGAATAACATGATGTTTTTCAATCGCAAAAATCAATGAATATTGTAAATGCACAAACAGTAATTTCTCCGCATTGCAAGGTGCAATTCTGAAATTTTTTGCTTTTTCCTGCTCCTCTTAGCATGATAAAGAAGATTCAAAGAGAGTGAGATGCCAGCTCCTTTCATTCAGTCAGTAGCTTCAATCATTTCTGGACGTTTTTCAATGGCAAAAATCAATGAATATTGTAAATGCACAAACAGTAATTTCTCCGCATTGCAAGGTGCAATTCTGAAATTTTTTGCTTTTTCCTGCTCCTCTTAGCATGATAAAGAAGATTCAAAGAGAGTGAGATGCCAGCTCCTTTCATTCAGTCAGTAGCTTCAATCATTTCTGGACGTTTTTCAATGGCAAAAATCAATGAATATTGTAAATGCACAAACAGTAATTTCTCCGCATTGCAAGGTGCAATTCTGAAATTTTTTGCTTTTTCCTGCTCCTCTTAGCATGATAAAGAAGATTCAAAGAGAGTGAGATGCCAGCTCCTTTCATTCAGTCAGTAGCTTCAATCATTTCTGGACGTTTTTCAATGGCAAAAATCAATGAATATTGTAAATGCACAAACAGTAATTTCTCCGCATTGCAAGGTGCAATTCTGAAATTTTTTGCTTTTTCCTGCTCCTCTTAGCATGATAAAGAAGATTCAAAGAGAGTGAGATGCCAGCTCCTTTCCTTCAGTCAGTAGCTTCAATCATTTCTGGCATATGAATAACATGATGTTTTTCAATGGCAAAAATCAATGAATTTTGTAAATGCACAAACAGTAATTTCTCCGCATTGCAAGGCGCAATTCTGAAATTTTTTGCTTTTTCCTGCTCCTCTTAGCCTGATAAAGAAGATTCAAAGAGAGTGAGATGCCAGCTCCTTTCATTCAGTCAGTAGCTTCAATCATTTCTGGACGTTTTTCAATGGCAAAAATCAATGAATATTGTAAATGCACAAACAGTAATTTCTCCGCATTGCAAGGTGCAATTCTGAAATTTTTTGCTTTTTCCTGCTCCTCTTAGCATGATAAAGAAGATTCAAAGAGAGTGAGGTGCCAGCTCCTTTCATTCAGTCAGGAGCTTCAAACATTTCTGGTATATGAATAACATGTTTTTCAATGGCAAAAATCAATGAATATTGTAAATGCACAAACAGTAATTTCTCCGCATTGCAAGGTGCAATTCTGAAATTTTTTGCTTTTTCCTGCTCCTCTTAGCATGATAAAGAAGATTCAAAGAGAGTGAGATGTCAGCTCCTTTCATTCAGTCAGTAGCTTCAAACATTTCTGGTATATGAATAACATGATGTTTTTCAATGGCAAAAATCAATGAATATTGTAAATGCACAAACAGTAATTTCTCCGCATTGCAAGGTGCAATTCTGAAATTTTTTGCTTTTTCCTGCTCCTCTTAGCATGATAAAGAAGATTCAAAGAGAGTGAGATGCCAGCTCCTTTCATTCAGTCAGTAGCTTCAATCATTTCTGGTATATGAATAACATGATGTTTTTCAATGGCAAAAATCAATGAATTTTGTAAATGCACAAACAGTAATTTCTCCGCATTGCAAGGCGCAATTCTGAAATTTTTTGCTTTTTCCTGCTCCTCTTAGCATGATAAAGAAGATTCAAAGAGAGTGAGATGCCAGCTCCTTTCATTCAGTCAGTAGCTTCAATCATTTCTGAACATTTTTCAATGGCAAAAATCAATGAATATTGTAAATGCACAAACAGTAATTTCTCCGCATTGCAAGGTGCAATTCTGAAATTTTTTGCTTTTTCCTGCTCCTCTTAGCATGATAAAGAAGATTCAAAGAGAGTGAGATGACAGCTCCTTTCATTCAGTCATTAGCTTCAATCATTTCTGGACGTTTTTCAATGGCAAAAATCAATGAATATTGTAAATGCACAAACAGTAATTTCTCCGCATTGCAAGGAGCAATTCTGAAATTTTTTGCTTTTTCCTGCTCCTCTTAGCATGATAAAGAAGATTCAAAGAGAGTGAGGTGCCAGCTCCTTTCATTCAGTCAGGAGCTTCAAACATTTCTGGTATATGAATAACATGTTTTTCAATGGCAAAAATCAATGAATATTGTAAATGCACAAACAGTAATTTCTCCGCATTGCAAGGTGCAATTCTGAAATTTTTTGCTTTTTCCTGCTCCTCTTAGCATGATAAAGAAGATTCAAAGAGAGTGAGATGCCAGCTCCTTTCATTCAGTCAGTAGCTTCAATCATTTCTGGACGTTTTTCAATGGCAAAAATCAATGAATATTGTAAATGCACAAACAGTAATTTCTCCGCATTGCAAGGTGAAATTCTGAAATTTTTTGCTTTTTCCTGCTCCTCTTAGCATGATAAAGAAGATTCAAAGAGAGTGAGATGCCAGCTCCTTTCATTCAGTCAGTAGCTTCAATCATTTCTGGACGTTTTTCAATGGCAAAAATCAATGAATATTGTAAATGCACAAACAGTAATTTCTCCGCATTGCAAGGTGCAATTCTGAAATTTTTTGCTTTTTCCTGCTCCTCTTAGCATGATAAAGAAGATTCAAAGAGAGTGAGATGCCAGCTCCTTTCCTTCAGTCAGTAGCTTCAATCATTTCTGGCATATGAATAACATGATGTTTTTCAATGGCAAAAATCAATGAATTTTGTAAATGCACAAACAGTAATTTCTCCGCATTGCAAGGCGCAATTCTGAAATTTTTTGCTTTTTCCTGCACCTCTTAGCATGATAAAGAAGATTCAAAGAGAGTGAGATGCCAGCTCCTTTCATTCAGTCAGTAGCTTCAATCATTTCTGGACGTTTTTCAATGGCAAAAATCAATGAATATTGTAAATGTACAAACAGTAATTTCTCCGCATTGCAAGGTGCTATTCTGAAATTTTTTGCTTTTTCCTGCTCCTCTTAGCATGATAAAGAAGATTCAAAGAGAGTGAGGTGCCAGCTCCTTTCATTCAGTCAGGAGCTTCAAACATTTCTGGTATATGAATAACATGTTTTTCAATGGCAAAAATCAATGAATATTGTAAATGCACAAACAGTAATTTCTCCGCATTGCAAGGTGCAATTCTGAAATTTTTTGCTTTTTCCTGCTCCTCTTAGCATGATAAAGCAGATTCAAAGAGAGTGAGATGCCAGCTCCTTTCATTCAGTCAGTAGCTTCAATCATTTCTGGACGTTTTTCAATGGCAAAAATCAATGAATATTGTAAATGCACAAACAGTAATTTCTCCGCATTGCAAGGTGCAATTCTGAAATTTTTTGCTTTTTCCTGCTCCTCTTAGCATGATAAAGAAGATTCAAAGAGAGTGAGATGCCAGCTCCTTTCATTCAGTCAGTAGCTTCAATCATTTCTGGACGTTTTTCAATGGCAAAAATCAATGAATATTGTAAATGCACAAACAGTAATTTCTCCGCATTGCAAGGTGCAATTCTGAAATTTTTTGCTTTTTCCTGCTCCTCTTAGCATGATAAAGAAGATTCAAAGAGAGTGAGATGCCAGATCCTTTCATTCAGTCAGTAGCTTCAATCATTTCTGGACGTTTTTCAATGGCAAAAATCAATGAATATTGTAAATGCACAAACAGTAATTTCTCCGCATTGCAAGGTGCAATTCTGAAATTTTTTGCTTTTTCCTGCTCCTCTTAGCATGATAAAGAAGATTCAAAGAGAGTGAGATGCCAGCTCCTTTCGTTCAGTCAGTAGCTTCAATCATTTCTGGACGTTTTTCAATGGCAAAAATCAATGAATATTGTAAATGCACAAACAGTAATTTCTCCGCATTGCAAGGTGCAATTCTGAAATTTTTTGCTTTTTCCTGCTCCTCTTAGCATGATAAACAAGATTCAAAGAGAGTGAGATGCCAGCTCCTTTCATTCAGTCAGTAGCTTCAATCATTTCTGGACGTTTTTCAATGGCAAAAATCATTGAATATTGTAAATGCACAATCAGTAATTTCTCCGCATTGCAAGGTGCAATTCTGAAATTTTTTACTTTTTCCTGCTCCTCTTAGCATGATAAAGAAGATTCAAAGAGAGTGAGATGCCAGCTCCTTTCATTCAGTCAGTAGCTTCAATCATTTCTGGTATATGAATAACATGATGTTTTTCAATCGCAAAAATCAATGAATATTGTAAATGCACAAACAGTAATTTCTCCGCATTGCAAGGTGCAATTCTGAAATTTTTTGCTTTTTCCTGCTCCTCTTAGCATGATAAAGAAGATTCAAAGAGAGTGAGATGCCAGCTCCTTTCATTCAGTCAGTAGCTTCAATCATTTCTGGACGTTTTTCAATGGCAAAAATCAATGAATATTGTAAATGCACAAACAGTAATTTCTCCGCATTGCAAGGTGCAATTCTGAAATTTTTTGCTTTTTCCTGCTCCTCTTAGCATGATAAAGAAGATTCAAAGAGAGTGAGATGCCAGATCCTTTCCTTCAGTCAGTAGCTTCAATCATTTCTGGTATATGAATAACATGATGTTTTTCAATGGCAAAAATCAATGAATTTTGTAAATGCACAAACAGTAATTTCTACGCATTGCAAGGCGCAATTCTGAAATTTTTTGCTTTTTCCTGCTCCTCTTAGCATGATAAAGAAGATTCAAAGAGAGTGAGGTGCCAGCTCCTTTCATTCAGTCAGGAGCTTCAAACATTTCTGGTATATGAATAACATGTTTTTCAATGGCAAAAATCAATGAATATTGTAAATGCACAAACAGTAATTTCTCCGCATTGCAAGGTGCAATTCTGAAATTTTTTGCTTTTTCCTGCTCCTCTTAGCATGATAAAGAAGATTCAAAGAGAGTGAGATGCCAGCTCCTTTCATTCAGTCAGTAGCTTCAATCATTTCTGGACGTTTTTCAATGGCAAAAATCAATGAATATTGTAAATGCACAAACAGTAATTTCTCCGCATTGCAAGGTGCAATTCTGAAATTTTTTGCTTTTTCCTGCTCCTCTTAGCATTATGAAGAAGATTCAAAGAGAGTGAGATACCAGCTCCTTTCATTCAGTCAGTAGCTTCAAACATTTCTGGTATATGAATAACATGATGTTTTTCAATGGCAAAAATCAATGAATATTGTAAATGCACAAACAGTAATTTCTCCGCATTGCAACGTGCAATTCTGAAATTTTTTGCTTTTTCCTGCTCCTCTTAGCATGATAAAGAAGATTCAAAGAGAGTGAGATGCCAGCTCCTTTCGTTCAGTCAGTAGCTTCAATCATTTCTGGACGTTTTTCAATGGCAAAAATCATTGAATATTGTAAATGCACAAACAGTAATTTCTCCGCATTGCAAGGTGCAATTCTGAAATTTTTTACTTTTTCCTGCTCCTCTTAGCATGATAAAGAAGATTCAAAGAGAGTGAGATGCCAGCTCCTTTCATTCAGTCAGTAGCTTCAATCATTTCTGGTATATGAATAACATGATGTTTTTCAATCGCAAAAATCAATGAATATTGTAAATGCACAAACAGTAATTTCTCCGCATTGCAAGGTGCAATTCTGAAATTTTTTGCTTTTTCCTGCTCCTCTTAGCATGATAAAGAAGATTCAAAGAGAGTGAGATGCCAGCTCCTTTCATTCAGTCAGTAGCTTCAATCATTTCTGGACGTTTTTCAATGGCAAAAATCAATGAATATTGTAAATTCTCAAACAGTAATTTCTCCGCATTGCAAGGTGCAATTCTGAAATTTTTTGCTTTTTCCTGCTCCTCTTAGCATGATAAAGAAGATTCAAAGAGAGTGAGATGCCAGCTCCTTTCCTTCAGTCAGTAGCTTCAATCATTTCTGGCATATGAATAACATGATGTTTTTCAATGGCAAAAATCAATGAATTTTGTAAATGCACAAACAGTAATTTCTCCGCATTGCAAGGCGCAATTCTGAAATTTTTTGCTTTTTCCTGCTCCTCTTAGCATGATAAAGAAGATTCAAAGAGAGTGAGATGCCAGCTCCTTTCATTCAGTCAGTAGCTTCAATCATTTCTGAACATTTTTCAATGGCAAAAATCAATGAATATTGTAAATGCACAAACAGTAATTTCTCCGCATTGCAAGGTGCAATTCTGAAATTTTTTGCTTTTTCCTGCTCCTCTTAGCATGATAAAGAAGATTCAAAGAGAGTGAGATGACAGCTCCTTTCATTCAGTCAGTAGCTTCAATCATTTCTGGACGTTTTTCAATGGCAAAAATCTATGAATATTGTAAATGCACAAACAGTAATTTCTCCGCATTGCAAGGAGCAATTCTGAAATTTTTTGCTTTTTCCTGCTCCTCTTAGCATGATAAAGAAGATTCAAAGAGAGTGAGGTGCCAGCTCCTTTCATTCAGTCAGGAGCTTCAAACATTTCTGGTATATGAATAACATGTTTTTCAATGGCAAAAATCAATGAATATTGTAAATGCACAAACAGTAATTTCTCCGCATTGCAAGGTGCAATTCTGAAATTTTTTGCTTTTTCCTGCTCCTCTTAGCATGATAAAGAAGATTCAAAGAGAGTGAGATGCCAGCTCCTTTCATTCAGTCAGTAGCTTCAATCATTTCTGGACGTTTTTCAATGGCAAAAATCAATGAATATTGTAAATGCACAAACAGTAATTTCTCCGCATTGCAAGGTGCAATTCTGAAATTTTTTGCTTTTTCCTGCTCCTCTTAGCATGATAAAGAAGATTCAAAGAGAGTGAGATGCCAGCTCCTTTCATTCAGTCAGTAGCTTCAATCATTTCTGGACGTTTTTCAATGGCAAAAATCAATGAATATTGTAAATGCACAAACAGTAATTTCTCCGCATTGCAAGGTGCAATTCTGAAATTTTTTGCTTTTTCCTGCTCCTCTTAGCATGATAAAGAAGATTCAAAGAGAGTGAGATGCCAGCTCCTTTCCTTCAGTCAGTAGCTTCAATCATTTCTGGCATATGAATAACATGATGTTTTTCAATGGCAAAAATCAATGAATTTTGTAAATGCACAAACAGTAATTTCTCCGCATTGCAAGGCGCAATTCTGAAATTTTTTGCTTTTTCCTGCACCTCTTAGCATGATAAAGAAGATTCAAAGAGAGTGAGATGCCAGCTCCTTTCATTCAGTCAGTAGCTTCAATCATTTCTGGACGTTTTTCAATGGCAAAAATCAATGAATATTGTAAATGTACAAACAGTAATTTCTCCGCATTGCAAGGTGCTATTCTGAAATTTTTTGCTTTTTCCTGCTCCTCTTAGCATGATAAAGAAGATTCAAAGAGAGTGAGGTGCCAGCTCCTTTCATTCAGTCAGGAGCTTCAAACATTTCTGGTATATGAATAACATGTTTTTCAATGGCAAAAATCAATGAATATTGTAAATGCACAAACAGTAATTTCTCCGCATTGCAAGGTGCAATTCTGAAATTTTTTGCTTTTTCCTGCTCCTCTTAGCATGATAAAGAAGATTCAAAGAGAGTGAGATGCCAGCTCCTTTCATTCAGTCAGTAGCTTCAATCATTTCTGGACGTTTTTCAATGGCAAAAATCAATGAATATTGTAAATGCACAAACAGTAATTTCTCCGCATTGCAAGGTGCAATTCTGAAATTTTTTGCTTTTTCCTGCTCCTCTTAGCATGATAAAGAAGATTCAAAGAGAGTGAGATGCCAGCTCCTTTCATTCAGTCAGTAGGTTCAATCATTTCTGGACGTTTTTCAATGGCAAAAATCAATGAATATTGTAAATGCACAAACAGTAATTTCTCCGCATTGCAAGGTGCAATTCTGAAATTTTTTGCTTTTTCCTGCTCCTCTTAGCATGATAAAGAAGATTCAAAGAGAGTGAGATGCCAGCTCCTTTCATTCAGTCAGTAGCTTCAATCATTTCTGGACGTTTTTCAATGGCAAAAATCAATGAATATTGTAAATGCACAAACAGTAATTTCTCCGCATTGCAAGGTGCAATTCTGAAATTTTTTGCTTTTTCCTGCTCCTCTTAGCATGATAAAGAAGATTCAAAGAGAGTGAGATGCCAGCTCCTTTCATTCAGTCAGTAGCTTCAATCATTTCTGGACGTTTTTCAATGGCAAAAATCAATGAATATTGTAAATGCACAAACAGTAATTTCTCCGCATTGCAAGGTGCAATTCTGAAATTTTTTGCTTTTTCCTGCTCCTCTTAGCATGATAAACAAGATTCAAAGAGAGTGAGATGCCAGCTCCTTTCATTCAGTCAGTAGCTTCAATCATTTCTGGACGTTTTTCAATGGCAAAAATCATTGAATATTGTAAATGCACAATCAGTAATTTCTCCGCATTGCAAGGTGCAATTCTGAAATTTTTTACTTTTTCCTGCTCCTCTTAGCATGATAAAGAAGATTCAAAGAGAGTGAGATGCCAGCTCCTTTCATTCAGTCAGTAGCTTCAATCATTTCTGGTATATGAATAACATGATGTTTTTCAATCGCAAAAATCAATGAATATTGTAAATGCACAAACAGTAATTTCTCCGCATTGCAAGGTGCAATTCTGAAATTTTTTGCTTTTTCCTGCTCCTCTTAGCATGATAAAGAAGATTCAAAGAGAGTGAGATGCCAGCTCCTTTCATTCAGTCAGTAGCTTCAATCATTTCTGGACGTTTTTCAATGGCAAAAATCAATGAATATTGTAAATGCACAAACAGTAATTTCTCCGCATTGCAAGGTGCAATTCTGAAATTTTTTGCTTTTTCCTGCTCCTCTTAGCATGATAAAGAAGATTCAAAGAGAGTGAGATGCCAGATCCTTTCCTTCAGTCAGTAGCTTCAATCATTTCTGGTATATGAATAACATGATGTTTTTCAATGGCAAAAATCAATGAATTTTGTAAATGCACAAACAGTAATTTCTACGCATTGCAAGGCGCAATTCTGAAATTTTTTGCTTTTTCCTGCTCCTCTTAGCATGATAAAGAAGATTCAAAGAGAGTGAGGTGCCAGCTCCTTTCATTCAGTCAGGAGCTTCAAACATTTCTGGTATATGAATAACATGTTTTTCAATGGCAAAAATCAATGAATATTGTAAATGCACAAACAGTAATTTCTCCGCATTGCAAGGTGCAATTCTGAAATTTTTTGCTTTTTCCTGCTCCTCTTAGCATGATAAAGAAGATTCAAAGAGAGTGAGATGCCAGCTCCTTTCATTCAGTCAGTAGCTTCAATCATTTCTGGACGTTTTTCAATGGCAAAAATCAATGAATATTGTAAATGCACAAACAGTAATTTCTCCGCATTGCAAGGTGCAATTCTGAAATTTTTTGCTTTTTCCTGCTCCTCTTAGCATGATAAAGAAGATTCAAAGAGAGTGAGATGCCAGCTCCTTTCATTCAGTCAGTAGCTTCAATCATTTCTGGACGTTTTTCAATGGCAAAAATCAATGAATATTGTAAATGCACAAACAGTAATTTCTCCGCATTGCAAGGTGCAATTCTGAAATTTTTTGCTTTTTCCTGCTCCTCTTAGCATGATAAAGAAGATTCAAAGAGAGTGAGATGCCAGCTCCTTTCATTCAGTCAGTAGCTTCAATCATTTCTGGACGTTTTTCAATGGCAAAAATCAATGAATATTGTAAATGCACAAACAGTAATTTCTCCGCATTGCAAGGTGCAATTCTGAAATTTTTTGCTTTTTCCTGCTCCTCTTAGCATGATAAAGAAGATTCAAAGAGAGTGAGATGCCAGCTCCTTTCGTTCAGTCAGTAGCTTCAATCATTTCTGGACGTTTTTCAATGGCAAAAATCAATGAATATTGTAAATGCACAAACAGTAATTTCTCCGCATTGCAAGGTGCAATTCTGAAATTTTTTGTTTTTTCCTGCTCCTTTTAGCATGATAAACAAGATTCAAAGAGAGTGAGATGCCAGCTCCTTTCATTCAGTCAGTAGCTTCAATCATTTCTGGACGTTTTTCAATGGCAAAAATCATTGAATATTGTAAATGCACAATCAGTAATTTCTCCGCATTGCAGGGTGCAATTCTGAAATTTTTTACTTTTTCCTGCTCCTCTTTGCATGATAAAGAAGATTCAAAGAGAGTGAGATGCCAGCTCCTTTCATTCAGTCAGTAGCTTCAATCATTTCTGGTATATGAATAACATGATGTTTTTCAATCGCAAAAATCAATGAATATTGTAAATGCACAAACAGTAATTTCTCCGCATTGCAAGGTGCAATTCTGAAATTTTTTGCTTTTTCCTGCTCCTCTTAGCATGATAAAGAAGATTCAAAGAGAGTGAGATGCCAGCTCCTTTCATTCAGTCAGTAGCTTCAATCATTTCTGGACGTTTTTCAATGGCAAAAATCAATGAATATTGTAAATGCACAAACAGTAATTTCTCCGCATTGCAAGGTGCAATTCTGAAATTTTTTGCTTTTTCCTGCTCCTCTTAGCATGATAAAGAAGATTCAAAGAGAGTGATATGCCAGATCCTTTCCTTCAGTCAGTAGCTTCAATCATTTCTGGTATATGAATAACATGATGTTTTTCAATGGCAAAAATCAATGAATTTTGTAAATGCACAAACAGTAATTTCTACGCATTGCAAGGCGCAATTCTGAAATTTTTTGCTTTTTCCTGCTCCTCTTAGCATGATAAAGAAGATTCAAAGAGAGTGAGATGCCAGCTCCTTTCATTCAGTCAGTAGCTTCAATCATTTCTGGACATTTTTCAATGGCAAAAATCAATGAATATTGTAAATGCACAAACAGTAATTTCTCCGCATTGCAAGGTGCAATTCTGAAATTTTTTGCTTTTTCCTGCTCCTCTTAGCATGATAAAGAAGATTCAAAGAGAGTGAGATGCCAGCTCCTTTCATTCAGTCAGTAGCTTCAATCATTTCTGGACGTTTTTCAATGGCAAAAATCAATGAATATTGTAAATGCACAAACAGTAATTTCTCCGCATTGCAAGGTGCAATTCTGAAATTTTTTGCTTTTTCCTGCTCCTCTTAGCATGATAAAGAAGATTCAAAGAGAGTGAGATGCCAGCTCCTTTCATTCAGTCAGTAGCTTCAATCATTTCTGGACGTTTTTCAATGGCAAAAATCAATGAATATTGTAAATGCACAAACAGTAATTTCTCCGCATTGCAAGGTGCAATTCTGAAATTTTTTGCTTTTTCCTGCTCCTCTTAGCATGATAAAGAAGATTCAAAGAGAGTGAGATGCCAGCTCCTTTCATTCAGTCAGTAGCTTCAATCATTTCTGGACGTTTTTCAATGGCAAAAATCAATGAATATTGTAAATGCACAAACAGTAATTTCTCCGCATTGCAAGGTGCAATTCTGAAATTTTTTGCTTTTTCCTGCTCCTCTTAGCATGATAAAGAAGATTCAAAGAGAGTGAGATGCCAGCTCCTTTCGTTCAGTCAGTAGCTTCAATCATTTCTGGACGTTTTTCAATGGCAAAAATCAATGAATATTGTAAATGCACAAACAGTAATTTCTCCGCATTGCAAGGTGCAATTCTGAAATTTTTTGCTTTTTCCTGCTCCTCTTAGCATGATAAACAAGATTCAAAGAGAGTGAGATGCCAGCTCCTTTCATTCAGTCAGTAGCTTCAATCATTTCTGGACGTTTTTCAATGGCAAAAATAATTGAATATTGTAAATGCACAATCAGTAATTTCTCCGCATTGCAAGGTGCAATTCTGAAATTTTTTACTTTTTCCTGCTCCTCTTAGCATGATAAAGAAGATTCAAAGAGAGTGAGATGCCAGCTCCTTTCATTCAGTCAGTAGCTTCAATCATTTCTGGTATATGAATAACATGATGTTTTTCAATCGCAAAAATCAATGAATATTGTAAATGCACAAACAGTAATTTCTCCGCATTGCAAGGTGCAATTCTGAAATATTTTGCTTTTTCCTGCTCCTCTTAGCATGATAAAGAAGATTCAAAGAGAGTGAGATGCCAGCTCCTTTCATTCAGTCAGTAGCTTCAATCATTTCTGGACGTTTTTCAATGGCAAAAATCAATGAATATTGTAAATGCCCAATCAGTAATTTCTCCGCATTGCAAGGTGCAATTCTGAAATTTTTTGCTTTTTCCTGCTCCTCTTAGCATGATAAAGAAGATTCAAAGAGAGTGAGATGCCAGATCCTTTCCTTCAGTCAGTAGCTTCAATCATTTCTGGTATATGAATAACATGATGTTTTTCAATGGCAAAAATCAATGAATTTTGTAAATGCACAAACAGTAATTTCTACGCATTGCAAGGCGCAATTCTGAAATTTTTTGCTTTTTCCTGCTCCTCTTAGCATGATAAAGAAGATTCAAAGAGAGTGAGATGCCAGCTCCTTTCATTCAGTCAGTAGCTTCAATCATTTCTGGACATTTTTCAATGGCAAAAATCAATGAATATTGTAAATGCACAAACAGTAATTTCTCCGCATTGCAAGGTGCAATTCTGAAATTTTTTTGCTTTTTCCTGCTCCTCTTAGCATGATAAAGAAGATTCAAAGAGAGTGAGATGCCAGCTCCTTTCATTCAGTCAGTAGCTTCAATCATTTCTGGACGTTTTTCAATGGCAAAAATCAATGAATATTGTAAATGCACAAACAGTAATTTCTCCGCATTGCAAGGTGCAATTCTGAAATTTTTTGCTTTTTCCTGCTCCTCTTAGCATGATAAAGAAGATTCAAAGAGAGTGAGATGCCAGCTCCTTTCATTCAGTCAGTAGCTTCAATCATTTCTGGACGTTTTTCAATGGCAAAAATCAATGAATATTGTAAATGCACAAACAGTAATTTCTCCGCATTGCAAGGTGCAATTCTGAAATTTTTTGCTTTTTCCTGCTCCTCTTAGCATGATAAAGAAGATTCAAAGAGAGTGAGATGCCAGCTCCTTTCATTCAGTCAGTAGCTTCAATCATTTCTGGACGTTTTTCAATGGCAAAAATCAATGAATATTGTAAATGCACAAACAGTAATTTCTCCGCATTGCAAGGTGCAATTCTGAAATTTTTTGCTTTTTCCTGCTCCTCTTAGCATGATAAAGAAGATTCAAAGAGAGTGAGATGCCAGCTCCTTTCGTTCAGTCAGTAGCTTCAATCATTTCTGGACGTTTTTCAATGGCAAAAATCAATGAATATTGTAAATGCACAAACAGTAATTTCTCCGCATTGCAAGGTGCAATTCTGAAATTTTTTGCTTTTTCCTGCTCCTCTTAGCATGATAAACAAGATTCAAAGAGAGTGAGATGCCAGCTCCTTTCATTCAGTCAGTAGCTTCAATCATTTCTGGACGTTTTTCAATGGCAAAAATCATTGAATATTGTAAATGCACAATCAGTAATTTCTCCGCATTGCAAGGTGCAATTCTGAAATTTTTTACTTTTTCCTGCTCCTCTTAGCATGATAAAGAAGATTCAAAGAGAGTGAGATGCCAGCTCCTTTCATTCAGTCAGTAGCTTCAATCATTTCTGGTATATGAATAACATGATGTTTTTCAATCGCAAAAATCAATGAATATTGTAAATGCACAAACAGTAATTTCTCCGCATTGCAAGGTGCAATTCTGAAATTTTTTGCTTTTTCCTGCTCCTCTTAGCATGATAAAGAAGATTCAAAGAGAGTGAGATGCCAGCTCCTTTCATTCAGTCAGTAGCTTCAATCATTTCTGGACGTTTTTCAATGGCAAAAATCAATGAATATTGTAAATGCACAAACAGTAATTTCTCCGCATTGCAAGGTGCAATTCTGAAATTTTTTGCTTTTTCCTGCTCCTCTTAGCATGATAAAGAAGATTCAAAGAGAGTGAGATGCCAGATCCTTTCCTTCAGTCAGTAGCTTCAATCATTTCTGGTATATGAATAACATGATGTTTTTCAATGGCAAAAATCAATGAATTTTGTAAATGCACAAACAGTAATTTCTACGCATTGCAAGGCGCAATTCTGAAATTTTTTGCTTTTTCCTGCTCCTCTTAGCATGATAAAGAAGATTCAAAGAGAGTGAGATGCCAGCTCCTTTCATTCAGTCAGTAGCTTCAATCATTTCTGGACATTTTTCAATGGCAAAAATCAATGAATATTGTAAATGCACAAACAGTAATTTCTCCGCATTGCAAGGTGCAATTCTGAAATTTTTTGCTTTTTCCTGCTCCTCTTAGCATGATAAAGAAGATTCAAAGAGAGTGAGATGCCAGCTCCTTTCATTCAGTCAGTAGCTTCAATCATTTCTGGACGTTTTTCAATGGCAAAAATCAATGAATATTGTAAATGCACAAACAGTAATTTCTCCGCATTGCAAGGTGCAATTCTGAAATTTTTTGCTTTTTCCTGCTCCTCTTAGCATGATAAAGAAGATTCAAAGAGAGTGAGATGCCAGCTCCTTTCATTCAGTCAGTAGCTTCAATCATTTCTGGACGTTTTTCAATGGCAAAAATCAATGAATATTGTAAATGCACAAACAGTAATTTCTCCGCATTGCAAGGTGCAATTCTGAAATTTTTTGCTTTTTCCTGCTCCTCTTACCATGATAAACAAGATTCAAAGAGAGTGAGATGCCAGCTCCTTTCATTCAGTCAGTAGCTTCAATCATTTCTGGACGTTTTTCAATGGCAAAAATCATTGAATATTGTAAATGCACAATCAGTAATTTCTCCGCATTGCAAGGTGCAATTCTGAAATTTTTTACTTTTTCCTGCTCCTCTTAGCATGATAAAGAAGATTCAAAAAGAGTGAGATGCCAGCTCCTTTCATTCAGTCAGTAGCTTCAATCATTTCTGGTATATGAATAACATGATGTTTTTCAATCGCAAAAATCAATGAATATTGTAAATGCACAAACAGTAATTTCTCCGCATTGCAAGGTGCAATTCTGAAATTTTTTGCTTTTTCCTGCTCCTCTTAGCATGATAAAGAAGATTCAAAGAGAGTGAGATGCCAGCTCCTTTCATTCAGTCAGTAGCTTCAATCATTTCTGGACGTTTTTCAATGGCAAAAATCAATGAATATTGTAAATGCACAAACAGTAATTTCTCCGCATTGCAAGGTGCAATTCTGAAATTTTTTGCTTTTTCCTGCTCCTCTTAGCATGATAAAGAAGATTCAAAGAGAGTGAGATGCCAGCTCCTTTCATTCAGTCAGTAGCTTCAATCATTTCTGGACGTTTTTCAATGGCAAAAATCAATGAATATTGTAAATGCACAAACAGTAATTTCTCCGCATTGCAAGGTGCAATTCTGAAATTTTTTGCTTTTTCCTGCTCCTCTTACCATGATAAACAAGATTCAAAGAGAGTGAGATGCCAGCTCCTTTCATTCAGTCAGTAGCTTCAATCATTTCTGGACGTTTTTCAATGGCAAAAATCATTGAATATTGTAAATGCACAATCAGTAATTTCTCCGCATTGCAAGGTGCAATTCTGAAATTTTTTACTTTTTCCTGCTCCTCTTAGCATGATAAAGAAGATTCAAAAAGAGTGAGATGCCAGCTCCTTTCATTCAGTCAGTAGCTTCAATCATTTCTGGTATATGAATAACATGATGTTTTTCAATCGCAAAAATCAATGAATATTGTAAATGCACAAACAGTAATTTCTCCGCATTGCAAGGTGCAATTCTGAAATTTTTTGCTTTTTCCTGCTCCTCTTAGCATGATAAAGAAGATTCAAAGAGAGTGAGATGCCAGCTCCTTTCATTCAGTCAGTAGCTTCAATCATTTCTGGACGTTTTTCAATGGCAAAAATCAATGAATATTGTAAATGCACAAACAGTAATTTCTCCGCATTGCAAGGTGCAATTCTGAAATTTTTTGCTTTTTCCTGCTCCTCTTAGCATGATAAAGAAGATTCAAAGAGAGTGAGATGCCAGATCCTTTCCTTCAGTCAGTAGCTTCAATCATTTCTGGTATATGAATAACATGATGTTTTTCAATGGCAAAAATCAATGAATTTTGTAAATGCACAAACAGTAATTTCTCCGCATTGCAAGGCGCAATTCTGAAATTTTTTGCTTTTTCCTGCTCCTCTTAGCATGATAAAGAAGATTCAAAGAGAGTGAGATGCCAGCTCCTTTCATTCAGTCAGTAGCTTCAATCATTTCTGGATGTTTTTCAATGGCAAAAATCAATGAATATTGTAAATGCACAAACAGTAATTTCTCCGCATTGCAAGGTGCAATTCTGAAATTTTTTGCTTTTTCCTGCTCCTCTTAGCATGATAAAGAAGATTCAAAGAGAGTGAGATGCCAGCTCCTTTCATTCAGTCAGTAGCTTCAATCATTTCTGGACGTTTTTCAATGGCAAAAATCAATGAATATTGTAAATGCACAAACAGTAATTTCTCCGCATTGCAAGGTGCAATTCTGAAATTTTTTGCTTTTTCCTGCTCCTCTTAGCATGATAAAGAAGATTCAAAGAGAGTGAGATGACAGCTCCTTTCGTTCAGTCAGTAGCTTCAATCATTTCTGGACGTTTTTCAATGGCAAAAATCAATGAATATTGTAAATGCACAAACAGTAATTTCTCCGCATTGCAAGGTGCAATTCTGAAATTTTTTGCTTTTTCCTGCTCCTCTTAGCATGATAAACAAGATTCAAAGAGAGTGAGATGCCAGCTCCTTTCATTCAGTCAGTAGCTTCAATCATTTCTGGACGTTTTTCAATGGCAAAAATCATTGAATATTGTAAATGCACAATCAGTAATTTCTCCGCATTGCAAGGTGCAATTCTGAAATTTTTTACTTTTTCCTGCTCCTCTTAGCATGATAAAGAAGATTCAAAGAGAGTGAGATGCCAGCTCCTTTCATTCAGTCAGTAGCTTCAATCATTTCTGGTATATGAATAACATGATGTTTTTCAATCGCAAAAATCAATGAATATTGTAAATGCACAAACAGTAATTTCTCCGCATTGCAAGGTGCAATTCTGAAATTTTTTGCTTTTTCCTGCTCCTCTTAGCATGATAAAGAAGATTCAAAGAGAGTGAGATGCCAGCTCCTTTCATTCAGTCAGTAGCTTCAATCATTTCTGGACGTTTTTCAATGGCAAAAATCAATGAATATTGTAAATGCACAAACAGTAATTTCTCCGCATTGCAAGGTGCAATTCTGAAATTTTTTGCTTTTTCCTGCTCCTCTTAGCATGATAAAGAAGATTCAAAGAGAGTGAGATGCCAGATCCTTTCCTTCAGTCAGTAGCTTCAATCATTTCTGGTATATGAATAACATGATGTTTTTCAATGGCAAAAATCAATGAATTTTGTAAATGCACAAACAGTAATTTCTACGCATTGCAAGGCGCAATTCTGAAATTTTTTGCTTTTTCCTGCTCCTCTTAGCATGATAAAGAAGATTCAAAGAGAGTGAGATGCCAGCTCCTTTCATTCAGTCAGTAGCTTCAATCATTTCTGGACATTTTTCAATGGCAAAAATCAATGAATATTGTAAATGCACAAACAGTAATTTCTCCGCATTGCAAGGTGCAATTCTGAAATTTTTTGCTTTTTCCTGCTCCTCTTAGCATGATAAAGAAGATTCAAAGAGAGTGAGATGCCAGCTCCTTTCATTCAGTCAGTAGCTTCAATCATTTCTGGACGTTTTTCAATGGCAAAAATCAATGAATATTGTAAATGCACAAACAGTAATTTCTCCGCATTGCAAGGTGCAATTCTGAAATTTTTTGCTTTTTCCTGCTCCTCTTAGCATGATAAAGAAGATTCAAAGAGAGTGAGATGCCAGCTCCTTTCATTCAGTCAGTAGCTTCAATCATTTCTGGATGTTTTTCAATGGCAAAAATCAATGAATATTGTAAATGCACAAACAGTAATTTCTCCGCATTGCAAGGTGCAATTCTGAAATTTTTTGCTTTTTCCTGCTCCTCTTAGCATGATAAAGAAGATTCAAAGAGAGTGAGATGCCAGCTCCTTTCATTCAGTCAGTAGCTTCAATCATTTCTGGACGTTTTTCAATGGCAAAAATCAATGAATATTGTAAATGCACAAACAGTAATTTCTCCGCATTGCAATGTGCAATTCTGAAATTTTTTGCTTTTTCCTGCTCCTCTTAGCATGATAAAGAAGATTCAAAGAGAGTGAGATGCCAGCTCCTTTCATTCAGTCAGTAGCTTCAATCATTTCTGGACGTTTTTCAATGGCAAAAATCAATGAATATTGTAAATGCACAAACAGTAATTTCTCCGCATTGCAAGGTGCAATTCTGAAATTTTTTGCTTTTTCCTGCTCCTCTTAGCATGATAAACAAGATTCAAAGAGAGTGAGATGCCAGCTCCTTTCGTTCAGTCAGTAGCTTCAATCATTTCTGGACGTTTTTCAATGGCAAAAATCAATGAATATTGTAAATGCACAAACAGTAATTTCTCCGCATTGCAAGGTGCAATTCTGAAATTTTTTGCTTTTTCCTGCTCCTCTTAGCATGATAAACAAGATTCAAAGAGAGTGAGATGCCAGCTCCTTTCATTCAGTCAGTAGCTTCAATCATTTCTGGTATATGAATAACATGATGTTTTTCAATCGCAAAAATCAATGAATATTGTAAATGCACAAACAGTAATTTCTCCGCATTGCAAGGTGCAATTCTGAAATTTTTTGCTTTTTCCTGCTCCTCTTAGCATGATAAAGAAGATTCAAAGAGAGTGAGATGCCAGCTCCTTTCATTCAGTCAGTAGCTTCAATCATTTCTGGACGTTTTTCAATGGCAAAAATCAATGAATATTGTAAATGCACAAACAGTAATTTCTCCGCATTGCAAGGTGCAATTCTGAAATTTTTTGCTTTTTCCTGCTCCTCTTAGCATGATAAAGAAGATTCAAAGAGAGTGAGATGCCAGATCCTTTCCTTCAGTCAGTAGCTTCAATCATTTCTGGTATATGAATAACATGATGTTTTTCAATGGCAAAAATCAATGAATTTTGTAAATGCACAAACAGTAATTTCTACGCATTGCAAGGCGCAATTCTGAAATTTTTTGCTTTTTCCTGCTCCTCTTAGCATGATAAAGAAGATTCAAAGAGAGTGAGATGCCAGCTCCTTTCATTCAGTCAGTAGCTTCAATCATTTCTGGACATTTTTCAATGGCAAAAATCAATGAATATTGTAAATGCACAAACAGTAATTTCTCCGCATTGCAAGGTGCAATTCTGAAATTTTTTGCTTTTTCCTGCTCCACTTAGCATGATAAAGAAGATTCAAAGAGAGTGAGATGCCAGCTCCTTTCATTCAGTCAGTAGCTTCAATCATTTCTGGACGTTTTTCAATGGCAAAAATCAATGAATATTGTAAATGCACAAACAGTAATTTCTCCGCATTGCAAGGTGCAATTCTGAAATGTTTTGCTTTTTCCTGCTCCTCTTAGCATGATAAAGAAGATTCAAAGAGAGTGAGATGCCAGCTCCTTTCATTCAGTCAGTAGCTTCAATCATTTCTGGACGTTTTTCAATGGCAAAAATCAATGAATATTGTAAATGCACAAACAGTAATTTCTCCGCATTGCAAGGTGCAATTCTGAAATTTTTTGCTTTTTCCTGCTCCTCTTAGCATGATAAAGAAGATTCAAAGAGAGTGAGATGCCAGCTCCTTTCATTCAGTCAGTAGCTTCAATCATTTCTGGACGTTTTTCAATGGCAAAAATCAATGAATATTGTAAATGCACAAACAGTAATTTCTCCGCATTGCAATGTGCAATTCTGAAATTTTTTGCTTTTTCCTGCTCCTCTTAGCATGATAAAGAAGATTCAAAGAGAGTGAGATGCCAGCTCCTTTCATTCAGTCAGTAGCTTCAAACATTTCTGGTATATGAATAACATGATGTTTTTCAATGGCAAAAATCAATGAATATTGTAAATGCACAAACAGTAATTTCTCCGCATTGCAAGGTGCAATTCTGAAATTTTTTGCTTTTTCCTGCTCCTCTTAGCATGATAAAGAAGATTCAAAGAGAGTGAGATGCCAGCTCCTTTCGTTCAGTCAGTAGCTTCAATCATTTCTGGACGTTTTTCAATGGCAAAAATCATTGAATATTATAAATGCACAAACAGTAATTTCTCCGCATTGCAAGGTGCAATTCTGAAATTTTTTACTTTTTCCTGCTCCTCTTAGCATGATAAAGAAGATTCAAAGAAAGTGAGATGCCAGCTCCTTTCATTCAGTCAGTAGCTTCAATCATTTCTGGTATATGAATAACATGATGTTTTTCAATGGCAAAAATCAATGAATATTGTAAATGCACAAACAGTAATTTCTCCGCATTGCAAGGTGCAATTCTGAAATTTTTTGCTTTTTCCTGCTCCTCTTAGCATGATAAAGAAGATTCAAAGAGAGTGAGATGCCAGCTCCTTTCATTCAGTCAGTAGCTTCAATCATTTCTGGACGTTTTTCAATGGCAAAAATCAATGAATATTGTAAATGCACAAACAGTAATTTCTCCGCATTGCAAGGTGCAATTCTGAAATTTTTTGCTTTTTCCTGCTCCTCTTAGCATGATAAAGAAGATTCAAAGAGAGTGAGATGCCAGCTCCTTTCATTCAGTCAGTAGCTTCAATCATTTCTAGACGTTTTTCAATGGCAAAAATCATTGAATATTGTAAATGCACAAACAGTAATTTCTCCGCATTGCAAGGTGCAATTCTGAAATTTTTTACTTTTTCCTGCTCCTCTTAGCATGATAAAGAAGATTCAAAGAGAGTGAGATGCCAGCTCCTTTCATTCAGTCAGTAGCTTCAATCATTTCTGGTATATGAATAACATGATGTTTTTCAATCGCAAAAATCAATGAATATTGTAAATGCACAAACAGTAATTTCTCCGCATTGCAAGGTGCAATTCTGAAATTTTTTGCTTTTTCCTGCTCCTCTTAGCATGATAAAGAAGATTCAAAGAGAGTGAGATGCCAGCTCCTTTCATTCAGTCAGTAGCTTCAATCATTTCTGGACGTTTTTCAATGGCAAAAATCAATGAATATTGTAAATGCACAAACAGTAATTTCTCCGCATTGCAATGTGCAATTCTGAAATTTTTTGCTTTTTCCTGCTCCTCTTAGCATGATAAAGAAGATTCAAAGAGAGTGAGATGCCAGCTCCTTTCATTCAGTCAGTAGCTTCAAACATTTCTGGTATATGAATAACATGATGTTTTTCAATGGCAAAAATCAATGAATATTGTAAATGCACAAACAGTAATTTCTCCGCATTGCAAGGTGCAATTCTGAAATTTTTTGCTTTTTCCTGCTCCTCTTAGCATGATAAAGAAGATTCAAAGAGAGTGAGATGCCAGCTCCTTTCATTCAGTCAGTAGCTTCAATCATTTCTGGACGTTTTTCAATGGCAAAAATCAATGAATATTGTAAATGCACAAACAGTAATTTCTCCGCATTGCAAGGTGCAATTCTGAAATTTTTTGCTTTTTCCTGCTCCTCTTAGCATGATAAAGAAGATTCAAAGAGAGTGAGATGCCAGCTCCTTTCATTCAGTCAGTAGCTTCAATCATTTCTGGACGTTTTTCAATGGCAAAAATCAATGAATATTGTAAATGCACAAACAGTAATTTCTCCGCATTGCAATGTGCAATTCTGAAATTTTTTGCTTTTTCCTGCTCCTCTTAGCATGATAAAGAAGATTCAAAGAGAGTGAGATGCCAGCTCCTTTCATTCAGTCAGTAGCTTCAAACATTTCTGGTATATGAATAACATGATGTTTTTAAATGGCAAAAATCAATGAATATTGTAAATGCACAAACAGTAATTTCTCCGCATTGCAAGGTGCAATTCTGAAATTTTTTGCTTTTTCCTGCTCCTCTTAGCATGATAAAGAAGATTCAAAGAGAGTGAGATGCCAGCTCCTTTCATTCAGTCAGTAGCTTCAATCATTTCTGGACGTTTTTCAATGGCAAAAATCAATGAATATTGTAAATGCACAAACAGTAATTTCTCCGCATTGCAAGGTGCAATTCTGAAATTTTTTGCTTTTTCCTGCTCCTCTTAGCATGATAAAGAAGATTCAAAGAGAGTGAGATGCCAGCTCCTTTCATTCAGTCAGTAGCTTCAATCATTTCTGGTATATGAATAACATGATGTTTTTCAATCGCAAAAATCAATGAATATTGTAAATGCACAAACAGTAATTTCTCCGCATTGCAAGGTGCAATTCTGAAATTTTTTGCTTTTTCCTGCTCCTCTTAGCATGATAAAGAAGATTCAAAGAGAGTGAGATGCCAGCTCCTTTCATTCAGTCAGTAGCTTCAATCATTTCTGGACGTTTTTCAATGACAAAAATCAATGAATATTGTAAATGCACAAACAGTAATTTCTCCGCATTGCAAGGTGCAATTCTGAAATTTTTTGCTTTTTCCTGCTCCTCTTAGCATGATAAAGAAGATTCAAAGAGAGTGAGATGCCAGATCCTTTCCTTCAGTCAGTAGCTTCAATCATTTCTGGTATATGAATAACATGATGTTTTTCAATGGCAAAAATCAATGAATTTTGTAAATGCACAAACAGTAATTTCTCCGCATTGCAAGGCGCAATTCTGAAATTTTTTGCTTTTTCCTGCTCCTCTTAGCATGATAAAGAAGATTCAAAGAGAGTGAGATGCCAGCTCCTTTCATTATGTCAGTAGCTTCAATCATTTCTGGACATTTTTCAATGGCAAAAATCAATGAATATTGTAAAGGCACAAACAGTAATTTCTCCGCATTGCAAGGTGCAATTCTGAAATTTTTTGCTTTTTCCTGCTCCGCTTAGCATGATAAAGAAGATTCAAAGAGAGTGAGATGCCAGCTCCTTTCATTCAGTCAGTAGCTTCAATCATTTCTGGACGTTTTTCAATGGCAAAAATCAATGAATATTGTAAATGCACAAACAGTAATTTCTCCGCATTGCAAGGAGCAATTCTGAAATTTTTTGCTTTTTCCTGCTCCTCTTAGCATGATAAAGAAGATTCAAAGAGAGTGAGATGCCAGCTCCTTTCATTCAGTCAGTACCTTCAATCATTTCTGGACGTTTTTCAATGGCAAAAATCAATGAATATTGTAAATGCACAAACAGTAATTTCTCCGCATTGCAAGGTGCAATTCTGAAATTTTTTGCTTTTTCCTGCTCCTCTTAGCATGATAAACAAGATTCAAAGAGAGTGAGATGCCAGCTCCTTTCATTCAGTCAGTAGCTTCAATCATTTCTGGACGTTTTTCAATGGCAAAAATCATTGAATATTGTAAATGCACAAACAGTAATTTCTCCGCATTGCAAGGTGCAATTCTGAAATTTTTTACTTTTTCCTGCTCCTCTTAGCATGATAAAGAAGATTCAAAGAGAGTGAGATGCCAGCTCCTTTCATTCAGTCAGTAGCTTCAATCATTTCTGGTATATGAATAACATGATGTTTTTCAATCGCAAAAATCAATGAATATTGTAAATGCACAAACAGTAATTTCTCCGCATTGCAAGGTGCAATTCTGAAATTTTTTGCTTTTTCCTGCTCCTCTTAGCATGATAAAGAAGATTCAAAGAGAGTGAGATGCCAGCTCCTTTCATTCAGTCAGTAGCTTCAATCATTTCTGGACGTTTTTCAATGGCAAAAATCAATGAATATTGTAAATGCACAAACAGTAATTTCTCCGCATTGCAAGGTGCAATTCTGAAATTTTTTGCTTTTTCCTGCTCCTCTTAGCATGATAAAGAAGATTCAAAGAGAGTGAGATGCCAGCTCCTTTCATTCAGTCAGTAGCTTCAATCATTTCTGGACGTTTTTCAATGGCAAAAATCATTGAATATTGTAAATGCACAAACAGTAATTTCTCCGCATTGCAAGGTGCAATTCTGAAATTTTTTACTTTTTCCTGCTCCTCTTAGCATGATAAAGAAGATTCAAAGAGAGTGAGATGCCAGCTCCTTTCATTCAGTCAGTAGCTTCAATCATTTCTGGTATATGAATAACATGATGTTTTTCAATCGCAAAAATCAATGAATATTGTAAATGCACAAACAGTAATTTCTCCGCATTGCAAGGTGCAATTCTGAAATTTTTTGCTTTTTCCTGCTCCTCTTAGCATGATAAAGAAGATTCAAAGAGAGTGAGATGCCAGCTCCTTTCATTCAGTCAGTAGCTTCAATCATTTCTGGACGTTTTTCAATGACAAAAATCAATGAATATTGTAAATGCACAAACAGTAATTTCTCCGCATTGCAAGGTGCAATTCTGAAATTTTTTGCTTTTTCCTGCTCCTCTTAGCATGATAAAGAAGATTCAAAGAGAGTGAGATGCCAGATCCTTTCCTTCAGTCAGTAGCTTCAATCATTTCTGGTATATGAATAACATGATGTTTTTCAATGGCAAAAATCAATGAATTTTGTAAATGCACAAACAGTAATTTCTCCGCATTGCAAGGCGCAATTCTGAAATTTTTTGCTTTTTCCTGCTCCTCTTAGCATGATAAAGAAGATTCAAAGAGAGTGAGATGCCAGCTCCTTTCATTCAGTCAGTAGCTTCAATCATTTCTGGACATTTTTCAATGGCAAAAATCAATGAATATTGTAAATGCACAAACAGTAATTTCTCCGCATTGCAAGGTGCAATTCTGAAATTTTTTGCTTTTTCCTGCTCCGCTTAGCATGATAAAGAAGATTCAAAGAGAGTGAGATGCCAGCTCCTTTCATTCAGTCAGTAGCTTCAATCATTTCTGGACGTTTTTCAATGGCAAAAATCAATGAATATTGTAAATGCACAAACAGTAATTTCTCCGCATTGCAAGGAGCAATTCTGAAATTTTTTGCTTTTTCCTGCTCCTCTTAGCATGATAAAGAAGATTCAAAGAGAGTGAGATGCCAGCTCCTTTCATTCAGTCAGTACCTTCAATCATTTCTGGACGTTTTTCAATGGCAAAAATCAATGAATATTGTAAATGCACAAACAGTAATTTCTCCGCATTGCAAGGTGCAATTCTGAAATTTTTTGCTTTTTCCTGCTCCTCTTAGCATGATAAAGAAGATTCAAAGAGAGTGAGATGCCAGCTCCTTTCATTCAGTCAGTAGCTTCAATCATTTCTGGACGTTTTTCAATGGCAAAAATCAATGAATATTGTAAATGCACAAACTGTAATTTCTCCGCATTGCAATGTGCAATTCTGAAATTTTTTGCTTTTTCCTGCTCCTCTTAGCATGATAAAGAAGATTCAAAGAGAGTGAGATGCCAGCTCCTTTCATTCAGTCAGTAGCTTCAATCATTTCTGGACGTTTTTCAATGGCAAAAATCAATGAATATTGTAAATGCACAAACAGTAATTTCTCCGCATTGCAAGGTGCAATTCTGAAATTTTTTGCTTTTTCCTGCTCCTCTTAGCATGATAAAGAAGATTCAAAGAGAGTGAGATGCCAGCTCCTTTCATTCAGTCAGTAGCTTCAATCATTTCTGGACGTTTTTCAATGGCAAAAATCATTGAATATTGTAAATGCACAAACAGTAATTTCTCCGCATTGCAAGGTGCAATTCTGAAATTTTTTACTTTTTCCTGCTCCTCTTAGCATGATAAAGAAGATTCAAAGAGAGTGAGATGCCAGCTCCTTTCATTCAGTCAGTAGCTTCAATCATTTCTGGTATATGAATAACATGATGTTTTTCAATCGCAAAAATCAATGAATATTGTAAATGCACAAACAGTAATTTCTCCGCATTGCAAGGTGCAATTCTGAAATTTTTTGCTTTTTCCTGCTCCTCTTAGCATGATAAAGAAGATTCAAAGAGAGTGAGATGCCAGCTCCTTTCATTCAGTCAGTAGCTTCAATCATTTCTGGACGTTTTTCAATGGCAAAAATCAATGAATATTGTAAATGCACAAACAGTAATTTCTCCGCATTGCAAGGTGCAATTCTGAAATTTTTTGCTTTTTCCTGCTCCTCTTAGCATGATAAAGAAGATTCAAAGAGAGTGAGATGCCAGCTCCTTTCCTTCAGTCAGTAGCTTCAATCATTTCTGGTATATGAATAACATGATGTTTTTCAATGGCAAAAATCAATGAATTTTGTAAATGCACAAACAGTAATTTCTCCGCATTGCAAGGCGCAATTCTGAAATTTTTTGCTTTTTCCTGCTCCTCTTAGCATGATAAAGAAGCTTCAAAGAGAGTGAGATGCCAGCTCCTTTCATTCAGTCAGTAGCTTCAATCAATTCTGGACATTTTTCAATGGCAAAAATCAATGAATATTGTAAATGCACAAACAGTAATTTCTCCGCATTGCAAGGTGCAATTCTGAAATTTTTTGCTTTTTCCTGCTCCTCTTAGCATGATAAAGAAGATTCAAAGAGAGTGAGATGCCAGCTCCTTTCATTCAGTCAGTAGCTACAATCATTTCTGGACGTTTTTCAATGGCAAAAATCAATGAATATTGTAAATGCACAAACAGTAATTTCTCCGCATTGCAAGGTGCAATTCTGAAATTTTTTGCTTTTTCCTGCTCCTCTTAGCATGATAAAGAAGATTCAAAGAGATTGAGGTGCCAGCTCCTTTCATTCAGTCAGGAGCTTCAAACATTTCTGGTATATGAATAACATGTTTTTCAATGGCAAAAATCAATGAATATTGTAAATGCACAAACAGTAATTTCTCCGCATTGCAAGGTGCAATTCTGAAATTTTTTGCTTTTTCCTGCTCCTCTTAGCATGATAAAGAAGATTCAAAGAGAGTGAGATGCCAGCTCCTTTCATTCAGTCAGTAGCTTCAATCATTTCTGGACGTTTTTCAATGGCAAAAATCAATGAATATTGTAAATGCACAAACTGTAATTTCTCCGCATTGCAAGGTGCAATTCTGAAATTTTTTGCTTTTTCCTGCTCCTCTTAGCATGATAAAGAAGATTCAAAGAGAGTGAGATGCCAGCTCCTTTCATTCAGTCAGTAGCTTCAATCATTTCTGGACGTTTTTCAATGGCAAAAATCAACGAATATTGTAAATGCACAAACAGTAATTTCTCCGCATTGCAAGGTGCAATTCTGAAATTTTTTGCTTTTTCCTGCTCCTCTTAGCATGATAAAGAAGATTCAAAGAGAGTGAGATGCCAGCTCCTTTCATTCAGTCAGTAGCTTCAATCATTTCTGGACGTTTTTCAATGGCAAAAATCAATGAATATTGTAAATGCACAAACAGTAATTTCTCCGCATTGCAAGGTGCAATTCTGAAATTTTTTGCTTTTTCCTGCTCCTCTTAGCATGATAAAGAAGATTCAAAGAGAATGAGATGCCAGCTCTTTTCCTTCAGTCAGTAGCTTCAATCATTTCTGGTATATGAATAACATGATGTTTTTCAATGGCAAAAATCAATGAATTTTGTAAATGCACAAACAGTAATTACTCCGCATTGCAAGGCGCAATTCTGAAATTTTTTGCTTTTTCCTGCTCCCCTTAGCATGATAAAGAAGATTCAAAGAGAGTGAGATGCCAGCTCCTTTCATTCAGTCAGTAGCTTCAATCATTTCTGGACATTTTTCAATGGCAAAAATCAATGAATATTGTAAATGCACAAACAGTAATTTCTCCGCATTGCAAGGTGCAATTCTGAAATTTTTTGCTTTTTCCTGCTCTTCTTAGCATGATAAAGAAGATTCAAAGAGAGTGAGATGCCAGCTCCTTTCATTGAGTCAGTAGCTTCAATCATTTCTGGACGTTTTTCAAAGGCAAAAATCAATGAATATTGCAAATGCACAAACAGTAATTTCTCCGCATTGCAAGGTGCAATTCTGAAATTTTTTGCTTTTTCCTGCTCCTCTTAGCATGATAAAGAAGATTCAAAGAGAGTGAGGTGCCAGCTCCTTTCATTCAGTCAGGAGCTTCAAACATTTCTGGTATATGAATAACATGTTTTTCAATGGCAAAAATCAATGAATATTGTAAATGCACAAACAGTAAATTCTCCGCATTGCAAGGTGCAATTCTGAAATTTTTTGCTTTTTCCTGCTCCTCTTAGCATGATAAAGAAGATTCAAAGAGAGTGAGATGCCAGCTCCTTTAATTCAGTCAGTAGCTTCAATCATTTCTGGACGTTTTTCAATGGCAAAAATCAATGAATATTGTAAATGCACAAACTGTAATTTCTCCGCATTGCAAGGTGCAATTCTGAAATTTTTTGCTTTTTCCTGCTCCTCTTAGCATGATAAAGAAGATTCAAAGAGAGTGAGATGCCAGCTCCTTTCATTCAGTCAGTAGCTTCAATCATTTCTGGACGTTTTTCAATGGCAAAAATCAACGAATATTGTAAATGCACAAACAGTAATTTCTCCGCATTGCAAGGTGCAATTCTGAAATTTTTTGCTTTTTCCTGCTCCTCTTAGCATGATAAAGAAGATTCAAAGAGAGTGAGATGCCAGCTCCTTTCATTCAGTCAGTAGCTTCAATCATTTCTGGACGTTTTTCAATGGCAAAAATCAATGAATATTGTAAATGCACAAACTGTAATTTCTCCGCATTGCAAGGTGCAATTCTGAAATTTTTTGCTTTTTCCTGCTCCTCTTAGCATGATAAAGAAGATTCAAAGAGAGTGAGATGCCAGCTCCTTTCATTCAGTCAGTAGCTTCAATCATTTCTGGACGTTTTTCAATGGCAAAAATCAATGAATATTGTAAATGCACAAACAGTAATTTCTCCGCATTGCAAGGTGCAATTCTGAAATTTTTTGCTTTTTCCTGCTCCTCTTAGCATGATAAAGAAGATTCAAAGAGAGTGAGATGCCAGCTCCTTTCATTCAGTCAGTACCTTCAATCATTTCTGGACGTTTTTCAATGGCAAAAATCAATGAATATTGTAAATGCACAAACAGTAATTTCTACGCATTTGCAAGGTGCAATTCTGAAATTTTTTGCTTTTTCCTGCTCCTCTTAGCATGATAAAGAAGATTCAAAGAGAGTGAGATGCCAGCTCCTTTCATTCAGTCAGTAGCTTCAAACATTTCTGGTATATGAATAACATGATGTTTTTCAATGGCAAAAATCAATGAATATTGTAAATGCACAAACAGTAATT
This sequence comes from Phyllobates terribilis, assembly GCF_046119375.1. Classification (NCBI taxonomy): domain Eukaryota; kingdom Metazoa; phylum Chordata; class Amphibia; order Anura; family Dendrobatidae; genus Phyllobates; species Phyllobates terribilis. Next base: position 421,255 of record NW_027363392.1, read on the forward strand.
TCTCAGCATTGCAAGGTGCAAGTCTGAAATTTTTTGCTTTTTTCTGCTCCTCTTAGCATGATAAAGAAGATTCAAAGAGAGTGAGATGCCAGCTCCTTTCATTCAGTCAGTAGCTTCAAAAATTTCTGGTATATGAATAACATGATGTTTTTCAATGGCAAAAATCAATGAATATTGTAAATGCACAAACAGTAATTTCTCCGCATTGCAAGGTGCAAGTCTGAAATTTTTTGCTTTTTCCTGCTCCTCTTAGCATGATAAAGAAGATTCAAAGAGAGTGAGATGCCAGCTACTTTCATTCAGTCAGTAGCTTCAATCATTTCTGGACGTTTTTCAATGGTAAAAATCAATGAATATTGTAAATGCACAAACAGTAATTTCTCCACATTGCAAGGTGCAATTCTGAAATTTTTTGCTTTTTCCTGCTCCTCTTAGCATGATAAAGAAGATTCAAAGAGATTGAGATGCCAGCTCCTTTCATTCAGTCAGTAGCTTCAAACATTTCTGGTATATGAATAACATTATGTTTTTCAATGGCAAAAATCAATGAATATTGTAAATGCACAAACAGTAATTTCTCCGCATTGCAAGGTGCAATTCTGAAATTTTTTGCTTTTTCCTGCTCCTCTTAGCATGATAAAGAAGATTCAAAGAGAGTGAGATGCCAGCTCCTTTCATTCAGTCAGTAGCTTCAAACATTTCTGGTATATGAATAACATGATGTTTTTCAATGGCAAAAATCAATGAATATTGTAAATGCACAAACAGTAATTTCTCCGCATTGCAAGGTGCAATTCTGAAATTTTTTGCTTTTTCCTGCTCCTCTTAGCATGATAAAGAAGATTCAAAGAGAGTGAGATGCCAGCTACTTTCATTCAGTCAGTAGCTTCAATCATTTCTGGACGTTTTTCAATGGTAAAAATCAATGAATATTGTAAATGCACAAACAGTAATTTCTCCACATTGCAAGGTGCAATTCTGAAATTTTTTGCTTTTTCCTGCTCCTCTTAGCATGATAAAGAAGATTCAAAGAGAGTGAGATGCCAGCTCCTTTCATTCAGTCAGTAGCTTCAAACATTTCTGGTATATGAATAACATGATGTTTTTCAATGGCAAAAATCAATGAATATTGTAAATGCACAAACTGTAATTTCTCCGCATTGCAAGGTGCAATTCTGAAATTTTTTGCTTTTTCCTTCTCCTCTTAGCATGATAAAGAAGATTCAAAGAGAGTGAGATGCCAGCTCCTTTCATTCAGTCAGTAGCTTCAATCATTTCTGGACGTTTTTCAATGGCAAAAATCAACGAATATTGTAAATGCACAAACAGTAATTTCTCCGCATTGCAAGGTGCAATTCTGAAATTTTTTGCTTTTTCCTGCTCCTCTTAGCATGATAAAGAAGATTCAAAGAGAATGAGATGCCAGCTCTTTTCCTTCAGTCAGTAGCTTCAATCATTTCTGGTATATGAATAACATGATGTTTTTCAATGGCAAAAATCAATGAATTTTGTAAATGCACAAACAGTAATTTCTCCGCATTGCAAGGCGCAATTCTGAAATTTTTTGCTTTTTCCTGCTCCTCTTAGCATGATAAAGAAGATTCAAAGAGAGTGAGATGCCAGCTCCTTTCATTCAGTCAGTAGCTTCAATCATTTCTGGACGTTTTTCAATGGCAAAAATCAATGAATATTGTAAATGCACAAACTGTAATTTCTCCGCATTGCAAGGTGCAATTCTGAAATTTTTTGCTTTTTCCTGCTCCTCTTAGCATGATAAAGAAGATTCAAAGAGAGTGAGATGCCAGCTCCTTTCATTCAGTCAGTAGCTTCAATCATTTCTGGACGTTTTTCAATGGCAAAAATCAACGAATATTGTAAATGCACAAACAGTAATTTCTCCGCATTGCAAGGTGCAATTCTGAAATTTTTTGCTTTTTCCTGCTCCTCTTAGCATGATAAAGAAGATTCAAAGAGAGTGAGATGCCAGCTCCTTTCATTCAGTCAGTAGCTTCAATCATTTCTGGACGTTTTTCAATGGCAAAAATCAATGAATATTGTAAATGCACAAACAGTAATTTCTCCGCATTGCAAGGTGCAATTCTGAAATTTTTTGCTTTTTCCTGCTCCTCTTAGCATGATAAAGAAGATTCAAAGAGAATGAGATGCCAGCTCTTTTCCTTCAGTCAGTAGCTTCAATCATTTCTGGTATATGAATAACATGATGTTTTTCAATGGCAAAAATCAATGAATTTTGTAAATGCACAAACAGTAATTACTCCGCATTGCAAGGCGCAATTCTGAAATTTTTTGCTTTTTCCTGCTCCCCTTAGCATGATAAAGAAGATTCAAAGAGAGTGAGATGCCAGCTCCTTTCATTCAGTCAGTAGCTTCAATCATTTCTGGACATTTTTCAATGGCAAAAATCAATGAATATTGTAAATGCACAAACAGTAATTTCTCCGCATTGCAAGGTGCAATTCTGAAATTTTTTGCTTTTTCCTGCTCTTCTTAGCATGATAAAGAAGATTCAAAGAGAGTGAGATGCCAGCTCCTTTCATTGAGTCAGTAGCTTCAATCATTTCTGGACGTTTTTCAAAGGCAAAAATCAATGAATATTGCAAATGCACAAACAGTAATTTCTCCGCATTGCAAGGTGCAATTCTGAAATTTTTTGCTTTTTCCTGCTCCTCTTAGCATGATAAAGAAGATTCAAAGAGAGTGAGGTGCCAGCTCCTTTCATTCAGTCAGGAGCTTCAAACATTTCTGGTATATGAATAACATGTTTTTCAATGGCAAAAATCAATGAATATTGTAAATGCACAAACAGTAAATTCTCCGCATTGCAAGGTGCAATTCTGAAATTTTTTGCTTTTTCCTGCTCCTCTTAGCATGATAAAGAAGATTCAAAGAGAGTGAGATGCCAGCTCCTTTAATTCAGTCAGTAGCTTCAATCATTTCTGGACGTTTTTCAATGGCAAAAATCAATGAATATTGTAAATGCACAAACTGTAATTTCTCCGCATTGCAAGGTGCAATTCTGAAATTTTTTGCTTTTTCCTGCTCCTCTTAGCATGATAAAGAAGATTCAAAGAGAGTGAGATGCCAGCTCCTTTCATTCAGTCAGTAGCTTCAATCATTTCTGGACGTTTTTCAATGGCAAAAATCAACGAATATTGTAAATGCACAAACAGTAATTTCTCCGCATTGCAAGGTGCAATTCTGAAATTTTTTGCTTTTTCCTGCTCCTCTTAGCATGATAAAGAAGATTCAAAGAGAGTGAGATGCCAGCTCCTTTCATTCAGTCAGTAGCTTCAATCATTTCTGGACGTTTTTCAATGGCAAAAATCAATGAATATTGTAAATGCACAAACTGTAATTTCTCCGCATTGCAAGGTGCAATTCTGAAATTTTTTGCTTTTTCCTGCTCCTCTTAGCATGATAAAGAAGATTCAAAGAGAGTGAGATGCCAGCTCCTTTCATTCAGTCAGTAGCTTCAATCATTTCTGGACGTTTTTCAATGGCAAAAATCAATGAATATTGTAAATGCACAAACAGTAATTTCTCCGCATTGCAAGGTGCAATTCTGAAATTTTTTGCTTTTTCCTGCTCCTCTTAGCATGATAAAGAAGATTCAAAGAGAGTGAGATGCCAGCTCCTTTCATTCAGTCAGTACCTTCAATCATTTCTGGACGTTTTTCAATGGCAAAAATCAATGAATATTGTAAATGCACAAACAGTAATTTCTACGCATTTGCAAGGTGCAATTCTGAAATTTTTTGCTTTTTCCTGCTCCTCTTAGCATGATAAAGAAGATTCAAAGAGAGTGAGATGCCAGCTCCTTTCATTCAGTCAGTAGCTTCAAACATTTCTGGTATATGAATAACATGATGTTTTTCAATGGCAAAAATCAATGAATATTGTAAATGCACAAACAGTAATTTCTCAGCATTGCAAGGTGCAAGTCTGAAATTTTTTGCTTTTTTCTGCTCCTCTTAGCATGATAAAGAAGATTCAAAGAGAGTGAGATGCCAGCTCCTTTCATTCAGTCAGTAGCTTCAAAAATTTCTGGTATATGAATAACATGATGTTTTTCAATGGCAAAAATCAATGAATATTGTAAATGCACAAACAGTAATTTCTCCGCATTGCAAGGTGCAATTCTGAAATTTTTTGCTTTTTCCTGCTCCTCTTAGCATGATAAAGAAGATTCAAAGAGAGTGAGATGCCAGCTCCTTTCATTCAGTCAGTAGCTTCAAACATTTCTGGTATATGAATAACATGATGTTTTTCAATGGCAAAAATCAATGAATATTGTAAATGCACAAACAGTAATTTCTCCGCATTGCAAGGTGCAATTCTGAAATTTTTTGCTTTTTCCTGCTCCTCTTAGCATGATAAAGAAGATTCAAAGAGAGTGAGATGCCAGCTACTTTCATTCAGTCAGTAGCTTCAATCATTTCTGGACGTTTTTCAATGGTAAAAATCAATGAATATTGTAAATGCACAAACAGTAATTTCTCCACATTGCAAGGTGCAATTCTGAAATTTTTTGCTTTTTCCTGCTCCTCTTAGCATGATAAAGAAGATTCAAAGAGAGTGAGATGCCAGCTCCTTTCATTCAGTCAGTAGCTTCAAACATTTCTGGTATATGAATAACATGATGTTTTTCAATGGCAAAAATCAATGAATATTGTAAATGCACAAACTGTAATTTCTCCGCATTGCAAGGTGCAATTCTGAAATTTTTTGCTTTTTCCTTCTCCTCTTAGCATGATAAAGAAGATTCAAAGAGAGTGAGATGCCAGCTCCTTTCATTCAGTCAGTAGCTTCAATCATTTCTGGACGTTTTTCAATGGCAAAAATCAACGAATATTGTAAATGCACAAACAGTAATTTCTCCGCATTGCAAGGTGCAATTCTGAAATTTTTTGCTTTTTCCTGCTCCTCTTAGCATGATAAAGAAGATTCAAAGAGAATGAGATGCCAGCTCTTTTCCTTCAGTCAGTAGCTTCAATCATTTCTGGTATATGAATAACATGATGTTTTTCAATGGCAAAAATCAATGAATTTTGTAAATGCACAAACAGTAATTTCTCCGCATTGCAAGGCGCAATTCTGAAATTTTTTGCTTTTTCCTGCTCCTCTTAGCATGATAAAGAAGATTCAAAGAGAGTGAGATGCCAGCTCCTTTCATTCAGTCAGTAGCTTCAATCATTTCTGGACATTTTTCAATGGCAAAAATCAATGAATATTGTAAATGCACAAACAGTAATTTCTCCGCATTGCAAGGTGCAATTCTGAAATTTTTTGCTTTTTCCTGCTCCTCTTAGCATGATAAAGAAGATTCAAAGAGAGTGAGATGCCAGCTCCTTTCATTCAGTCAGTAGCTTCAATCATTTCTGGACGTTTTTCAATGGCAAAAATCAATGAATATTGTAAATGCACAAACAGTAATTTCTCCGCATTGCAAGGTGCAATTCTGAAATTTTTTGCTTTTTCCTGCTCCTCTTAGCATGATAAAGAAGATTCAAAGAGAGTGAGGTGCCAGCTCCTTTCATTCAGTCAGGAGCTTCAAACATTTCTGGTATATGAATAACATGTTTTTCAATGGCAAAAATCAATGAATATTGTAAATGCACAAACAGTAAATTCTCCGCATTGCAAGGTGCAATTCTGAAATTTTTTGCTTTTTCCTGCTCCTCTTAGCATGATAAAGAAGATTCAAAGAGAGTGAGATGCCAGCTCCTTTCATTCAGTCAGTAGCTTCAATCATTTCTGGACGTTTTTCAATGGCAAAAATCAATGAATATTGTAAATGCACAAACTGTAATTTCTCCGCATTGCAAGGTGCAATTCTGAAATTTTTTGCTTTTTCCTGCTCCTCTTAGCATGATAAAGAAGATTCAAAGAGAGTGAGATGCCAGCTCCTTTCATTCAGTCAGTAGCTTCAATCATTTCTGGACGTTTTTCAATGGCAAAAATCAACGAATATTGTAAATGCACAAACAGTAATTTCTCCGCATTGCAAGGTGCAATTCTGAAATTTTTTGCTTTTTCCTGCTCCTCTTAGCATGATAAAGAAGATTCAAAGAGAGTGAGATGCCAGCTCCTTTCATTCAGTCAGTAGCTTCAATCATTTCTGGACGTTTTTCAATGGCAAAAATCAATGAATATTGTAAATGCACAAACTGTAATTTCTCCGCATTGCAAGGTGCAATTCTGAAATTTTTTGCTTTTTCCTGCTCCTCTTAGCATGATAAAGAAGATTCAAAGAGAGTGAGATGCCAGCTCCTTTCATTCAGTCAGTAGCTTCAATCATTTCTGGACGTTTTTCAATGGCAAAAATCAATGAATATTGTAAATGCACAAACAGTAATTTCTCCGCATTGCAAGGTGCAATTCTGAAATTTTTTGCTTTTTCCTGCTCCTCTTAGCATGATAAAGAAGATTCAAAGAGAGTGAGATGCCAGCTCCTTTCATTCAGTCAGTACCTTCAATCATTTCTGGACGTTTTTCAATGGCAAAAATCAATGAATATTGTAAATGCACAAACAGTAATTTCTCCGCATTGCAAGGTGCAATTCTGAAATTTTTTGCTTTTTCCTGCTCCTCTTAGCATGATAAAGAAGATTCAAAGAGATTGAGATGCCAGCTCCTTTCATTCAGTCAGTAGCTTCAAACATTTCTGGTATATGAATAACATTATGTTTTTCAATGGCAAAAATCAATGAATATTGTAAATGCACAAACAGTAATTTCTCCGCATTGCAAGGTGCAATTCTGAAATTTTTTGCTTTTTCCTGCTCCTCTTAGCATGATAAAGAAGATTCAAAGAGAGTGAGATGCCAGCTCCTTTCATTCAGTCAGTAGCTTCAAACATTTCTGGTATATGAATAACATGATGTTTTTCAATGGCAAAAATCAATGAATATTGTAAATGCACAAACAGTAATTTCTCCGCATTGCAAGGTGCAAGTCTGAAATTTTTTGCTTTTTCCTGCTCCTCTTAGCATGATAAAGAAGATTCAAAGAGAGTGAGATGCCAGCTACTTTCATTCAGTCAGTAGCTTCAATCATTTCTGGACGTTTTTCAATTGTAAAAATCAATGAATATTGTAAATGCACAAACAGTAATTTCTCCACATTGCAAGGTGCAATTCTGAAATTTTTTGCTTTTTCCTGCTCCTCTTAGCATGATAAAGAAGATTCAAAGAGAGTGAGATGCCAGCTCCTTTCATTCAGTCAGTAGCTTCAAACATTTCTGGTATATGAATAACATGATGTTTTTCAATGGCAAAAATCAATGAATATTGTAAATGCACAAACAGTAATTTCTCCGCATTGCAAGGTGCAATTCTGAAATTTTTTGCTTTTTCCTGCTCCTCTTAGCATGATAAAGAAGATTCAAAGAGAGTGAGATGCCAGCTCCTTTCATTCAGTCAGTAGCTTCAATCATTTCTGGATGTTTTTCAATGGCAAAAATCAATGAATATTGTAAATGCACAAACAGTAATTTCTCCGCATTGCAAGGTGCAATTCTGAAATTTTTTGCTTTTTCCTGCTCCTCTTAGCATGATAAAGAAGATTCAAAGAGATTGAGGTGCCAGCTCCTTTCATTCAGTCAGTAGCTTCAAACATTTCTGGTATATGAATAACATGTTTTTCAATGGCAAAAATCAATGAATATTGTAAATGCACAAACAGTAATTTCTCCGCATTGCAAGGTGCAATTCTGAAATTTTTTGCTTTTTCCTGCTCCTCTTAGCATGATAAAGAAGATTCAAAGAGAGTGAGATGCCAGCTCCTTTCATTCAGTCAGTAGCTTCAATCATTTCTGGACGTTTTTCAATGGCAAAAATCAATGAATATTGTAAATGCACAAACAGTAATTTCTCCGCATTGCAAGGTGCAATTCTGAAATTTTTTGCTTTTTTCTGCTCCTCTTAGCATGATAAAGAAGATTCAAAGAGAGTGAGATGCCAGCTCCTTTCATTCAGTCAGTAGCTTCAATCATTTCTGGACGTTTTTCAATGGCAAAAATCAATGAATATTGTAAATGCACAAACAGTAATTTCTCCGCATTGCAAGGTGCAATTCTGAAATTTTTTGCTTTTTCCCGCTCCTCTTAGCATGATAAAGAAGATTCAAAGAGATTGAGGTGCCAGCTCCTTTCATTCAGTCAGTAGCTTCAAACATTTCTGGTATATGAATAACATGTTTTTCAATGGCAAAAATCAATGAATATTGTAAATGCACAAACAGTAATTTCTCCGCATTGCAAGGTGCAATTCTGAAATTTTTTGCTTTTTCCTGCTCCTCTTAGCATGATAAAGAAGATTCAAAGAGAGTGAGATGCCAGCTCCTTTCATTCAGTCAGTAGCTTCAATCATTTCTGGACGTTTTTCAATGGCAAAAATCAATGAATATTGTAAATGCACAAACAGTAATTTCTCCGCATTGCAAGGTGCAATTCTGAAATTTTTTGCTTTTTCCCGCTCCTCTTAGCATGATAAAGAAGATTCAAAGAGATTGAGGTGCCAGCTCCTTTCATTCAGTCAGTAGCTTCAAACATTTCTGGTATATGAATAACATGTTTTTCAATGGCAAAAATCAATGAATATTGTAAATGCACAAACAGTAATTTCTCCGCATTGCAAGGTGCAATTCTGAAATTTTTTGCTTTTTCCTGCTCCTCTTAGCATGATAAAGAAGATTCAAAGAGAGTGAGATGCCAGCTCCTTTCATTCAGTCAGTAGCTTCAATCATTTCTGGACGTTTTTCAATGGCAAAAATCAATGAATATTGTAAATGCACAAACAGTAATTTCTCCGCATTGCAAGGTGCAATTCTGAAATTTTTTGCTTTTTTCTGCTCCTCTTAGCATGATAAAGAAGATTCAAAGAGAGTGAGATGCCAGCTCCTTTCATTCAGTCAGTAGCTTCAATCATTTCTGGACGTTTTTCAATGGCAAAAATCAATGAATATTGTAAATGCACAAACAGTAATTTCTCCGCATTGCAAGGTGCAATTCTGAAATTTTTTCCTTTTTCCCGCTCCTCTTAGCATGATAAAGAAGATTCAAAGAGATTGAGGTGCCAGCTCCTTTCATTCAGTCAGTATCTTCAAACATTTCTGGTATATGAATAACATGTTTTTCAATGGCAAAAATCAATGAATATTGTAAATGCACAAACAGTAATTTCTCCGCATTGCAAGGTGCAATTCTGAAATTTTTTGCTTTTTCCTGCTCCTCTTAGCATGATAAAGAAGATTCAAAGAGAGTGAGATGCCAGCTCCTTTCATTCAGTCAGTAGCTTCAATCATTTCTGGACGTTTTTCAATGGCAAAAATCAATGAATATTGTAAATGCACAATCAGTAATTTCTCCGCATTGCAAGGTGCAATTCTGAAATTTTTTGCTTTTTCCCGCTCCTCTTAGCATGATAAAGAAGATTCAAAGAGATTGAGGTGCCAGCTCCTTTCATTCAGTCAGTAGCTTCAAACATTTCTGGTATATGAATAACATGTTTTTCAATGGCAAAAATCAATGAATATTGTAAATGCACAAACAGTAATTTCTCCGCAATGCAAGGTGCAATTCTGAAATTTTTTGCTTTTTCCTGCTCCTCTTAGCATGATAAAGAAGATTCAAAGAGAGTGAGATGCCAGCTCCTTTCATTCAGTCAGTAGCTTCAATCATTTCTGGACGTTTTTCAATGGCAAAAATCAATGAATATTGTAAATGCACAAACAGTAATTTCTCCGCATTGCAAGGTGCAATTCTGAAATTTTTTGCTTTTTTCTGCTCCTCTTAGCATGATAAAGAAGATTCAAAGAGAGTGAGATGCCAGCTCCTTTCATTCAGTCAGTAGCTTCAATCATTTCTGGACGTTTTTCAATGGCAAAAATCAATGAATATTGTAAATGCACAAACAGTAATTTCTCCGCATTGCAAGGTGCAATTCTGAAATTTTTTGCTTTTTCCTGCTCCTCTTAGCATGATAAAGAAGATTCAAAGAGAGTGAGATGCCAGCTCCTTTCATTCAGTCAGTAGCTTCAAACATTTCTGGTATATGAATAACATGATGTTTTTCAATGGCAAAAATCAATGAATATTGTAAATGCACAAACAGTAATTTCTCCGCATTGCAAGGTGCAAGTTTGAAATTTTTAGCTTTTTCCTGCTCCTCTTAGCATGATAAAGAAGATTCAAAGAGAGTGAGATGCCAGCTACTTTCATTCAGTCAGTAGCTTCAATCATTTCTGGACGTTTTTCAATGGTAAAAATCAATGAATATTGTAAATGCACAAACAGTAATTTCTCCACATTGCAAGGTGCAATTCTAAAATTTTTTGCTTTTTCCTGCTCCTCTTAGCATGATAAAGAAGATTCAAAGAGAGTGAGATGCCAGCTCCTTTCATTCAGTCAGTAGCTTCAAACATTTCTGGTATATGAATAACATGATGTTTTTCAATGGCAAAAATCAATGAATATTGTAAATGCACAAACAGTAATTTCTCCGCATTGCAAGGTGCAATTCTGAAATTTTTTGCTTTTTCCTGCTCCTCTTAGCATGATTCAAAGAGAGTGAGATGCCAGCTCCTTTCATTCAGTCAGTAGCTTCAATCATTTCTGGACGTTTTTCAATGGCAAAAATCAATGAATATTGTAAATGCACAAACAGTAATTTCTCCGCATTGCAAGGTGCAATTCTGAAATTTTTTGCTTTTTCCTGCTCCTCTTAGCATGATAAAGAAGATTCAAAGAGAGTGAGATGTCAGCTCCTTTCATTCAGTCAGTAGCTTCAAACATTTCTGGTATATGAATAACATGATGTTTTTCAATGGCAAAAATCAATGAATATTGTAAATGCACAAACAGTAATTTTTCCGCATTGCAAGGTGCAATTCTGAAATTTTTTGCTTTTTCCTGCTCCTCTTAGCATGATAAAGAAGATTCAAAGAGAGTGAGATGCCAGCTCCTTTTATTCAGTCAGTAGCTTCAAACATTTCTGGTATATGAATAACATGATGTTTTTCAATGGCAAAAATCAATGAATATTGTAAATGCACAAACTAATTTCTCCGCATTGCAAGGTGCAAGTCTGAAATTTTTTGCTTTTTCCTGCTCCTCTTAGCATGATAAAGAAGATTCAAAGAGAGTGAGATGCCAGCTACTTTCATTCAGTCAGTAGCTTCAATCATTTCTGGACGTTTTTCAATGGTAAAAATCAATGAATATTGTAAATGCACAAACAGTAATTTCTCCACATTGCAAGGTGCAATTCTGAAATTTTTTGCTTTTTCCTGCTCCTCTTAGCATGATAAAGAAGATTCAAAGAGATTGAGATGCCAGCTCCTTTCATTCAGTCAGTAGCTTCAATCATTTCTGGTATATGAATAACATGATGTTTTTCAATGGCAAAAATCAATGAATATTGTAAATGCACAAACAGTAATTTCTCCGCATTGCAAGGTGCAATTCTGAAATTTTTTGCTTTTTCCTGCTCCTCTTAGCATGATAAAGAAGATTCAAAGAGAGTGAGATGCCAGCTCCTTTCATTCAGTCAGTAGCTTCAATCATTTCTGGACGTTTCTCAATGGCAAAAATCAATGAATATTGTAAATGCACAAACTGTAATTTCTCCGCATTGCAAGGTGCAATTCTGAAATTTTTTGCTTTTTCCTGCTCCTCTTAGCATGATAAAGAAGATTCAAAGAGAGTGAGATGCCAGCTCCTTTCATTCAGTCAGTAGCTTCAATCTTTTCTGGATGTTTTTCAATGGCAAAAATCAATGAATATTGTAAATGCACAAACAATAATTTCTCCGCATTGCAAGGTGCAATTCTGAAATTTTTTGCTTTTTCCTGCTCCTCTTAGCATGATAAAGAAGATTCAAAGAGAGTGAGATGCCAGCTCCTTTCATTCAGTCAGTAGCTTCAATCATTTCTGGACGTTTTTCAATGGCAAAAATCAATGAATATTGTAAATGCACAAACAGTAATTTCTCCGCATTGCAAGGTGCAATTCTGAAATTTTTTGTTTTTTCCTGCTCCTCTTAGCATGATAAAGAAGATTCAAAGAGAGTGAGATGCCAGCTCCTTTCATTCAGTCAGTAGCTTCAAACATTTCTGGACGTTTTTCAATGGCAAAAATCAATGAATATTGTAAATGCACAAACAGTAATATCTCCACATTGCAAGGTGCAATTCTGAAATTTTTTGCTTTTTCCTGTTAATCCTAGCATGATAAAGAAGATTCAAAGAGAGTGAGATGCCAGCTCCTTTCATTCAGTCAGTAGCTTCAAACATTTCTGGTATATGAAAAACATGTTTTTCAATGGCAAAAATCAATGAATATTGTAAATGCACAAACAGTAATATCTCCACATTGCAAGGTGCAATTCTGAAATTTTTTGCTTTTTCCTGCTAATCCTAGCATGATAAAGAAGATTCAAAGAGAGTGAGATGCCAGCTCCTTTCATTCAGTCAGTAGCTTCAAACATTTCTGGTATATGAAAAACATGTTTTTCAATGGCAAAAATCAATGAATATTGTAAATGCACAAACAGTAATATCTCCACATTGCAAGGTGCAATTCTGAAATTTTTTGCTTTTTCCTGCTAATCCTAGCATGATAAAGAAGATTCAAAGAGAGTGAGATGCCAGCTCCTTTCATTCAGTCAGTAGCTTCAAACATTTCTGGTATATGAAAAACATGTTTTTCAATGGCAAAAATCAATGAATATTGTAAATGCACAAACAGTAATATCTCCACATTGCAAGGTGCAATTCTGAAATTTTTAGCTTTTTCCTGTTAATCCTAGCATGATAAAGAAGATTCAAAGAGAGTGAGATGCCAGCTCCTTTCATTCAGTCAGTAGCTTCAAACATTTCTGGACGTTTTTCAATGGCAAAAATCAATGAATATTGTAAATGCACAAACAGTAATATCTCCACATTGCAAGGTGCAATTCTGAAATTTTTTGCTTTTTCCTGTTAATCCTAGCATGATAAAGAAGATTCAAAGAGAGTGAGATGCCAGCTCCTTTCATTCAGTCAGTAGCTTCAAACATTTCTGGTATATGAAAAACATGTTTTTCAATGGCAAAAATCAATGAATATTGTAAATGCACAAACAGTAATATCTCCACATTGCAAGGTGCAATTCTGAATTTTTTTGCTTTTTCCTGCTAATCCTAGCATGATAAAGAAGATTCAAAGAGAGTGAGATGCCAGCTCCTTTCATTCAGTCAGTAGCTTCAAACATTTCTGGACGTTTTTCAATGGCAAAAATCAATGAATATTGTAAATGCACAAACAGTAATATCTCCACATTGCAAGGTGCAATTCTGAAATTTTTTGCTTTTTCCTGTTAATCCTAGCATGATAAAGAAGATTCAAAGAGAGTGAGATGCCAGCTCCTTTCATTCAGTCAGTAGCTTCAAACATTTCTGGTATATGAAACACATGTTTTTCAATGGCAAAAATCAATGAATATTGTAAATGCACAAACAGTAATATCTCCACATTGCAAGGTGCAATTCTGAAATTTTTTGCTTTTTCCTGCTAATCCTAGCATGATAAAGAAGATTCAAAGAGAGTGAGATGCCAGCTCCTTTCATTCAGTCAGTAGCTTCAAACATTTCTGGTATATGAAAAACATGATTTTCAATGGCAAAAATCAATGAATATTGTAAATGCACAAACAGTAATATCTCCACATTGCAAGGTGCAATTCTGAAATTTTTTGCTTTTTCCTGCTAATCCTAGCATGATAAAGAAGATTCAAAGAGAGTGAGATGCCAGCTCCTTTCATTCAGTCAGTAGCTTCAAAAATTTCTGGACGTTTTTCAATGGCAAAAATCAATGAATATTGTAAATGCACAAACAGTAATATCTCCACATTGCAAGGTGCAATTCTGAAATGTTTTGCTTTTTCCTGTTAATCCTAGCATGATAAAGAAGATTCAAAGAGAGTGAGATGCCAGCTCCTTTCATTCAGTCAGTAGCTTCAAACATTTCTGGTATATGAAAAACATGTTTTTCAATGGCAAAAATCAATGAATATTGTAAATGCACAAACAGTAATATCTCCAAATTGCAAGGTGCAATTCTGATATTTTTTGCTTTTTCCTGTTAATCCTAGCATGATAAAGAAGATTCAAAGAGAGTGAGATGCCAGCTCCTTTCATTCAGTCAGTAGCTTCAAACATTTCTGGTATATGAAAAACATGTTTTTCAATGGCAAAAATCAATGAATATTGTAAATGCACAAACAGTAATATCTCCACATTGCAAGGTGCAATTCTGAAATTTTTTGCTTTTTCCTGCTAATCCTAGCATGATAAAGAAGATTCAAAGAGAGTGAGATGCCAGCTCCTTTCATTCAGTCAGTAGCTTCAAACATTTCTGGTATATGAAAAACATGTTTTTCAATGGCAAAAATCAATGAATATTGTAAATGCACAAACAGTAATATCTCCACATTGCAAGGTGCAATTCTGAAATTTTTTGCTTTTTACTGCTAATCCTAGCATGATAAAGAAGATTCAAAGAGAGTGAGATGCCAGCTCCTTTCATTCAGTCAGTAGCTTCAAATATTTCTGGACGTTTTTCAATGGCAAAAATCAATGAATATTGTAAATGCACAAACAGTAATATCTCCACATTGCAAGGTGCAATTCTGAAATTTTTTGCTTTTTCCTGTTAATCCTAGCATGATAAAGAAGATTCAAAGAGAGTGAGATGCCAGCTCCTTTCATTCAGTCAGTAGCTTCAATCATTTCTGGACGTTTCTCAATGGCAAAAATCAATGAATATTGTAAATGCACAAACTGTAATTTCTCCGCATTGCAAGGTGCAATTCTGAAATTTTTTGCTTTTTCCTGCTCCTCTTAGCATGATAAAGAAGATTCAAAGAGAGTGAGATGCCAGCTCCTTTCATTCAGTCAGTAGCTTCAATCTTTTCTGGATGTTTTTCAATGGCAAAAATCAATGAATATTGTAAATGCACAAACAATAATTTCTCCGCATTGCAAGGTGCAATTCTGAAATTTTTTGCTTTTTCCTGCTCCTCTTAGCATGATAAAGAAGATTCAAAGAGAGTGAGATGCCAGCTCCTTTCATTCAGTCAGTAGCTTCAATCATTTCTGGACGTTTTTCAATGGCAAAAATCAATGAATATTGTAAATGCACAAACAGTAATTTCTCCGCATTGCAAGGTGCAATTCTGAAATTTTTTGTTTTTTCCTGCTCCTCTTAGCATGATAAAGAAGATTCAAAGAGAGTGAGATGCCAGCTCCTTTCATTCAGTCAGTAGCTTCAAACATTTCTGGACGTTTTTCAATGGCAAAAATCAATGAATATTGTAAATGCACAAACAGTAATATCTCCACATTGCAAGGTGCAATTCTGAAATTTTTTGCTTTTTCCTGTTAATCCTAGCATGATAAAGAAGATTCAAAGAGAGTGAGATGCCAGCTCCTTTCATTCAGTCAGTAGCTTCAAACATTTCTGGTATATGAAAAACATGTTTTTCAATGGCAAAAATCAATGAATATTGTAAATGCACAAACAGTAATATCTCCACATTGCAAGGTGCAATTCTGAAATTTTTTGCTTTTTCCTGCTAATCCTAGCATGATAAAGAAGATTCAAAGAGAGTGAGATGCCAGCTCCTTTCATTCAGTCAGTAGCTTCAAACATTTCTGGTATATGAAAAACATGTTTTTCAATGGCAAAAATCAATGAATATTGTAAATGCACAAACAGTAATATCTCCACATTGCAAGGTGCAATTCTGAAATTTTTAGCTTTTTCCTGTTAATCCTAGCATGATAAAGAAGATTCAAAGAGAGTGAGATGCCAGCTTCTTTTCATTCAGTCAGTAGCTTCAAACATTTCTGGACGTTTTTCAATGGCAAAAATCAATGAATATTGTAAATGCACAAACAGTAATATCTCCACATTGCAAGGTGCAATTCTGAAATTTTTTGCTTTTTCCTGTTAATCCTAGCATGATAAAGAAGATTCAAAGAGAGTGAGATGCCAGCTCCTTTCATTCAGTCAGTAGCTTCAAACATTTCTGGTATATGAAAAACATGTTTTTCAATGGCAAAAATCAATGAATATTGTAAATGCACAAACAGTAATATCTCCACATTGCAAGGTGCAATTCTGAATTTTTTTGCTTTTTACTGCTAATCCTAGCATGATAAAGAAGATTCAAAGAGAGTGAGATGCCAGCTCCTTTCATTCAGTCAGTAGCTTCAAACATTTCTGGACGTTTTTCAATGGCAAAAATCAATGAATATTGTAAATGCACAAACAGTAATATCTCCACATTGCAAGGTGCAATTCTGAAATTTTTTGCTTTTTCCTGTTAATCCTAGCATGATAAAGAAGATTCAAAGAGAGTGAGATGCCAGCTCCTTTCATTCAGTCAGTAGCTTCAAACATTTCTGGTATATGAAACACATGTTTTTCAATGGCAAAAATCAATGAATATTGTAAATGCACAAACAGTAATATCTCCACATTGCAAGGTGCAATTCTGAAATTTTTTGCTTTTTCCTGCTAATCCTAGCATGATAAAGAAGATTCAAAGAGAGTGAGATGCCAGCTCCTTTCATTCAGTCAGTAGCTTCAAACATTTCTGGTATATGAAAAACATGATTTTCAATGGCAAAAATCAATGAATATTGTAAATGCACAAACAGTAATATCTCCACATTGCAAGGTGCAATTCTGAAATTTTTTGCTTTTTCCTGCTACTCCTAGCATGATAAAGAAGATTCAAAGAGAGTGAGATGCCAGCTCCTTTCATTCAGTCAGTAGCTTCAAAAATTTCTGGACGTTTTTCAATGGCAAAAATCAATGAATATTGTAAATGCACAAACAGTAATATCTCCACATTGCAAGGTGCAATTCTGAAATTTTTTGCTTTTTCCTGTTAATCCTAGCATGATAAAGAAGATTCAAAGAGAGTGAGATGCCAGCTCCTTTCATTCAGTCAGTAGCTTCAAACATTTCTGGTATATGAAAAACATGTTTTTCAATGGCAAAAATCAATGAATATTGTAAATGCACAAACAGTAATATCTCCAAATTGCAAGGTGCAATTCTGATATTTTTTGCTTTTTCCTGTTAATCCTAGCATGATAAAGAAGATTCAAAGAGAGTGAGATGCCAGCTCCTTTCATTCAGTCAGTAGCTTCAAACATTTCTGGTATATGAAAAACATGTTTTTCAATGGCAAAAATCAATGAATATTGTAAATGCACAAACAGTAATATCTCCACATTGCAAGGTGCAATTCTGAAATTTTTTGCTTTTTCCTGCTAATCCTAGCATGATAAAGAAGATTCAAAGAGAGTGAGATGCCAGCTCCTTTCATTCAGTCAGTAGCTTCAAACATTTCTGGTATATGAAAAACATGTTTTTCAATGGCAAAAATCAATGAATATTGTAAATGCACAAACAGTAATATCTCCACATTGCAAGGTGCAATTCTGAAATTTTTTGCTTTTTACTGCTAATCCTAGCATGATAAAGAAGATTCAAAGAGAGTGAGATGCCAGCTCCTTTCATTCAGTCAGTAGCTTCAAATATTTCTGGACGTTTTTCAATGGCAAAAATCAATGAATATTGTAAATGCACAAACAGTAATATCTCCACATTGCAAGGTGCAATTCTGAAATTTTTTGCTTTTTCCTGTTAATCCTAGCATGATAAAGAAGATTCAAAGAGAGTGAGATGCCAGCTCCTTTCATTCAGTCAGTAGCTTCAAACATTTCTGGTATATGAAAAACATGTTTTTCAATGGCAAAAATCAATGAATATTGTAAATGCACAAACAGTAATATCTCCACATTGCAAGGTGCAATTCTGAAATTTTTTGCTTTTTCCTGTTAATCCTAGCATGATAAAGAAGATTCAAAGAGAGTGAGATGCCAGCTCCTTTCATTCAGTCAGTAGCTTCAAACATTTCTGGTATATGAAAAACATGTTTTTCAATGGCAAAAATCAATGAATATTGTAAATGCACAAACAGTAATTTCTCCGCATTGCAAGGTGCAATTCTGAAATTTTTTGCTTTTTCCTGCTCCTCTTAGCATGATAAAGAAGATTCAAAGAGAGTGAGATGCCAGCTCCTTTCATTCAGTCAGTAGCTTCAATCATTTCTGGACGTTTTTCAATGGCAAAAATCAATGAATATTGTAAATGCACAAACAGTAATTTCTCCGCATTGCAATGTGCAATTCTGAAATTTTTTGCTTTTTCCTGCTCCTCTTAGCATGATAAAGAAGATTCAAAGAGAGTGAGATGCCAGCTCCTTTCATTCAGTCAGTAGCTTCAATCATTTCTGGACGTTTTTCAATGGCAAAAATCAATGAATATTGTAAATGCACAAACAGTAATTTCTCCGCATTGCAAGGTGCAATTCTGAAATTTTTTGTTTTTTCCTGCTCCTCTTAGCATGATAAAGAAGATTCAAAGAGAGTGAGATGCCAGCTCCTTTCATTCAGTCAGTAGCTTCAAACATTTCTGGACGTTTTTCAATGGCAAAAATCAATGAATATTGTAAATGCACAAACAGTAATATCTCCACATTGCAAGGTGCAATTCTGAAATTTTTTCCTTTTTACTGTTAATCCTAGCATGATAAAGAAGATTCAAAGAGAGTGAGATGCCAGCTCCTTTCATTCAGTCAGTAGCTTCAAAAATTTCTGGTATATGAAAAACATGTTTTTCAATGGCAAAAATCAATGAATATTGTAAATGCACAAACAGTAATATCTCCACATTGCAAGGTGCAATTCTGAAATTTTTTGCTTTTTCCTGCTAATCCTAGCATGATAAAGAAGATTCAAAGAGAGTGAGATGCCAGCTCCTTTCATTCAGTCAGTAGCTTCAAACATTTCTGGTATATGAAAAACATGTTTTTCAATGGCAAAAATCAATGAATATTGTAAATGCACAAACAGTAATATCTCCACATTGCAAGGTGCAATTCTGAAATGTTTTGCTTTTTCCTGCTAATCCTAGCATGATAAAGAAGATTCAAAGAGAGTGAGATGCCAGCTCCTTTCATTCAGTCAGTAGCTTCAAACATTTCTGGTATATGAAAAACATGTTTTTCAATGGCAAAAATCAATGAATATTGTAAATGCACAAACAGTAATATCTCCACATTGCAAGGTGCAATTCTGAAATTTTTAGCTTTTTCCTGTTAATCCTAGCATGATAAAGAAGATTCAAAGAGAGTGAGATGCCAGCTCCTTTCATTCAGTCAGTAGCTTCAAACTTTTCTGGACGTTTTTCAATGGCAAAAATCAATGAATATTGTAAATGCACAAACAGTAATATCTCCACATTGCAAGGTGCAATTCTGAAATTTTTTGCTTTTTCCTGTTAATCCTAGCATGATAAAGAAGATTCAAAGAGAGTGAGATGCCAGCTCCTTTCATTCAGTCAGTAGCTTCAAACATTTCTGGTATATGAAAAACATGTTTTTCAATGGCAAAAATCAATGAATATTGTAAATGCACAAACAGTAATATCTCCACATTGCAAGGTGCAATTCTGAATTTTTTTGCTTTTTCCTGCTAATCCTAGCATGATAAAGAAGATTCAAAGAGAGTGAGATGCCAGCTCCTTTCATTCAGTCAGTAGCTTCAAACATTTCTGGACGTTTTTCAATGGCAAAAATCAATGAATATTGTAAATGCACAAACAGTAATATCTCCACATTGCAAGGTGCAATTCTGAAATTTTTTGCTTTTTCCTGTTAATCCTAGCATGATAAAGAAGATTCAAAGAGAGTGAGATGCCAGCTCCTTTCATTCAGTCAGTAGCTTCAAACATTTCTGGTATATGAAACACATGTTTTTCAATGGCAAAAATCAATGAATATTGTAAATGCACAAACAGTAATATCTCCACATTGCAAGGTGCAATTCTGAAATTTTTTGCTTTTTCCTGCTAATCCTAGCATGATAAAGAAGATTCAAAGAGAGTGAGATGCCAGCTCCTTTCATTCAGTCAGTAGCTTCAAACATTTCTGGTATATGAAAAACATGATTTTCAATGGCAAAAATCAATGAATATTGTAAATGCACAAACAGTAATATCTCCACATTGCAAGGTGCAATTCTGAAATTTTTTGCTTTTTCCTGCTAATCCTAGCATGATAAAGAAGATTCAAAGAGAGTGAGATGCCAGCTCCTTTCATTCAGTAAGTAGCTTCAAAAATTTCTGGACGTTTTTCAATGGCAAAAATCAATGAATATTGTAAATGCACAAACAGTAATATCTCCACATTGCAAGGTGCAATTCTGAAATTTTTTGCTTTTTCCTGTTAATCCTAGCATGATAAAGAAGATTCAAAGAGAGTGAGATGCCAGCTCCTTTCATTCAGTCAGTAGCTTCAAACATTTCTGGTATATGAAAAACATGTTTTTCAATGGCAAAAATCAATGAATATTGTAAATGCACAAACAGTAATATCTCCAAATTGCAAGGTGCAATTCTGATATTTTTTGCTTTTTCCTGTTAATCCTAGCATGATAAAGAAGATTCAAAGAGAGTGAGATGCCAGCTCCTTTCATTCAGTCAGTAGCTTCAAACATTTCTGGTATATGAAAAACATGTTTTTCAATGGCAAAAATCAATGAATATTGTAAATGCACAAACAGTAATATCTCCACATTGCAAGGTGCAATTCTGAAATTTTTTGCTTTTTCCTGCTAATCCTAGCATGATAAAGAAGATTCAAAGAGAGTGAGATGCCAGCTCCTTTCATTCAGTCAGTAGCTTCAAACATTTCTGGTATATGAAAAACATGTTTTTCAATGGCAAAAATCAATGAATATTGTAAATGCACAAACAGTAATATCTCCACATTGCAAGGTGCAATTCTGAAATTTTTTGCTTTTTACTGCTAATCCTAGCATGATAAAGAAGATTCAAAGAGAGTGAGATGCCAGCTCCTTTCATTCAGTCAGTAGCTTCAAATATTTCTGGACGTTTTTCAATGGCAAAAATCAATGAATATTGTAAATGCACAAACAGTAATATCTCCACATTGCAAGGTGCAATTCTGAAATTTTTTGCTTTTTCCTGTTAATCCTAGCATGATAAAGAAGATTCAAAGAGAGTGAGATGCCAGCTCCTTTCATTCAGTCAGTAGCTTCAAACATTTCTGGTATATGAAAAACATGTTTTTCAATGGCAAAAATCAATGAATATTGTAAATGCACAAACAGTAATATCTCCACATTGCAAGGTGCAATTCTGAAATTTTTTGCTTTTTCCTGTTAATCCTAGCATGATAAAGAAGATTCAAAGAGAGTGAGATGCCAGCTCCTTTCATTCAGTCTGTAGCTTCAAACATTTCTGGTATATGAAAAACATGTTTTTCAATGGCAAAAATCAATGAATATTGTAAATGCACAAACAGTAATTTCTCCGCATTGCAAGGTGCAATTCTGAAATTTTTTGCTTTTTCCTGCTCCTCTTAGCATGATAAAGAAGATTCAAAGAGAGTGAGATGCCAGCTCCTTTCATTCAGTCAGTAGCTTCAATCATTTCTGGACGTTTTTCAATGGCAAAAATCAATGAATATTGTAAATGCACAAACAGTAATTTCTCCGCATTGCAATGTGCAATTCTGAAATTTTTTGCTTTTTCCTGCTCCTCTTAGCATGATAAAGAAGATTCAAAGAGAGTGAGATGCCAGCTCCTTTCATTCAGTCAGTAGCTTCAAACATTTCTGGTATATGAATAACATGATGTTTTTCAAAGGCAAAAATCAATGAATTTTGTAAATGCACAAACAGTAATTTCTCCGCATTGCAAGGTGCAATTCTGAAATTTTTTGCTTTTTTCTGCTCCTCTTAGCATGATAAAGAAGATTCAAAGAGAGTGAGATGCCAGCTCCTTTCGTTCAGTCAGTAGCTTCAATCATTTCTGGACGTTTTTCAATGGCAAAAATCATTGAATATTATAAATGCACAAACAGTAATTTCTCCGCATTGCAAGGTGCAATTCTGAAATTTTTTACTTTTTCCTGCTCCTCTTAGCATGATAAAGAAGATTCAAAGAAAGTGAGATGCCAGCTCCTTTCATTCAGTCAGTAGCTTCAATCATTTCTGGTATATGAATAACATGATGTTTTTCAATGGCAAAAATCAATGAATATTGTAAATGCACAAACAGTAATTTCTCCGCATTGCAAGGTGCAATTCTGAAATTTTTTGCTTTTTCCTGCTCCTCTTAGCATGATAAAGAAGATTCAAAGAGAGTGAGATGCCAGCTCCTTTCATTCAGTCAGTAGCTTCAATCATTTCTGGACGTTTTTCAATGGCAAAAATCAATGAATATTGTAAATGCACAAACAGTAATTTCTCCGCATTGCAAGGTGCAATTCTGAAATTTTTTGCTTTTTCCTGCTCCTCTTAGCATGATAAAGAAGATTCAAAGAGAGTGAGATGCCAGCTCCTTTCATTCAGTCAGTAGCTTCAATCATTTCTAGACG
Source organism: Phyllobates terribilis (assembly GCF_046119375.1). Taxonomy (NCBI): domain Eukaryota; kingdom Metazoa; phylum Chordata; class Amphibia; order Anura; family Dendrobatidae; genus Phyllobates; species Phyllobates terribilis. Next base: position 443,795 of record NW_027363392.1, read on the forward strand.
TTTTTCAATGGCAAAAATCATTGAATATTGTAAATGCACAAACAGTAATTTCTCCGCATTGCAAGGTGCAATTCTGAAATTTTTTACTTTTTCCTGCTCCTCTTAGCATGATAAAGAAGATTCAAAGAGAGTGAGATGCCAGCTCCTTTCATTCAGTCAGTAGCTTCAATCATTTCTGGTATATGAATAACATGATGTTTTTCAATCGCAAAAATCAATGAATATTGTAAATGCACAAACAGTAATTTCTCCGCATTGCAAGGTGCAATTCTGAAATTTTTTGCTTTTTCCTGCTCCTCTTAGCATGATAAAGAAGATTCAAAGAGAGTGAGATGCCAGCTCCTTTCATTCAGTCAGTAGCTTCAATCATTTCTGGACGTTTTTCAATGGCAAAAATCAATGAATATTGTAAATGCACAAACAGTAATTTCTCCGCATTGCAATGTGCAATTCTGAAATTTTTTGCTTTTTCCTGCTCCTCTTAGCATGATAAAGAAGATTCAAAGAGAGTGAGATGCCAGCTCCTTTCATTCAGTCAGTAGCTTCAAACATTTCTGGTATATGAATAACATGATGTTTTTCAATGGCAAAAATCAATGAATATTGTAAATGCACAAACAGTAATTTCTCCGCATTGCAAGGTGCAATTCTGAAATTTTTTGCTTTTTCCTGCTCCTCTTAGCATGATAAAGAAGATTCAAAGAGAGTGAGATGCCAGCTCCTTTCATTCAGTCAGTAGCTTCAATCATTTCTGGACGTTTTTCAATGGCAAAAATCAATGAATATTGTAAATGCACAAACAGTAATTTCTCCGCATTGCAAGGTGCAATTCTGAAATTTTTTGCTTTTTCCTGCTCCTCTTAGCATGATAAAGAAGATTCAAAGAGAGTGAGATGCCAGCTCCTTTCATTCAGTCAGTAGCTTCAATCATTTCTGGACGTTTTTCAATGGCAAAAATCATTGAATATTGTAAATGCACAAACAGTAATTTCTCCGCATTGCAAGGTGCAATTCTGAAATTTTTTACTTTTTCCTGCTCCTCTTAGCATGATAAAGAAGATTCAAAGAGAGTGAGATGCCAGCTCCTTTCATTCAGTCAGTAGCTTCAATCATTTCTGGTATATGAATAACATGATGTTTTTCAATCGCAAAAATCAATGAATATTGTAAATGCACAAACAGTAATTTCTCCGCATTGCAAGGTGCAATTCTGAAATTTTTTGCTTTTTCCTGCTCCTCTTAGCATGATAAAGAAGATTCAAAGAGAGTGAGATGCCAGCTCCTTTCATTCAGTCAGTAGCTTCAATCATTTCTGGACGTTTTTCAATGGCAAAAATCAATGAATATTGTAAATGCACAAACAGTAATTTCTCCGCATTGCAATGTGCAATTCTGAAATTTTTTGCTTTTTCCTGCTCCTCTTAGCATGATAAAGAAGATTCAAAGAGAGTGAGATGCCAGCTCCTTTCATTCAGTCAGTAGCTTCAAACATTTCTGGTATATGAATAACATGATGTTTTTCAATGGCAAAAATCAATGAATATTGTAAATGCACAAACAGTAATTTCTCCGCATTGCAAGGTGCAAGTCTGAAATTTTTTGCTTTTTCCTGCTCCTCTTAGCATGATAAAGAAGATTCAAAGAGAGTGAGATGCCAGCTACTTTCATTCAGTCAGTAGCTTCAATCATTTCTGGACGTTTTTCAATGGTAAAAATCAATGAATATTGTAAATGCACAAACAGTAATTTCTCCACATTGCAAGGTGCAATTCTAAAATTTTTTGCTTTTTCCTGCTCCTCTTAGCATGATAAAGAAGATTCAAAGAGAGTGAGATGCCAGCTCCTTTCATTCAGTCAGTAGCTTCAAACATTTCTGGTATATGAATAACATGATGTTTTTCAATGGCAAAAATCAATGAATATTGTAAATGCACAAACAGTAATTTCTCCGCATTGCAAGGTGCAAGTCTGAAATTTTTTGCTTTTTCCTGCTCCTCTTAGCATGATAAAGAAGATTCAAAGAGAGTGAGATGCCAGCTACTTTCATTCAGTCAGTAGCTTCAATCATTTCTGGACGTTTTTCAATGGTAAAAATCAATGAATATTGTAAATGCACAAACAGTAATTTCTCCACATTGCAAGGTGCAATTCTAAAATTTTTTGCTTTTTCCTGCTCCTCTTAGCATGATAAAGAAGATTCAAAGAGAGTGAGATGCCAGCTCCTTTCATTCAGTCAGTAGCTTCAAACATTTCTGGTATATGAATAACATGATGTTTTTCAATGGCAAAAATCAATGAATATTGTAAATGCACAAACAGTAATTTCTCCGCATTGCAAGGTGCAAGTCTGAAATTTTTTCCTTTTTCCTGCTCCTCTTAGCATGATAAAGAAGATTCAAAGAGAGTGAGATGCCAGCTACTTTCATTCAGTCAGTAGCTTCAATCATTTCTGGACGTTTTTCAATGGTAAAAATCAATGAATATTGTAAATGCACAAACAGTAATTTCTCCACATTGCAAGGTGCAATTCTAAAATTTTTTGCTTTTTCCTGCTCCTCTTAGCATGATAAAGAAGATTCAAAGAGAGTGAGATGCCAGCTCCTTTCATTCAGTCAGTAGCTTCAAACATTTCTGGTATATGAATAACATGATGTTTTTCAATGGCAAAAATCAATGAATATTGTAAATGCACAAACAGTAATTTCTCCGCATTGCAAGGTGCAATTCTGAAATTTTTTGCTTTTTCCTGCTCCTCTTAGCATGATAAAGAAGATTCAAAGAGAGTGAGATGCCAGCTCCTTTCATTCAGTCAGTAGCTTCAATCATTTCTGGACGTTTCTCAATGGCAAAAATCAATGAATATTGTAAATGCACAAACTGTAATTTCTCCGCATTGCAAGGTGCAATTCTGAAATTTTTTGCTTTTTCCTGCTCCTCTTAGCATGATAAAGAAGATTCAAAGAGAGTGAGATGCCAGCTCCTTTCATTCAGTCAGTAGCTTCAATCTTTTCTGGATGTTTTTCAATGGCAAAAATCAATGAATATTGTAAATTCACAAACAATAATTTCTCCGCATTGCAAGGTGCAATTCTGAAATTTTTTGCTTTTTCCTGCTCCTCTTAGCATGATAAAGAAGATTCAAAGAGAGTGAGATGCCAACTCCTTTCATTCAGTCAGTAGCTTCAATCATTTCTGGACGTTTTTCAATGGCAAAAATCAATGAATATTGTAAATGCACAAACAGTAATTTCTCCGCATTGCAAGGTGCAATTCTGAAATTTTTTGTTTTTTCCTGCTCCTCTTAGCATGATAAAGAAGATTCAAAGAGAGTGAGATGCCAGCTCCTTTCATTCAGTCAGTAGCTTCAAACATTTCTGGACGTTTTTCAATGGCAAAAATCAATGAATATTGTAAATGCACAAACAGTAATATCTCCACATTGCAAGGTGCAATTCTGAAATTTTTTGCTTTTTCCTGTTAATCCTAGCATGATAAAGAAGATTCAAAGAGAGTGAGATGCCAGCTCCTTTCATTCAGTCAGTAGCTTCAAACATTTCTGGTATATGAAAAACATGTTTTTCAATGGCAAAAATCAATGAATATTGTAAATGCACAAACAGTAATATCTCCACATTGCAAGGTGCAATTCTGAAATTTTTTGCTTTTTCCTGCTAATCCTAGCATGATAAAGAAGATTCAAAGAGAGTGAGATGCCAGCTCCTTTCATTCAGTCAGTAGCTTCAAACATTTCTGGTATATGAAAAACATGTTTTTCAATGGCAAAAATCAATGAATATTGTAAATGCACAAACAGTAATATCTCCACATTGCAAGGTGCAATTCTGAAATTTTTTGCTTTTTCCTGCTAATCCTAGCATGATAAAGAAGATTCAAAGAGAGTGAGATGCCAGCTCCTTTCATTCAGTCAGTAGCTTCAAACATTTCTGGTATATGAAAAACATGTTTTTCAATGGCAAAAATCAATGAATATTGTAAATGCACAAACAGTAATATCTCCACATTGCAAGGTGCAATTCTGAAATTTTTAGCTTTTTCCTGTTAATCCTAGCATGATAAAGAAGATTCAAAGAGAGTGAGATGCCAGCTCCTTTCATTCAGTCAGTAGCTTCAAACATTTCTGGACGTTTTTCAATGGCAAAAAACAATGAATATTGTAAATGCACAAACAGTAATATCTCCACATTGCAAGGTGCAATTCTGAAATTTTTTGCTTTTTCCTGTTAATCCTAGCATGATAAAGAAGATTCAAAGAGAGTGAGATGCCAGCTCCTTTCATTCAGTCAGTAGCTTCAAACATTTCTGGTATATGAAAAACATGTTTTTCAATGGCAAAAATCAATGAATATTGTAAATGCACAAACAGTAATATCTCCACATTGCAAGGTGCAATTCTGAATTTTTTTGCTTTTTCCTGCTAATCCTAGCATGATAAAGAAGATTCAAAGAGAGTGAGATGCCAGCTCCTTTCATTCAGTCAGTAGCTTCAAACATTTCTGGACGTTTTTCAATGGCAAAAATCAATGAATATTGTAAATGCACAAACAGTAATATCTCCACATTGCAAGGTGCAATTCTGAAATTTTTTGCTTTTTCCTGTTAATCCTAGCATGATAAAGAAGATTCAAAGAGAGTGAGATGCCAGCTCCTTTCATTCAGTCAGTAGCTTCAAACATTTCTGGTATATGAAACACATGTTTTTCAATGGCAAAAATCAATGAATATTGTAAATGCACAAACAGTAATATCTCCACATTGCAAGGTGCAATTCTGAAATTTTTTGCTTTTTCCTGCTAATCCTAGCATGATAAAGAAGATTCAAAGAGAGTGAGATGCCAGCTCCTTTCATTCAGTCAGTAGCTTCAAACATTTCTGGTATATGAAAAACATGATTTTCAATGGCAAAAATCAATGAATATTGTAAATGCACAAACAGTAATATCTCCACATTTCAAGGTGCAATTCTGAAATTTTTTGCTTTTTCCTGCTAATCCTAGCATGATAAAGAAGATTCAAAGAGAGTGAGATGCCAGCTCCTTTCATTCAGTCAGTAGCTTCAAAAATTTCTGGACGTTTTTCAATGGCAAAAATCAATGAATATTGTAAATGCACAAACAGTAATATCTCCACATTGCAAGGTGCAATTCTGAAATTTTTTGCTTTTTCCTGTTAATCCTAGCATGATAAAGAAGATTCAAAGAGAGTGAGATGCCAGCTCCTTTCATTCAGTCAGTAGCTTCAAACATTTCTGGTATATGAAAAACATGTTTTTCAATGGCAAAAATCAATGAATATTGTAAATGCACAAACAGTAATATCTCCAAATTGCAAGGTGCAATTCTGATATTTTTTGCTTTTTCCTGTTAATCCTAGCATGATAAAGAAGATTCAAAGAGAGTGAGATGCCAGCTCCTTTCATTCAGTCAGTAGCTTCAAACATTTCTGGTATATGAAAAACATGTTTTTCATTGGCAAAAATCAATGAATATTGTAAATGCACAAACAGTAATATCTCCACATTGCAAGGTGCAATTCTGAAATTTTTTGCTTTTTCCTGCTAATCCTAGCATGATAAAGAAGATTCAAAGAGAGTGAGATGCCAGCTCCTTTCATTCAGTCAGTAGCTTCAAACATTTCTGGTATATGAAAAACATGTTTTTCAATGGCAAAAATCAATGAATATTGTAAATGCACAAACAGTAATATCTCCACATTGCAAGGTGCAATTCTGAAATTTTTTGCTTTTTACTGCTAATCCTAGCATGATAAAGAAGATTCAAAGAGAGTGAGATGCCAGCTCCTTTCATTCAGTCAGTAGCTTCAAATATTTCTGGACGTTTTTCAATGGCAAAAATCAATGAATATTGTAAATGCACAAACAGTAATATCTCCACATTGCAAGGTGCAATTCTGAAATTTTTTGCTTTTTCCTGTTAATCCTAGCATGATAAAGAAGATTCAAAGAGAGTGAGATGCCAGCTCCTTTCATTCAGTCAGTAGCTTCAAACATTTCTGGTATATGAAAAACATGTTTTTCAATGGCAAAAATCAATGAATATTGTAAATGCACAAACAGTAATATCTCCACATTGCAAGGTGCAATTCTGAAATTTTTTGCTTTTTCCTGTTAATCCTAGCATGATAAAGAAGATTCAAAGAGAGTGAGATGCCAGCTCCTTTCATTCAGTCAGTAGCTTCAAACATTTCTGGTATATGAAAAACATGTTTTTCAATGGCAAAAATCAATGAATATTGTAAATGCACAAACAGTAATTTCTCCGCATTGCAAGGTGCAATTCTGAAATTTTTTGCTTTTTCCTGCTCCTCTTAGCATGATAAAGAAGATTCAAAGAGAGTGAGATGCCAGCTCCTTTCATTCAGTCAGTAGCTTCAATCATTTCTGGACGTTTTTCAATGGCAAAAATCAATGAATATTGTAAATGCACAAACAGTAATTTCTCCGCATTGCAATGTGCAATTCTGAAATTTTTTGCTTTTTCCTGCTCCTCTTAGCATGATAAAGAAGATTCAAAGAGAGTGAGATGCCAGCTCCTTTCATTCAGTCAGTAGCTTCAAACATTTCTGGTATATGAATAACATGATGTTTTTCAATGGCAAAAATCAATGAATATTGTAAATGCACAAACAGTAATTTCTCCGCATTGCAAGGTGCAATTCTGAAATTTTTTGCTTTTTCCTGCTCCTCTTAGCATGATAAAGAAGATTCAAAGAGAGTGAGATGCCAGCTCCTTTCGTTCAGTCAGTAGCTTCAATCATTTCTGGACGTTTTTCAATGGCAAAAATCATTGAATATTATAAATGCACAAACAGTAATTTCTCCGCATTGCAAGGTGCAATTCTGAAATTTTTTACTTTTTCCTGCTCCTCTTAGCATGATAAAGAAGATTCAAAGAAAGTGAGATGCCAGCTCCTTTCATTCAGTCAGTAGCTTCAATCATTTCTGGTATATGAATAACATGATGTTTTTCAATGGCAAAAATCAATGAATATTGTAAATGCACAAACAGTAATTTCTCCGCATTGCAAGGTGCAATTCTGAAATTTTTTGCTTTTTCCTGCTCCTCTTAGCATGATAAAGAAGATTCAAAGAGAGTGAGATGCCAGCTCCTTTCATTCAGTCAGTAGCTTCAATCATTTCTGGACGTTTTTCAATGGCAAAAATCAATGAATATTGTAAATGCACAAACAGTAATTTCTCCGCATTGCAAGGTGCAATTCTGAAATTTTTTGCTTTTTCCTGCTCCTCTTAGCATGATAAAGAAGATTCAAAGAGAGTGAGATGCCAGCTCCTTTCATTCAGTCAGTAGCTTCAATCATTTCTAGATGTTTTTCAATGGCAAAAATCATTGAATATTGTAAATGCACAAACAGTAATTTCTCCGCATTGCAAGGTGCAATTCTGAAATTTTTTACTTTTTCCTGCTCCTCTTAGCATGATAAAGAAGATTCAAAGAGAGTGAGATGCCAGCTCCTTTCATTCAGTCAGTAGCTTCAATCATTTCTGGTATATGAATAACATGATGTTTTTCAATCGCAAAAATCAATGAATATTGTAAATGCACAAACAGTAATTTCTCCGCATTGCAAGGTGCAATTCTGAAATTTTTTGCTTTTTCCTGCTCCTCTTAGCATGATAAAGAAGATTCAAAGAGAGTGAGATGCCAGCTCCTTTCATTCAGTCAGTAGCTTCAATCATTTCTGGACGTTTTTCAATGGCAAAAATCAATGAATATTGTAAATGCACAAAAAGTAATTTCTCCGCATTGCAATGTGCAATTCTGAAATTTTTTGCTTTTTCCTGCTCCTCTTAGCATGATAAAGAAGATTCAAAGAGAGTGAGATGCCAGCTCCTTTCATTCAGTCAGTAGCTTCAAACATTTCTGGTATATGAATAACATGATGTTTTTCAATGGCAAAAATCAATGAATATTGAAAATGCACAAACAGTAATTTCTCCGCATTGCAAGGTGCAATTCTGAAATTTTTTGCTTTTTCCTGCTCCTCTTAGCATGATAAAGAATATTCAAAGAGAGTGAGATGCCAGCTCCTTTCATTCAGTCAGTAGCTTCAATCATTTCTCGACGTTTTTCAATGGCAAAAATCAATGAATATTGTAAATGCACAAACAGTAATTTCTCCGCATTGCAAGGTGCAATTCTGAAATTTTTTGCTTTTTCCTGCTCCTCTTAGCATGATAAAGAAGATTCAAAGAGAGTGAGATGCCAGCTCCTTTCATTCAGTCAGTAGCTTCAATCATTTCTGGACGTTTTTCAATGGCAAAAATCATTGAATATTGTAAATGCACAAACAGTAATTTCTCCGCATTGCAAGGTGCAATTCTGAAATTTTTTACTTTTTCCTGCTCCTCTTAGCATGATAAAGAAGATTCAAAGAGAGTGAGATGCCAGCTCCTTTCATTCAGTCAGTAGCTTCAATCATTTCTGGTATATGAATAACATGATGTTTTTCAATCGCAAAAATCAATGAATATTGTAAATGCACAAACAGTAATTTCTCCGCATTGCAAGGTGCAATTCTGAAATTTTTTGCTTTTTCCTGCTCCTCTTAGCATGATAAAGAAGATTCAAAGAGAGTGAGATGCCAGCTCCTTTCATTCAGTCAGTAGCTTCAATCATTTCTGGACGTTTTTCAATGGCAAAAATCAATGAATATTGTAAATGCACAAACAGTAATTTCTCCGCATTGCAATGTGCAATTCTGAAATTTTTTGCTTTTTCCTGCTCCTCTTAGCATGATAAAGAAGATTCAAAGAGAGTGAGATGCCAGCTCCTTTCATTCAGTCAGTAGCTTCAAACATTTCTGGTATATGAATAACATGATGTTTTTAAATGGCAAAAATCAATGAATATTGTAAATGCACAAACAGTAATTTCTCCGCATTGCAAGGTGCAATTCTGAAATTTTTTGCTTTTTCCTGCTCCTCTTAGCATGATAAAGAAGATTCAAAGAGAGGGAGATGCCAGCTCCTTTCATTCAGTCAGTAGCTTCAATCATTTCTGGACGTTTTTCAATGGCAAAAATCAATGAATATTGTAAATGCACAAACAGTAATTTCTCCGCATTGCAAGGTGCAATTCTGAAATTTTTTGCTTTTTCCTGCTCCTCTTAGCATGATAAAGAAGATTCAAAGAGAGTGAGATGCCAGCTCCTTTCATTCAGTCAGTAGCTTCAATCATTTCTGGACGTTTTTCAATGGCAAAAATCATTGAATATTGTAAATGCACAAACAGTAATTTCTCCGCATTGCAAGGTGCAATTCTGAAATTTTTTACTTTTTCCTGCTCCTCTTAGCATGATAAAGAAGATTCAAAGAGAGTGAGATGCCAGCTCCTTTCATTCAGTCAGTAGCTTCAATCATTTCTGGTATATGAATAACATGATGTTTTTCAATCGCAAAAATCAATGAATATTGTAAATGCACAAACAGTAATTTCTCCGCATTGCAAGGTGCAATTCTGAAATTTTTTGCTTTTTCCTGCTCCTCTTAGCATGATAAAGAAGATTCAAAGAGAGTGAGATGCCAGCTCCTTTCATTCAGTCAGTAGCTTCAATCATTTCTGGACGTTTTTCAATGACAAAAATCAATGAATATTGTAAATGCACAAACAGTAATTTCTCCGCATTGCAAGGTGCAATTCTGAAATTTTTTGCTTTTTCCTGCTCCTCTTAGCATGATAAAGAAGATTCAAAGAGAGTGAGATGCCAGATCCTTTCCTTCAGTCAGTAGCTTCAATCATTTCTGGTATATGAATAACATGATGTTTTTCAATGGCAAAAATCAATGAATTTTGTAAATGCACAAACAGTAATTTCTCCGCATTGCAAGGCGCAATTCTGAAATTTTTTGCTTTTTCCTGCTCCTCTTAGCATGATAAAGAAGATTCAAAGAGAGTGAGATGCCAGCTCCTTTCATTCAGTCAGTAGCTTCAATCATTTCTGGACGTTTTTCAATGGCAAAAATCAATGAATATTGTAAATGCACAAACAGTAATTTCTCCGCATTGCAAGGTGCAATTCTGAAATTTTTTGCTTTTTCCTGCTCCGCTTAGCATGGTAAAGAAGATTCAAAGAGAGTGAGATGCCAGCTCCTTTCATTCAGTCAGTAGCTTCAATCATTTCTGGACGTTTTTCAATGGCAAAAATCAATGAATATTGTAAATGCACAAACAGTAATTTCTCCGCATTGCAAGGAGCAATTCTGAAATTTTTTGCTTTTTCCTGCTCCTCTTAGCATGATAAAGAAGATTCAAAGAGAGTGAGATGCCAGCTCCTTTCATTCAGTCAGTACCTTCAATCATTTCTGGACGTTTTTCAATGGCAAAAATCAATGAATATTGTAAATGCACAAACAGTAATTTCTCCGCATTGCAAGGTGCAATTCTGAAATTTTTTGCTTTTTCCTGCTCCTCTTAGCATGATAAACAAGATTCAAAGAGAGTGAGATGCCAGCTCCTTTCATTCAGTCAGTAGCTTCAATCATTTCTGGACGTTTTTCAATGGCAAAAATCATTGAATATTGTAAATGCACAAACAGTAATTTCTCCGCATTGCAAGGTGCAATTCTGAAATTTTTTACTTTTTCCTGCTCCTCTTAGCATGATAAAGAAGATTCAAAGAGAGTGAGATGCCAGCTCCTTTCATTCAGTCAGTAGCTTCAATCATTTCTGGTATATGAATAACATGATGTTTTTCAATCGCAAAAATCAATGAATATTGTAAATGCACAAACAGTAATTTCTCCGCATTGCAAGGTGCAATTCTGAAATTTTTTGCTTTTTCCTGCTCCTCTTAGCATGATAAAGAAGATTCAAAGAGAGTGAGATGCCAGCTCCTTTCATTCAGTCAGTAGCTTCAATCATTTCTGGACGTTTTTCAATGGCAAAAATCAATGAATATTGTAAATGCACAAACAGTAATTTCTCCGCATTGCAAGGTGCAATTCTGAAATTTTTTGCTTTTTCCTGCTCCTCTTAGCATGATAAAGAAGATTCAAAGAGAGTGAGATGCCAGCTCCTTTCATTCAGTCAGTAGCTTCAATCATTTCTGGACGTTTTTCAATGGCAAAAATCATTGAATATTGTAAATGCACAAACAGTAATTTCTCCGCATTGCAAGGTGCAATTCTGAAATTTTTTACTTTTTCCTGCTCCTCTTAGCATGATAAAGAAGATTCAAAGAGAGTGAGATGCCAGCTCCTTTCATTCAGTCAGTAGCTTCAATCATTTCTGGTATATGAATAACATGATGTTTTTCAATCGCAAAAATCAATGAATATTGTAAATGCACAAACAGTAATTTCTCCGCATTGCAAGGTGCAATTCTGAAATTTTTTGCTTTTTCCTGCTCCTCTTAGCATGATAAAGAAGATTCAAAGAGAGTGAGATGCCAGATCCTTTCCTTCAGTCAGTAGCTTCAATCATTTCTGGTATATGAATAACATGATGTTTTTCAATGGCAAAAATCAATGAATTTTGTAAATGCACAAACAGTAATTTCTCCGCATTGCAAGGCGCAATTCTGAAATTTTTTGCTTTTTCCTGCTCCTCTTAGCATGATAAAGAAGATTCAAAGAGAGTGAGATGCCAGCTCCTTTCATTCAGTCAGTAGCTTCAATCATTTCTGGACATTTTTTAATGGCAAAAATCAATGAATATTGTAAATGCACAAACAGTAATTTCTCCGCAATGCAAGGTGCAATTCTGAAATTTTTTGCTTTTTCCTGCTCCGCTTAGCATGATAAAGAAGATTCAAAGAGAGTGAGATGCCAGCTCCTTTCATTCAGTCAGTAGCTTCAATCATTTCTGGACGTTTTTCAATGGCAAAAATCAATGAATATTGTAAATGCACAAACAGTAATTTCTCCGCATTGCAAGGAGCAATTCTGAAATTTTTTGCTTTTTCCTGCTCCTCTTAGCATGATAAAGAAGATTCAAAGAGAGTGAGATGCCAGCTCCTTTCATTCAGTCAGTACCTTCAATCATTTCTGGACGTTTTTCAATGGCAAAAATCAATGAATATTGTAAATGCACAAACAGTAATTTCTCCGCATTGCAAGGTGCAATTCTGAAATTTTTTGCTTTTTCCTGCTCCTCTTAGCATGATAAAGAAGATTCAAAGAGAGTGAGATGCCAGCTCCTTTCATTCAGTCAGTAGCTTCAATCATTTCTGGACGTTTTTCAATGGCAAAAATCAATGAATATTGTAAATGCACAAACTGTAATTTCTCCGCATTGCAAGGTGCAATTCTGAAATTTTTTGCTTTTTCCTGCTCCTCTTAGCATGATAAAGAAGATTCAAAGAGAGTGAGATGCCAGCTCCTTTCATTCAGTCAGTAGCTTCAATCATTTCTGGACGTTTTTCAATGGCAAAAATCAATGAATATTGTAAATGCACAAACAGTAATTTCTCCGCATTGCAAGGTGCAATTCTGAAATTTTTTGCTTTTTCCTGCTCCTCTTAGCATGATAAACAAGATTCAAAGAGAGTGAGATGCCAGCTCCTTTCATTCAGTCAGTAGCTTCAATCATTTCTGGACGTTTTTCAATGGCAAAAATCATTGAATATTGTAAATGCACAAACAGTAATTTCTCCGCATTGCAAGGTGCAATTCTGAAATTTTTTACTTTTTCCTGCTCCTCTTAGCATGATAAAGAAGATTCAAAGAGAGTGAGATGCCAGCTCCTTTCATTCAGTCAGTAGCTTCAATCATTTCTGGTATATGAATAACATGATGTTTTTCAATCGCAAAAATCAATGAATATTGTAAATGCACAAACAGTAATTTCTCCGCATTGCAAGGTGCAATTCTGAAATGTTTTGCTTTTTCCTGCTCCTCTTAGCATGATAAAGAAGATTCAAAGAGAGTGAGATGCCAGCTCCTTTCATTCAGTCAGTAGCTTCAATCATTTCTGGACGTTTTTCAATGGCAAAAATCAATGAATATTGTAAATGCACAAACAGTAATTTCTCCGCATTGCAAGGTGCAATTCTGAAATTTTTTGCTTTTTCCTGCTCCTCTTAGCATGATAAAGAAGATTCAAAGAGAGTGAGATGCCAGCTCCTTTCCTTCAGTCAGTAGCTTCAATCATTTCTGGTATATGAATAACATGATGTTTTTCAATGGCAAAAATCAATGAATTTTGTAAATGCACAAACAGTAATTTCTCCGCATTGCAAGGCGCAATTCTGAAATTTTTTGCTTTTTCCTGCTCCTCTTAGCATGATAAAGAAGCTTCAAAGAGAGTGAGATGCCAGCTCCTTTCATTCAGTCAGTAGCTTCAATCAATTCTGGACATTTTTCAATGGCAAAAATCAATGAATATTGTAAATGCACAAACAGTAATTTCTCCGCATTGCAAGGTGCAATTCTGAAATTTTTTGCTTTTTCCTGCTCCTCTTAGCATGATAAAGAAGATTCAAAGAGAGTGAGATGCCAGCTCCTTTCATTCAGTCAGTAGCTACAATCATTTCTGGACGTTTTTCAATGGCAAAAATCAATGAATATTGTAAATGCACAAACAGTAATTTCTCCGCATTGCAAGGTGCAATTCTGAAATTTTTTGCTTTTTCCTGCTCCTCTTAGCATGATAAAGAAGATTCAAAGAGAGTGAGGTGCCAGCTCCTTTCATTCAGTCAGGAGCTTCAAACATTTCTGGTATATGAATAACATGTTTTTCAATGGCAAAAATCAATGAATATTGTAAATGCACAAACAGTAATTTCTCCGCATTGCAAGGTGCAATTCTGAAATTTTTTGCTTTTTCCTGCTCCTCTTAGCATGATAAAGAAGATTCAAAGAGAGTGAGATGCCAGCTCCTTTCAGTCAGTAGCTTCAATCATTTCTGGACGTTTTTCAATGGCAAAAATCAATGAATATTGTAAATGCACAAACTGTAATTTCTCCGCCTTGCAAGGTGCAATTCTGAAATTTTTTGCTTTTTCCTGCTCCTCTTAGCATGATAAAGAAGATTCAAAGAGAGTGAGATGCCAGCTCCTTTCATTCAGTCAGTAGCTTCAATCATTTCTGGACGTTTTTCAATGGCAAAAATCAACGAATATTGTAAATGCACAAACAGTAATTTCTCCGCATTGCAAGGTGCAATTCTGAAATTTTTTGCTTTTTCCTGCTCCTCTTAGCATGATAAAGAAGATTCAAAGAGAGTGAGATGCCAGCTCCTTTCATTCAGTCAGTAGCTTCAATCATTTCTGGACGTTTTTCAATGGCAAAAATCAATGAATATTGTAAATGCACAAACTGTAATTTCTCCGCATTGCAAGGTGCAATTCTGAAATTTTTTGCTTTTTCCTGCTCCTCTTAGCATGATAAAGAAGATTCAAAGAGAGTGAGATGCCAGCTCCTTTCATTCAGTCAGTAGCTTCAATCATTTCTGGACGTTTTTCAATGGCAAAAATCAATGAATATTGTAAATGCACAAACAGTAATTTCTCCGCATTGCAAGGTGCAATTCTGAAATTTTTTGCTTTTTCCTGCTCCTCTTAGCATGATAAAGAAGATTCAAAGAGAATGAGATGCCAGCTCTTTTCCTTCAGTCAGTAGCTTCAATCATTTCTGGTATATGAATAACATGATGTTTTTCAATGGCAAAAATCAATGAATTTTGTAAATGCACAAACAGTAATTACTCCGCATTGCAAGGCGCAATTCTGAAATTTTTTGCTTTTTCCTGCTCCTCTTAGCATGATAAAGAAGATTCAAAGAGAGTGAGATGCCAGCTCCTTTCATTCAGTCAGTAGCTTCAATCATTTCTGGACATTTTTCAATGGCAAAAATCAATGAATATTGTAAATGCACAAACAGTAATTTCTCCGCATTGCAAGGTGCAATTCTGAAATTTTTTGCTTTTTCCTGCTCTTCTTAGCATGATAAAGAAGATTCAAAGAGAGTGAGATGCCAGCTCCTTTCATTCAGTCAGTAGCTTCAATCATTTCTGGACGTTTTTCAAAGGCAAAAATCAATGAATATTGCAAATGCACAAACAGTAATTTCTCCGCATTGCAAGGTGCAATTCTGAAATTTTTTGCTTTTTCCTGCTCCTCTTAGCATGATAAAGAAGATTCAAAGAGAGTGAGGTGCCAGCTCCTTTCATTCAGTCAGGAGCTTCAAACATTTCTGATATATGAATAACATGTTTTTCAATGGCAAAAATCAATGAATATTGTAAATGCACAAACAGTAAATTCTCCGCATTGCAAGGTGCAATTCTGAAATTTTTTGCTTTTTCCTGCTCCTCTTAGCATGATAAAGAAGATTCAAAGAGAGTGAGATGCCAGCTCCTTTCATTCAGTCAGTAGCTTCAATCATTTCTGGACGTTTTTCAATGGCAAAAATCAATGAATATTGTAAATGCACAAACTGTAATTTCTCCGCATTGCAAGGTGCAATTCTGAAATTTTTTGCTTTTTCCTGCTCCTCTTAGCATGATAAAGAAGATTCAAAGAGAGTGAGATGCCAGCTCCTTTCATTCAGTCAGTAGCTTCAATCATTTCTGGACGTTTTTCAATGGCAAAAATCAACGAATATTGTAAATGCACAAACAGTAATTTCTCCGCATTGCAAGGTGCAATTCTGAAATTTTTTGCTTTTTCCTGCTCCTCTTAGCATGATAAAGAAGATTCAAAGAGAGTGAGATGCCAGCTCCTTTCATTCAGTCAGTAGCTTCAATCATTTCTGGACGTTTTTCAATGGCAAAAATCAATGAATATTGTAAATGCACAAACTGTAATTTCTCCGCATTGCAAGGTGCAATTCTGAAATTTTTTGCTTTTTCCTGCTCCTCTTAGCATGATAAAGAAGATTCAAAGAGAGTGAGATGCCAGCTCCTTTCATTCAGTCAGTAGCTTCAATCATTTCTGGACGTTTTTCAATGGCAAAAATCAATGAATATTGTAAATGCACAAACAGTAATTTCTCCGCATTGCAAGGTGCAATTCTGAAATTTTTTGCTTTTTCCTGCTCCTCTTAGCATGATAAAGAAGATTCAAAGAGAGTGAGATGCCAGCTCCTTTCATTCAGTCAGTACCTTCAATCATTTCTGGACGTTTTTCAATGGCAAAAATCAATGAATATTGTAAATGCACAAACAGTAATTTCTACGCATTGCAAGGTGCAATTCTGAAATTTTTTGCTTTTTCCTGCTCCTCTTAGCATGATAAAGAAGATTCAAAGAGAGTGAGATGCCAGCTCCTTTCATTCAGTCAGTAGCTTCAAACATTTCTGGTATATGAATAACATGATGTTTTTCAATGGCAAAAATCAATGAATATTGTAAATGCACAAACAGTAATTTCTCAGCATTGCAAGGTGCAAGTCTGAAATTTTTTGCTTTTTTCTGCTCCTCTTAGCATGATAAAGAAGATTCAAAGAGAATGAGATGCCAGCTCCTTTCATTCAGTCAGTAGCTTCAAAAATTTCTGGTATATGAATAACATGATGTTTTTCAATGGCAAAAATCAATGAATATTGTAAATGCACAAACAGTAATTTCTCCGCATTGCAAGGTGCAAGTCTGAAATTTTTTGCTTTTTCCTGCTCCTCTTAGCATGATAAAGAAGATTCAAAGAGAGTGAGATGCCAGCTACTTTCATTCAGTCAGTAGCTTCAATCATTTCTGGACGTTTTTCAATGGCAAAAATCAATGAATATTGTAAATGCACAAACAGTAATTTCTCAGCATTGCAAGGTGCAAGTCTGAAATTTTTTGCTTTTTTCTGCTCCTCTTAGCATGATAAAGAAGATTCAAAGAGAATGAGATGCCAGCTCCTTTCATTCAGTCAGTAGCTTCAAAAATTTCTGGTATATGAATAACATGATGTTTTTCAATGGCAAAAATCAATGAATATTGTAAATGCACAAACAGTAATTTCTCCGCATTGCAAGGTGCAAGTCTGAAATTTTTTGCTTTTTCCTGCTCCTCTTAGCATGATAAAGAAGATTCAAAGAGAGTGAGATGCCAGCTCCTTTCATTCAGTCAGTAGCTTCAAACATTTCTGGTATATGAATAACATTATGTTTTTCAATGGCAAAAATCAATGAATATTGTAAATGCACAAACAGTAATTTCTCCGCATTGCAAGGTGCAATTCTGAAATTTTTTGCTTTTTCCTGCTCCTCTTAGCGTGATAAAGAAGATTCAAAGAGAGTGAGATGCCAGCTCCTTTCATTCAGTCAGTAGCTTCAAACATTTCTGGTATATGAATAACATGATGTTTTTCAATGGCAAAAATCAATGAATATTGTAAATGCACAAACAGTAATTTCTCCGCATTGCAAGGTGCAAGTCTGAAATTTTTTGCTTTTTCCTGCTCCTCTTAGCATGATAAAGAAGATTCAAAGAGAGTGAGATGCCAGCTACTTTCATTCAGTCAGTAGCTTCAATCATTTCTGGACGTTTTTCAATGGTAAAAATCAATGAATATTGTAAATGCACAAACAGTAATTTCTCCACATTGCAAGGTGCAATTCTGAAATTTTTTGCTTTTTCCTGCTCCTCTTAGCATGATAAAGAAGATTCAAAGAGAGTGAGATGCCAGCTCCTTTCATTCAGTCAGTAGCTTCAAACATTTCTGGTATATGAATAACATGATGTTTTTCAATGGCAAAAATCAATGAATATTGTAAATGCACAAACTGTAATTTCTCCGCATTGCAAGGTGCAATTCTGAAATTTTTTGCTTTTTCCTGCTCCTCTTAGCATGATAAAGAAGATTCAAAGAGAGTGAGATGCCAGCTCCTTTCATTCAGTCAGTAGCTTCAATCATTTCTGGACGTTTTTCAATGGCAAAAATCAACGAATATTGTAAATGCACAAACAGTAATTTCTCCGCATTGCAAGGTGCAATTCTGAAATTTTTTGCTTTTTCCTGCTCCTCTTAGCATGATAAAGAAGATTCAAAGAGAATGAGATGTCAGCTCTTTTCCTTCAGTCAGTAGCTTCAATCATTTCTGGTATATGAATAACATGATGTTTTTCAATGGCAAAAATCAATGAATTTTGTAAATGCACAAACAGTAATTTCTCCGCATTGCAAGGCGCAATTCTGAAATTTTTTGCTTTTTCCTGCTCCTCTTAGCATGATAAAGAAGATTCAAAGAGAGTGAGATGCCAGCTCCTTTCATTCAGTCAGTAGCTTCAATCATTTCTGGACATTTTTCAATGGCAAAAATCAATGAATATTGTAAATGCACAAACAGTAATTTCTCCGCATTGCAAGGTGCAATTCTGAAATTTTTTGCTTTTTCCTGCTCCTCTTAGCATGATAAAGAAGATTCAAAGAGAGTGAGATGCCAGCTCCTTTCATTCAGTCAGTAGCTTCAATCATTTCTGGACGTTTTTCAATGGCAAAAATCAATGAATATTGTAAATGCACAAACAGTAATTTCTCCGCATTGCAAGGTGCAATTCTGAAATTTTTTGCTTTTTCCTGCTCCTCTTAGCATGATAAAGAAGATTCAAAGAGAGTGAGGTGCCAGCTCCTTTCATTCAGTCAGGAGCTTCAAACATTTCTGGTATATGAATAACATGTTTTTCAATGGCAAAAATCAATGAATATTGTAAATGCACAAACAGTAAATTCTCCGCATTGCAAGGTGCAATTCTGAAATTTTTTGCTTTTTCCTGCTCCTCTTAGCATGATAAAGAAGATTCAAAGAGAGTGAGATGCCAGCTCCTTTCATTCAGTCAGTAGCTTCAATCATTTCTGGACGTTTTTCAATGGCAAAAATCAATGAATATTGTAAATGCACAAACAGTAATTTCTCCGCATTGCAAGGTGCAATTCTGAAATTTTTTGCTTTTTCCTGCTCCTCTTAGCATGATAAAGAAGATTCAAAGAGAGTGAGATGCCAGCTCCTTTCATTCAGTCAGTACCTTCAATCATTTCTGGACGTTTTTCAATGGCAAAAATCAATGAATATTGTAAATGCACAAACAGTAATTTCTACGCATTGCAAGGTGCAATTCTGAAATTTTTTGCTTTTTCCTGCTCCTCTTAGCATGATAAAGAAGATTCAAAGAGAGTGAGATGCCAGCTCCTTTCATTCAGTCAGTAGCTTCAAACATTTCTGGTATATGAATAACATGATGTTTTTCAATGGCAAAAATCAATGAATATTGTAAATGCACAAACAGTAATTTCTCAGCATTGCAAGGTGCAAGTCTGAAATTTTTTGCTTTTTTCTGCTCCTCTTAGCATGATAAAGAAGATTCAAAGAGAATGAGATGCCAGCTCCTTTCATTCAGTCAGTAGCTTCAAAAATTTCTGGTATATGAATAACATGATGTTTTTCAATGGCAAAAATCAATGAATATTGTAAATGCACAAACAGTAATTTCTCCGCATTGCAAGGTGCAAGTCTGAAATTTTTTGCTTTTTCCTGCTCCTCTTAGCATGATAAAGAAGATTCAAAGAGAGTGAGATGCCAGCTACTTTCATTCAGTCAGTAGCTTCAATCATTTCTGGACGTTTTTCAATGGCAAAAATCAATGAATATTGTAAATGCACAAACAGTAATTTCTCCGCATTGCAAGGTGCAAGTCTGAAATTTTTTGCTTTTTCCTGCTCCTCTTAGCATGATAAAGAAGATTCAAAGAGAGTGAGATGCCAGCTCCTTTCATTCAGTCAGTAGCTTCAAACATTTCTGGTATATGAATAACATTATGTTTTTCAATGGCAAAAATCAATGAATATTGTAAATGCACAAACAGTAATTTCTCCGCATTGCAAGGTGCAATTCTGAAATTTTTTGCTTTTTCCTGCTCCTCTTAGCGTGATAAAGAAGATTCAAAGAGAGTGAGATGCCAGCTCCTTTCATTCAGTCAGTAGCTTCAAACATTTCTGGTATATGAATAACATGATGTTTTTCAATGGCAAAAATCAATGAATATTGTAAATGCACAAACAGTAATTTCTCCGCATTGCAAGGTGCAAGTCTGAAATTTTTTGCTTTTTCCTGCTCCTCTTAGCATGATAAAGAAGATTCAAAGAGAGTGAGATGCCAGCTACTTTCATTCAGTCAGTAGCTTCAATCATTTCTGGACGTTTTTTAATGGTAAAAATCAATGAATATTGTAAATGCACAAACAGTAATTTCTCCACATTGCAAGGTGCAATTCTGAAATTTTTTGCTTTTTCCTGCTCCTCTTAGCATGATAAAGAAGATTCAAAGAGAGTGAGATGCCAGCTCCTTTCATTCAGTCAGTAGCTTCAAACATTTCTGGTATATGAATAACATGATGTTTTTCAATGGCAAAAATCAATGAATATTGTAAATGCACAAACTGTAATTTCTCCGCATTGCAAGGTGCAATTCTGAAATTTTTTGCTTTTTCCTGCTCCTCTTAGCATGATAAAGAAGATTCAAAGAGAGTGAGATGCCAGCTCCTTTCATTCAGTCAGTAGCTTCAATCATTTCTGGACGTTTTTCAATGGCAAAAATCAACGAATATTGTAAATGCACAAACAGTAATTTCTCCGCATTGCAAGGTGCAATTCTGAAATTTTTTGCTTTTTCCTGCTCCTCTTAGCATGATAAAGAAGATTCAAAGAGAATGAGATGTCAGCTCTTTTCCTTCAGTCAGTAGCTTCAATCATTTCTGGTATATGAATAACATGATGTTTTTCAATGGCAAAAATCAATGAATTTTGTAAATGCACAAACAGTAATTTCTCCGCATTGCAAGGCGCAATTCTGAAATTTTTTGCTTTTTCCTGCTCCTCTTAGCATGATAAAGAAGATTCAAAGAGAGTGAGATGCCAGCTCCTTTCATTCAGTCAGTAGCTTCAATCATTTCTGGACATTTTTCAATGGCAAAAATCAATGAATATTGTAAATGCACAAACAGTAATTTCTCCGCATTGCAAGGTGCAATTCTGAAATTTTTTGCTTTTTCCTGCTCCTCTTAGCATGATAAAGAAGATTCAAAGAGAGTGAGATGCCAGCTCCTTTCATTCAGTCAGTAGCTTCAATCATTTCTGGACGTTTTTCAATGGCAAAAATCAATGAATATTGTAAATGCACAAACAGTAATTTCTCCGCATTGCAAGGTGCAATTCTGAAATTTTTTGCTTTTTCCTGCTCCTCTTAGCATGATAAAGAAGATTCAAAGAGAGTGAGGTGCCAGCTCCTTTCATTCAGTCAGGAGCTTCAAACATTTCTGGTATATGAATAACATGTTTTTCAATGGCAAAAATCAATGAATATTGTAAATGCACAAACAGTAAATTCTCCGCATTGCAAGGTGCAATTCTGAAATTTTTTGCTTTTTCCTGCTCCTCTTAGCATGATAAAGAAGATTCAAAGAGAGTGAGATGCCAGCTCCTTTCATTCAGTCAGTAGCTTCAATCATTTCTGGACGTTTTTCAATGGCAAAAATCAATGAATATTGTAAATGCACAAACAGTAATTTCTCCGCATTGCAAGGTGCAATTCTGAAATTTTTTGCTTTTTCCTGCTCCTCTTAGCATGATAAAGAAGATTCAAAGAGAGTGAGATGCCAGCTCCTTTCATTCAGTCAGTACCTTCAATCATTTCTGGACGTTTTTCAATGGCAAAAATCAATGAATATTGTAAATGCACAAACAGTAATTTCTACGCATTGCAAGGTGCAATTCTGAAATTTTTTGCTTTTTCCTGCTCCTCTTAGCATGATAAAGAAGATTCAAAGAGAGTGAGATGCCAGCTCCTTTCATTCAGTCAGTAGCTTCAAACATTTCTGGTATATGAATAACATGATGTTTTTCAATGGCAAAAATCAATGAATATTGTAAATGTACAAACAGTAATTTCTCCGCATTGCAAGGTGCAAGTCTGAAATTTTTTGCTTTTTTCTGCTCCTCTTAGCATGATAAAGAAGATTCAAAGAGAGTGAGATGCCAGCTCCTTTCATTCAGTCAGTAGCTTCAAACATTTCTGGTATATGAATAACATGATGTTTTTCAATGGCAAAAATCAATGAATATTGTAAATGCACAAAAAGTAATTTCTCCGCATTGCAAGGTGCAAGTCTGAAATTTTTTGCTTTTTCCTGCTCCTCTTAGCATGATAAAGAAGATTCAAAGAGAGTGAGATGCCAGCTACTTTCATTCAGTCAGTAGCTTCAATCATTTCTGGATGTTTTTCAATGGTAAAAATCAATGAATATTGTAAATGCACAAACAGTAATTTCTCCACATTGCAAGGTGCAATTCTGAAATTTTTTGCTTTTTCCTGCTCCTCTTAGCATGATAAAGAAGATTCAAAGAGATTGAGATGCCAGCTCCTTTCATTCAGTCAGTAGCTTCAAACATTTCTGGTATATGAATAACATTATGTTTTTCAATGGCAAAAATCAATGAATATTGTAAATGCACAAACAGTAATTTCTCCGCATTGCAAGGTGCAATTCTGAAATTTTTTGCTTTTTCCTGCTCCTCTTAGCATGATAAAGAAGTTTCAAAGAGAGTGAGATGCCAGCTCCTTTCATTCAGTCAGTAGCTTCAAACATTTCTGGTATATGAATAACATGATGTTTTTCAATGGCAAAAATCAATGAATATTGTAAATGCACAAACAGTAATTTCTCCGCATTGCAAGGTGCAAGTCTGAAATTTTTTGCTTTTTCCTGCTCCTCTTAGCATGATAAAGAAGATTCAAAGAGAGTGAGATGCCAGCTACTTTCATTCAGTCAGTAGCTTCAATCATTTCTGGACGTTTTTCAATGGTAAAAATCAATGAATATTGTAAATGCACAAACAGTAATTTCTCCACATTGCAAGGTGCAATTCTGAAATTTTTTGCTTTTTCCTGCTCCTCTTAGCATGATAAAGAAGATTCAAAGAGAGTGAGATGCCAGCTCCTTTCATTCAGTCAGTAGCTTCAAACATTTCTGGTATATGAATAACATGATGTTTTTCAATGGCAAAAATCAATGAATATTGTAAATGCACAAACTGTAATTTCTCCGCATTGCAAGGTGCAATTCTGAAATTTTTTGCTTTTTCCTGCTCCTCTTAGCATGATAAAGAAGATTCAAAGAGAGTGAGATGCCAGCTCCTTTCATTCAGTCAGTAGCTTCAATCATTTCTGGACATTTTTCAATGGCAAAAATCAATGAATATTGTAAATGCACAAACAGTAATTTCTCCGCATTGCAAGGTGCAATTCTGAAATTTTTTGCTTTTTCCTGCTCCTCTTAGCATGATAAAGAAGATTCAAAGAGAGTGAGATGCCAGCTCCTTTCATTCAGTCAGTAGCTTCAATCATTTCTGGACGTTTTTCAATGGCAAAAATCAATGAATATTGTAAATGCACAAACAGTAATTTCTCCGCATTGCAAGGTGCAATTCTGAAATTTTTTGCTTTTTCCTGCTCCTCTTAGCATGATAAAGAAGATTCAAAGAGAGTGAGGTGCCAGCTCCTTTCATTCAGTCAGGAGCTTCAAACATTTCTGGTATATGAATAACATGTTTTTCAATGGCAAAAATCAATGAATATTGTAAATGCACAAACAGTAAATTCTCCGCATTGCAAGGTGCAATTCTGAAATTTTTTGCTTTTTCCTGCTCCTCTTAGCATGATAAAGAAGATTCAAAGAGAGTGAGATGCCAGCTCCTTTCATTCAGTCAGTAGCTTCAATCATTTCTGGACGTTTTTCAATGGCAAAAATCAATGAATATTGTAAATGCACAAACTGTAATTTCTCCGCATTGCAAGGTGCAATTCTGAAATTTTTTGCTTTTTCCTGCTCCTCTTAGCATGATAAAGAAGATTCAAAGAGAGTGAGATGCCAGCTCCTTTCATTCAGTCAGTAGCTTCAATCATTTCTGGACGTTTTTCATTGGCAAAAATCAACGAATATTGTAAATGCACAAACAGTAATTTCTCCGCATTGCAAGGTGCAATTCTGAAATTTTTTGCTTTTTCCTGCTCCTCTTAGCATGATAAAGAAGATTCAAAGAGAGTGAGATGCCAGCTCCTTTCATTCAGTCAGTAGCTTCAATCATTTCTGGACGTTTTTCAATGGCAAAAATCAATGAATATTGTAAATGCACAAACTGTAATTTCTCCGCATTGCAAGGTGCAATTCTGAAATTTTTTGCTTTTTCCTGCTCCTCTTAGCATGATAAAGAAGATTCAAAGAGAGTGAGATGCCAGCTCCTTTCATTCAGTCAGTAGCTTCAATCATTTCTGGACGTTTTTCAATGGCAAAAATCAATGAATATTGTAAATGCACAAACAGTAATTTCTCCGCATTGCAAGGTGCAATTCTGAAATTTTTTGCTTTTTCCTGCTCCTCTTAGCATGATAAAGAAGATTCAAAGAGAGTGAGATGCCAGCTCCTTTCATTCAGTCAGTACCTTCAATCATTTCTGGATGTTTTTCAATGGCAAAAATCAATGAATATTGTAAATGCACAAACAGTAATTTCTACGCATTGCAAGGTGCAATTCTGAAATTTTTTGCTTTTTCCTGCTCCTCTTAGCATGATAAAGAAGATTCAAAGAGAGTGAGATGCCAGCTCCTTTCATTCAGTCAGTAGCTTCAAACATTTCTGGTATATGAATAACATGATGTTTTTCAATGGCAAAAATCAATGAATATTGTAAATGCACAAACAGTAATTTCTCCGCATTGCAAGGTGCAAGTCTGAAATTTTTTGCTTTTTTCTGCTCCTCTTAGCATGATAAAGAAGATTCAAAGAGAGTGAGATGCCAGCTCCTTTCATTCAGTCAGTAGCTTCAAACATTTCTGGTATATGAATAACATGATGTTTTTCAATGGCAAAAATCAATGAATATTGTAAATGCACAAACAGTAATTTCTCCGCATTGCAAGGTGCAAGTCTAAAATTTTTTGCTTTTTCCTGCTCCTCTTAGCATGATAAAGAAGATTCAAAGAGAGTGAGATGCCAGCTACTTTCATTCAGTCAGTAGCTTCAATCATTTCTGGACGTTTTTCAATGGTAAAAATCAATGAATATTGTAAATGCACAAACAGTAATTTCTCCACATTGCAAGGTGCAATTCTGAAATTTTTTGCTTTTTCCTGCTCCTCTTAGCATGATAAAGAAGATTCAAAGAGATTGAGATGCCAGCTCCTTTCATTCAGTCAGTAGCTTCAAACATTTCTGGTATATGAATAACATGATGTTTTTCAATGGCAAAAATCAATGAATATTGTAAATGCACAAACAGTAATTTCTCCGCATTGCAAGGTGCAAATCTGAAATTTTTTGCTTTTTCCTGCTCCTCTTAGCATGATAAAGAAGATTCAAAGAGAGTGAGATGCCAGCTCCTTTCATTCAGTCAGTAGCTTCAATCATTTCTGGACGTTTTTCAATGGCAAAAATCAATGAATATTGTAAATGCACAAACTGTAATTTCTCCGCATTGCAAGGTGCAATTCTGAAATTTTTTGCTTTTTCCTGCTCCTCTTAGCATGATAAAGAAGATTCAAAGAGAGTGAGATGCCAGCTCCTTTCATTCAGTCAGTAGCTTCAATCATTTCTGGACGTTTTTCAATGGCAAAAATCAATGAATATTGTAAATGCACAAACAGTAATTTCTCCGCATTGCAAGGTGCAATTCTGAAATTTTTTGCTTTTTCCTGCTCCTCTTAGCATGATAAAGAAGATTCAAAGAGAGTGAGATGCCAGCTCCTTTCATTCAGTCAGTACCTTCAATCATTTCTGGACGTTTTTCAATGGCAAAAATCAATGAATATTGTAAATGCACAAACAGTAATTTCTACGCATTGCAAGGTGCAATTCTGAAATTTTTTGCTTTTTCCTGCTCCTCTTAGCATGATAAAGAAGATTCAAAGAGAGTGAGATGCCAGCTCCTTTCATTCAGTCAGTAGCTTCAAACATTTCTGGTATATGAATAACATGATGTTTTTCAATGGCAAAAATCAATGAATATTGTAAATGCACAAACAGTAATTTCTCAGCATTGCAAGGTGCAAGTCTGAAATTTTTTGCTTTTTTCTGCTCCTCTTAGCATGATAAAGAAGATTCAAAGAGAATGAGATGCCAGCTCCTTTCATTCAGTCAGTAGCTTCAAAAATTTCTGGTATATGAATAACATGATGTTTTTCAATGGCAAAAATCAATGAATATTGTAAATGCACAAACAGTAATTTCTCCGCATTGCAAGGTGCAAGTCTGAAATTTTTTGCTTTTTTCTGCTCCTCTTAGCATGATAAAGAAGATTCAAAGAGAGTGAGATGCCAGCTCCTTTCATTCAGTCAGTAGCTTCAAACATTTCTGGTATATGAATAACATGATGTTTTTCAATGGCAAAAATCAATGAATATTGTAAATGCACAAACAGTAATTTCTCCGCATTGCAAGGTGCAAGTCTAAAATTTTTTGCTTTTTCCTGCTCCTCTTAGCATGATAAAGAAGATTCAAAGAGAGTGAGATGCCAGCTACTTTCATTCAGTCAGTAGCTTCAATCATTTCTGGACGTTTTTCAATGGTAAAAATCAATGAATATTGTAAATGCACAAACAGTAATTTCTCCACATTGCAAGGTGCAATTCTGAAATTTTTTGCTTTTTCCTGCTCCTCTTAGCATGATAAAGAAGATTCAAAGAGATTGAGATGCCAGCTCCTTTCATTCAGTCAGTAGCTTCAAACATTTCTGGTATATGAATAACATGATGTTTTTCAATGGCAAAAATCAATGAATATTGTAAATGCACAAACAGTAATTTCTCCGCATTGCAAGGTGCAAATCTGAAATTTTTTGCTTTTTCCTGCTCCTCTTAGCATGATAAAGAAGATTCAAAGAGAGTGAGATGCCAGCTCCTTTCATTCAGTCAGTAGCTTCAATCATTTCTGGACGTTTTTCAATGGCAAAAATCAATGAATATTGTAAATGCACAAACTGTAATTTCTCCGCATTGCAAGGTGCAATTCTGAAATTTTTTGCTTTTTCCTGCTCCTCTTAGCATGATAAAGAAGATTCAAAGAGAGTGAGATGCCAGCTCCTTTCATTCAGTCAGTAGCTTCAATCATTTCTGGACGTTTTTCAATGGCAAAAATCAATGAATATTGTAAATGCACAAACAGTAATTTCTCCGCATTGCAAGGTGCAATTCTGAAATTTTTTGCTTTTTCCTGCTCCTCTTAGCATGATAAAGAAGATTCAAAGAGAGTGAGATGCCAGCTCCTTTCATTCAGTCAGTACCTTCAATCATTTCTGGACGTTTTTCAATGGCAAAAATCAATGAATATTGTAAATGCACAAACAGTAATTTCTACGCATTGCAAGGTGCAATTCTGAAATTTTTTGCTTTTTCCTGCTCCTCTTAGCATGATAAAGAAGATTCAAAGAGAGTGAGATGCCAGCTCCTTTCATTCAGTCAGTAGCTTCAAACATTTCTGGTATATGAATAACATGATGTTTTTCAATGGCAAAAATCAATGAATATTGTAAATGCACAAACAGTAATTTCTCAGCATTGCAAGGTGCAAGTCTGAAATTTTTTGCTTTTTTCTGCTCCTCTTAGCATGATAAAGAAGATTCAAAGAGAATGAGATGCCAGCTCCTTTCATTCAGTCAGTAGCTTCAAAAATTTCTGGTATATGAATAACATGATGTTTTTCAATGGCAAAAATCAATGAATATTGTAAATGCACAAACAGTAATTTCTCCGCATTGCAAGGTGCAAGTCTGAAATTTTTTGCTTTTTCCTGCTCCTCTTAGCATGATAAAGAAGATTCAAAGAGAGTGAGATGCCAGCTACTTTCATTCAGTCAGTAGCTTCAATCATTTCTGGACGTTTTTCAATGGCAAAAATCAATGAATATTGTAAATGCACAAACAGTAATTTCTCAGCATTGCAAGGTGCAAGTCTGAAATTTTTTGCTTTTTTCTGCTCCTCTTAGCATGATAAAGAAGATTCAAAGAGAATGAGATGCCAGCTCCTTTCATTCAGTCAGTAGCTTCAAAAATTTCTGGTATATGAATAACATGATGTTTTTCAATGGCAAAAATCAATGAATATTGTAAATGCACAAACAGTAATTTCTCCGCATTGCAAGGTGCAAGTCTGAAATTTTTTGCTTTTTCCTGCTCCTCTTAGCATGATAAAGAAGATTCAAAGAGAGTGAGATGCCAGCTCCTTTCATTCAGTCAGTAGCTTCAAACATTTCTGGTATATGAATAACATTATGTTTTTCAATGGCAAAAATCAATGAATATTGTAAATGCACAAACAGTAATTTCTCCGCATTGCAAGGTGCAATTCTGAAATTTTTTGCTTTTTCCTGCTCCTCTTAGCGTGATAAAGAAGATTCAAAGAGAGTGAGATGCCAGCTCCTTTCATTCAGTCAGTAGCTTCAAACATTTCTGGTATATGAATAACATGATGTTTTTCAATGGCAAAAATCAATGAATATTGTAAATGCACAAACAGTAATTTCTCCGCATTGCAAGGTGCAAGTCTGAAATTTTTTGCTTTTTCCTGCTCCTCTTAGCATGATAAAGAAGATTCAAAGAGAGTGAGATGCCAGCTACTTTCATTCAGTCAGTAGCTTCAATCATTTCTGGACGTTTTTCAATGGTAAAAATCAATGAATATTGTAAATGCACAAACAGTAATTTCTCCACATTGCAAGGTGCAATTCTGAAATTTTTTGCTTTTTCCTGCTCCTCTTAGCATGATAAAGAAGATTCAAAGAGAGTGAGATGCCAGCTCCTTTCATTCAGTCAGTAGCTTCAAACATTTCTGGTATATGAATAACATGATGTTTTTCAATGGCAAAAATCAATGAATATTGTAAATGCACAAACTGTAATTTCTCCGCATTGCAAGGTGCAATTCTGAAATTTTTTGCTTTTTCCTGCTCCTCTTAGCATGATAAAGAAGATTCAAAGAGAGTGAGATGCCAGCTCCTTTCATTCAGTCAGTAGCTTCAATCATTTCTGGACGTTTTTCAATGGCAAAAATCAACGAATATTGTAAATGCACAAACAGTAATTTCTCCGCATTGCAAGGTGCAATTCTGAAATTTTTTGCTTTTTCCTGCTCCTCTTAGCATGATAAAGAAGATTCAAAGAGAATGAGATGTCAGCTCTTTTCCTTCAGTCAGTAGCTTCAATCATTTCTGGTATATGAATAACATGATGTTTTTCAATGGCAAAAATCAATGAATTTTGTAAATGCACAAACAGTAATTTCTCCGCATTGCAAGGCGCAATTCTGAAATTTTTTGCTTTTTCCTGCTCCTCTTAGCATGATAAAGAAGATTCAAAGAGAGTGAGATGCCAGCTCCTTTCATTCAGTCAGTAGCTTCAATCATTTCTGGACATTTTTCAATGGCAAAAATCAATGAATATTGTAAATGCACAAACAGTAATTTCTCCGCATTGCAAGGTGCAATTCTGAAATTTTTTGCTTTTTCCTGCTCCTCTTAGCATGATAAAGAAGATTCAAAGAGAGTGAGATGCCAGCTCCTTTCATTCAGTCAGTAGCTTCAATCATTTCTGGACGTTTTTCAATGGCAAAAATCAATGAATATTGTAAATGCACAAACAGTAATTTCTCCGCATTGCAAGGTGCAATTCTGAAATTTTTTGCTTTTTCCTGCTCCTCTTAGCATGATAAAGAAGATTCAAAGAGAGTGAGGTGCCAGCTCCTTTCATTCAGTCAGGAGCTTCAAACATTTCTGGTATATGAATAACATGTTTTTCAATGGCAAAAATCAATGAATATTGTAAATGCACAAACAGTAAATTCTCCGCATTGCAAGGTGCAATTCTGAAATTTTTTGCTTTTTCCTGCTCCTCTTAGCATGATAAAGAAGATTCAAAGAGAGTGAGATGCCAGCTCCTTTCATTCAGTCAGTAGCTTCAATCATTTCTGGACGTTTTTCAATGGCAAAAATCAATGAATATTGTAAATGCACAAACAGTAATTTCTACGCATTGCAAGGTGCAATTCTGAAATTTTTTGCTTTTTCCTGCTCCTCTTAGCATGATAAAGAAGATTCAAAGAGAGTGAGATGCCAGCTCCTTTCATTCAGTCAGTACCTTCAATCATTTCTGGACGTTTTTCAATGGCAAAAATCAATGAATATTGTAAATGCACAAACAGTAATTTCTACGCATTGCAAGGTGCAATTCTGAAATTTTTTGCTTTTTCCTGCTCCTCTTAGCATGATAAAGAAGATTCAAAGAGAGTGAGATGCCAGCTCCTTTCATTCAGTCAGTAGCTTCAATCATTTCTGGACGTTTTTCAATGGCAAAAATCAATGAATATTGTAAATGCACAAACAGTAATTTCTCCGCATTGCAAGGTGCAATTCTGAAATTTTTTGCTTTTTCCTGCTCCTCTTAGCATGATAAAGAAGATTCAAAGAGAGTGAGATGCCAGCTCCTTTCATTCAGTCAGTACCTTCAATCATTTCTGGACGTTTTTCAATGGCAAAAATCAATGAATATTGTAAATGCACAAACAGTAATTTCTACGCATTGCAAGGTGCAATTCTGAAATTTTTTGCTTTTTCCTGCTCCTCTTAGCATGATAAAGAAGATTCAAAGAGAGTGAGATGCCAGCTCCTTTCATTCAGTCAGTAGCTTCAAACATTTCTGGTATATGAATAACATGATGTTTTTCAATGGCAAAAATCAATGAATATTGTAAATGTACAAACAGTAATTTCTCCGCATTGCAAGGTGCAAGTCTGAAATTTTTTGCTTTTTTCTGCTCCTCTTAGCATGATAAAGAAGATTCAAAGAGAGTGAGATGCCAGCTCCTTTCATTCAGTCAGTAGCTTCAAACATTTCTGGTATATGAATAACATGATGTTTTTCAATGGCAAAAATCAATGAATATTGTAAATGCACAAAAAGTAATTTCTCCGCATTGCAAGGTGCAAGTCTGAAATTTTTTGCTTTTTCCTGCTCCTCTTAGCATGATAAAGAAGATTCAAAGAGAGTGAGATGCCAGCTACTTTCATTCAGTCAGTAGCTTCAATCATTTCTGGATGTTTTTCAATGGTAAAAATCAATGAATATTGTAAATGCACAAACAGTAATTTCTCCACATTGCAAGGTGCAATTCTGAAATTTTTTGCTTTTTCCTGCTCCTCTTAGCATGATAAAGAAGATTCAAAGAGATTGAGATGCCAGCTCCTTTCATTCAGTCAGTAGCTTCAAACATTTCTGGTATATGAATAACATTATGTTTTTCAATGGCAAAAATCAATGAATATTGTAAATGCACAAACAGTAATTTCTCCGCATTGCAAGGTGCAATTCTGAAATTTTTTGCTTTTTCCTGCTCCTCTTAGCATGATAACGAAGTTTCAAAGAGAGTGAGATGCCAGCTCCTTTCATTCAGTCAGTAGCTTCAAACATTTCTGGTATATGAATAACATGATGTTTTTCAATGGCAAAAATCAATGAATATTGTAAATGCACAAACAGTAATTTCTCCGCATTGCAAGGTGCAAGTCTGAAATTTTTTGCTTTTTCCTGCTCCTCTTAGCATGATAAAGAAGATTCAAAGAGAGTGAGATGCCAGCTACTTTCATTCAGTCAGTAGCTTCAATCATTTCTGGACGTTTTTCAATGGTAAAAATCAATGAATATTGTAAATGCACAAACAGTAATTTCTCCACATTGCAAGGTGCAATTCTGAAATTTTTTGCTTTTTCCTGCTCCTCTTAGCATGATAAAGAAGATTCAAAGAGAGTGAGATGCCAGCTCCTTTCATTCAGTCAGTAGCTTCAAACATTTCTGGTATATGAATAACATGATGTTTTTCAATGGCAAAAATCAATGAATATTGTAAATGCACAAACTGTAATTTCTCCGCATTGCAAGGTGCAATTCTGAAATTTTTTGCTTTTTCCTGCTCCTCTTAGCATGATAAAGAAGATTCAAAGAGAGTGAGATGCCAGCTCCTTTCATTCAGTCAGTAGCTTCAATCATTTCTGGACATTTTTCAATGGCAAAAATCAATGAATATTGTAAATGCACAAACAGTAATTTCTCCGCATTGCAAGGTGCAATTCTGAAATTTTTTGCTTTTTCCTGCTCCTCTTAGCATGATAAAGAAGATTCAAAGAGAGTGAGATGCCAGCTCCTTTCATTCAGTCAGTAGCTTCAATCATTTCTGGACGTTTTTCAATGGCAAAAATCAATGAATATTGTAAATGCACAAACAGTAATTTCTCCGCATTGCAAGGTGCAATTCTGAAATTTTTTGCTTTTTCCTGCTCCTCTTAGCATGATAAAGAAGATTCAAAGAGAGTGAGGTGCCAGCTCCTTTCATTCAGTCAGGAGCTTCAAACATTTCTGGTATATGAATAACATGTTTTTCAATGGCAAAAATCAATGAATATTGTAAATGCACAAACAGTAAATTCTCCGCATTGCAAGGTGCAATTCTGAAATTTTTTGCTTTTTCCTGCTCCTCTTAGCATGATAAAGAAGATTCAAAGAGAGTGAGATGCCAGCTCCTTTCATTCAGTCAGTAGCTTCAATCATTTCTGGACGTTTTTCAATGGCAAAAATCAATGAATATTGTAAATGCACAAACTGTAATTTCTCCGCATTGCAAGGTGCAATTCTGAAATTTTTTGCTTTTTCCTGCTCCTCTTAGCATGATAAAGAAGATTCAAAGAGAGTGAGATGCCAGCTCCTTTCATTCAGTCAGTAGCTTCAATCATTTCTGGACGTTTTTCATTGGCAAAAATCAACGAATATTGTAAATGCACAAACAGTAATTTCTCCGCATTGCAAGGTGCAATTCTGAAATTTTTTGCTTTTTCCTGCTCCTCTTAGCATGATAAAGAAGATTCAAAGAGAGTGAGATGCCAGCTCCTTTCATTCAGTCAGTAGCTTCAATCATTTCTGGACGTTTTTCAATGGCAAAAATCAATGAATATTGTAAATGCACAAACTGTAATTTCTCCGCATTGCAAGGTGCAATTCTGAAATTTTTTGCTTTTTCCTGCTCCTCTTAGCATGATAAAGAAGATTCAAAGAGAGTGAGATGCCAGCTCCTTTCATTCAGTCAGTAGCTTCAATCATTTCTGGACGTTTTTCAATGGCAAAAATCAATGAATATTGTAAATGCACAAACAGTAATTTCTCCGCATTGCAAGGTGCAATTCTGAAATTTTTTGCTTTTTCCTGCTCCTCTTAGCATGATAAAGAAGATTCAAAGAGAGTGAGATGCCAGCTCCTTTCATTCAGTCAGTACCTTCAATCATTTCTGGACGTTTTTCAATGGCAAAAATCAATGAATATTGTAAATGCACAAACAGTAATTTCTACGCATTGCAAGGTGCAATTCTGAAATTTTTTGCTTTTTCCTGCTCCTCTTAGCATGATAAAGAAGATTCAAAGAGAGTGAGATGCCAGCTCCTTTCATTCAGTCAGTAGCTTCAAACATTTCTGGTATATGAATAACATGATGTTTTTCAATGGCAAAAATCAATGAATATTGTAAATGCACAAACAGTAATTTCTCCGCATTGCAAGGTGCAAGTCTGAAATTTTTTGCTTTTTTCTGCTCCTCTTAGCATGATAAAGAAGATTCAAAGAGAGTGAGATGCCAGCTCCTTTCATTCAGTCAGTAGCTTCAAACATTTCTGGTATATGAATAACATGATGTTTTTCAATGGCAAAAATCAATGAATATTGTAAATGCACAAACAGTAATTTCTCCGCATTGCAAGGTGCAAGTCTAAAATTTTTTGCTTTTTCCTGCTCCTCTTAGCATGATAAAGAAGATTCAAAGAGAGTGAGATGCCAGCTACTTTCATTCAGTCAGTAGCTTCAATCATTTCTGGACGTTTTTCAATGGTAAAAATCAATGAATATTGTAAATGCACAAACAGTAATTTCTCCACATTGCAAGGTGCAATTCTGAAATTTTTTGCTTTTTCCTGCTCCTCTTAGCATGATAAAGAAGATTCAAAGAGATTGAGATGCCAGCTCCTTTCATTCAGTCAGTAGCTTCAAACATTTCTGGTATATGAATAACATGATGTTTTTCAATGGCAAAAATCAATGAATATTGTAAATGCACAAACAGTAATTTCTCCGCATTGCAAGGTGCAAATCTGAAATTTTTTGCTTTTTCCTGCTCCTCTTAGCATGATAAAGAAGATTCAAAGAGAGTGAGATGCCAGCTACTTTCATTCAGTCAGTAGCTTCAATCATTTCTGGACGTTTTTCAATGGTAAAAATCAATGAATATTGTAAATGCACAAACAGTAATTTCTCCACATTGCAAGGTGCAATTCTGAAATTTTTTGCTTTTTCCTGCTCCTCTTAGCATGATAAAGAAGATTCAAAGAGAGTGAGATGCCAGCTCCTTTCATTCAGTCAGTAGCTTCAAACATTTCTGGTATATGAATAACATGATGTTTTTCAATGGCAAAAATCAATGAATATTGTAAATGCACAAACTGTAATTTCTCCGCATTGCAAGGTGCAATTCTGAAATTTTTTGCTTTTTCCTGCTCCTCTTAGCATGATAAAGAAGATTCAAAGAGAGTGAGATGCCAGCTCCTTTCATTCAGTCAGTAGCTTCAATCATTTCTGGACGTTTTTCAATGGCAAAAATCAACGAATATTGTAAATGCACAAACAGTAATTTCTCCGCATTGCAAGGTGCAATTCTGAAATTTTTTGCTTTTTCCTGCTCCTCTTAGCATGATAAAGAAGATTCAAAGAGAGTGAGATGCCAGCTCCTTTCATTCAGTCAGTAGCTTCAATCATTTCTGGACGTTTTTCAATGGCAAAAATCAATGAATATTGTAAATGCACAAACTGTAATTTCTCCGCATTGCAAGGTGCAATTCTGAAATTTTTTGCTTTTTCCTGCTCCTCTTAGCATGATAAAGAAGATTCAAAGAGATTGAGATGCCAGCTCCTTTCATTCAGTCAGTAGCTGCAATCATTTCTGGACGTTTTTCAATGGCAAAAATCAATGAATATTGTAAATGCACAAACAGTAATTTCTCCGCATTGCAAGGTGCAATTCTGAAATTTTTTGCTTTTTCCTGCTCCTCTTAGCATGATAAAGAAGATTCAAAGAGAGTGAGATGCCAGCTCCTTTCATTCAGTCAGTACCTTCAATCATTTCTGGACGTTTTTCAATGGCAAAAATCAATGAATATTGTAAATGCACAAACAGTAATTTCTCCGCATTGCAAGGTGCAATTCTGAAATTTTTTGCTTTTTCCTGCTCCTCTTAGCATGATAAAGAAGATTCAAAGAGAGTGAGATGCCAGCTCCTTTCATTCAGTCAGTAGCTTCAAACATTTCTGGTATATGAATAACATGATGTTTTTCAATGGCAAAAATCAATGAATATTGTAAATGCACAAACAGTAATTTCTCCGCATTGCAAGGTGCAAGTCTGAAATTTTTTGCTTTTTTCTGCTCCTCTTAGCATGATAAAGAAGATTCAAAGAGAGTGAGATGCCAGCTCCTTTCATTCAGTCAGTAGCTTCAAACATTTCTGGTATATGAATAACATTATGTTTTTCAATGGCAAAAATCAATGAATATTGTAAATGCACAAACAGTAATTTCTCCGCATTGCAAGGTGCAATTCTGAAATTTTTTGCTTTTTCCTGCTCCTCTTAGCATGATAAAGAAGATTCAAAGAGAGTGAGATGCCAGCTCCTTTCATTCAGTCAGTAGCTTCAATCATTTCTGGATGTTTTTCAATGGCAAAAATCAATGAATATTGTAAATGCACAAACAGTAATTTCTCCGCATTGCAAGGTGCAATTCTGAAATTTTTTGCTTTTTCCTGCTCCTCTTAGCATGATAAAGAAGATTCAAAGAGAGTGAGATGCCAGCTCCTTTCATTCAGTCAGTAGCTTCAATCATTTCTGGACGTTTTTCAATGGCAAAAATCAATGAATATTGTAAATGCACAAACAGTAATTTCTCCGCATTGCAAGGTGCAATTCTGAAATTTTTTGCTTTTTCCTGCTCCTCTTAGCATGATAAAGAAGATTCAAAGAGAGTGAGATGCCAGCTCCTTTCATTCAGTCAGTACCTTCAATCATTTCTGGACGTTTTTCAATGGCAAAAATCAATGAATATTGTAAATGCACAAACAGTAATTTCTCCGCATTGCAAGGTGCAATTCTGAAATTTTTTGCTTTTTCCCGCTCCTCTTAGCATGATAAAGAAGATTCAAAGAGATTGAGGTGCCAGCTCCTTTCATTCAGTCAGTAGCTTCAAACATTTCTGGTATATGAATAACATGTTTTTCAATGGCAAAAATCAATGAATATTGTAAATGCACAAACAGTAATTTCTCCGCATTGCAAGGTGCAATTCTGAAATTTTTTGCTTTTTCCTGCTCCTCTTAGCATGATAAAGAAGATTCAAAGAGAGTGAGATGCCAGCTCCTTTCATTCAGTCAGTAGCTTCAATCATTTCTGGACGTTTTTCAATGGCAAAAATCAATGAATATTGTAAATGCACAAACAGTAATTTCTCCGCATTGCAAGGTGCAATTCTGAAATTTTTTGCTTTTTTCTGCTCCTCTTAGCATGATAAAGAAGATTCAAAGAGAGTGAGATGCCAGCTCCTTTCATTCAGTCAGTAGCTTCAATCATTTCTGGACGTTTTTCAATGGCAAAAATCAATGAATATTGTAAATGCACAAACAGTAATTTCTCCGCATTGCAAGGTGCAATTCTGAAATTTTTTGCTTTTTCCCGCTCCTCTTAGCATGATAAAGAAGATTCAAAGAGATTGAGGTGCCAGCTCCTTTCATTCAGTCAGTAGCTTCAAACATTTCTGGTATATGAATAACATGTTTTTCAATGGCAAAAATCAATGAATATTGTAAATGCACAAACAGTAATTTCTCCGCATTGCAAGGTGCAATTCTGAAATTTTTTGCTTTTTCCTGCTCCGCTTAGCATGATAAAGAAGATTCAAAGAGAGTGAGATGCCAGCTCCTTTCATTCAGTCAGTAGCTTCAATCATTTCTGGACGTTTTTCAATGGCAAAAATCAATGAATATTGTAAATGCACAAACTGTAATTTCTCCGCATTGCAAGGTGCAATTCTGAAATTTTTTGCTTTTTCCTGCTCCTCTTAGCATGATAAAGAAGATTCAAAGAGAGTGAGATGCCAGCTCCTTTCATTCAGTCAGTAGCTTCAATCATTTCTGGACGTTTTTCAATGGCAAAAATCAATGAATATTGTAAATGCACAAACTGTAATTTCTCCGCATTGCAAGGTGCAATTCTGAAATTTTTTGCTTTTTCCTGCTCCTCTTAGCATGATAAAGAAGATTCAAAGAGATTGAGATGCCAGCTCCTTTCATTCAGTCAGTAGCTGCAATCATTTCTGGACGTTTTTCAATGGCAAAAATCAATGAATATTGTAAATGCACAAACAGTAATTTCTCCGCATTGCAAGGTGCAATTCTGAAATTTTTTGCTTTTTCCTGCTCCTCTTAGCATGATAAAGAAGATTCAAAGAGAGTGAGATGCCAGCTCCTTTCATTCAGTCAGTACCTTCAATCATTTCTGGACGTTTTTCAATGGCAAAAATCAATGAATATTGTAAATGCACAAACAGTAATTTCTCCGCATTGCAAGGTGCAATTCTGAAATTTTTTGCTTTTTCCTGCTCCTCTTAGCATGATAAAGAAGATTCAAAGAGAGTGAGATGCCAGCTCCTTTCATTCAGTCAGTAGCTTCAAACATTTCTGGTATATGAATAACATGATGTTTTTCAATGGCAAAAATCAATGAATATTGTAAATGCACAAACAGTAATTTCTCCGCATTGCAAGGTGCAAGTCTGAAATTTTTTGCTTTTTTCTGCTCCTCTTAGCATGATAAAGAAGATTCAAAGAGAGTGAGATGCCAGCTCCTTTCATTCAGTCAGTAGCTTCAAACATTTCTGGTATATGAATAACATTATGTTTTTCAATGGCAAAAATCAATGAATATTGTAAATGCACAAACAGTAATTTCTCCGCATTGCAAGGTGCAATTCTGAAATTTTTTGCTTTTTCCTGCTCCTCTTAGCATGATAAAGAAGATTCAAAGAGAGTGAGATGCCAGCTCCTTTCATTCAGTCAGTAGCTTCAATCATTTCTGGATGTTTTTCAATGGCAAAAATCAATGAATATTGTAAATGCACAAACAGTAATTTCTCCGCATTGCAAGGTGCAATTCTGAAATTTTTTGCTTTTTCCTGCTCCTCTTAGCATGATAAAGAAGATTCAAAGAGAGTGAGATGCCAGCTCCTTTCATTCAGTCAGTAGCTTCAATCATTTCTGGACGTTTTTCAATGGCAAAAATCAATGAATATTGTAAATGCACAAACAGTAATTTCTCCGCATTGCAAGGTGCAATTCTGAAATTTTTTGCTTTTTCCTGCTCCTCTTAGCATGATAAAGAAGATTCAAAGAGAGTGAGATGCCAGCTCCTTTCATTCAGTCAGTACCTTCAATCATTTCTGGACGTTTTTCAATGGCAAAAATCAATGAATATTGTAAATGCACAAACAGTAATTTCTCCGCATTGCAAGGTGCAATTCTGAAATTTTTTGCTTTTTCCCGCTCCTCTTAGCATGATAAAGAAGATTCAAAGAGATTGAGGTGCCAGCTCCTTTCATTCAGTCAGTAGCTTCAAACATTTCTGGTATATGAATAACATGTTTTTCAATGGCAAAAATCAATGAATATTGTAAATGCACAAACAGTAATTTCTCCGCATTGCAAGGTGCAATTCTGAAATTTTTTGCTTTTTCCTGCTCCTCTTAGCATGATAAAGAAGATTCAAAGAGAGTGAGATGCCAGCTCCTTTCATTCAGTCAGTAGCTTCAATCATTTCTGGACGTTTTTCAATGGCAAAAATCAATGAATATTGTAAATGCACAAACAGTAATTTCTCCGCATTGCAAGGTGCAATTCTGAAATTTTTTGCTTTTTTCTGCTCCTCTTAGCATGATAAAGAAGATTCAAAGAGAGTGAGATGCCAGCTCCTTTCATTCAGTCAGTAGCTTCAATCATTTCTGGACGTTTTTCAATGGCAAAAATCAATGAATATTGTAAATGCACAAACAGTAATTTCTCCGCATTGCAAGGTGCAATTCTGAAATTTTTTGCTTTTTCCCGCTCCTCTTAGCATGATAAAGAAGATTCAAAGAGATTGAGGTGCCAGCTCCTTTCATTCAGTCAGTAGCTTCAAACATTTCTGGTATATGAATAACATGTTTTTCAATGGCAAAAATCAATGAATATTGTAAATGCACAAACAGTAATTTCTCCGCATTGCAAGGTGCAATTCTGAAATTTTTTGCTTTTTCCTGCTCCGCTTAGCATGATAAAGAAGATTCAAAGAGAGTGAGATGCCAGCTCCTTTCATTCAGTCAGTAGCTTCAATCATTTCTGGACGTTTTTCAATGGCAAAAATCAATGAATATTGTAAATGCACAAACAGTAATTTCTCCGCATTGCAAGGTGCAATTCTGAAATTTTTTGCTTTTTCCCGCTCCTCTTAGCATGATAAAGAAGATTCAAAGAGATTGAGGTGCCAGCTCCTTTCATTCAGTCAGTAGCTTCAAACATTTCTGGTATATGAATAACATGTTTTTCAATGGCAAAAATCAATGAATATTGTAAATGCACAAACAGTAATTTCTCCGCATTGCAAGGTGCAATTCTGAAATTTTTTGCTTTTTCCTGCTCCTCTTAGCATGATAAAGAAGATTCAAAGAGAGTGAGATGCCAGCTCCTTTCATTCAGTCAGTAGCTTCAATCATTTCTGGACGTTTTTCAATGGCAAAAATCAATGAATATTGTAAATGCACAAACAGTAATTTCTCCGCATTGCAAGGTGCAATTCTGAAATTTTTTGCTTTTTTCTGCTCCTCTTAGCATGATAAAGAAGATTCAAAGAGAGTGAGATGCCAGCTCCTTTCATTCAGTCAGTAGCTTCAATCATTTCTGGACGTTTTTCAATGGCAAAAATCAATGAATATTGTAAATGCACAAACAGTAATTTCTCCGCATTGCAAGGTGCAATTCTGAAATTTTTTGCTTTTTCCTGCTCCTCTTAGCATGATAAAGAAGATTCAAAGAGAGTGAGATGCCAGCTCCTTTCATTCAGTCAGTAGCTTCAAACATTTCTGGTATATGAATAACATGATGTTTTTCAATGGCAAAAATCAATGAATATTGTAAATGCACAAACAGTAATTTCTCCGCATTGCAAGGTGCAAGTCTGAAATTTTTTGCTTTTTCCTGCTCCTCTTAGCATGATAAAGAAGATTCAAAGAGAGTGAGATGCCAGCTACTTTCATTCAGTCAGTAGCTTCAATCATTTCTGGACGTTTTTCAATGGTAAAAATCAATGAATATTGTAAATGCACAAACAGTAATTTCTCCACATTGCAAGGTGCAATTCTAAAATTTTTGGCTTTTTCCTGCTCCTCTTAGCATGATAAAGAAGATTCAAAGAGAGTGAGATGCCAGCTCCTTTCATTCAGTCAGTAGCTTCAAACATTTCTGGTATATGAATAACATGATGTTTTTCAATGGCAAAAATCAATGAATATTGTAAATGCACAAACAGTAATTTCTCCGCATTGCAAGGTGCAATTCTGAAATTTTTTGCTTTTTCCTGCTCCTCTTAGCATGATTCAAAAAGAGTGAGATGCCAGCTCCTTTCATTCAGTCAGTAGCTTCAATCATTTCTGGACGTTTTTCAATGGCAAAAATCAATGAATATTGTAAATGCACAAACAGTAATTTCTCCGCATTGCAAGGTGCAATTCTGAAATTTTTTGCTTTTTCCTGCTCCTCTTAGCATGATAAAGAAGATTCAAAGAGAGTGAGATGTCAGCTCCTTTCATTCAGTCAGTAGCTTCAAACATTTCTGGTATATGAATAACATGATGTTTTTCAATGGCAAAAATCAATGAATATTGTAAATGCACAAACAGTAATTTTTCCGCATTGCAAGGTGCAATTCTGAAATTTTTTGCTTTTTCCTGCTCCTCTTAGCATGATAAAGAAGATTCAAAGAGAGTGAGATGCCAGCTCCTTTCATTCAGTCAGTAGCTTCAAACATTTCTGGTATATGAATAACATGATGTTTTTCAATGGCAAAAATCAATGAATATTGTAAATGCACAAACTAATTTCTCCGCATTGCAAGGTGCAAGTCTGAAATTTTTTGCTTTTTCCTGCTCCTCTTAGCATGATAAAGAAGATTCAAAGAGAGTGAGATGCCAGCTACTTTCATTCAGTCAGTAGCTTCAATCATTTCTGGACGTTTTTCAATGGTAAAAATCAATGAATATTGTAAATGCACAAACAGTAATTTCTCCACATTGCAAGGTGCAATTCTGAAATTTTTTGCTTTTTCCTGCTCCTCTTAGCATGATAAAGAAGATTCAAAGAGATTGAGATGCCAGCTCCTTTCATTCAGTCAGTAGCTTCAATCATTTCTGGTATATGAATAACATGATGTTTTTCAATGGCAAAAATCAATGAATATTGTAAATGCACAAACAGTAATTTCTCCGCATTGCAAGGTGCAATTCTGAAATTTTTTGCTTTTTCCTGCTCCTCTTAGCATGATAAAGAAGATTCAAAGAGAGTGAGATGCCAGCTCCTTTCATTCAGTCAGTAGCTTCAATCATTTCTGGACGTTTCTCAATGGCAAAAATCAATGAATATTGTAAATGCACAAACTGTAATTTCTCCGCATTGCAAGGTGCAATTCTGAAATTTTTTGCTTTTTCCTGCTCCTCTTAGCATGATAAAGAAGATTCAAAGAGAGTGAGATGCCAGCTCCTTTCATTCAGTCAGTAGCTTCAATCTTTTCTGGATGTTTTTCAATGGCAAAAATCAATGAATATTGTAAATGCACAAACAATAATTTCTCCGCATTGCAAGGTGCAATTCTGAAATTTTTTGCTTTTTCCTGCTCCTCTTAGCATGATAAAGAAGATTCAAAGAGAGTGAGATGCCAGCTCCTTTCATTCAGTCAGTAGCTTCAATCATTTCTGGACGTTTTTCAATGGCAAAAATCAATGAATATTGTAAATGCACAAACAGTAATTTCTCCGCATTGCAAGGTGCAATTCTGAAATTTTTTGTTTTTTCCTGCTCCTCTTAGCATGATAAAGAAGATTCAAAGAGAGTGAGATGCCAGCTCCTTTCATTCAGTCAGTAGCTTCAAACATTTCTGGACGTTTTTCAATGGCAAAAATCAATGAATATTGTAAATGCACAAACAGTAATATCTCCACATTGCAAGGTGCAATTCTGAAATTTTTTGCTTTTTCCTGTTAATCCTAGCATGATAAAGAAGATTCAAAGAGAGTGAGATGCCAGCTCCTTTCATTCAGTCAGTAGCTTCAAACATTTCTGGTATATGAAAAACATGTTTTTCAATGGCAAAAATCAATGAATATTGTAAATGCACAAACAGTAATATCTCCACATTGCAAGGTGCAATTCTGAAATTTTTTGCTTTTTCCTGCTAATCCTAGCATGATAAATAAGATTCAAAGAGAGTGAGATGCCAGCTCCTTTCATTCAGTCAGTAGCTTCAAACATTTCTGGTATATGAAAAACATGTTTTTCAATGGCAAAAATCAATGAATATTGTAAATGCACAAACAGTAATATCTCCACATTGCAAGGTGCAATTCTGAAATTTTTTGCTTTTTCCTGCTAATCCTAGCATGATAAAGAAGATTCAAAGAGAGTGAGATGCCAGCTCCTTTCATTCAGTCAGTAGCTTCAAACATTTCTGGTATATGAAAAACATGTTTTTCAATGGCAAAAATCAATGAATATTGTAAATGCACAAACAGTAATATCTCCACATTGCAAGGT
Source organism: Phyllobates terribilis (assembly GCF_046119375.1). Lineage (NCBI taxonomy): Eukaryota > Metazoa > Chordata > Amphibia > Anura > Dendrobatidae > Phyllobates > Phyllobates terribilis. Next base: position 486,720 of record NW_027363392.1, read on the forward strand.
GCAATTCTGAAATTTTTTGCTTTTTCCTGTTAATCCTAGCATGATAAAGAAGATTCAAAGAGAGTGAGATGCCAGCTCCTTTCATTCAGTCAGTAGCTTCAAACATTTCTGGACGTTTTTCAATGGCAAAAATCAATGAATATTGTAAATGCACAAACAGTAATATCTCCACATTGCAAGGTGCAATTCTGAAATTTTTTGCTTTTTCCTGTTAATCCTAGCATGATAAAGAAGATTCAAAGAGAGTGAGATGCCAGCTCCTTTCATTCAGTCAGTAGCTTCAAACATTTCTGGTATATGAAAAACATGTTTTTCAATGGCAAAAATCAATGAATATTGTAAATGCACAAACAGTAATATCTCCACATTGCAAGGTGCAATTCTGAAATTTTTTGCTTTTTCCTGCTAATCCTAGCATGATAAATAAGATTCAAAGAGAGTGAGATGCCAGCTCCTTTCATTCAGTCAGTAGCTTCAAACATTTCTGGTATATGAAAAACATGTTTTTCAATGGCAAAAATCAATGAATATTGTAAATGCACAAACAGTAATATCTCCACATTGCAAGGTGCAATTCTGAAATTTTTTGCTTTTTCCTGTTAATCCTAGCATGATAAAGAAGATTCAAAGAGAGTGAGATGCCAGCTCCTTTCATTCAGTCAGTAGCTTCAAACATTTCTCGACGTTTTTCAATGGCAAAAATCAATGAATATTGTAAATGCACAAACAGTAATATCTCCACATTGCAAGGTGCAATTCTGAATTTTTTTGCTTTTTCCTGCTAATCCTAGCATGATAAAGAAGATTCAAAGAGAGTGAGATGCCAGCTCCTTTCATTCAGTCAGTAGCTTCAAACATTTCTGGACGTTTTTCAATGGCAAAAATCAATGAATATTGTAAATGCACAAACAGTAATATCTCCACATTGCAAGGTGCAATTCTGAAATTTTTTGCTTTTTCCTGTTAATCCTAGCATGGTAAAGAAGATTCAAAGAGAGTGAGATGCCAGCTCCTTTCATTCAGTCAGTAGCTTCAAACATTTCTGGTATATGAAACACATGTTTTTCAATGGCAAAAATCAATGAATATTGTAAATGCACAAACAGTAATATCTCCACATTGCAAGGTGCAATTCTGAAATTTTTTGCTTTTTCCTGCTAATCCTAGCATGATAAAGAAGATTCAAAGAGAGTGAGATGCCAGCTCCTTTCATTCAGTCAGTAGCTTCAAACATTTCTGGTATATGAAAAACATGATTTTCAATGGCAAAAATCAATGAATATTGTAAATGCACAAACAGTAATATCTCCACATTGCAAGGTGCAATTCTGAAATTTTTTGCTTTTTCCTGCTAATCCTAGCATGATAAAGAAGATTCAAAGAGAGTGAGATGCCAGCTCCTTTCATTCAGTCAGTAGCTTCAAAAATTTCTGGACGTTTTTCAATGGCAAAAATCAATGAATATTGTAAATGCACAAACAGTAATATCTCCACATTGCAAGGTGCAATTCTGAAATTTTTTGCTTTTTCCTGTTAATCCTAGCATGATAAAGAAGATTCAAAGAGAGTGAGATGCCAGCTCCTTTCATTCAGTCCGTAGCTTCAAACATTTCTGGTATATGAAAAACATGTTTTTCAATGGCAAAAATCAATGAATATTGTAAATGCACAAACAGTAATATCTCCAAATTGCAAGGTGCAATTCTGATATTTTTTGCTTTTTCCTGTTAATCCTAGCATGATAAAGAAGATTCAAAGAGAGTGAGATGCCAGCTCCTTTCATTCAGTCAGTAGCTTCAAACATTTCTAGTATATGAAAAACATGTTTTTCAATGGCAAAAATCAATGAATATTGTAAATGCACAAACAGTAATATCTCCACATTGCAAGGTGCAATTCTGAATTTTTTTGCTTTTTCCTGCTAATCCTAGCATGATAAAGAAGATTCAAAGAGAGTGAGATGCCAGCTCCTTTCATTCAGTCAGTAGCTTCAAACATTTCTGGTATATGAAAAACATGTTTTTCAATGGCAAAAATCAATGAATATTGTAAATGCACAAACAGTAATATCTCCACATTGCAAGGTGCAATTCTGAAATTTTTTGCTTTTTCCTGCTAATCCTAGCATGATAAAGAAGATTCAAAGAGAGTGAGATGCCAGCTCCTTTCATTCAGTCAGTAGCTTCAAATATTTCTGGACGTTTTTCAATGGCAAAAATCAATGAATATTGTAAATGCACAAACAGTAATATCTCCACATTGCAAGGTGCAATTCTGAAATTTTTTGCTTTTTCCTGTTAATCCTAGCATGATAAAGAAGATTCAAAGAGAGTGAGATGCCAGCTCCTTTCATTCAGTCAGTAGCTTCAAACATTTCTGGTATATGAAAAACATGTTTTTCAATGGCAAAAATCAATGAATATTGTAAATGCACAAACAGTAATATCTCCACATTGCAAGGTGCAATTCTGAAATTTTTTGCTTTTTCCTGTTAATCCTAGCATGATAAAGAAGATTCAAAGAGAGTGAGATGCCAGCTCCTTTCATTCAGTCAGTAGCTTCAAACATTTCTGGTATATGAAAAACATGTTTTTCAATGGCAAAAATCAATGAATATTGTAAATGCACAAACAGTAATATCTCCACATTGCAAGGTGCAATTCTGAAATTTTTTGCTTTTTCCTGCTAATCCTAGCATGATAAAGAAGATTCAAAGAGTGAGATGCCAGCTCCTTTCATTCAGTCAGTAGCTTCAAACATTTCTGGTATATGAAAAACATGTTTTTCAATGGCAAAAATCAATGAATATTGTAAATGCACAAACAGTAATATCTCCACATTGCAAGGTGCAATTCTGAAATTTTTTGCTTTTTCCTGCTAATCCTAGCATGATAAAGAAGATTCAAAGAGAGTGAGATGCCAGCTCCTTTCATTCAGTCAGTAGCTTCAAACATTTCTGGTATATGAAAAACATGTTTTTCAATGGCAAAAATCAATGAATATTGTAAATGCACAAACAGTAATATCTCCACATTGCAAGGTGCAATTCTGAAATTTTTTGCTTTTTCCTGTTAATCCTAGCATGATAAAGAAGATTCAAAGAGAGTGAGATGCCAGCTCCTTTCATTCAGTCAGTAGCTTCAAACATTTCTGGACGTTTTTCAATGGCAAAAATCAATGAATATTGTAAATGCACAAACAGTAATATCTCCACATTGCAAGGTGCAATTCTGAAATTTTTTGCTTTTTCCTGCTAATCCTAGCATGATAAAGAAGATTCAAAGAGAGTGAGATGCCAGCTCCTTTCATTCAGTCAGTAGCTTCAAACATTTCTGGACGTTTTTCAATGGCAAAAATCAATGAATATTGTAAATGCACAAACAGTAATATCTCCACATTGCAAGGTGCAATTCTGAATTTTTTTGCTTTTTCCTGTTAATCCTAGCATGATAAAGACGATTCAAAGAAAGTGAGATGCCAGCTCCTTTCATTCAGTCAGTAGCTTCAAACATTTCTGGTATATGAAAAACATGTTTTTCAAAGGCAAAAATCAATGAATATTGTAAATGCACAAACAGTAATTTCTCCGCATTGCAAGGTGCAATTCTGAAATTTTTTGCTTTTTCCTGCTCCTCTTAGCATGATAAAGAAGATTCAAAGAGAGTGAGATGCCAGCTCCTTTCATTCAGTCAGTAGCTTCAAACATTTCTGGACGTTTTTCAATGGCAAAAATCAATGAATATTGTAAATGCACAAACAGTAATATCTCCACATTGCAAGGTGCAATTCTGAAATTTTTTGCTTTTTCCTGTTAATCCTAGCATGATAAAGAAGATTCAAAGAGAGTGAGATGCCAGCTCCTTTCATTCAGTCAGTAGCTTCAAACATTTCTGGTATATGAAAAACATGTTTTTCAATGGCAAAAATCAATGAATATTGTAAATGCACAAACAGTAATATCTCCAAATTGCAAGGTGCAATTCTGATATTTTTTGCTTTTTCCTGTTAATCCTAGCATGATAAAGAAGATTCAAAGAGAGTGAGATGCCAGCTCCTTTCATTCAGTCAGTAGCTTCAAACATTTCTGGTATATGAAAAACATGTTTTTCAATGGCAAAAATCAATGAATATTGTAAATGCACAAACAGTAATATCTCCACATTGCAAGGTGCAATTCTGAAATTTTTTGCTTTTTCCTGCTAATCCTAGCATGATAAAGAAGATTCAAAGAGAGTGAGATGCCAGCTCCTTTCATTCAGTCAGTAGCTTCAAACATTTCTGGTATATGAAAAACATGTTTTTCAATGGCAAAAATCAATGAATATTGTAAATGCACAAACAGTAATATCTCCACATTGCAAGGTGCAATTCTGAAATTTTTTGCTTTTTCCTGCTAATCCTAGCATGATAAAGAAGATTCAAAGAGAGTGAGATGCCAGCTCCTTTCATTCAGTCAGTAGCTTCAAATATTTCTGGACGTTTTTCAATGGCAAAAATCAATGAATATTGTAAATGCACAAACAGTAATATCTCCACATTGCAAGGTGCAATTCTGAAATTTTTTGCTTTTTCCTGTTAATCCTAGCATGATAAAGAAGATTCAAAGAGAGTGAGATGCCAGCTCCTTTCATTCAGTCAGTAGCTTCAAACATTTCTGGTATATGAAAAACATGTTTTTCAATGGCAAAAATCAATGAATATTGTAAATGCACAAACAGTAATATCTCCACATTGCAAGGTGCAATTCTGAAATTTTTTGCTTTTTCCTGTTAATCCTAGCATGATAAAGAAGATTCAAAGAGAGTGAGATGCCAGCTCCTTTCATTCAGTCAGTAGCTTCAAACATTTCTGGTATATGAAAAACATGTTTTTCAATGGCAAAAATCAATGAATATTGTAAATGCACAAACAGTAATATCTCCACATTGCAAGGTGCAATTCTGAAATTTTTTGCTTTTTCCTGCTAATCCTAGCATGATAAAGAAGATTCAAAGAGTGAGATGCCAGCTCCTTTCATTCAGTCAGTAGCTTCAAACATTTCTGGTATATGAAAAACATGTTTTTCAATGGCAAAAATCAATGAATATTGTAAATGCACAAACAGTAATATCTCCACATTGCAAGGTGCAATTCTGAAATTTTTTGCTTTTTCCTGCTAATCCTAGCATGATAAAGAAGATTCAAAGAGAGTGAGATGCCAGCTCCTTTCATTCAGTCAGTAGCTTCAAACATTTCTGGTATATGAAAAACATGTTTTTCAATGGCAAAAATCAATGAATATTGTAAATGCACAAACAGTAATATCTCCACATTGCAAGGTGCAATTCTGAAATTTTTTGCTTTTTCCTGTTAATCCTAGCATGATAAAGAAGATTCAAAGAGAGTGAGATGCCAGCTCCTTTCATTCAGTCAGTAGCTTCAAACATTTCTGGACGTTTTTCAATGGCAAAAATCAATGAATATTGTAAATGCACAAACAGTAATATCTCCACATTGCAAGGTGCAATTCTGAAATTTTTTGCTTTTTCCTGCTAATCCTAGCATGATAAAGAAGATTCAAAGAGAGTGAGATGCCAGCTCCTTTCATTCAGTCAGTAGCTTCAAACATTTCTGGACGTTTTTCAATGGCAAAAATCAATGAATATTGTAAATGCACAAACAGTAATATCTCCACATTGCAAGGTGCAATTCTGAAATTTTTTGCTTTTTCCTGTTAATCCTAGCATGATAAAGACGATTCAAAGAGAGTGAGATGCCAGCTCCTTTCATTCAGTCAGTAGCTTCAAACATTTCTGGTATATGAAAAACATGTTTTTCAAAGGCAAAAATCAATGAATATTGTAAATGCACAAACAGTAATTTCTCCGCATTGCAAGGTGCAATTCTGAAATTTTTTGCTTTTTCCTGCTCCTCTTAGCATGATAAAGAAGATTCAAAGAGAGTGAGATGCCAGCTCCTTTCATTCAGTCAGTAGCTTCAAACATTTCTGGACGTTTTTCAATGGCAAAAATCAATGAATATTGTAAATGCACAAACAGTAATATCTCCACATTGCAAGGTGCAATTCTGAAATTTTTTGCTTTTTCCTGTTAATCCTAGCATGATAAAGAAGATTCAAAGAGAGTGAGATGCCAGCTCCTTTCATTCAGTCAGTAGCTTCAAACATTTCTGGTATATGAAAAACATGTTTTTCAATGGCAAAAATCAATGAATATTGTAAATGCACAAACAGTAATATCTCCACATTGCAAGGTGCAATTCTGAAATTTTTTGCTTTTTCCTGCTAATCCTAGCATGATAAAGAAGATTCAAAGAGAGTGAGATGCCAGCTCCTTTCATTCAGTCAGTAGCTTCAAACATTTCTGGTATATGAAAAACATGTTTTTCAATGGCAAAAATCAATGAATATTGTAAATGCACAAACAGTAATATCTCCACATTGCAAGGTGCAATTCTGAAATTTTTTGCTTTTTCCTGCTAATCCTAGCATGATAAAGAAGATTCAAAGAGAGTGAGATGCCAGCTCCTTTCATTCAGTCAGTAGCTTCAAACATTTCTGGTATATGAAAAACATGTTTTTCAATGGCAAAAATCAATGAATATTGTAAATGCACAAACAGTAATATCTCCACATTGCAAGGTGCAATTCTGAAATTTTTAGCTTTTTCCTGTTAATCCTAGCATGATAAAGAAGATTCAAAGAGAGTGAGATGCCAGCTCCTTTCATTCAGTCAGTAGCTTCAAACATTTCTGGACGTTTTTCAATGGCAAAAATCAATGAATATTGTAAATGCACAAACAGTAATATCTCCACATTGCAAGGTGCAATTCTGAATTTTTTTGCTTTTTCCTGTTAATCCTAGCATGATAAAGAAGATTTAAAGAGAGTGAGATGCCAGCTCCTTTCATTCAGTCAGTAGCTTCAAACATTTCTGGTATATGAAAAACATGTTTTTCAATGGCAAAAATCAATGAATATTGTAAATGCACAAACAGTAATATCTCCACATTGCAAGGTGCAATTCTGAATTTTTTTGCTTTTTCCTGCTAATCCTAGCATGATAAAGAAGATTCAAAGAGAGTGAGATGCCAGCTCCTTTCATTCAGTCAGTAGCTTCAAACATTTCTGGTATATGAAAAACATGTTTTTCAATGGCAAAAATCAATGAATATTGTAAATGCACAAACAGTAATATCTCCACATTGCAAGGTGCAATTCTGAAATTTTTTGCTTTTTCCTGCTAATCCTAGCATGATAAAGAAGATTCAAAGAGAGTGAGATGCCAGCTCCTTTCATTCAGTCAGTAGCTTCAAACATTTCTGGACGTTTTTCAATGGCAAAAATCAATGAATATTGTAAATGCACAAACAGTAATATCTCCACATTGCAAGGTGCAATTCTGAAATTTTTTGCTTTTTCCTGCTAATCCTAGCATGATAAAGAAGATTCAAAGAGAGTGAGATGCCAGCTCCTTTCATTCAGTCAGTAGCTTCAAACATTTCTGGTATATGAAAAACATGTTTTTCAATGGCAAAAATCAATGAATATTGTAAATGCACAAACAGTAATATCTCCACATTGCAAGGTGCAATTCTGAAATTTTTTGCTTTTTCCTGCTAATCCTAGCATGATAAAGAAGATTCAAAGAGAGTGAGATGCCAGCTCCTTTCATTCAGTCAGTAGCTTCAAATATTTCTGGACGTTTTTCAATGGCAAAAATCAATGAATATTGTAAATGCACAAACAGTAATATCTCCACATTGCAAGGTGCAATTCTGAAATTTTTTGCTTTTTCCTGTTAATCCTAGCATGATAAAGAAGATTCAAAGAGAGTGAGATGCCAGCTCCTTTCATTCAGTCAGTAGCTTCAAACATTTCTGGTATATGAAAAACATGTTTTTCAATGGCAAAAATCAATGAATATTGTAAATGCACAAACAGTAATATCTCCACATTGCAAGGTGCAATTCTGAAATTTTTTGCTTTTTCCTGTTAATCCTAGCATGATAAAGAAGATTCAAAGAGAGTGAGATGCCAGCTCCTTTCATTCAGTCAGTAGCTTCAAACATTTCTGGTATATGAAAAACATGTTTTTCAATGGCAAAAATCAATGAATATTGTAAATGCACAAACAGTAATATCTCCACATTGCAAGGTGCAATTCTGAAATTTTTTGCTTTTTCCTGCTAATCCTAGCATGATAAAGAAGATTCAAAGAGTGAGATGCCAGCTCCTTTCATTCAGTCAGTAGCTTCAAACATTTCTGGTATATGAAAAACATGTTTTTCAATGGCAAAAATCAATGAATATTGTAAATGCACAAACAGTAATATCTCCACATTGCAAGGTGCAATTCTGAAATTTTTTGCTTTTTCCTGCTAATCCTAGCATGATAAAGAAGATTCAAAGAGAGTGAGATGCCAGCTCCTTTCATTCAGTCAGTAGCTTCAAACATTTCTGGTATATGAAAAACATGTTTTTCAATGGCAAAAATCAATGAATATTGTAAATGCACAAACAGAAATATCTCCACATTGCAAGGTGCAATTCTGAAATTTTTTGCTTTTTCCTGTTAATCCTAGCATGATAAAGAAGATTCAAAGAGAGTGAGATGCCAGCTCCTTTCATTCAGTCAGTAGCTTCAAACATTTCTGGTATATGAAAAACGTTTTTCAATAGCAAAAATCAATGAATATTGTAAATGCACAAACAGTAATATCTCCACATTGCAAGGTGCAATTCTGAAATTTTTTGCTTTTTCCTGCTAATCCTAGCATGATAAAGAAGATTCAAAGAGAGTGAGATGCCAGCTCCTTTCATTCAGTCAGTAGCTTCAAACATTTCTGGACGTTTTTCAATGGCAAAAATCAATGAATATTGTAAATGCACAAACAGTAATATCTCCACATTGCAAGGTGCAATTCTGAAATTTTTTGCTTTTTCCTGTTAATCCTAGCATGATAAAGAAGATTCAAAGAGAGTGAGATGCCAGCTCCTTTCATTCAGTCAGTAGCTTCAAACATTTCTGGTATATGAAAAACATGTTTTTCAATGGCAAAAATCAATGAATATTGTAAATGCACAAACAGTAATTTCTCCGCATTGCAAGGTGCAATTCTGAAATTTTTTGCTTTTTCCTGCTCCTCTTAGCATGATAAAGAAGATTCAAAGAGATTGAGATGCCAGCTCCTTTCATTCAGTCAGTAGCTTCAAACATTTCTGGACGTTTTTCAATGGCAAAAATCAATGAATATTGTAAATGCACAAACAGTAATATCTCCACATTGCAAGGTGCAATTCTGAAATTTTTTGCTTTTTCCTGTTAATCATAGCCTGATAAAGAAGATTCAAAGAGAGTGAGATGCCAGCTCCTTTCATTCAGTCAGTAGCTTCAAACATTTCTGGTATATGAAAAACATGTTTTTCAATGGCAAAAATCAATGAATATTGTAAATGCACAAACAGTAATATCTCCACATTGCAAGGTGCAATTCTGAAATTTTTTGCTTTTTCCTGCTAATCCTAGCATGATAAAGAAGATTCAAAGAGAGTGAGATGCCAGCTCCTTTCATTCAGTCAGTAGCTTCAAACATTTCTGGTATATGAAAAACATGTTTTTCAATGGCAAAAATCAATGAATATTGTAAATGCACAAACAGTAATATCTCCACATTGCAAGGTGCAATTCTGAAATTTTTTGCTTTTTCCTGCTAATCCTAGCATGATAAAGAAGATTCAAAGAGAATGAGATGCCAGCTCCTTTCATTCAGTCAGTAGCTTCAAACATTTCTGGTATATGAAAAACATGTTTTTCAATGGCAAAAATCAATGAATATTGTAAATGCACAAACAGTAATATCTCCACATTGCAAGGTGCAATTCTGAAATTTTTAGCTTTTTCCTGTTAATCCTAGCATGATAAAGAAGATTCAAAGAGAGTGAGATGCCAGCTCCTTTCATTCAGTCAGTAGCTTCAAACATTTCTGGACGTTTTTAAATGGCAAAAATCAATGAATATTGTAAATGCACAAACAGTAATATCTCCACATTGCAAGGTGCAATTCTGAAATTTTTTGCTTTTTCCTGTTAATCCTAGCATGATAAAGAAGATTCAAAGAGAGTGAGATGCCAGCTCCTTTCATTCAGTCAGTAGCTTCAAACATTTCTGGTATATGAAAAACATGTTTTTCAATGGCAAAAATCAATGAATATTGTAAATGCACAAACAGTAATATCTCCACATTGCAAGGTGCAATTCTGAATTTTTTTGCTTTTTCCTGCTAATCCTAGCATGATAAAGAAGATTCAAAGAGAGTGAGATGCCAGCTCCTTTCATTCAGTCAGTAGCTTCAAACATTTCTGGACGTTTTTCAATGGCAAAAATCAATGAATATTGTAAATGCACAAACAGTAATATCTCCACATTGCAAGGTGCAATTCTGAAATTTTTTGCTTTTTCCTGTTAATCCTAGCATGATAAAGAAGATTCAAAGAGAGTGAGATGCCAGCTCCTTTCATTCAGTCAGTAGCTTCAAACATTTCTGGTATATGAAAAACATGTTTTTCAATGGCAAAAATCAATGAATATTGTAAATGCACAAACAGTAATATCTCCATATTGCAAGGTGCAATTCTGAAATTTTTTGCTTTTTCCTGCTAATCCTAGCATGATAAAGAAGATTCAAAGAGAGTGAGATGCCAGCTCCTTTCATTCAGTCAGTAGCTTCAAACATTTCTGGTATATGAAAAACATGTTTTTCAATGGCAAAAATCAATGAATATTGTAAATGCACAAACAGTAATATCTCCACATTGCAAGGTGCAATTCTGAAATTTTTTGCTTTTTCCTGCTAATCCTAGCATGATAAAGAAGATTCAAAGAGAGTGAGATGCCAGCTCCTTTCATTCAGTCAGTAGCTTCAAATATTTCTGGACGTTTTTCAATGGCAAAAATCAATGAATATTGTAAATGCACAAACAGTAATATCTCCACATTGCAAGGTGCAATTCTGAAATTTTTTGCTTTTTCCTGTTAATCCTAGCATGATAAAGAAGATTCAAAGAGAGTGAGATGCCAGCTCCTTTCATTCAGTCAGTAGCTTCAAACATTTCTGGTATATGAAAAACATGTTTTTCAATGGCAAAAATCAATGAATATTGTAAATGCACAAACAGTAATATCTCCACATTGCAAGGTGCAATTCTGAAATTTTTTGCTTTTTCCTGCTAATCCTAGCATGATAAAGAAGATTCAAAGAGTGAGATGCCAGCTCCTTTCATTCAGTCAGTAGCTTCAAACATTTCTGGTATATGAAAAACATGTTTTTCAATGGCAAAAATCAATGAATATTGTAAATGCACAAACAGTAATATCTCCACATTGCAAGGTGCAATTCTGAAATTTTTTGCTTTTTCCTGCTAATCCTAGCATGATAAAGAAGATTCAAAGAGAGTGAGATGCCAGCTCCTTTCATTCAGTCAATAGCTTCAAACATTTCTGGTATATGAAAAACATGTTTTTCAATGGCAAAAATCAATGAATATTGTAAATGCACAAACAGTAATATCTCCACATTGCAAGGTGCAATTCTGAAATTTTTTGCTTTTTCCTGTTAATCCTAGCATGATAAAGAAGATTCAAAGAGAGTGAGATGCCAGCTCCTTTCATTCAGTCAGTAGCTTCAAACATTTCTGGTATATGAAAAACATGTTTTTCAATGGCAAAAATCAATGAATATTGTAAATGCACAAACAGTAATATCTCCACATTGCAAGGTGCAATTCTGAAATTTTTTGCTTTTTCCTGCTAATCCTAGCATGATAAAGAAGATTCAAAGAGAGTGAGATGCCAGCTCCTTTCATTCAGTCAGTAGCTTCAAACATTTCTGGACGTTTTTCAATGGCAAAAAACAATGAATATTGTAAATGCACAAATAGTAATATCTCCACATTGCAAGGTGCAATTCTGAAATTTTTTGCTTTTTCCTGTTAAACCTAGCATGATAAAGAAGATTCAAAGAGAGTGAGATGCCAGCTCCTTTCATTCAGTCAGTAGCTTCAAACATTTCTGGTATATGAAAAACATGTTTTTCCATGGCAAAAATCAATGAATATTGTAAATGCACAAACAGTAATTTCTCCGCATTGCAAGGTGCAATTCTGAAATTTTTTGCTTTTTCCTGCTCCTCTTAGCATGATAAAGAAGATTCAAAGAGAGTGAGATGCCAGCTCCTTTCATTCAGTCAGTAGCTTCAAACATTTCTGGACGTTTTTCAATGGCAAAAATCAATGAATATTGTAAATGCACAAACAGTAATATCTCCACATTGCAAGGTGCAATTCTGATATTTTTTGCTTTTTCCTGTTAATCCTAGCATGATAAAGAAGATTCAAAGAGAGTGAGATGCCAGCTCCTTTCATTCAGTCAGTAGCTTCAAACATTTCTGGTATATGAAAAACATGTTTTTCAATGGCAAAAATCAATGAATATTGTAAATGCACAAACAGTAATATCTCCACATTGCAAGGTGCAATTCTGAAATTTTTTGCTTTTTCCTGCTAATCCTAGCATGATAAAGAAGATTCAAAGAGAGTGAGATGCCAGCTCCTTTCATTCAGTCAGTAGCTTCAAACATTTCTGGTATATGAAAAACATGTTTTTCAATGGCAAAAATCAATGAATATTGTAAATGCACAAACAGTAATATCTCCACATTGCAAGGTGCAATTCTGAAATTTTTTGCTTTTTCCTGCTAATCCTAGCATGATAAAGAAGATTCAAAGAGAGTGAGATGCCAGCTCCTTTCATTCAGTCAGTAGCTTCAAATATTTCTGGACGTTTTTCAATGGCAAAAATCAATGAATATTGTAAATGCACAAACAGTAATATCTCCACATTGCAAGGTGCAATTCTGAAATTTTTTGCTTTTTCCTGTTAATCCTAGCATGATAAAGAAGATTCAAAGAGAGTGAGATGCCAGCTCCTTTCATTCAGTCAGTAGCTTCAAACATTTCTGGTATATGAAAAACATGTTTTTCAATGGCAAAAATCAATGAATATTGTAAATGCACAAACAGTAATATCTCCACATTGCAAGGTGCAATTCTGAAATTTTTTGCTTTTTCCTGCTAATCCTAGCATGATAAAGAAGATTCAAAGAGTGAGATGCCAGCTCCTTTCATTCAGTCAGTAGCTTCAAACATTTCTGGTATATGAAAAACATGTTTTTCAATGGCAAAAATCAATGAATATTGTAAATGCACAAACAGTAATATCTCCACATTGCAAGGTGCAATTCTGAAATTTTTTGCTTTTTCCTGCTAATCCTAGCATGATAAAGAAGATTCAAAGAGAGTGAGATGCCAGCTCCTTTCATTCAGTCAGTAGCTTCAAACATTTCTGGTATATGAAAAACATGTTTTTCAATGGCAAAAATCAATGAATATTGTAAATGCACAAACAGTAATATCTCCACATTGCAAGGTGCAATTCTGAAATTTTTTGCTTTTTCCTGTTAATCCTAGCATGATAAAGAAGATTCAAAGAGAGTGAGATGCCAGCTCCTTTCATTCAGTCAGAAGCTTCAAACATTTCTGGTATATGAAAAACATGTTTTTCAATGGCAAAAATCAATGAATATTGTAAATGCACAAACAGTAATATCTCCACATTGCAAGGTGCAATTCTGAAATTTTTTGCTTTTTCCTGCTAATCCTAGCATGATAAAGAAGATTCAAAGAGAGTGAGATGCCAGCTCCTTTCATTCAGTCAGTAGCTTCAAACATTTCTGGACGTTTTTCAATGGCAAAAATCAATGAATATTGTAAATGCACAAACAGTAATATCTCCACATTGCAAGGTGCAATTCTGAAATTTTTTGCTTTTTCCTGTTAATCCTAGCATGATAAAGAAGATTCAAAGAGAGTGAGATGCCAGCTCCTTTCATTCAGTCAGTAGCTTCAAACATTTCTGGTATATGAAAAACATGTTTTTCAATGGCAAAAATCAATGAATATTGTAAATGCACAAACAGTAATTTCTCCGCATTGCAAGGTGCAATTCTGAAATTTTTTGCTTTTTCCTGCTCCTCTTAGCATGATAAAGAAGATTCAAAGAGAGTGAGATGCCAGCTCCTTTCATTCAGTCAGTAGCTTCAAACATTTCTGGACGTTTTTCAATGGCAAAAATCAATGAATATTGTAAATGCACAAACAGTAATATCTCCACATTGCAAGGTGCAATTCTGAAATTTTTTGCTTTTTCCTGTTAATCCTAGCATGATAAAGAAGATTCAAAGAGAGTGAGATGCCAGCTCCTTTCATTCAGTCAGTAGCTTCAAACATTTCTGGTATATGAAAAACATGTTTTTCAATGGCAAAAATCAGTGAATATTGTAAATGCACAAACAGTAATATCTCCACATTGCAAGGTGCAATTCTGAAATTTTTTGCTTTTTCCTGCTAATCCTAGCATGATAAAGAAGATTCAAAGAGAGTGAGATGCCAGCTCCTTTCATTCAGTCAGTAGCTTCAAACATTTCTGGTATACGAAAAACATGTTTTTCAATGGCAAAAATCAATGAATATTGTAAATGCACAAACAGTAATATCTCCACATTGCAAGGTGCAATTCTGAAATTTTTTGCTTTTTCCTGCTAATCCTAGCATGATAAAGAAGATTCATAGAGTGAGATGCCAGCTCCTTTCATTCAGTCAGTAGCTTCAAACATTTCTGGTATATGAAAAACATGTTTTTCAATGGCAAAAATCAATGAATATTGTAAATGCACAAACAGTAATATCTCCACATTGCAAGGTGCAATTCTGAAATTTTTTGCTTTTTCCTGCTAATCCTAGCATGATAAAGAAGATTCAAAGAGAGTGAGATGCCAGCTCCTTTCATTCAGTCAGTAGCTTCAAACATTTCTGGTATATGAAAAACATGTTTTTCAATGGCAAAAATCAATGAATATTGTAAATGCACAAACAGTAATATCTCCACATTGCAAGGTGCAATTCTGAAATTTTTTGCTTTTTCCTGTTAATCCTAGCATGATAAAGAAGATTCAAAGAGAGTGAGATGCCAGCTCCTTTCATTCAGTCAGTAGCTTCAAACATTTCTGGTATATGAAAAACATGTTTTTCAATGGCAAAAATCAATGAATATTGTAAATGCACAAACAGTAATATCTCCACATTGCAAGGTGCAATTCTGAAATTTTTTGCTTTTTCCTGTTAATCCTAGCATGATAAAGAAGATTCAAAGAGAGTGAGATGCCAGCTCCTTTCATTCAGTCAGTAGCTTCAAACATTTCTGGTATACGAAAAACATGTTTTTCAATGGCAAAAATCAATGAATATTGTAAATGCACAAACAGTAATATCTCCACATTGCAAGGTGCAATTCTGAAATTTTTTGCTTTTTCCTGCTAATCCTAGCATGATAAAGAAGATTCAAAGAGAATGAGATGCCAGCTCCTTTCATTCAGTCAGTAGCTTCAAACATTTCTGGTATATGAAAAACATGTTTTTCAATGGCAAAAATCAATGAATATTGTAAATGCACAAACAGTAATATCTCCACATTGCAAGGTGCAATTCTGAAATTTTTAGCTTTTTCCTGTTAATCCTAGCATGATAAAGAAGATTCAAAGAGAGTGAGATGCCAGCTCCTTTCATTCAGTCAGTAGCTTCAAACATTTCTGGACGTTTTTCAATGGCAAAAATCAATGAATATTGTAAATGCACAAACAGTAATATCTCCACATTGCAAGGTGCAATTCTGAAATTTTTTGCTTTTTCCTGTTAATCCTAGCATGATAAAGAAGATTCAAAGAGAGTGAGATGCCAGCTCCTTTCATTCAGTCAGTAGCTTCAAACATTTCTGGTATATGAAAAACATGTTTTTCAATGGCAAAAATCAATGAATGTTGTAAATGCACAAACAGTAATATCTCCACATTGCAAGGTGCAATTCTGAAATTTTTTGCTTTTTCCTGCTAATCCTAGCATGATAAAGAAGATTCAAAGAGAGTGAGATGCCAGCTCCTTTCATTCAGTCAGTAGCTTCAAACATTTCTGGTATATGAAAAACATGTTTTTCAATGGCAAAAATCAATGAATATTGTAAATGCACAAACAGTAATATCTCCACATTGCAAGGTGCAATTCTGAAATTTTTTGCTTTTTCCTGCTAATCCTAGCATGATAAAGAAGATTCAAAGAGAGTGAGATGCCAGCTCCTTTCATTCAGTCAGTAGCTTCAAACATTTCTGGACGTTTTTCAATGGCAAAAATCAATGAATATTGTAAATGCACAAACAGTAATATCTCCACATTGCAAGGTGCAATTCTGAAATTTTTTGCTTTTTCCTGTTAATCCTAGCATGATAAAGAAGATTCAAAGAGAGTGAGATGCCAGCTCCTTTCATTCAGTCAGTAGCTTCAAACATTTCTGGTATATGAAAAACATGTTTTTCAATGGCAAAAATCAATGAATATTGTAAATGCACAAACAGTAATATCTCCACATTGCAAGGTGCAATTCTGAAATTTTTTGCTTTTTCCTGCTAATCCTAGCATGATAAAGAAGATTCAAAGAGTGAGATGCCAGCTCCTTTCATTCAGTCAGTAGCTTCAAACATTTCTGGTATATGAAAAACATGTTTTTCAATGGCAAAAATCAATGAATATTGTAAATGCACAAACAGTAATATCTCCACATTGCAAGGTGCAATTCTGAAATTTTTTGCTTTTTCCTGCTAATCCTAGCATGATAAAGAAGATTCAAAGAGAGTGAGATGCCAGCTCCTTTCATTCAGTCAGTAGCTTCAAACATTTCTGGTATATGAAAAACATGTTTTTCAATGGCAAAAATCAATGAATATTGTAAATGCACAAACAGTAATATCTCCACATTGCAAGGTGCAATTCTGAAATGTTTTGCTTTTTCCTGTTAATCCTAGCATGATAAAGAAGATTCAAAGAGAGTGAGATGCCAGCTCCTTTCATTCAGTCAGTAGCTTCAAACATTTCTGGTATATGAAAAACATGTTTTTCAATGGCAAAAATCAATGAATATTGTAAATGCACAAACAGTAATATCTCCACATTGCAAGGTGCAATTCTGAAATTTTTTGCTTTTTCCTGCTAATCCTAGCATGATAAAGAAGATTCAAAGAGAGTGAGATGCCAGCTCCTTTCATTCAGTCAGTAGCTTCAAACATTTCTGGACGTTTTTCAATGGCAAAAATCAATGAATATTGTAAATGCACAAACAGTAATATCTCCACATTGCAAGGTGCAATTCTGAAATTTTTTGCTTTTTCCTGTTAATCCTAGCATGATAAAGAAGATTCAAAGAGAGTGAGATGCCAGCTCCTTTCATTCAGTCAGTAGCTTCAAACATTTCTGGTATATGAAAAACATGTTTTTCAATTGCAAAAATCAATGAATATTGTAAATGCACAAACAGTAATATCTCCACATTGCAAGGTGCAATTCTGAAATTTTTTGCTTTTTCCTGCTAATCCTAGCATGATAAAGAAGATTCAAAGAGAGTGAGATGCCAGCTCCTTTCATTCAGTCAGTAGCTTCAAACATTTCTGGACGTTTTTCAATGGCAAAAATCAATGAATATTGTAAATGCACAAACAGTAATATCTCCACATTGCAAGGTGCAATTCTGAAATTTTTTGCTTTTTCCTGTTAATCCTAGCATGATAAAGAAGATTCAAAGAGAGTGAGATGCCAGCTCCTTTCATTCAGTCAGTAGCTTCAAACATTTCTGGTATATGAAAAACATGTTTTTCAATTGCAAAAATCAATGAATATTGTAAATGCACAAACAGTAATATCTCCACATTGCAAGGTGCAATTCTGAAATTTTTTGCTTTTTCCTGCTAATCCTAGCATGATAAAGAAGATTCAAAGAGAGTGAGATGCCAGCTCCTTTCATTCAGTCAGTAGCTTCAAACATTTCTGGTATATGAAAAACATGTTTTTCAATGGCAAAAATCAATGAATATTGTAAATGCACAAACAGTAATATCTCCACATTGCAAGGTGCAATTCTGAAATTTTTTGCTTTTTCCTGCTAGTCCTAGCATGATAAAGAAGATTCAAAGAGAGTGAGATGCCAGCTCCTTTCATTCAGTCAGTAGCTTCAAATATTTCTGGACGTTTTTCAATGGCAAAAATCAATGAATATTGTAAATGCACAAACAGTAATATCTCCACATTGCAAGGTGCAATTCTGAAATTTTTTGCTTTTTCCTGTTAATCCTAGCATGATAAAGAAGATTCAAAGAGAGTGAGATGCCAGCTCCTTTCATTCAGTCAGTAGCTTCAAACATTTCTGGTATATGAAAAACATGTTTTTCAATGGCAAAAATCAATGAATATTGTAAATGCACAAACAGTAATATCTCCACATTGCAAAGTGCAATTCTGAAATTTTTTGCTTTTTCCTGCTAATCCTAGCATGATAAAGAAGATTCAAAGAGTGAGATGCCAGCTCCTTTCATTCAGTCAGTAGCTTCAAACATTTCTGGTATATGAAAAACATGTTTTTCAATGGCAAAAATCAATGAATATTGTAAATGCACAAACAGTAATATCTCCACATTGCAAGGTGCAATTCTGAAATTTTTTGCTTTTTCCTGCTAATCCTAGCATGATAAAGAAGATTCAAAGAGAGTGAGATGCCAGCTCCTTTCATTCAGTCAGTAGCTTCAAACATTTCTGGTATATGAAAAACATGTTTTTCAATGGCAAAAATCAATGAATATTGTAAATGCACAAACAGTAATATCTCCACATTGCAAGGTGCAATTCTGAAATTTTTTGCTTTTTCCTGTTAATCCTAGCATGATAAAGAAGATTCAAAGAGAGTGAGATGCCAGCTCCTTTCATTCAGTCAGTAGCTTCAAACATTTCTGGTATATGAAAAACATGTTTTTCAATGGCAAAAATCAATGAATATTGTAAATGCACAAACAGTAATATCTCCACATTGCAAGGTGCAATTCTGAAATTTTTTGCTTTTTCCTGCTAATCCTAGCATGATAAAGAAGATTCAAAGAGAGTGAGATGCCAGCTCCTTTCATTCAGTCAGTAGCTTCAAACATTTCTGGACGTTTTTCAATGGCAAAAATCAATGAATATTGTAAATGCACAAACAGTAATATCTCCACATTGCAAGGTGCAATTCTGAAATTTTTTGTTTTTTCCTGTTAATCCTAGCATGATAAAGAAGATTCAAAGAGAGTGAGATGCCAGCTCCTTTCATTCAGTCAGTAGCTTCAAACATTTCTGGTATATGAAAAACATGTTTTTCAATGGCAAAAATCAATGAATATTGTAAATGCACAAACAGTAATTTCTCCGCATTGCAAGGTGCAATTCTGAAATTTTTTGCTTTTTCCTGCTCCTCTTAGCATGATAAAGAAGATTCAAAGAGAGTGAGATGCCAGCTCCTTTCATTCAGTCAGTAGCTTCAAACATTTCTGGATGTTTTTCAATGGCAAAAATCAATGAATATTGTAAATGCACAAACAGTAATATCTCCACATTGCAAGGTGCAATTCTGAAATTTTTTGCTTTTTCCTGTTAATCCTAGCATGATAAAGAAGATTCAAAGAGAGTGAGATGCCAGCTCCTTTCATTCAGTCAGTAGCTTCAAACATTTCTGGTATATGAAAAACATGTTTTTCAATGGCAAAAATCAGTGAATATTGTAAATGCACAAACAGTAATATCTCCACATTGCAAGGTGCAATTCTGAAATTTTTTGCTTTTTCCTGCTAATCCTAGCATGATAAAGAAGATTCAAAGAGAGTGAGATGCCAGCTCCTTTCATTCAGTCAGTAGCTTCAAACATTTCTGGTATATGAAAAACATGTTTTTCAATGGCAAAAATCAATGAATATTGTAAATGCACAAACAGTAATATCTCCACATTGCAAGGTGCAATTCTGAAATTTTTTGCTTTTTCCTGCTAATCCTAGCATGATAAAGAAGATTCAAAGAGAATGAGATGCCAGCTCCTTTCATTCAGTCAGTAGCTTCAAACATTTCTGGTATATGAAAAACATGTTTTTCAATGGCAAAAATCAATGAATATTGTAAATGCACAAACAGTAATATCTCCACATTGCAAGGTGCAATTCTGAAATTTTTAGCTTTTTCCTGTTAATCCTAGCATGATAAAGAAGATTCAAAGAGAGTGAGATGCCAGCTCCTTTCATTCAGTCAGTAGCTTCAAACATTTCTGGACGTTTTTCAATGGCAAAAATCAATGAATATTGTATATGCACAAACAGTAATATCTCCACATTGCAAGGTGCAATTCTGAAATTTTTTGCTTTTTCCTGTTAATCCTAGCATGATAAAGAAGATTCAAAGAGAGTGAGATGCCAGCTCCTTTCATTCAGTCAGTAGCTTCAAACATTTCTGGTATATGAAAAACATGTTTTTCAATGGCAAAAATCAATGAATATTGTAAATGCACAAACAGTAATATCTCCACATTGCAAGGTGCAATTCTGAAATTTTTTGCTTTTTCCTGCTAATCCTAGCATGATAAAGAAGATTCAAAGAGAGTGAGATGCCAGCTCCTTTCATTCAGTCAGTAGCTTCAAACATTTCTGGTATATGAAAAACATGTTTTTCAATGGCAAAAATCAATGAATATTGTAAATGCACAAACAGTAATATCTCCACATTGCAAGGTGCAATTCTGAAATTTTTTGCTTTTTCCTGCTAATCCTAGCATGATAAAGAAGATTCAAAGAGAGTGAGATGCCAGCTCCTTTCATTCAGTCAGTAGCTTCAAACATTTCTGGACGTTTTTCAATGGCAAAAATCAATGAATATTGTAAATGCACAAACAGTAATATCTCCACATTGCAAGGTGCAATTCTGAAATTTTTTGCTTTTTCCTGTTAATCCTAGCATGATAAAGAAGATTCAAAGAGAGTGAGATGCCAGCTCCTTTCATTCAGTCAGTAGCTTCAAACATTTCTGGTATATGAAAAACATGTTTTTCAATGGAAAAAATCAATGAATATTGTAAATGCACAAACAGTAATATCTCCACATTGCAAGGTGCAATTCTGATATTTTTTGCTTTTTCCTGTTAATCCTAGCATGATAAAGAAGATTCAAAGAGAGTGAGATGCCAGCTCCTTTCATTCAGTCAGTAGCTTCAAACATTTCTGGTATATGAAAAACATGTTTTTCAATGGCAAAAATCAATGAATATTGTAAATGCACAAACAGTAATATCTCCACATTGCAAGGTGCAATTCTGAAATTTTTTGCTTTTTCCTGCTAATCCTAGCATGATAAAGAAGATTCAAAGAGAGTGAGATGCCAGCTCCTTTCATTCAGTCAGTAGCTTCAAACATTTCAGGTATATGAAAAACATGTTTTTCAATGGCAAAAATCAATGAATATTGTAAATGCACAAACAGTAATATCTCCACATTGCAAGGTGCAATTCTGAAATTTTTTGCTTTTTCCTGCTAATCCTAGCATGATAAAGAAGATTCAAAGAGAGTGAGATGCCAGCTCCTTTCATTCAGTCAGTAGCTTCAAATATTTCTGGACGTTTTTCAATGGCAAAAATCAATGAATATTGTAAATGCACAAACAGTAATATCTCCACATTGCAAGGTGCAATTCTGAAATTTTTTGCTTTTTCCTGTTAATCCTAGCATGATAAAGAAGATTCAAAGAGAGTGAGATGCCAGCTCCTTTCATTCAGTCAGTAGCTTCAAACATTTCTGGTATATGAAAAACATGTTTTTCAATGGCAAAAATCAATGAATATTGTAAATGCACAAACAGTAATATCTCCACATTGCAAGGTGCAATTCTGAAATTTTTTGCTTTTTCCTGCTAATCCTAGCATGATAAAGAAGATTCAAAGAGAGTGAGATGCCAGCTCCTTTCATTCAGTCAGTAGCTTCAAACATTTCTGGTATATGAAAAACATGTTTTTCAATGGCAAAAATCAATGAATATTGTAAATGCACAAACAGTAATATCTCCACATTGCAAGGTGCAATTCTGAAATTTTTTGCTTTTTCCTGTTAATCCTAGCATGATAAAGAAGATTCAAAGAGAGTGAGATGCCAGCTCGTTTCATTCAGTCAGTAGCTTCAAACATTTCTGGTATATGAAAAACATGTTTTTCAATGGCAAAAATCAATGAATATTGTAAATGCACAAACAGTAATATCTCCACATTGCAAGGTGCAATTCTGAAATTTTTTGCTTTTTCCTGCTAATCCTAGCATGATAAAGAAGATTCAAAGAGAGTGAGATGCCAGCTCCTTTCATTCAGTCAGTAGCTTCAAACATTTCTGGACGTTTTTCAATGGCAAAAATCAATGAATATTGTAAATGCACAAACAGTAATATCTCCACATTGCAAGGTGCAATTCTGAAATTTTTTGCTTTTTACTGTTAATCCTAGCATGATAAAGAAGATTCAAAGAGAGTGAGATGCCAGCTCCTTTCATTCAGTCAGTAGCTTCAAACATTTCTGGTATATGAAAAACATGTTTTTCAATGGCAAAAATCAATGAATATTGTAAATGCACAAACAGTAATTTCTCCACATTGCAAGGTGCAATTCTGAAATTTTTTGCTTTTTCCTGCTCCTCTTAGCATGATAAAGAAGATTCAAAGAGAGTGAGATGCCAGCTCCTTTCATTCAGTCAGTAGCTTCAAACATTTCTGGACGTTTTTCAATGGCAAAAATCAATGAATATTGTAAATGCACAAACAGTAATATCTCCACATTGCAAGGTGCAATTCTGAAATTTTTTGCTTTTTCCTGTTAATCCTAGCATGATAAAGAAGATTCAAAGAGAGTGAGATGCCAGCTCCTTTCATTCAGTCAGTAGCTTCAAACATTTCTGGTATATGAAAAACATGTTTTTCAATGGCAAAAATCAGTGAATATTGTAAATGCACAAACAGTAATATCTCCACATTGCAAGGTGCAATTCTGAAATTTTTTGCTTTTTCCTGCTAATCCTAGCATGATAAAGAAGATTCAAAGAGAGTGAGATGCCAGCTCCTTTCATTCAGTCAGTAGCTTCAAACATTTCTGGTATATGAAAAACATGTTTTTCAATGGCAAAAATCAATGAATATTGTAAATGCACAAACAGTAATATCTCCACATTGCAAGGTGCAATTCTGAAATTTTTTGCTTTTTCCTGCTAATCCTAGCATGATAAAGAAGATTCAAAGAGAATGAGATGCCAGCTCCTTTCATTCAGTCAGTAGCTTCAAACATTTCTGGTATATGAAAAACATGTTTTTCAATGGCAAAAATCAATGAATATTGTAAATGCACAAACAGTAATATCTCCACATTGCAAGGTGCAATTCTGAAATTTTTAGCTTTTTCCTGTTAATCCTAGCATGATAAAGAAGATTCAAAGAGAGTGAGATGCCAGCTCCTTTCATTCAGTCAGTAGCTTCAAACATTTCTGGACGTTTTTCAATGGCAAAAATCAATGAATATTGTAAATGCACAAACAGTAATATCTCCACATTGCAAGGTGCAATTCTGAAATTTTTTGCTTTTTCCTGTTAATCCTAGCATGATAAAGAAGATTCAAAGAGAGTGAGATGCCAGCTCCTTTCATTCAGTCAGTAGCTTCAAACATTTCTGGTATATGAAAAACATGTTTTTCAATGGCAAAAATCAATGAATATTGTAAATGCACAAACAGTAATATCTCCACATTGCAAGGTGCAATTCTGAAATTTTTTGCTTTTTCCTGCTAATCCTAGCATGATAAAGAAGATTCAAAGAGAGTGAGATGCCAGCTCCTTTCATTCAGTCAGTAGCTTCAAACATTTCTGGTATATGAAAAACATGTTTTTCAATGGCAAAAATCAATGAATATTGTAAATGCACAAACAGTAATATCTCCACATTGCAAGGTGCAATTCTGAAATTTTTTGCTTTTTCCTGCTAATCCTAGCATGATAAAGAAGATTCAAAGAGAGTGAGATGCCAGCTCCTTTCATTCAGTCAGTAGCTTCAAACATTTCTGGACGTTTTTCAATGGCAAAAAGCAATGAATATTGTAAATGCACAAACAGTAATATCTCCACATTGCAAGGTGCAATTCTGAAATTTTTTGCTTTTTCCTGCTAATCCTAGCATGATAAAGAAGATTCAAAGAGTGAGATGCCAGCTCCTTTCATTCAGTCAGTAGCTTCAAACATTTCTGGTATATGAAAAACATGTTTTTCAATGGCAAAAATCAATGAATATTGTAAATGCACAAACAGTAATATCTCCACATTGCAAGGTGCAATTCTGAAATTTTTTGCTTTTTCCTGCTAATCCTAGCATGATAAAGAAGATTCAAAGAGAGTGAGATGCCAGCTCCTTTCATTCAGTCAGTAGCTTCAAACATTTCTGGTATATGAAAAACATGTTTTTCAATGGCAAAAATCAATGAATATTGTAAATGCACAAACAGTAATATCTCCACATTGCAAGGTGCAATTCTGAAATTTTTTGCTTTTTCCTGTTAATCCTAGCATGATAAAGAAGATTCAAAGAGAGTGAGATGCCAGCTCCTTTCATTCAGTCAGTAGCTTCAAACATTTCTGGTATATGAAAAACATGTTTTTCAATGGCAAAAATCAATGAATATTGTAAATGCACAAACAGTAATATCTCCACATTGCAAGGTGCAATTCTGATATTTTTTGCTTTTTCCTGTTAATCCTAGCATGATAAAGAAGATTCAAAGAGAGTGAGATGCCAGCTCCGTTCATTCAGTCAGTAGCTTCAAACATTTCTGGTATATGAAAAACATGTTTTTCAATGGCAAAAATCAATGAATATTGTAAATGCACAAACAGTAATATCTCCACATTGCAAGGTGCAATTCTGAAATTTTTTGCTTTTTCCTGCTAATCCTAGCATGATAAAGAAGATTCAAAGAGAGTGAGATGCCAGCTCCTTTCATTCAGTCAGTAGCTTCAAACATTTCTGGTATATGAAAAACATGTTTTTCAATGGCAAAAATCAATGAATATTGTAAATGCACAAACAGTAATATCTCCACATTGCAAGGTGCAATTCTGAAATTTTTTGCTTTTTCCTGTTAATCCTAGCATGATAAAGAAGATTCAAAGAGAGTGAGATGCCAGCTCCTTTCATTCAGTCAGTAGCTTCAAACATTTCTGGTATATGAAAAACATGTTTTTCAATGGCAAAAATCAATGAATATTGTAAATGCACAAACAGTAATATCTCCACATTGCAAGGTGCAATTCTGAAATTTTTTGCTTTTTCCTGTTAATCCTAGCATGATAAAGAAGATTCAAAGAGAGTGAGATGCAAGCTCCTTTCATTCAGTCAGTAGCTTCAAACATTTCTGGTATATGAAAAACATGTTTTTCAATGGCAAAAATCAATGAATATTGTAAATGCACAAACAGTAATATCTCCACATTGCAAGGTGCAATTCTGAAATTTTTTGCTTTTTCCTGCTAATCCTAGCATGATAAAGAAGATTCAAAGAGTGAGATGCCAGCTCCTTTCATTCAGTCAGTAGCTTCAAACATTTCTGGTATATGAAAAACATGTTTTTCAATGGCAAAAATCAATGAATATTGTAAATGCACAAACAGTAATATCTCCACATTGCAAGGTGCAATTCTGAAATTTTTTGCTTTTTCCTGCTAATCCTAGCATGATAAAGAAGATTCAAAGAGAGTGAGATGCCAGCTCCTTTCATTCAGTCAGTAGCTTCAAACATTTCTGGTATATGAAAAACATGTTTTTCAATGGCAAAAATCAATGAATATTGTAAATGCACAAACAGTAATATCTCCACATTGCAAGGTGCAATTCTGAATTTTTTTGCTTTTTCCTGCTAATCCTAGCATGATAAAGAAGATTCAAAGAGTGAGATGCCAGCTCCTTTCATTCAGTCAGTAGCTTCAAACATTTCTGGTATATGAAAAACATGTTTTTCAATGGCAAAAATCAATGAATATTGTAAATGCACAAACAGTAATATCTCCACATTGCAAGGTGCAATTCTGAAATTTTTTGCTTTTTCCTGCTAATCCTAGCATGATAAAGAAGATTCAAAGAGAGTGAGATGCCAGCTCCTTTCATTCAGTCAGTAGCTTCAAACATTTCTGGTATATGAAAAACATGTTTTTCAATGGCAAAAATCAATGAATATTGTAAATGCACAAACAGTAATATCTCCACATTGCAAGGTGCAATTCTGAAATTTTTTGCTTTTTCCTGTTAATCCTAGCATGATAAAGAAGATTCAAAGAGAGTGAGATGCCAGCTCCTTTCATTCAGTCAGTAGCTTCAAACATTTCTGGTATATGAAAAACATGTTTTTCAATGGCAAAAATCAATGAATATTGTAAATGCACAAACAGTAATATCTCCACATTGCAAGGTGCAATTCTGAAATTTTTTGCTTTTTCCTGCTAATCCTAGCATGATAAAGAAGATTCAAAGAGAGTGAGATGCCAGCTCCTTTCATTCAGTCAGTAGCTTCAAACATTTCTGGACGTTTTTCAATGGCAAAAATCAATGAATATTGTAAATGCACAAACAGTAATATCTCCACATTGCAAGGTGCAATTCTGAAATTTTTTGCTTTTTCCTGTTAATCCTGGCATGATAAAGAAGATTCAAAGAGAGTGAGATGCCAGCTCCTTTCATTCAGTCAGTAGCTTCAAACATTTCTGGTATATGAAAAACATGTTTTTCAATGGCAAAAATCAATGAATATTGTAAATGCACAAACAGTAATTTCTCCGCATTGCAAGGTGCAATTCTGAAATTTTTTGCTTTTTCCTGCTCCTCTTAGCATGATAAAGAAGATTCAAAGAGAGTGAGATGCCAGCTCCTTTCATTCAGTCAGTAGCTTCAAACATTTCTGGTATATGAAAAACATGTTTTTCAATGGCAAAAATCAATGAATATTGTAAATGCACAAACAGTAATATCTCCACATTGCAAGGTGCAATTCTGAAATTTTTTGCTTTTTCCTGCTAATCCTAGCATGATAAAGAAGATTCAAAGAGAGTGAGATGCCAGCTCCTTTCATTCAGTCAGTAGCTTCAAACATTTCTGGTATATGAAAAACATGTTTTTCAATGGCAAAAATCAATGAATATTGTAAATGCACAAACAGTTATATCTCCACATTGCAAGGTGCAATTCTGAAATTTTTTGCTTTTTCCTGCTAATCCTAGCATGATAAAGAAGATTCAAAGAGAGTGAGATGCCAGCTCCTTTCATTCAGTCAGTAGCTTCAAACATTTCAGGTATATGAAAAACATGTTTTTCCATGGCAAAAATCAATGAATATTGTAAATGCACAAACAGTAATATCTCCACATTGCAAGGTGAAATTCTGAAATTTTTAGCTTTTTCCTGTTAATCCTAGCATGATAAAGAAGATTCAAAGAGAGTGAGATGCCAGCTCCTTTCATTCAGTCAGTAGCTTCAAACATTTCTGGACGTTTTTCAATGGCAAAAATCAATGAATATTGTAAATGCACAAACAGTAATATCTCCACATTGCAAGGTGCAATTCTGATTTTTTTTGCTTTTTCCTGTTAATCCTAGCATGATAAAGAAGATTCAAAGAGAGTGAGATGCCAGCTCATTTCATTCAGTCAGTAGCTTCAAACATTTCTGGACGTTTTTCAGTGGCAAAAATCAATGAATATTGTAAATGCACAAACAGTAATATCTCCACATTGCAAGGTGCAATTCTGAAATTTTTTGCTTTTTCCTGTTAATCCTAGCATGATAAAGAAGATTCAAAGAGAGTGAGATGCCAGCTCCTTTCATTCAGTCAGTAGCTTCAAACATTTCTGGTATATGAAAAACATGTTTTTCAATGGCAAAAATCAATGAATATTGTAAATGCACAAACAGTAATATCTCCACATTGCAAGGTGCAATTCTGAAATTTTTTGCTTTTTCCTGCTAATCCTAGCATGATAAAGAAGATTCAAAGAGAGTGAGATGCCAGCTCCTTTCATTCAGTCAGTAGCTTCAAACATTTCTGGACGTTTTTCAATGGCAAAAATCAATGAATATTGTAAATGCACAAACAGTAATATCTCCACATTGCAAGGTGCAATTCTGAAATTTTTTGCTTTTTCCTGTTAATCCTGGCATGATAAAGAAGATTCAAAGAGAGTGAGATGCCAGCTCCTTTCATTCAGTCAGTAGCTTCAAACATTTCTGGTATATGAAAAACATGTTTTTCAATGGCAAAAATCAATGAATATTGTAAATGCACAAACAGTAATTTCTCCGCATTGCAAGGTGCAATTCTGAAATTTTTTGCTTTTTCCTGCTCCTCTTAGCATGATAAAGAAGATTCAAAGAGAGTGAGATGCCAGCTCCTTTCATTCAGTCAGTAGCTTCAAACATTTCTGGTATATGAAAAACATGTTTTTCAATGGCAAAAATCAATGAATATTGTAAATGCACAAACAGTAATATCTCCACATTGCAAGGTGCAATTCTGAAATTTTTTGCTTTTTCCTGCTAATCCTAGCATGATAAAGAAGATTCAAAGAGAGTGAGATGCCAGCTCCTTTCATTCAGTCAGTAGCTTCAAACATTTCTGGTATATGAAAAACATGTTTTTCAATGGCAAAAATCAATGAATATTGTAAATGCACAAACAGTTATATCTCCACATTGCAAGGTGCAATTCTGAAATTTTTTGCTTTTTCCTGCTAATCCTAGCATGATAAAGAAGATTCAAAGAGAGTGAGATGCCAGCTCCTTTCATTCAGTCAGTAGCTTCAAACATTTCAGGTATATGAAAAACATGTTTTTCCATGGCAAAAATCAATGAATATTGTAAATGCACAAACAGTAATATCTCCACATTGCAAGGTGAAATTCTGAAATTTTTAGCTTTTTCCTGTTAATCCTAGCATGATAAAGAAGATTCAAAGAGAGTGAGATGCCAGCTCCTTTCATTCAGTCAGTAGCTTCAAACATTTCTGGACGTTTTTCAATGGCAAAAATCAATGAATATTGTAAATGCACAAACAGTAATATCTCCACATTGCAAGGTGCAATTCTGATTTTTTTTGCTTTTTCCTGTTAATCCTAGCATGATAAAGAAGATTCAAAGAGAGTGAGATGCCAGCTCATTTCATTCAGTCAGTAGCTTCAAACATTTCTGGACGTTTTTCAGTGGCAAAAATCAATGAATATTGTAAATGCACAAACAGTAATATCTCCACATTGCAAGGTGCAATTCTGAAATTTTTTGCTTTTTCCTGTTAATCCTAGCATGATAAAGAAGATTCAAAGAGAGTGAGATGCCAGCTCCTTTCATTCAGTCAGTAGCTTCAAACATTTCTGGTATATGAAAAACATGTTTTTCAATGGCAAAAATCAATGAATATTGTAAATGCACAAACAGTAATATCTCCACATTGCAAGGTGCAATTCTGAAATTTTTTGCTTTTTCCTGCTAATCCTAGCATGATAAAGAAGATTCAAAGAGAGTGAGATGCCAGCTCCTTTCATTCAGTCAGTAGCTTCAAACATTTCTGGTATATGAAAAACATGTTTTTCAATGGCAAAAATCAATGAATATTGTAAATGCACAAACAGTAATATCTCCACATTGCAAGGTGCAATTCTGAAATTTTTTGCTTTTTCCTGCTAATCCTAGCATGATAAAGAAGATTCAAAGAGAGTGAGATGCCAGCTCCTTTCATTCAGTCAGTAGCTTCAAACATTTCTGGACGTTTTTCAATGGCAAAAATCAATGAATATTGTAAATGCACAAACAGTAATATCTCCACATTGCAAGGTGCAATTCTGAAATTTTTTGCTTTTTCCTGTTAATCCTAGCATGATAAAGAAGATTCAAAGAGAATGAGATGCCAGCTCCTTTCATTCAGTCAGTAGCTTCAAACATTTCTGGTATATGAAAAACATGTTTTTCAATGGCAAAAATCAATGAATATTGTAAATGCACAAACAGTAATATCTCCACATTGCAAGGTGCAATTCTGAAATTTTTTGCTTTTTCCTGTTAATCCTAGCATGATAAAGAAGATTCAAAGAGAGTGAGATGCCAGCTCCTTTCATTCAGTCAGTAGCTTCAAACATTTCTGGTATATGAAAAACATGTTTTTCAATGGCAAAAATCAATGAATATTGTAAATGCACAAACAGTAATATCTCCACATTGCAAGGTGCAATTCTGAAATTTTTTGCTTTTTACTGCTAATCCTAGCATGATAAAGAAGATTCAAAGAGTGAGATGCCAGCTCCTTTCATTCAGTCAGTAGCTTCAAACATTTCTGGTATATGAAAAACATGTTTTTCAATGGCAAAAATCAATGAATATTGTAAATGCACAAACAGTAATATCTCCACATTGCAAGGTGCAATTCTGAAATTTTTTGCTTTTTCCTGCTAATCCTAGCATGATAAAGAAGATTCAAAGAGAGTGAGATGCCAGCTCCTTTCATTCAGTCAGTAGCTTCAAACATTTCTGGTATATGAAAAACATGTTTTTCAATGGCAAAAATCAATGAATATTGTAAATGCACAAACAGTAATATCTCCACATTGCAAGGTGCAATTCTGAAATTTTTTGCTTTTTCCTGTTAATCCTAGCATGATAAAGAAGATTCAAAGAGAGTGAGATGCCAGCTCCTTTCATTCAGTCAGTAGCTTCAAACATTTCTGGTATATGAAAAACATGTTTTTCAATGGCAAAAATCAATGAATATTGTAAATGCACAAACAGTAATATCTCCACATTGCAAGGTGCAATTCTGAAATTTTTTGCTTTTTCCTGCTAATCCTAGCATGATAAAGAAGATTCAAAGAGAGTGAGATGCCAGCTCCTTTCATTCAGTCAGTAGCTTCAAACATTTCTGGACATTTTTCAATGGCAAAAATCAATGAATATTGTAAATGCACAAACAGTAATATCTCCACATTGCAAGGTGCAATTCTGAAATTTTTTGCTTTTTCCTGTTAATCCTAGCATGATAAAGAAGATTCAAAGAGAGTGAGATGCCAGCTCCTTTCATTCAGTCAGTAGCTTCAAACATTTCTGGTATATGAAAAACATGTTTTTCAATGGCAAAAATCAATGAATATTGTAAATGCACAAACAGTAATATCTCCACATTGCAAGGTGCAATTCTGAAATTTTTTGCTTTTTCCTGCTAATCCTAGCATGATAAAGAAGATTCAAAGAGAGTGAGATGCCAGCTCCTTTCATTCAGTCAGTAGCTTCAAACATTTCTGGACGTTTTTCAATGGCAAAAATCAATGAATATTGTAAATGCACAAACAGTAATATCTCCACATTGCAAGGTGCAATTCTGAAATTTTTTGCTTTTTCCTGTTAATCCTGGCATGATAAAGAAGATTCAAAGAGAGTGAGATGCCAGCTCCTTTCATTCAGTCAGTAGCTTCAAACATTTCTGGTATATGAAAAACATGTTTTTCAATGGCAAAAATCAATGAATATTGTAAATGCACAAACAGTAATTTCTCCGCATTGCAAGGTGCAATTCTGAAATTTTTTGCTTTTTCCTGCTCCTCTTAGCATGATAAAGAAGATTCAAAGAGAGTGAGATGCCAGCTCCTTTCATTCAGTCAGTAGCTTCAAACATTTCTGGTATATGAAAAACATGTTTTTCAATGGCAAAAATCAATGAATATTGTAAATGCACAAACAGTAATATCTCCACATTGCAAGGTGCAATTCTGAAATTTTTTGCTTTTTCCTGCTAATCCTAGCATGATAAAGAAGATTCAAAGAGAGTGAGATGCCAGCTCCTTTCATTCAGTCAGTAGCTTCAAACATTTCTGGTATATGAAAAACATGTTTTTCAATGGCAAAAATCAATGAATATTGTAAATGCACAAACAGTTATATCTCCACATTGCAAGGTGCAATTCTGAAATTTTTTGCTTTTTCCTGCTAATCCTAGCATGATAAAGAAGATTCAAAGAGAGTGAGATGCCAGCTCCTTTCATTCAGTCAGTAGCTTCAAACATTTCAGGTATATGAAAAACATGTTTTTCCATGGCAAAAATCAATGAATATTGTAAATGCACAAACAGTAATATCTCCACATTGCAAGGTGAAATTCTGAAATTTTTAGCTTTTTCCTGTTAATCC
Source organism: Phyllobates terribilis (assembly GCF_046119375.1). Lineage (NCBI taxonomy): Eukaryota > Metazoa > Chordata > Amphibia > Anura > Dendrobatidae > Phyllobates > Phyllobates terribilis. The sequence goes on from NW_027363392.1 coordinate 518,940, forward strand.
TAGCATGATAAAGAAGATTCAAAGAGAGTGAGATGCCAGCTCCTTTCATTCAGTCAGTAGCTTCAAACATTTCTGGACGTTTTTCAATGGCAAAAATCAATGAATATTGTAAATGCACAAACAGTAATATCTCCACATTGCAAGGTGCAATTCTGATTTTTTTTGCTTTTTCCTGTTAATCCTAGCATGATAAAGAAGATTCAAAGAGAGTGAGATGCCAGCTCATTTCATTCAGTCAGTAGCTTCAAACATTTCTGGACGTTTTTCAGTGGCAAAAATCAATGAATATTGTAAATGCACAAACAGTAATATCTCCACATTGCAAGGTGCAATTCTGAAATTTTTTGCTTTTTCCTGTTAATCCTAGCATGATAAAGAAGATTCAAAGAGAGTGAGATGCCAGCTCCTTTCATTCAGTCAGTAGCTTCAAACATTTCTGGTATATGAAAAACATGTTTTTCAATGGCAAAAATCAATGAATATTGTAAATGCACAAACAGTAATATCTCCACATTGCAAGGTGCAATTCTGAAATTTTTTGCTTTTTCCTGCTAATCCTAGCATGATAAAGAAGATTCAAAGAGAGTGAGATGCCAGCTCCTTTCATTCAGTCAGTAGCTTCAAACATTTCTGGTATATGAAAAACATGTTTTTCAATGGCAAAAATCAATGAATATTGTAAATGCACAAACAGTAATATCTCCACATTGCAAGGTGCAATTCTGAAATTTTTTGCTTTTTCCTGCTAATCCTAGCATGATAAAGAAGATTCAAAGAGAGTGAGATGCCAGCTCCTTTCATTCAGTCAGTAGCTTCAAACATTTCTGGACGTTTTTCAATGGCAAAAATCAATGAATATTGTAAATGCACAAACAGTAATATCTCCACATTGCAAGGTGCAATTCTGAAATTTTTTGCTTTTTCCTGTTAATCCTAGCATGATAAAGAAGATTCAAAGAGAATGAGATGCCAGCTCCTTTCATTCAGTCAGTAGCTTCAAACATTTCTGGTATATGAAAAACATGTTTTTCAATGGCAAAAATCAATGAATATTGTAAATGCACAAACAGTAATATCTCCACATTGCAAGGTGCAATTCTGAAATTTTTTGCTTTTTCCTGTTAATCCTAGCATGATAAAGAAGATTCAAAGAGAGTGAGATGCCAGCTCCTTTCATTCAGTCAGTAGCTTCAAACATTTCTGGTATATGAAAAACATGTTTTTCAATGGCAAAAATCAATGAATATTGTAAATGCACAAACAGTAATATCTCCACATTGCAAGGTGCAATTCTGAAATTTTTTGCTTTTTACTGCTAATCCTAGCATGATAAAGAAGATTCAAAGAGTGAGATGCCAGCTCCTTTCATTCAGTCAGTAGCTTCAAACATTTCTGGTATATGAAAAACATGTTTTTCAATGGCAAAAATCAATGAATATTGTAAATGCACAAACAGTAATATCTCCACATTGCAAGGTGCAATTCTGAAATTTTTTGCTTTTTCCTGCTAATCCTAGCATGATAAAGAAGATTCAAAGAGAGTGAGATGCCAGCTCCTTTCATTCAGTCAGTAGCTTCAAACATTTCTGGTATATGAAAAACATGTTTTTCAATGGCAAAAATCAATGAATATTGTAAATGCACAAACAGTAATATCTCCACATTGCAAGGTGCAATTCTGAAATTTTTTGCTTTTTCCTGTTAATCCTAGCATGATAAAGAAGATTCAAAGAGAGTGAGATGCCAGCTCCTTTCATTCAGTCAGTAGCTTCAAACATTTCTGGTATATGAAAAACATGTTTTTCAATGGCAAAAATCAATGAATATTGTAAATGCACAAACAGTAATATCTCCACATTGCAAGGTGCAATTCTGAAATTTTTTGCTTTTTCCTGCTAATCCTAGCATGATAAAGAAGATTCAAAGAGAGTGAGATGCCAGCTCCTTTCATTCAGTCAGTAGCTTCAAACATTTCTGGACATTTTTCAATGGCAAAAATCAATGAATATTGTAAATGCACAAACAGTAATATCTCCACATTGCAAGGTGCAATTCTGAAATTTTTTGCTTTTTCCTGTTAATCCTAGCATGATAAAGAAGATTCAAAGAGAGTGAGATGCCAGCTCCTTTCATTCAGTCAGTAGCTTCAAACATTTCTGGTATATGAAAAACATGTTTTTCAATGGCAAAAATCAATGAATATTGTAAATGCACAAACAGTAATATCTCCACATTGCAAGGTGCAATTCTGAATTTTTTTGCTTTTTCCTGCTAATCCTAGCATGATAAAGAAGATTCAAAGAGAGTGAGATGCCAGCTCCTTTCATTCAGTCAGTAGCTTCAAACATTTCTGGACGTTTTTCAATGGCAAAAAGCAATGAATATTGTAAATGCACAAACAGTAATATCTCCACATTGCAAGGTGCAATTCTGAAATTTTTTGCTTTTTCCTGCTAATCCTAGCATGATAAAGAAGATTCAAAGAGTGAGATGCCAGCTCCTTTCATTCAGTCAGTAGCTTCAAACATTTCTGGTATATGAAAAACATGTTTTTCAATGGCAAAAATCAATGAATATTGTAAATGCACAAACAGTAATATCTCCACATTGCAAGGTGCAATTCTGAAATTTTTTGCTTTTTCCTGCTAATCCTAGCATGATAAAGAAGATTCAAAGAGAGTGAGATGCCAGCTCCTTTCATTCAGTCAGTAGCTTCAAACATTTCTGGTATATGAAAAACATGTTTTTCAATGGCAAAAATCAATGAATATTGTAAATGCACAAACAGTAATATCTCCACATTGCAAGGTGCAATTCTGAAATTTTTTGCTTTTTCCTGTTAATCCTAGCATGATAAAGAAGATTCAAAGAGAAAGAGATGCCAGCTCCTTTCATTCAGTCAGTAGCTTCAAACATTTCTGGTATATGAAAAACATGTTTTTCAATGGCAAAAATCAATGAATATTGTAAATGCACAAACAGTAATATCTCCACATTGCAAGGTGCAATTCTGATATTTTTTGCTTTTTCCTGTTAATCCTAGCATGATAAAGAAGATTCAAAGAGAGTGAGATGCCAGCTCCTTTCATTCAGTCAGTAGCTTCAAACATTTCTGGTATATGAAAAACATGTTTTTCAATGGCAAAAATCAATGAATATTGTAAATGCACAAACAGTAATATCTCCACATTGCAAGGTGCAATTCTGAAATTTTTTGCTTTTTCCTGCTAATCCTAGCATGATAAAGAAGATTCAAAGAGAGTGAGATGCCAGCTCCTTTCATTCAGTCAGTAGCTTCAAACATTTCTGGTATATGAAAAACATGTTTTTCAATGGCAAAAATCAATGAATATTGTAAATGCACAAACAGTAATATCTCCACATTGCAAGGTGCAATTCTGAAATTTTTTGCTTTTTCCTGTTAATCCTAGCATGATAAAGAAGATTCAAAGAGAGTGAGATGCCAGCTCCTTTCATTCAGTCAGTAGCTTCAAACATTTCTGGACGTTTTTCAATGGCAAAAATCAATGAATATTGTAAATGCACAAACAGTAATATCTCCACATTGCAAGGTGCAATTCTGAAATTTTTTGCTTTTTCCTGTTAATCCTAGCATGATAAAGAAGATTCAAAGAGAGTGAGATGCCAGCTCCTTTCATTCAGTCAGTAGCTTCAAATATTTCTGGACGTTTTTCAATGGCAAAAATCAATGAATATTGTAAATGCACAAACAGTAATATCTCCACATTGCAAGGTGCAATTCTGAAATTTTTTGCTTTTTCCTGTTAATCCTAGCATGATAAAGAAGATTCAAAGAGAGTGAGATGCCAGCTCCTTTCATTCAGTCAGTAGCTTCAAACATTTCTGGTATATGAAAAACATGTTTTTCAATGGCAAAAATCAATGAATATTGTAAATGCACAAACAGTAATATCTCCACATTGCAAGGTGCAATTCTGAAATTTTTTGCTTTTTCCTGTTAATCCTAGCATGATAAAGAAGATTCAAAGAGAGTGAGATGCCAGCTCCTTTCATTCAGTCAGTAGCTTCAAACATTTCTGGTATATGAAAAACATGTTTTTCAATGGCAAAAATCAATGAATATTGTAAATGCACAAACAGTAATATCTCCACATTGCAAGGTGCAATTCTGAAATTTTTTGCTTTTTCCTGCTAATCCTAGCATGATAAAGAAGATTCAAAGAGTGAGATGCCAGCTCCTTTCATTCAGTCAGTAGCTTCAAACATTTCTGGTATATGAAAAACATGTTTTTCAATGGCAAAAATCAATGAATATTGTAAATGCACAAACAGTAATATCTCCACATTGCAAGGTGCAATTCTGAAATTTTTTGCTTTTTCCTGCTAATCCTAGCATGATAAAGAAGATTCAAAGAGAGTGAGATGCCAGCTCCTTTCATTCAGTCAGTAGCTTCAAACATTTCTGGTATATGAAAAACATGTTTTTCAATGGCAAAAATCAATGAATATTGTAAATGCACAAACAGTAATATCTCCACATTGCAAGGTGCAATTCTGAATTTTTTTGCTTTTTCCTGCTAATCCTAGCATGATAAAGAAGATTCAAAGAGTGAGATGCCAGCTCCTTTCATTCAGTCAGTAGCTTCAAACATTTCTGGTATATGAAAAACATGTTTTTCAATGGCAAAAATCAATGAATATTGTAAATGCACAAACAGTAATATCTCCACATTGCAAGGTGCAATTCTGAAATTTTTTGCTTTTTCCTGCTAATCCTAGCATGATAAAGAAGATTCAAAGAGAGTGAGATGCCAGCTCCTTTCATTCAGTCAGTAGCTTCAAACATTTCTGGTATATGAAAAACATGTTTTTCAATGGCAAAAATCAATGAATATTGTAAATGCACAAACAGTAATATCTCCACATTGCAAGGTGCAATTCTGAAATTTTTTGCTTTTTCCTGTTAATCCTAGCATGATAAAGAAGATTCAAAGAGAGTGAGATGCCAGCTCCTTTCATTCAGTCAGTAGCTTCAAACATTTCTGGTATATGAAAAACATGTTTTTCAATGGCAAAAATCAATGAATATTGTAAATGCACAAACAGTAATATCTCCACATTGCAAGGTGCAATTCTGAAATTTTTTGCTTTTTCCTGCTAATCCTAGCATGATAAAGAAGATTCAAAGAGAGTGAGATGCCAGCTCCTTTCATTCAGTCAGTAGCTTCAAACATTTCTGGACGTTTTTCAATGGCAAAAATCAATGAATATTGTAAATGCACAAACAGTAATATCTCCACATTGCAAGGTGCAATTCTGAAATTTTTTGCTTTTTCCTGTTAATCCTGGCATGATAAAGAAGATTCAAAGAGAGTGAGATGCCAGCTCCTTTCATTCAGTCAGTAGCTTCAAACATTTCTGGTATATGAAAAACATGTTTTTCAATGGCAAAAATCAATGAATATTGTAAATGCACAAACAGTAATTTCTCCGCATTGCAAGGTGCAATTCTGAAATTTTTTGCTTTTTCCTGCTCCTCTTAGCATGATAAAGAAGATTCAAAGAGAGTGAGATGCCAGCTCCTTTCATTCAGTCAGTAGCTTCAAACATTTCTGGACGTTTTTCAATGGCAAAAATCAATGAATATTGTAAATGCACAAACAGTAATATCTCCACATTGCAAGGTGCAATTCTGAAATTTTTTGCTTTTTCTTGTTAATCCTAGCATGATAAAGAAGATTCAAAGAGAGTGAGATGCCAGCTCCTTTCATTCAGTCAGTAGCTTCAAACATTTCTGGTATATGAAAAACATGTTTTTCAATGGCAAAAATCAATGAATATTGTAAATGCACAAACAGTAATATCTCCACATTGCAAAGTGCAATTCTGAAATTTTTTGCTTTTTCCTGCTAATCCTAGCATGATAAAGAAGATTCAAAGAGAGTGAGATGCCAGCTCCTTTCATTCAGTCAGTAGCTTCAAACATTTCTGGTATATGAAAAACATGTTTTTCAATGGCAAAAATCAATGAATATTGTAAATGCACAAACAGTAATATCTCCACATTGCAAGGTGCAATTCTGAAATTTTTTGCTTTTTCCTGCTAATCCTAGCATGATAAAGAAGATTCAAAGAGAGTGAGATGCCAGCTCCTTTCATTCAGTCAGTAGCTTCAAACATTTCTGGTATATGAAAAACATGTTTTTCAATGGCAAAAATCAATGAATATTGTAAATGCACAAACAGTAATATCTCCACATTGCAAGGTGCAGTTCTGAAATTTTTAGCTTTTTCCTGTTAATCCTAGCATGATAAAGAAGATTCAAAGAGAGTGAGATGCCAGCTCCTTTCATTCAGTCAGTAGCTTCAAACATTTCTGGACGTTTTTCAATGGCAAAAATCAATGAATATTGTAAATGCACAAACAGTAATATCTCCACATTGCAAGGTGCAATTCTGATTTTTTTTGCTTTTTCCTGTTAATCCTAGCATGATAAAGAAGATTCAAAGAGAGTGAGATGCCAGCTCATTTCATTCAGTCAGTAGCTTCAAACATTTCTGGACGTTTTTCAATGGCAAAAATCAATGAATATTGTAAATGCACAAACAGTAATATCTCCACATTGCAAGGTGCAATTCTGAAATTTTTTGCTTTTTCCTGTTAATCCTAGAATGATAAAGAAGATTCAAAGAGAGTGAGATGCCAGCTCCTTTCATTCAGTCAGTAGCTTCAAACATTTCTGGTATATGAAAAACATGTTTTTCAATGGCAAAAATCAATGAATATTGTAAATGCACAAACAGTAATATCTCCACATTGCAAGGTGCAATTCTGAAATTTTTTGCTTTTTCCTGCTAATCCTAGCATGATAAAGAAGATTCAAAGAGAGTGAGATGCCAGCTCCTTTCATTCAGTCAGTAGCTTCAAACATTTCTGGTATATGAAAAACATGTTTTTCAATGGCAAAAATCAATGAATATTGTAAATGCACAAACAGTAATATCTCCACATTGCAAGGTGCAATTCTGAAATTTTTTGCTTTTTCCTGCTAATCCTAGCATGATAAAGAAGATTCAAAGAGAGTGAGATGCCAGCTCCTTTCATTCAGTCAGTAGCTTCAAACATTTCTGGACGTTTTTCAATGGCAAAAATCAATGAATATTGTAAATGCACAAACAGTAATATCTCCACATTGCAAGGTGCAATTCTGAAATTTTTTGCTTTTTCCTGTTAATCCTAGCATGATAAAGAAGATTCAAAGAGAGTGAGATGCCAGCTCCTTTCATTCAGTCAGTAGCTTCAAACATTTCTGGTATATGAAAAACATGTTTTTCAATGGCAAAAATCAATGAATATTGTAAATGCACAAACAGTAATATCTCCACATTGCAAGGTGCAATTCTGAAATTTTTTGCTTTTTCCTGTTAATCCTAGCATGATAAAGAAGATTCAAAGAGAGTGAGATGCCAGCTCCTTTCATTCAGTCAGTAGCTTCAAACATTTCTGGTATATGAAAAACATGTTTTTCAATGGCAAAAATCAATGAATATTGTAAATGCACAAACAGTAATATCTCCACATTGCAAGGTGCAATTCTGAAATTTTTTGCTTTTTACTGCTAATCCTAGCATGATAAAGAAGATTCAAAGAGTGAGATGCCAGCTCCTTTCATTCAGTCAGTAGCTTCAAACATTTCTGGTATATGAAAAACATGTTTTTCAATGGCAAAAATCAATGAATATTGTAAATGCACAAACAGTAATATCTCCACATTGCAAGGTACAATTCTGAAATTTTTTGCTTTTTCCTGCTAATCCTAGCATGATAAAGAAGATTCAAAGAGAGTGAGATGCCAGCTCCTTTCATTCAGTCAGTAGCTTCAAACATTTCTGGTATATGAAAAACATGTTTTTCAATGGCAAAAATCAATGAATATTGTAAATGCACAAACAGTAATATCTCCACATTGCAAGGTGCAATTCTGAAATTTTTTGCTTTTTCCTGTTAATCCTAGCATGATAAAGAAGATTCAAAGAGAGTGAGATGCCAGCTCCTTTCATTCAGTCAGTAGCTTCAAACATTTCTGGTATATGAAAAACATGTTTTTCAATGGCAAAAATCAATGAATATTGTAAATGCACAAACAGTAATATCTCCACATTGCAAGGTGCAATTCTGAAATTTTTTGCTTTTTCCTGCTAATCCTAGCATGATAAAGAAGATTCAAAGAGAGTGAGATGCCAGCTCCTTTCATTCAGTCAGTAGCTTCAAACATTTCTGGACATTTTTCAATGGCAAAAATCAATGAATATTGTAAATGCACAAACAGTAATATCTCCACATTGCAAGGTGCAATTCTGAAATTTTTTGCTTTTTCCTGTTAATCCTAGCATGATAAAGAAGATTCAAAGAGAGTGAGATGCCAGCTCCTTTCATTCAGTCAGTAGCTTCAAACATTTCTGGTATATGAAAAACATGTTTTTCAATGGCAAAAATCAATGAATATTGTAAATGCACAAACAGTAATATCTCCACATTGCAAGGTGCAATTCTGAAATTTTTTGCTTTTTCCTGCTAATCCTAGCATGATAAAGAAGATTCAAAGAGAGTGAGATGCCAGCTCCTTTCATTCAGTCAGTAGCTTCAAACATTTCTGGTATATGAAAAACATGTTTTTCAATGGCAAAAATCAATGAATATTGTAAATGCACAAACAGTAATATCTCCACATTGCAAGGTGCAATTCTGAAATTTTTTGCTTTTTCCTGCTAATCCTAGCATGATAAAGAAGATTCAAAGAGAGTGAGATGCCAGCTCCTTTCATTCAGTCAGTAGCTTCAAACATTTCTGGACGTTTTTCAATGGCAAAAATCAATGAATATTGTAAATGCACAAACAGTAATATCTCCACATTGCAAGGTGCAATTCTGAAATTTTTTGCTTTTTCCTGTTAATCCTAGCATGATAAAGAAGATTCAAAGAGAGTGAGATGCCAGCTCCTTTCATTCAGTCAGTAGCTTCAAACATTTCTGGTATATGAAAAACATGTTTTTCAATGGCAAAAATCAATGAATATTGTAAATGCACAAACAGTAATATCTCCACATTGCAAGGTGCAATTCTGAAATTTTTTGCTTTTTCCTGTTAATCCTAGCATGATAAAGAAGATTCAAAGAGAGTGAGATGCCAGCTCCTTTCATTCAGTCAGTAGCTTCAAACATTTCTGGTATATGAAAAACATGTTTTTCAATGGCAAAAATCAATGAATATTGTAAATGCACAAACAGTAATATCTCCACATTGCAAGGTGCAATTCTGAAATTTTTTGCTTTTTACTGCTAATCCTAGCATGATAAAGAAGATTCAAAGAGTGAGATGCCAGCTCCTTTCATTCAGTCAGTAGCTTCAAACATTTCTGGTATATGAAAAACATGTTTTTCAATGGCAAAAATCAATGAATATTGTAAATGCACAAACAGTAATATCTCCACATTGCAAGGTGCAATTCTGAAATTTTTTGCTTTTTCCTGCTAATCCTAGCATGATAAAGAAGATTCAAAGAGAGTGAGATGCCAGCTCCTTTCATTCAGTCAGTAGCTTCAAACATTTCTGGTATATGAAAAACATGTTTTTCAATGGCAAAAATCAATGAATATTGTAAATGCACAAACAGTAATATCTCCACATTGCAAGGTGCAATTCTGAAATTTTTTGCTTTTTCCTGTTAATCCTAGCATGATAAAGAAGATTCAAAGAGAGTGAGATGCCAGCTCCTTTCATTCAGTCAGTAGCTTCAAACATTTCTGGTATATGAAAAACATGTTTTTCAATGGCAAAAATCAATGAATATTGTAAATGCACAAACAGTAATATCTCCACATTGCAAGGTGCAATTCTGAAATTTTTTGCTTTTTCCTGCTAATCCTAGCATGATAAAGAAGATTCAAAGAGAGTGAGATGCCAGCTCCTTTCATTCAGTCAGTAGCTTCAAACATTTCTGGACATTTTTCAATGGCAAAAATCAATGAATATTGTAAATGCACAAACAGTAATATCTCCACATTGCAAGGTGCAATTCTGAAATTTTTTGCTTTTTTCCTGTTAATCCTAGCATGATAAAGAAGATTCAAAGAGAGTGAGATGCCAGCTCCTTTCATTCAGTCAGTAGCTTCAAACATTTCTGGTATATGAAAAACATGTTTTTCAATGGCAAAAATCAATGAATATTGTAAATGCACAAACAGTAATATCTCCACATTGCAAGGTGCAATTCTGAATTTTTTTGCTTTTTCCTGCTAATCCTAGCATGATAAAGAAGATTCAAAGAGAGTGAGATGCCAGCTCCTTTCATTCAGTCAGTAGCTTCAAACATTTCTGGACGTTTTTCAATGGCAAAAATCAATGAATATTGTAAATGCACAAACAGTAATATCTCCACATTGCAAGGTGCAATTCTGAAATTTTTTGCTTTTTCCTGTTAATCCTAGCATGATAAAGAAGATTCAAAGAGAGTGAGATGCCAGTTCCTTTCATTCAGTCAGTAGCTTCAAACATTTCTGGTATATGAAAAACATGTTTTTCAATGGCAAAAATCAATGAATATTGTAAATGCACAAACAGTAATATCTCCACATTGCAAGGTGCAATTCTGAAATTTTTTGCTTTTTCCTGTTAATCCTAGCATGATAAAGAAGATTCAAAGAGAGTGCGATGCCAGCTCCTTTCATTCAGTCAGTAGCTTCAAACATTTCTGGTATATGAAAAACATGTTTTTCAATGGCAAAAATCAATGAATATTGTAAATGCACAAACAGTAATATCTCCACATTGCAAGGTGCAATTCTGATTTTTTTTGCTTTTTCCTGCTAATCCTAGCATGATAAAGAAGATTCAAAGAGAGTGAGATGCCAGCTCCTTTCATTCAGTCAGTAGCTTCAAACATTTCTGGACGTTTTTCAATGGCAAAAATCAATGAATATTGTAAATGCACAAACAGTAATATCTCCACATTGCAAGGTGCAATTCTGAAATTTTTTGCTTTTTCCTGTTAATCCTAGCATGATAAAGAAGATTCAAAGAGAGTGAGATGCCAGCTCCTTTCATTCAGTCAGTAGCTTCAAACATTTCTGGTATATGAAAAACATGTTTTTCAATGGCAAAAATCAATGAATATTGTAAATGCACAAACAGTAATATCTCCACATTGCAAGGTGCAATTCTGAAATTTTTTGCTTTTTCCTGCTAATCCTAGCATGATAAAGAAGATTCAAAGAGAGTGAGATGCCAGCTCCTTTCATTCAGTCAGTAGCTTCAAACATTTCTGGTATATGAAAAACATGTTTTTCAATGGCAAAAATCAATGAATATTGTAAATGCACAAACAGTAATATCTCCACATTGCAAGGTGCAATTCTGAAATTTTTTGCTTTTTCCAGCTAATCCTAGCATGATAAAGAAGATTCAAAGAGAGTGAGATGCCAGCTCCTTTCATTCAGTCAGTAGCTTCAAACATTTCTGGACGTTTTTCAATGGCAAAAATCAATGAATATTGTAAATGCACAAACAGTAATATCTCCACATTGCAAGGTGCAATTCTGAAATTTTTTGCTTTTTCCTGTTAATCCTAGCATGATAAAGAAGATTCAAAGAGAGTGAGATGCCAGCTCCTTTCATTCAGTCAGTAGCTTCAAACATTTCTGGTATATGAAAAACATGTTTTTCAATGGCAAAAATCAATGAATATTGTAAATGCACAAACAGTAATATCTCCACATTGCAAGGTGCAATTCTGAAATTTTTTGCTTTTTCCTGTTAATCCTAGCATGATAAAGAAGATTCAAAGAGAGTGAGATGCCAGCTCCTTTCATTCAGTCAGTAGCTTCAAACATTTCTGGTATATGAAAAACATGTTTTTCAATGGCAAAAATCAATGAATATTGTAAATGCACAAACAGTAATATCTCCACATTGCAAGGTGCAATTCTGAAATTTTTTGCTTTTTACTGCTAATCCTAGCATGATAAAGAAGATTCAAAGAGTGAGATGCCAGCTCCTTTCATTCAGTCAGTAGCTTCAAACATTTCTGGTATATGAAAAACATGTTTTTCAATGGCAAAAATCAATGAATATTGTAAATGCACACAGTAATATCTCCACATTGCAAGGTGCAATTCTGAAATTTTTTGCTTTTTCCTGCTAATCCTAGCATGATAAAGAAGATTCAAAGAGAGTGAGATGCCAGCTCCTTTCATTCAGTCAGTAGCTTCAAACATTTCTGGTATATGAAAAACATGTTTTTCAATGGCAAAAATCAATGAATATTGTAAATGCACAAACAGTAATATCTCCACATTGCAAGGTGCAATTCTGAAATTTTTTGCTTTTTCCTGTTAATCCTAGCATGATAAAGAAGATTCAAAGAGAGTGAGATGCCAGCTCCTTTCATTCAGTCAGTAGCTTCAAACATTTCTGGTATATGAAAAACATGTTTTTCAATGGCAAAAATCAATGAATATTGTAAATGCACAAACAGTAATATCTCCACATTGCAAGGTGCAATTCTGAAATTTTTTGCTTTTTCCTGCTAATCCTAGCATGATAAAGAAGATTCAAAGAGAGTGAGATGCCAGCTCCTTTCATTCAGTCAGTAGCTTCAAACATTTCTGGACGTTTTTCAATGGCAAAAATCAATGAATATTGTAAATGCACAAACAGTAATATCTCCACATTGCAAGGTGCAATTCTGAAATTTTTTGCTTTTTCCTGTTAATCCTAGCATGATAAAGAAGATTCAAAGAGAGTGAGATGCCAGCTCCTTTCATTCAGTCAGTAGCTTCAAACATTTCTGGTATATGAAAAACATGTTTTTCAATGGCAAAAATCAATGAATATTGTAAATGCACAAACAGTAATATCTCCACATTGCAAGGTGCAATTCTGAATTTTTTTGCTTTTTCCTGCTAATCCTAGCATGATAAAGAAGATTCAAAGAGAGTGAGATGCCAGCTCCTTTCATTCAGTCAGTAGCTTCAAACATTTCTGGACGTTTTTCAATGGCAAAAATCAATGAATATTGTAAATGCACAAACAGTAATATCTCCACATTGCAAGGTGCAATTCTGAAATTTTTTGCTTTTTCCTGTTAATCCTAGCATGATAAAGAAGATTCAAAGAGAGTGAGATGCCAGTTCCTTTCATTCAGTCAGTAGCTTCAAACATTTCTGGTATATGAAAAACATGTTTTTCATTGGCAAAAATCAATGAATATTGTAAATGCACAAACAGTAATATCTCCACATTGCAAGGTGCAATTCTGAAATTTTTTGCTTTTTCCTGCTAATCCTAGCATGATAAAGAAGATTCAAAGAGAGTGAGATGCCAGCTCCTTTCATTCAGTCAGTAGCTTCAAACATTTCTGGTATATGAAAAACATGTTTTTCAATGGCAAAAATCAATGAATATTGTAAATGCACAAACAGTAATATCTCCACATTGCAAGGTGCAATTCTGAAATTTTTTGCTTTTTCCTGCTAATCCTAGCATGATAGAGAAGATTCAAAGAGAGTGAGATGCCAGCTCCTTTCATTCAGTCAGTAGCTTCAAACATTTCTGGACGTTTTTCAATGGCAAAAATCAATGAATATTGTAAATGCACAAACAGTAATATCTCCACATTGCAAGGTGCAATTCTGAAATTTTTTGCTTTTTCCTGTTAATCCTAGCATGATAAAGAAGATTCAAAGAGAGTGAGATGCCATCTCCTTTCATTCAGTCAGTAGCTTCAAACATTTCTGGTATATGAAAAACATGTTTTTCAATGGCAAAAATCAATGAATATTGTAAATGCACAAACAGTAATATCTCCACATTGCAAGGTGCAATTCTGAATTTTTTTGCTTTTTCCTGCTAATCCTAGCATGATAAAGAAGATTCAAAGAGAGTGAGATGCCAGCTCCTTTCATTCAGTCAGTAGCTTCAAACATTTCTGGACGTTTTTCAATGGCAAAAATCAATGAATATTGTAAATGCACAAACAGTAATATCTCCACATTGCAAGGTGCAATTCTGAAATTTTTTGCTTTTTCCTGTTAATCCTAGCATGATAAAGAAGATTCAAAGAGAGTGAGATGCCAGTTCCTTTCATTCAGTCAGTAGCTTCAAACATTTCTGGTATATGAAAAACATGTTTTTCATTGGCAAAAATCAATGAATATTGTAAATGCACAAACAGTAATATCTCCACATTGCAAGGTGCAATTCTGAAATTTTTTGCTTTTTCCTGCTAATCCTAGCATGATAAAGAAGATTCAAAGAGAGTGAGATGCCAGCTCCTTTCATTCAGTCAGTAGCTTCAAACATTTCTGGTATATGAAAAACATGTTTTTCAATGGCAAAAATCAATGAATATTGTAAATGCACAAACAGTAATATCTCCACATTGCAAGGTGCAATTCTGAAATTTTTTGCTTTTTCCTGCTAATCCTAGCATGATAAAGAAGATTCAAAGAGAGTGAGATGCCAGCTCCTTTCATTCAGTCAGTAGCTTCAAACATTTCTGGACGTTTTTCAATGGCAAAAATCAATGAATATTGTAAATGCACAAACAGTAATATCTCCACATTGCAAGGTGCAGTTCTGAAATTTTTTGCTTTTTCCTGTTAATCCTAGCATGATAAAGAAGATTCAAAGAGAGTGAGATGCCATCTCCTTTCATTCAGTCAGTAGCTTCAAACATTTCTGGTATATGAAAAACATGTTTTTCAATGGCAAAAATCAATGAATATTGTAAATGCACAAACAGTAATATCTCCACATTGCAAGGTGCAATTCTGAATTTTTTTGCTTTTTCCTGCTAATCCTAGCATGATAAAGAAGATTCAAAGAGAGTGAGATGCCAGCTCCTTTCATTCAGTCAGTAGCTTCAAACATTTCTGGACGTTTTTCAATGGCAAAAATCAATGAATATTGTAAATGCACAAACAGTAATATCTCCACATTGCAAGGTGCAATTCTGAAATTTTTTGCTTTTTCCTGTTAATCCTAGCATGATAAAGAAGATTCAAAGAGAGTGAGATGCCAGCTCCTTTCATTCAGTCAGTAGCTTCAAACATTTCTGGTATATGAAAAACATGTTTTTCAATTTCAAAAATCAATGAATATTGTAAATGCACAAACAGTAATATCTCCACATTGCAAGGTGCAATTCTGAAATTTTTTGCTTTTTCCTGCTAATCCTAGCATGATAAAGAAGATTCAAAGAGAGTGAGATGCCAGCTCCTTTCATTTAGTCAGTAGCTTCAAACATTTCTGGTATATGAAAAACATGTTTTTCAATGGCAAAAATCAATGAATATTGTAAATGCACAAACAGTAATATCTCCACATTGCAAGGTGCAATTCTGAAATTTTTTGCTTTTTCCTGCTAATCCTAGCATGATAAAGAAGATTCAAAGAGAGTGAGATGCCAGCTCCTTTCATTCAGTCAGTATCTTCAAACATTTCTGGACGTTTTTCAATGGCAAAAATCAATGAATATTGTAAATGCACAAACAGTAATATCTCCACATTGCAAGGTGCAATTCTGATATTTTTTGCTTTTTCCTGTTAATCCTAGCATGATAAAGAAGATTCAAAGAGAGTGAGATGCCAGCTCCTTTCATTCAGTCAGTAGCTTCAAACATTTCTGGTATATGAAAAACATGTTTTTCAATGGCAAAAATCAATGAATATTGTAAATGCACAAACAGTAATATCTCCACATTGCAAGGTGCAATTCTGAAATTTTTTGCTTTTTCCTGCTAACCCTAGCATGATAAAGAAGATTCAAAGAGAGTGAGATGCCAGCTCCTTTCATTCAGTCAGTAGCTTCAAACATTTCTGGTATATGAAAAACATGTTTTTCAATGGCAAAAATCAATGAATATTGTAAATGCACAAACAGTAATATCTCCACATTGCAAGGTGCAATTCTGAAATTTTTTGCTTTTTCCTGCTAATCCTAGCATGATAAAGAAGATTCAAAGAGAGTGAGATGCCAGCTCCTTTCATTCAGTCAGTAGCTTCAAATATTTCTGGACGTTTTTCAATGGCAAAAATCAATGAATATTGTAAATGCACAAACAGTAATATCTCCACATTGCAAGGTGCAATTCTGAAATTTTTTGCTTTTTCCTGTTAATCCTAGCATGATAGAGAAGATTCAAAGAGAGTGAGATGCCAGCTCCTTTCATTCAGTCAGTAGCTTCAAACATTTCTGGTATATGAAAAACATGTTTTTCAATGGCAAAAATCAATGAATATTGTAAATGCACAAACAGTAATATCTCCACATTGCAAGGTGCAATTCTGAAATTTTTTGCTTTTTCCTGTTAATCCTAGCATGATAAAGAAGATTCAAAGAGAGTGGGATGCCAGCTCCTTTCATTCAGTCAGTAGCTTCAAACATTTCTGGTATATGAGAAACATGTTTTTCAATGGCAAAAATCAATGAATATTGTAAATGCACAAACAGTAATATCTCCACATTGCAAGGTGCAATTCTGAAATTTTTTGCTTTTTCCTGTTAATCCTAGCATGATAAAGAAGATTCAAAGAGAGTGAGATGCCAGCTCCTTTCATTCAGTCAGTAGCTTCAAACATTTCTGGTATATGAAAAACATGTTTTTCAATGGCAAAAATCAATGAATATTGTAAATGCACAAACAGTAATATCTCCACATTGCAAGGTGCAATTCTGAAATTTTTTGCTTTTTCCTGTTAATCCTAGCATGATAAAGAAGATTCAAAGAGAGTGAGATGCCAGCTCCTTTCATTCAGTCAGTAGCTTCAAACATTTCTGGTATATGAAAAACATGTTTTTCAATGGCAAAAATCAATGAATATTGTAAATGCACAAACAGTAATATCTCCACATTGCAAGGTGCAATTCTGAAATTTTTTGCTTTTTCCTGCTAATCCTAGCATGATAAAGAAGATTCAAAGAGTGAGATGCCAGCTCCTTTCATTCAGTCAGTAGCTTCAAACATTTCTGGTATATGAAAAACATGTTTTTCAATGGCAAAAATCAATGAATATTGTAAATGCACAAACAGTAATATCTCCACATTGCAAGGTGCAATTCTGAAATTTTTTGCTTTTTCCTGTTAATCCTAGCATGATAAAGATTCAAAGAGAGTGAGATGCCAGCTCCTTACATTCAGTCAGTAGCTTCAAACATTTCTGGTATATGAAAAACATGTTTTTCAATGGCAAAAATCAATGAATATTGTAAATGCACAAACAGTAATATCTCCACATTGCAAGGTGCAATTCTGAAATTTTTTGCTTTTTCCTGCTAATCCTAGCATGATAAAGAAGATTCAAAGAGAGTGAGATGCCAGCTCCTTTCATTCAGTCAGTAGCTTCAAACATTTCTGGACGTTTTTCAATGGCAAAAATCAATGAATATTGTAAATGCACAAACAGTAATATCTCCACATTGCAAGGTGCAATTCTGAAATTTTTTGCTTTTTCCTGTTAATCCTAGCATGATAAAGAAGATTCAAAGAGAGTGAGATGCCAGCTCCTTTCATTCAGTCAGTAGCTTCAAACATTTCTGGTATATGAAAAACATGTTTTTCAATGGCAAAAATCAATGAATATTGTAAATGCACAAACAGTAATTTCTCCGCATTGCAAGGTGCAATTCTGAAATTTTTTGCTTTTTCCTGCTCCTCTTAGCATGATAAAGAAGATTCAAAGAGAGTGAGATGCCAGCTCCTTTCATTCAGTCAGTAGCTTCAAACATTTCTGGACGTTTTTCAATGGCAAAAATCAATGAATATTGTAAATGCACAAACAGTAATATCTCCACATTGCAATGTGCAATTCTGAAATTTTTTGCTTTTTCCTGTTAATCCTAGCATGATAAAGAAGATTCAAAGAGAGTGAGATGCCAGCTCCTTTCATTCAGTCAGTAGCTTCAAACATTTCTGGTATATGAAAAACATGTTTTTCAATGGCAAAAATCAATGAATATTGTAAATGCACAAACAGTAATATCTCCACATTGCAAGGTGCAATTCTGAAATTTTTTGCTTTTTCCTGCTAATCCTAGCATGATAAAGAAGATTCAAAGAGAGTGAGATGCCAGCTCCTTTCATTCAGTCAGTAGCTTCAAACATTTCTGGTATATGAAAAACATGTTTTTCAATGGCAAAAATCAATGAATATTGTAAATGCACAAACAGTAATATCTCCACATTGCAAGGTGCAATTCTGAAATTTTTTGCTTTTTCCTGCTAATCCTAGCATGATAAAGAAGATTCAAAGAGAGTGAGATGCCAGCTCCTTTCATTCAGTCAGTAGCTTCAAACATTTCTGGTATATGAAAAACATGTTTTTCAATGGCAAAAATCAATGAATATTGTAAATGCACAAACAGTAATATCTCCACATTGCAAGGTGCAATTCTGAAATTCTTTGCTTTTTCCTGTTAATCCTAGCATGATAAAGAAGATTCAAAGAGAGTGAGATGCCAGCTCCTTTCATTCAGTCAGTAGCTTCAAACATTTCTGGTATATGAAAAACATGTTTTTCAATGGCAAAAATCAATGAATATTGTAAATGCACAAACAGTAATATCTCCACATTGCAAGGTGCAATTCTGAAATTTTTTGCTTTTTCCTGCTAATCCTAGCATGATAAAGAAGATTCAAAGAGAGTGAGATGCCAGCTCCTTTCATTCAGTCAGTAGCTTCAAACATTTCTGGTATATGAAAAACATGTTTTTCAATGGCAAAAATCAATGAATATTGTAAATGCACAAACAGTAATATCTCCACATTGCAAGGTGCAATTCTGAAATTTTTTGCTTTTTCCTGCTAATCCTAGCATGATAAAGAAGATTCAAAGAGAGTGAGATGCCAGCTCCTTTCATTCAGTCAGTAGCTTCAAACATTTCTGGACGTTTTTCAATGGCAAAAATCAATGAATATTGTAAATGCACAAACAGTAATATCTCCACATTGCAAGGTGCAATTCTGAAATTTTTTGCTTTTTCCTGTTAATCCTAGCATGATAAAGAAGATTCAAAGAGAGTGAGATGCCAGCTCCTTTCATTCAGTCAGTAGCTTCAAACATTTCTGGTATATGAAAAACATGTTTTTCAATGGCAAAAATCAATGAATATTGTAAATGCACAAACAGTAATATCTCCACATTGCAAGGTGCAATTCTGAAATTTTTTGCTTTTTCCTGTTAATCCTAGCATGATAAAGAAGATTCAAAGAGAGTGAGATGCCAGCTCCTTTCATTCAGTCAGTAGCTTCAAACATTTCTGGTATATGAAAAACATGTTTTTCAATGGCAAAAATCAATGAATATTGTAAATGCACAAACAGTAATATCTCCACATTGCAAGGTGCAATTCTTAAATTTTTTGCTTTTTCCTGTTAATCCTAGCATGATAAAGAAGATTCAAAGAGAGTGAGATGCCAGCTCCTTTCATTCAGTCAGTAGCTTCAAACATTTCTGGAGGTTTTCCATTGTCAAAAATCAATGAATATTGTAAATGCACAAACAGTAATATCTCCACATTGCAAGGTGCAATTCTGAAATTTTTTGCTTTTTCCTGTTAATCCTAGCATGATAAAGAAGATTCAAAGAGAGTGAGATGCCAGCTCCTTTCATTCAGTCAGTAGCTTCAAACATTTCTGGTATATGAAAAACATGTTTTTCAATGGCAAAAATCAATGAATATTGTAAATGCACAAACAGTAATATCTCCACATTGCAAGGTGCAATTCTGAAATTTTTTGCTTTTTCCTGCTAATCCTAGCATGATAAAGAAGATTCAAAGAGAATGAGATGCCAGCTCCTTTCATTCAGTCAGTAGCTTCAAACATTTCTGGTATATGAAAAACATGTTTTTCAATGGCAAAAATCAATGAATATTGTAAATGCACAAACAGTAATATCTCCACATTGCAAGGTGCAATTCTGAAATTTTTTGCTTTTTCCTGCTAATCCTAGCATGATAAAGAAGATTCAAAGAGAGTGAGATGCCAGCTCCTTTCATTCAGTCAGTAGCTTCAAACATTTCTGGACGTTTTTCAATGGCAAAAATCAATGAATATTGTAAATGCACAAACAGTAATATCTCCACATTGCAAGGTGCAATTCTGAAATTTTTTGCTTTTTCCTGTTAATCCTAGCATGATAAAGAAGATTCAAAGAGAGTGAGATGCCAGCTCCTTTCAGTCAGTAGCTTCAAACATTTCTGGTATATGAAAAACATGTTTTTCAATGGCAAAAATCAATGAATATTGTAAATGCACAAACAGTAATATCTCCACATTGCAAGGTGCAATTCTGAAATTTTTTGCTTTTTCCTGTTAATCCTAGCATGATAAAGAAGATTCAAAGAGAGTGAGATGCCAGCTCCTTTCATTCAGTCAGTAGCTTCAAACATTTCTGGTATATGAAAAACATGTTTTTCAATGGCAAAAATCAATGAATATTGTAAATGCACAAACAGTAATATCTCCACATTGCAAGGTGCAATTCTGAAATTTTTTGCTTTTTCCTGTTAATCCTAGCATGATATAGAAGATTCAAAGAGAGTGAGATGCCAGCTCCTTTCATTCAGTCAGTAGCTTCAAACATTTCTGGTATATGAAAAACATGTTTTTCAATGGCAAAAATCAATGAATATTGTAAATGCACAAACAGTAATATCTCCACATTGCAAGGTGCAATTCTGAAATTTTTTGCTTTTTACTGCTAATCCTAGCATGATAAAGAAGATTCAAAGAGTGAGATGCCAGCTCCTTTCATTCAGTCAGTAGCTTCAAACATTTCTGGTATATGAAAAACATGTTTTTCAATGGCAAAAATCAATGAATATTGTAAATGCACAAACAGTAATATCTCCACATTGCAAGGTGCAATTCTGAAATTTTTTGCTTTTTCCTGCTAATCCTAGCATGATAAAGAAGATTCAAAGAGAGTGAGATGCCAGCTCCTTTCATTCAGTCAGTAGCTTCAAACATTTCTGGTATATGAAAAACATGTTTTTCAATGGCAAAAATCAATGAATATTGTAAATGCACAAACAGTAATATCTCCACATTGCAAGGTGCAATTCTGAAATTTTTTGCTTTTTCCTGCTAATCCTAGCATGATAAAGAAGATTCAAAGAGAGTGAGATGCCAGCTCCTTTCATTCAGTCAGTAGCTTCAAACATTTCTGGTATATGAAAAACATGTTTTTCAATGGCAAAAATCAATGAATATTGTAAATGCACAAACAGTAATATCTCCACATTGCAAGGTGCAATTCTGAAATTTTTTGCTTTTTCCTGCTAGTCCTAGCATGATAAAGAAGATTCAAAGAGAGTGAGATGCCAGCTCCTTTCATTCAGTCAGTAGCTTCAAATATTTCTGGACGTTTTTCAATGGCAAAAATCAATGAATATTGTAAATGCACAAACAGTAATATCTCCACATTGCAAGGTGCAATTCTGAAATTTTTTGCTTTTTCCTGTTAATCCTAGCATGATAAAGAAGATTCAAAGAGAGTGAGATGCCAGCTCCTTTCATTCAGTCAGTAGCTTCAAACATTTCTGGTATATGAAAAACATGTTTTTCAATGGCAAAAATCAATGAATATTGTAAATGCACAAACAGTAATATCTCCACATTGCAAGGTGCAATTCTGAAATTTTTTGCTTTTTCCTGCTAATCCTAGCATGATAAAGAAGATTCAAAGAGTGAGATGCCAGCTCCTTTCATTCAGTCAGTAGCTTCAAACATTTCTGGTATATGAAAAACATGTTTTTCAATGGCAAAAATCAATGAATATTGTAAATGCACAAACAGTAATATCTCCACATTGCAAGGTGCAATTCTGAAATTTTTTGCTTTTTCCTGCTAATCCTAGCATGATAAAGAAGATTCAAAGAGAGTGAGATGCCAGCTCCTTTCATTCAGTCAGTAGCTTCAAACATTTCTGGTATATGAAAAACATGTTTTTCAATGGCAAAAATCAATGAATATTGTAAATGCACAAACAGTAATATCTCCACATTGCAAGGTGCAATTCTGAAATTTTTTGCTTTTTCCTGTTAATCCTAGCATGATAAAGAAGATTCAAAGAGAGTGAGATGCCAGCTCCTTTCATTCAGTCAGTAGCTTCAAACATTTCTGGTATATGAAAAACATGTTTTTCAATGGCAAAAATCAATGAATATTGTAAATGCACAAACAGTAATATCTCCACATTGCAAGGTGCAATTCTGAAATTTTTTGCTTTTTCCTGCTAATCCTAGCATGATAAAGAAGATTCAAAGAGAGTGAGATGCCAGCTCCTTTCATTCAGTCAGTAGCTTCAAACATTTCTGGACGTTTTTCAATGGCAAAAATCAATGAATATTGTAAATGCACAAACAGTAATATCTCCACATTGCAAGGTGCAATTCTGAAATTTTTTGCTTTTTCCTGTTAATCCTAGCATGATAAAGAAGATTCAAAGAGAGTGAGATGCCAGCTCCTTTCATTCAGTCAGTAGCTTCAAACATTTCTGGTATATGAAAAACATGTTTTTCAATGGCAAAAATCAATGAATATTGTAAATGCACAAACAGTAATTTCTCCGCATTGCAAGGTGCAATTCTGAAATTTTTTGCTTTTTCCTGCTCCTCTTAGCATGATAAAGAAGATTCAAAGAGAGTGAGATGCCAGCTCCTTTCATTCAGTCAGTAGCTTCAAACATTTCTGGACGTTTTTCAATGGCAAAAATCAATGAATATTGTAAATGCACAAACAGTAATATCTCCACATTGCAAGGTGCAATTCTGAAATTTTTTGCTTTTTCCTGTTAATCCTAGCATGATAAAGAAGATTCAAAGAGAGTGAGATGCCAGCTCCTTTCATTCAGTCAGTAGCTTCAAACATTTCTGGTATATGAAAAACATGTTTTTCAATGGCAAAAATCAGTGAATATTGTAAATGCACAAACAGTAATATCTCCACATTGCAAGGTGCAATTCTGAAATTTTTTGCTTTTTCCTGCTAATCCTAGCATGATAAAGAAGATTCAAAGAGAGTGAGATGCCAGCTCCTTTCATTCAGTCAGTAGCTTCAAACATTTCTGGTATATGAAAAACATGTTTTTCAATGGCAAAAATCAATGAATATTGTAAATGCACAAACAGTAATATCTCCACATTGCAAGGTGCAATTCTGAAATTTTTTGCTTTTTCCTGCTAATCCTAGCATGATAAAGAAGATTCAAAGAGAATGAGATGCCAGCTCCTTTCATTCAGTCAGTAGCTTCAAACATTTCTGGTATATGAAAAACATGTTTTTCAATGGCAAAAATCAATGAATATTGTAAATGCACAAACAGTAATATCTCCACATTGCAAGGTGCAATTCTGAAATTTTTAGCTTTTTCCTGTTAATCCTAGCATGATAAAGAAGATTCAAAGAGAGTGAGATGCCAGCTCCTTTCATTCAGTCAGTAGCTTCAAACATTTCTGGACGTTTTTCAATGGCAAAAATCAATGAATATTGTAAATGCACAAACAGTAATATCTCCACATTGCAAGGTGCAATTCTGAAATTTTTTGCTTTTTCCTGTTAATCCTAGCATGATAAAGAAGATTCAAAGAGAGTGAGATGCCAGCTCCTTTCATTCAGTCAGTAGCTTCAAACATTTCTGGTATATGAAAAACATGTTTTTCAATGGCAAAAATCAATGAATATTGTAAATGCACAAACAGTAATATCTCCACATTGCAAGGTGCAATTCTGAAATTTTTTGCTTTTTCCTGCTAATCCTAGCATGATAAAGAAGATTCAAAGAGAGTGAGATGCCAGCTCCTTTCATTCAGTCAGTAGCTTCAAACATTTCTGGTATATGAAAAACATGTTTTTCAATGGCAAAAATCAATGAATATTGTAAATGCACAAACAGTAATATCTCCACATTGCAAGGTGCAATTCTGAAATTTTTTGCTTTTTCCTGCTAATCCTAGCATGATAAAGAAGATTCAAAGAGAGTGAGATGCCAGCTCCTTTCATTCAGTCAGTAGCTTCAAACATTTCTGGACGTTTTTCAATGGCAAAAATCAATGAATATTGTAAATGCACAAACAGTAATATCTCCACATTGCAAGGTGCAATTCTGAAATTTTTTGCTTTTTCCTGTTAATCCTAGCATGATAAAGAAGATTCAAAGAGAGTGAGATGCCAGCTCCTTTCATTCAGTCAGTAGCTTCAAACATTTCTGGTATATGAAAAACATGTTTTTCAATGGCAAAAATCAATGAATATTGTAAATGCACAAACAGTAATATCTCCACATTGCAAGGTGCAATTCTGAAATTTTTTGCTTTTTCCTGCTAATCCTAGCATGATAAAGAAGATTCAAAGAGAGTGAGATGCCAGCTCCTTTCATTCAGTCAGTAGCTTCAAACATTTCTGGTATATGAAAAACATGTTTTTCAATGGCAAAAATCAATGAATATTGTAAATGCACAAACAGTAATATCTCCACATTGCAAGGTGCAATTCTGAAATTTTTTGCTTTTTCCTGCTAGTCCTAGCATGATAAAGAAGATTCAAAGAGAGTGAGATGCCAGCTCCTTTCATTCAGTCAGTAGCTTCAAATATTTCTGGACGTTTTTCAATGGCAAAAATCAATGAATATTGTAAATGCACAAACAGTAATATCTCCACATTGCAAGGTGCAATTCTGAAATTTTTTGCTTTTTCCTGTTAATCCTAGCATGATAAAGAAGATTCAAAGAGAGTGAGATGCCAGCTCCTTTCATTCAGTCAGTAGCTTCAAACATTTCTGGTATATGAAAAACATGTTTTTCAATGGCAAAAATCAATGAATATTGTAAATGCACAAACAGTAATATCTCCACATTGCAAGGTGCAATTCTGAAATTTTTTGCTTTTTCCTGCTAATCCTAGCATGATAAAGAAGATTCAAAGAGTGAGATGCCAGCTCCTTTCATTCAGTCAGTAGCTTCAAACATTTCTGGTATATGAAAAACATGTTTTTCAATGGCAAAAATCAATGAATATTGTAAATGCACAAACAGTAATATCTCCACATTGCAAGGTGCAATTCTGAAATTTTTTGCTTTTTCCTGCTAATCCTAGCATGATAAAGAAGATTCAAAGAGAGTGAGATGCCAGCTCCTTTCATTCAGTCAGTAGCTTCAAACATTTCTGGTATATGAAAAACATGTTTTTCAATGGCAAAAATCAATGAATATTGTAAATGCACAAACAGTAATATCTCCACATTGCAAGGTGCAATTCTGAAATTTTTTGCTTTTTCCTGTTAATCCTAGCATGATAAAGAAGATTCAAAGAGAGTGAGATGCCAGCTCCTTTCATTCAGTCAGTAGCTTCAAACATTTCTGGTATATGAAAAACATGTTTTTCAATGGCAAAAATCAATGAATATTGTAAATGCACAAACAGTAATATCTCCACATTGCAAGGTGCAATTCTGAAATTTTTTGCTTTTTCCTGCTAATCCTAGCATGATAAAGAAGATTCAAAGAGAGTGAGATGCCAGCTCCTTTCATTCAGTCAGTAGCTTCAAACATTTCTGGACGTTTTTCAATGGCAAAAATCAATGAATATTGTAAATGCACAAACAGTAATATCTCCACATTGCAAGGTGCAATTCTGAAATTTTTTGCTTTTTCCTGTTAATCCTAGCATGATAAAGAAGATTCAAAGAGAGTGAGATGCCAGCTCCTTTCATTCAGTCAGTAGCTTCAAACATTTCTGGTATATGAAAAACATGTTTTTCAATGGCAAAAATCAATGAATATTGTAAATGCACAAACAGTAATTTCTCCGCATTGCAAGGTGCAATTCTGAAATTTTTTGCTTTTTCCTGCTCCTCTTAGCATGATAAAGAAGATTCAAAGAGAGTGAGATGCCAGCTCCTTTCATTCAGTCAGTAGCTTCAAACATTTCTGGACGTTTTTCAATGGCAAAAATCAATGAATATTGTAAATGCACAAACAGTAATATCTCCACATTGCAAGGTGCAATTCTGAAATTTTTTGCTTTTTCCTGTTAATCCTAGCATGATAAAGAAGATTCAAAGAGAGTGAGATGCCAGCTCCTTTCATTCAGTCAGTAGCTTCAAACATTTCTGGTATATGAAAAACATGTTTTTCAATGGCAAAAATCAGTGAATATTGTAAATGCACAAACAGTAATATCTCCACATTGCAAGGTGCAATTCTGAAATTTTTTGCTTTTTCCTGCTAATCCTAGCATGATAAAGAAGATTCAAAGAGAGTGAGATGCCAGCTCCTTTCATTCAGTCAGTAGCTTCAAACATTTCTGGTATATGAAAAACATGTTTTTCAATGGCAAAAATCAATGAATATTGTAAATGCACAAACAGTAATATCTCCACATTGCAAGGTGCAATTCTGAAATTTTTTGCTTTTTCCTGCTAATCCTAGCATGATAAAGAAGATTCAAAGAGAATGAGATGCCAGCTCCTTTCATTCAGTCAGTAGCTTCAAACATTTCTGGTATATGAAAAACATGTTTTTCAATGGCAAAAATCAATGAATATTGTAAATGCACAAACAGTAATATCTCCACATTGCAAGGTGCAATTCTGAAATTTTTAGCTTTTTCCTGTTAATCCTAGCATGATAAAGAAGATTCAAAGAGAGTGAGATGCCAGCTCCTTTCATTCAGTCAGTAGCTTCAAACATTTCTGGACGTTTTTCAATGGCAAAAATCAATGAATATTGTAAATGCACAAACAGTAATATCTCCACATTGCAAGGTGCAATTCTGAAATTTTTTGCTTTTTCCTGTTAATCCTAGCATGATAAAGAAGATTCAAAGAGAGTGAGATGCCAGCTCCTTTCATTCAGTCAGTAGCTTCAAACATTTCTGGTATATGAAAAACATGTTTTTCAATGGCAAAAATCAATGAATATTGTAAATGCACAAACAGTAATATTTCCACATTGCAAGGTGCAATTCTGAAATTTTTTGCTTTTTCCTGCTAATCCTAGCATGATAAAGAAGATTCAAAGAGAGTGAGATGCCAGCTCCTTTCATTCAGTCAGTAGCTTCAAACATTTCTGGTATATGAAAAACATGTTTTTCAATGGCAAAAATCAATGAATATTGTAAATGCACAAACAGTAATATCTCCACATTGCAAGGTGCAATTCTGAAATTTTTTGCTTTTTCCTGCTAATCCTAGCATGATAAAGAAGATTCAAAGAGAGTGAGATGCCAGCTCCTTTCATTCAGTCAGTAGCTTCAAACATTTCTGGACGTTTTTCAATGGCAAAAATCAATGAATATTGTAAATGCACAAACAGTAATATCTCCACATTGCAAGGTGCAATTCTGAAATTTTTTGCTTTTTCCTGTTAATCCTAGCATGATAAAGAAGATTCAAAGAGAGTGAGATGCCAGCTCCTTTCATTCAGTCAGTAGCTTCAAACATTTCTGGTATATGAAAAACATGTTTTTCAATGGCAAAAATCAATGAATATTGTAAATGCACAAACAGTAATATCTCCACATTGCAAGGTGCAATTCTGATATTTTTTGCTTTTTCCTGTTAATCCTAGCATGATAAAGAAGATTCAAAGAGAGTGAGATGCCAGCTCCTTTCATTCAGTCAGTAGCTTCAAACATTTCTGGTATATGAAAAACATGTTTTTCAATGGCAAAAATCAATGAATATTGTAAATGCACAAACAGTAATATCTCCACATTGCAAGGTGCAATTCTGAAATTTTTTGCTTTTTCCTGCTAATCCTAGCATGATAAAGAAGATTCAAAGAGAGTGAGATGCCAGCTCCTTTCATTCAGTCAGTAGCTTCAAACATTTCTGGTATATGAAAAACATGTTTTTCAATGGCAAAAATCAATGAATATTGTAAATGCACAAACAGTAATATCTCCACATTGCAAGGTGCAATTCTGAAATTTTTTGCTTTTTCCTGCTAATCCTAGCATGATAAAGAAGATTCAAAGAGAGTGAGATGCCAGCTCCTTTCATTCAGTCAGTAGCTTCAAACATTTCTGGACGTTTTTCAATGGCAAAAATCAATGAATATTGTAAATGCACAAACAGTAATATCTCCACATTGCAAGGTGCAATTCTGAAATTTTTTGCTTTTTCCTGTTAATCCTAGCATGATAAAGAAGATTCAAAGAGAGTGAGATGCCAGCTCCTTTCATTCAGTCAGTAGCTTCAAACATTTCTGGTATATGAAAAACATGTTTTTCAATGGCAAAAATCAATGAATATTGTAAATGCACAAACAGTAATATCTCCACATTGCAAGGTGCAATTCCGAAATTTTTTGCTTTTTCCTGCTAATCCTAGCATGATAAAGAAGATTCAAAGAGAATGAGATGCCAGCTCCTTTCATTCAGTCAGTAGCTTCAAACATTTCTGGTATATGAAAAACATGTTTTTCAATGGCAAAAATCAATGAATATTGTAAATGCACAAACAGTAATATCTCCACATTGCAAGGTGCAATTCTGAAATTTTTTGCTTTTTCCTGCTAATCCTAGCATGATAAAGAAGATTCAAAGAGAGTGAGATGCCAGCTCCTTTCATTCAGTCAGTAGCTTCAAACATTTCTGGACGTTTTTCAATGGCAAAAATCAATGAATATTGTAAATGCACAAACAGTAATATCTCCACATTGCAAGGTGCAATTCTGAAATTTTTTGCTTTTTCCTGTTAATCCTAGCATGATAAAGAAGATTCAAAGAGAGTGAGATGCCAGCTCCTTTCAGTCAGTAGCTTCAAACATTTCTGGTATATGAAAAACATGTTTTTCAATGGCAAAAATCAATGAATATTGTAAATGCACAAACAGTAATATCTCCACATTGCAAGGTGCAATTCTGAAATTTTTTGCTTTTTCCTGTTAATCCTAGCATGATAAAGAAGATTCAAAGAGAGTGAGATGCCAGCTCCTTTCATTCAGTCAGTAGCTTCAAACATTTCTGGTATATGAAAAACATGTTTTTCAATGGCAAAAATCAATGAATATTGTAAATGCACAAACAGTAATATCTCCACATTGCAAGGTGCAATTCTGAAATTTTTTGCTTTTTCCTGTTAATCCTAGCATGATAAAGAAGATTCAAAGAGAGTGAGATGCCAGCTCCTTTCATTCAGTCAGTAGCTTCAAACATTTCTGGTATATGAAAAACATGTTTTTCAATGGCAAAAATCAATGAATATTGTAAATGCACAAACAGTAATATCTCCACATTGCAAGGTGCAATTCTGAAATTTTTTGCTTTTTACTGCTAATCCTAGCATGATAAAGAAGATTCAAAGAGTGAGATGCCAGCTCCTTTCATTCAGTCAGTAGCTTCAAACATTTCTGGTATCTGAAAAACATGTTTTTCAATGGCAAAAATCAATGAATATTGTAAATGCACAAACAGTAATATCTCCACATTGCAAGGTGCAATTCTGAAATTTTTTGCTTTTTCCTGCTAATCCTAGCATGATAAAGAAGATTCAAAGAGAGTGAGATGCCAGCTCCTTTCATTCAGTCAGTAGCTTCAAACATTTCTGGTATATGAAAAACATGTTTTTCAATGGCAAAAATCAATGAATATTGTAAATGCACAAACAGTAATATCTCCACATTGCAAGGTGCAATTCTGAAATTTTTTGCTTTTTCCTGCTAATCCTAGCATGATAAAGAAGATTCAAAGAGAGTGAGATGCCAGCTCCTTTCATTCAGTCAGTAGCTTCAAACATTTCTGGACGTTTTTCAATGGCAAAAATCAATGAATATTGTAAATGCACAAACAGTAATATCTCCACATTGCAAGGTGCAATTCTGAAATTTTTTGCTTTTTCCTGTTAATACTAGCATGATAAAGAAGATTCAAAGAGAGTGAGATGCCAGCTCCTTTCATTCAGTCAGTAGCTTCAAACATTTCTGGTATATGAAAAACATGTTTTTCAATGGCAAAAATCAATGAATATTGTAAATGCACAAACAGTAATATCTCCACATTGCAAGGTGCAATTCTGAATTTTTTTGCTTTTTCCTGCTAATCCTAGCATGATAAAGAAGATTCAAAGAGAGTGAGATGCCAGCTCCTTTCATTCAGTCAGTAGCTTCAAACATTTCTGGACGTTTTTCAATGGCAAAAATCAATGAATATTGTAAATGCACAAACAGTAATATCTCCACATTGCAAGGTGCAATTCTGAAATTTTTTGCTTTTTCCTGTTAATCCTAGCATGATAAAGAAGATTCAAAGAGAGTGAGATGCCAGCTCCTTTTATTCAGTCAGTAGCTTCAAACATTTCTGGTATATGAAAAACATGTTTTTCAATGGCAAAAATCAATGAATATTGTAAATGCACAAACAGTAATATCTCCACATTGCAAGGTGCAATTCTGAAATTTTTTGCTTTTTCCTGTTAATCCTAGCATGATAAAGAAGATTCAAAGAGAGTGAGATGCCAGCTCCTTTCATTCAGTCAGTAGCTTCAAACATTTCTGGTATATGAAAAACATGTTTTTCAATGGCAAAAATCAATGAATATTGTAAATGCACAAACAGTAATATCTCCACATTGCAAGGTGCAATTCTGAAATTTTTTGCTTTTTCCTGCTAATCCTAGCATGATAAAGAAGATTCAAAGAGAGTGAGATGCCAGCTCCTTTCATTCAGTCAGTAGCTTCAAACATTTCTGGTATATGAAAAACATGTTTTTCAATGGCAAAAATCAATGAATATTGTAAATGCACAAACAGTAATATCTCCACATTGCAAGGTGCAATTCTGAAATTTTTTGCTTTTTCCTGCTAATCCTAGCATGATAAAGAAGATTCAAAGAGAGTGAGATGCCAGCTCCTTTCATTCAGTCAGTAGCTTCAAACATTTCTGGTATATGAAAAACATGTTTTTCAATGGCAAAAATCAATGAATATTGTAAATGCACAAACAGTAATATCTCCACATTGCAAGGTGCAATTCTGAAATGTTTTGCTTTTTCCTGTTAATCCTAGCATGATAAAGAAGATTCAAAGAGAGTGAGATGCCAGCTCCTTTCATTCAGTCAGTAGCTTCAAACATTTCTGGTATATGAAAAACATGTTTTTCAATGGCAAAAATCAATGAATATTGTAAATGCACAAACAGTAATATCTCCACATTGCAAGGTGCAATTCTGAAATTTTTTGCTTTTTACTGCTAATCCTAGCATGATAAAGAAGATTCAAAGAGTGAGATGCCAGCTCCTTTCATTCAGTCAGTAGCTTCAAACATTTCTGGTATATGAAAAACATGTTTTTCAATGGCAAAAATCAATGAATATTGTAAATGCACAAACAGTAATATCTCCACATTGCAAGGTGCAATTCTGAAATTTTTTGCTTTTTCCTGCTAATCCTAGCATGATAAAGAAGATTCAAAGAGAGTGAGATGCCAGCTCCTTTCATCCAGTCAGTAGCTTCAAACATTTCTGGTATATGAAAAACATGTTTTTCAATGGCAAAAATCAATGAATATTGTAAATGCACAAACAGTAATATCTCCACATTGCAAGGTGCAATTCTGAAATTTTTTGCTTTTTCCTGTTAATCCTAGCATGATAAAGAAGATTCAAAGAGAGTGAGATGCCAGCTCCTTTCATTCAGTCAGTAGCTTCAAACATTTCTGGTATATGAAAAACATGTTTTTCAATGGCAAAAATCAATGAATATTGTAAATGCACAAACAGTAATATCTCCACATTGCAAGGTGCAATTCTGAAATTTTTTGCTTTTTCCTGCTAATCCTAGCATGATAAAGAAGATTCAAAGAGAGTGAGATGCCAGCTCCTTTCATTCAGTCAGTAGCTTCAAACATTTCTGGACGTTTTTCAATGGCAAAAATCAATGAATATTGTAAATGCACAAACAGTAATATCTCCACATTGCAAGGTGCAATTCTGAAATTTTTTGCTTTTTCCTGTTAATCCTAGCATGTTAAAGAAGATTCAAAGAGAGTGAGATGCCAGCTCCTTTCATTCAGTCAGTAGCTTCAAACATTTCTGGTATATGAAAAACATGTTTTTCAATGGCAAAAATCAATGAATATTGTAAATGCACAAACAGTAATATCTCCACATTGCAAGGTGCAATTCTGAATTTTTTTGCTTTTTCCTGCTAATCCTAGCATGATAAAGAAGATTCAAAGAGAGTGAGATGCCAGCTCCTTTCATTCAGTCAGTAGCTTCAAACATTTCTGGACGTTTTTCAATGGCAAAAATCAATGAATATTGTAAATGCACAAACAGTAATATCTCCACATTGCAAGGTGCAATTCTGAAATTTTTTGCTTTTTCCTGTTAATCCTAGCATGATAAAGAAGATTCAAAGAGAGTGAGATGCCAGCTCCTTTTATTCAGTCAGTAGCTTCAAACATTTCTGGTATATGAAAAACATGTTTTTCAATGGCAAAAATCAATGAATATTGTAAATGCACAAACAGTAATATCTCCACATTGCAAGGTGCAATTCTGAAATTTTTTGCTTTTTCCTGCTAATCCTAGCATGATAAAGAAGATTCAAAGAGAGTGAGATGCCAGCTCCTTTCATTCAGTCAGTAGCTTCAAACATTTCTGGTATATGAAAAACATGTTTTTCAATGGCAAAAATCAATGAATATTGTAAATGCACAAACAGTAATATCTCCACATTGCAAGGTGCAATTCTGAAATTTTTTGCTTTTTCCTGCTAATCCTAGCATGATAAAGAAGATTCAAAGAGAGTGAGATGCCAGCTCCTTTCATTCAGTCAGTAGCTTCAAACATTTCTGGACGTTTTTCAATGGCAAAAATCAATGAATATTGTAAATGCACAAACAGTAATATCTCCACATTGCAAGGTGCAATTCTGAAATTTTTTGCTTTTTCCTGTTAATCCTAGCATGATAAAGAAGATTCAAAGAGAGTGAGATGCCAGCTCCTTTCATTCAGTCAGTAGCTTCAAACATTTCTGGTATATGAAAAACATGTTTTTCAATGGCAAAAATCAATGAATATTGTAAATGCACAAACAGTAATATCTCCACATTGCAAGGTGCAATTCTGATATTTTTTGCTTTTTCCTGTTAATCCTAGCATGATAAAGAAGATTCAAAGAGAGTGAGATGCCAGCTCCTTTCATTCAGTCAGTAGCTTCAAATATTTCTGGACGTTTTTCAATGGCAAAAATCAATGAATATTGTAAATGCACAAACAGTAATATCTCCACATTGCAAGGTGCAATTCTGAAATTTTTTGCTTTTTCCTGTTAATCCTAGCATGATAAAGAAGATTCAAAGAGAGTGAGATGCCAGCTCCTTTCATTCAGTCAGTAGCTTCAAACATTTCTGGTATATGAAAAACATGTTTTTCAATGGCAAAAATCAATGAATATTGTAAATGCACAAACAGTAATATCTCCACATTGCAAGGTGCAATTCTGAAATTTTTTGCTTTTTCCTGTTAATCCTAGCATGATAAAGAAGATTCAAAGAGAGTGAGATGCCAGCTCCTTTCATTCAGTCAGTAGCTTCAAACATTTCTGGTATATGAAAAACATGTTTTTCAATGGCAAAAATCAATGAATATTGTAAATGCACAAACAGTAATATCTCCACATTGCAAGGTGCAATTCTGAAATTTTTTGCTTTTTCCTGCTAATCCTAGCATGATAAAGAAGATTCAAAGAGTGAGATGCCAGCTCCTTTCATTCAGTCCGTAGCTTCAAACATTTCTGGTATATGAAAAACATGTTTTTCAATGGCAAAAATCAATGAATATTGTAAATGCACAAACAGTAATATCTCCACATTGCAAGGTGCAATTCTGAAATTTTTTGCTTTTTCCTGTTAATCCTAGCATGATAAAGAAGATTCAAAGAGAGTGAGATGCCAGCTCCTTTCATTCAGTCAGTAGCTTCAAACATTTCTGGTATATGAAAAACATGTTTTTCAATGGCAAAAATCAATGAATATTGTAAATGCACAAACAGTAATATCTCCACATTGCAAGGTGCAATTCTGAAATTTTTTGCTTTTTCCTGCTAATCCTAGCATGATAAAGAAGATTCAAAGAGAGTGAGATGCCAGCTCCTTTCATTCAGTCAGTAGCTTCAAACATTTCTGGTATATGAAAAGCATGTTTTTCAATGGCAAAAATCAATGAATATTGTAAATGCACAACAGTAATATCTCCACATTGCAAGGTGCAATTCTGAAATTTTTTGCTTTTTCCTGCTAATCCTAGCATGATAAAGAAGATTCAAAGAGAGTGAGATGCCAGCTCCTTTCATTCAGTCAGTAGCTTCAAACATTTCTGGACGTTTTTCAATGGCAAAAATCAATGAATATTGTAAATGCACAAACAGTAATATCTCCACATTGCAAGGTGCAATTCTGAATTTTTTTGCTTTTTCCTGCTAATCCTAGCATGATAAAGAAGATTCAAAGAGAGTGAGATGCCAGCTCCTTTCATTCAGTCAGTAGCTTCAAACATTTCTGGACGTTTTTCAATGGCAAAAATCAATGAATATTGTAAATGCACAAACAGTAATATCTCCACATTGCAAGGTGCAATTCTGAAATTTTTTGCTTTTTCCTGTTAATCCTAGCATGATAAAGAAGATTCAAAGAGAGTGAGATGCCAGCTCCTTTCATTCAGTCAGTAGCTTCAAACATTTCTGGTATATGAAAAACATGTTTTTCAATGGCAAAAATCAATGAATATTGTAAATGCACAAACAGTAATATCTCCACATTGCAAGGTGCAATTCTGAAATTTTTTGCTTTTTCCTGCTAATCCTAGCATGATAAAGAAGATTCAAAGAGAGTGAGATGCCAGCTCCTTTCATTCAGTCAGTAGCTTCAAACATTTCTGGTATATGAAAAACATGTTTTTCAATGGCAAAAATCAATGAATATTGTAAATGCACAAACAGTAATATCTCCACATTGCAAGGTGCAATTCTGAAATTTTTAGCTTTTTCCTGTTAATCCTAGCATGATAAAGAAGATTCAAAGAGAGTGAGATGCCAGCTCCTTTCATTCAGTCAGTAGCTTCAAACATTTCTGGACGTTTTTCAATGGCAAAAATCAATGAATATTGTAAATGCACAAACAGTAATATCTCCACATTGCAAGGTGCAATTCTGAAATTTTTTGCTTTTTCCTGTTAATCCTAGCATGATAAAGAAGATTCAAAGAGAGTGAGATGCCAGCTCCTTTCATTCAGTCAGTAGCTTCAAACATTTCTGGTATATGAAAAACATGTTTTTCAATGGCAAAAATCAATGAATATTGTAAATGCACAAACAGTAATATCTCCACATTGCAAGGTGCAATTCTGAAATTTTTTGCTTTTTCCTGCTAATCCTAGCATGATAAAGAAGATTCAAAGAGAGTGAGATGCCAGCTCCTTTCATTCAGTCAGTAGCTTCAAACATTTCTGGTATATGAAAAACATGTTTTTCAATGGCAAAAATCAATGAATATTGTAAATGCACAAACAGTAATATCTCCACATTGCAATGTGCAATTCTGAAATTTTTTGCTTTTTCCTGCTAATCCTAGCATGATAAAGAAGATTCAAAGAGAGTGAGATGCCAGCTCCTTTCATTCAGTCAGTAGCTTCAAACATTTCTGGACGTTTTTCAATGGCAAAAATCAATGAATATTGTAAATGCACAAACAGTAATATCTCCACATTGCAAGGTGCAATTCTGAAATTTTTTGCTTTTTCCTGCTAATCCTAGCATGATAAAGAAGATTCAAAGAGAGTGAGATGCCAGCTCCTTTCATTCAGTCAGTAGCTTCAAACATTTCTGGTATATGAAAAACATGTTTTTCAATGGCAAAAATCAATGAATATTGTAAATGCACAAACAGTAATATCTCCACATTGCAAGGTGCAATTCTGAAATTTTTTGCTTTTTCCTGCTAATCCTAGCATGATAAAGAAGATTGAAAAAGAGTGAGATGCCAGCTCCTTTCATTCAGTCAGTAGCTTCAAACATTTCTGGTATATGAAAAACATGTTTTTCAATGGCAAAAATCAATGAATATTGTAAATGCAAAAACAGTAATATCTCCACATTGCAAGGTGCAATTCTGAAATTTTTAGCTTTTTCCTGTTAATCCTAGCATGATAAAGAAGATTCAAAGAGAGTGAGATGCCAGCTCCTTTCATTCAGTCAGTAGCTTCAAACATTTCTGGACGTTTTTCAATGGCAAAAATCAATGAATATTGTAAATGCACAAACAGTAATATCTCCACATTGCAAGGTGCAATTCTGAAATTTTTTGCTTTTTCCTGTTAATCCTAGCATGATAAAGAAGATTCAAAGAGAGTGAGATGCCAGCTCCTTTCATTCAGTCAGTAGCTTCAAACATTTCTGGTATATGAAAAACATGTTTTTCAATGGCAAAAATCAATGAATATTGTAAATGCACAAACAGTAATATCTCCACATTGCAAGGTGCAATTCTGAAATTTTTTGCTTTTTCCTGCTAATCCTAGCATGATAAAGAAGATTCAAAGAGAGTGAGATGCCAGCTCCTTTCATTCAGTCAGTAGCTTCAAACATTTCTGGTATATGAAAAACATGTTTTTCAATGGCAAAAATCAATGAATATTGTAAATGCACAAACAGTAATATCTCCACATTGCAAGGTGCAATTCTGAAATTTTTTGCTTTTTCCTGCTAATCCTAGCATG
Organism: Phyllobates terribilis; assembly: GCF_046119375.1. Lineage (NCBI taxonomy): Eukaryota > Metazoa > Chordata > Amphibia > Anura > Dendrobatidae > Phyllobates > Phyllobates terribilis. Next base: position 555,700 of record NW_027363392.1, read on the forward strand.
ATAAAGAAGATTCAAAGAGAGTGAGATGCCAGCTCCTTTCATTCAGTCAGTAGCTTCAAACATTTCTGGACGTTTTTCAATGGCAAAAATCAATGAATATTGTAAATGCACAAACAGTAATATCTCCACATTGCAAGGTGCAATTCTGAAATTTTTTGCTTTTTCCTGCTAATCCTAGCATGATAAAGAAGATTCAAAGAGAGTGAGATGCCAGCTCCTTTCATTCAGTCAGTAGCTTCAAACATTTCTGGACTTTTTCAATGGCAAAAATCAATGAATATTGTAAATGCACAAACAGTAATATCTCCACATTGCAAGGTGCAATTCTGAAATTTTTTGCTTTTTCCTGTTAATCCTAGCATGATAAAGAAGATTCAAAGAGAGTGAGATGCCAGCTCCTTTCATTCAGTCAGTAGCTTCAAACATTTCTGGTATATGAAAAACATGTTTTTCAATGGCAAAAATCAATGAATATTGTAAATGCACAAACAGTAATATCTCCACATTGCAAGGTGCAATTCTGAAATTTTTTGCTTTTTCCTGTTAATCCTAGCATGATAAAGAAGATTCAAAGAGAGTGAGATGCCAGCTCCTTTCATTCAGTCAGTAGCTTCAAACATTTCTGGTATATGAAAAACATGTTTTTCAATGGCAAAAATCAATGAATATTGTAAATGCACAAACAGTAATATCTCCACATTGCAAGGTGCAATTCTGAAATTTTTTGCTTTTTCCTGCTAATCCTAGCATGATAAAGAAGATTCAAAGAGAGTGAGATGCCAGCTCCTTTCATTCAGTCAGTAGCTTCAAACATTTCTGGTATATGAAAAACATGTTTTTCAATGGCAAAAATCAATGAATATTGTAAATGCACAAACAGTAATATCTCCACATTGCAAGGTGCAATTCTGAAATTTTTTGCTTTTTCCTGCTAATCCTAGCATGATAAAGAAGATTCAAAGAGAGTGAGATGCCAGCTCCTTTCATTCAGTCAGTAGCTTCAAACATTTCTGGACGTTTTTCAATGGCAAAAATCAATGAATATTGTAAATGCACAAACAGTAATATCTCCACATTGCAAGGTGCAATTCTGAAATTTTTTGCTTTTTCCTGCTAATCCTAGCATGATAAAGAAGATTCAAAGAGAGTGAGATGCCAGCTCCTTTCATTCAGTCAGTAGCTTCAAACATTTCTGGACGTTTTTCAATGGCAAAAATCAATGAATATTGTAAATGCACAAACAGTAATATCTCCACATTGCAAGGTGCAATTCTGAAATTTTTTGCTTTTTCCTGTTAATCCTAGCATGATAAAGAAGATTCAAAGAGAGTGAGATGCCAGCTCCTTTCATTCAGTCAGTAGCTTCAAACATTTCTGGACGTTTTTCAATGGCAAAAATCAATGAATATTGTAAATGCACAAACAGTAATATCTCCACATTGCAAGGTGCAATTCTGAAATTTTTTGCTTTTTCCTGCTAATCCTAGCATGATAAAGAAGATTCAAAGAGAGTGAGATGCCAGCTCCTTTCATTCAGTCAGTAGCTTCAAACATTTCTGGTATATGAAAAACATGTTTTTCAATGGCAAAAATCAATGAATATTGTAAATGCACAAACAGTAATATCTCCACATTGCAAGGTGCAATTCTGAAATTTTTAGCTTTTTCCTGTTAATCCTAGCATGATAAAGAAGATTCAAAGAGAGTGAGATGCCAGCTCCTTTCATTCAGTCAGTAGCTTCAAACATTTCTGGACGTTTTTCAATGGCAAAAATCAATGAATATTGTAAATGCACAAACAGTAATATCTCCACATTGCAAGGTGCAATTCTGAAATTTTTTGCTTTTTCCTGTTAATCCTAGCATGATAAAGAAGATTCAAAGAGAGTGAGATGCCAGCTCCTTTCATTCAGTCAGTAGCTTCAAACATTTCTGGTATATGAAAAACATGTTTTTCAATGGCAAAAATCAATGAATATTGTAAATGCACAAACAGTAATATCTCCACATTGCAAGGTGCAATTCTGAAATTTTTTGCTTTTTCCTGCTAATCCTAGCATGATAAAGAAGATTCAAAGAGAGTGAGATGCCAGCTCCTTTCATTCAGTCAGTAGCTTCAGACATTTCTGGTAAATGAAAAACATGTTTTTCAATGGCAAAAATCAATGAATATTGTAAATGCACAAACAGTAATATCCCCACATTGCAATGTGCAATTCTGAAATTTTTTGCTTTTTCCTGCTAATCCTAACATGATAAAGAAGATTCAAAGAGAGTGAGATGCCAGCTCCTTTCATTCAGTCAGTAGCTTCAAACATTTCTGGACGTTTTTCAATGGCAAAAATCAATGAATATTGTAAATGCACAAACAGTAATATCTCCACATTGCAAGGTGCAATTCTGAAATTTTTTGCTTTTTCCTGCTAATCCTAGCATGATAAAGAAGATTCAAAGAGAGTGAGATGCCAGCTCCTTTCATTCAGTCAGTAGCTTCAAACATTTCTGGTATATGAAAAACATGTTTTTCAATGGCAAAAATCAATGAATATTGTAAATGCACAAACAGTAATATCTCCACATTGCAAGGTGCAATTCTGAAATTTTTTGCTTTTTCCTGCTAATCCTAGCATGATAAAGAAGATTGAAAAAGAGTGAGATGCCAGCTCCTTTCATTCAGTCAGTAGCTTCAAACATTTCTGGTATATGAAAAACATGTTTTTCAATGGCAAAAATCAATGAATATTGTAAATGCACAAACAGTAATATCTCCACATTGCAAGGTGCAATTCTGAAATTTTTAGCTTTTTCCTGTTAATCCTAGCATGATAAAGAAGATTCAAAGAGAGTGAGATGCCAGCTCCTTTCATTCAGTCAGTAGCTTCAAACATTTCTGGACGTTTTTCAATGGCAAAAATCAATGAATATTGTAAATGCACAAACAGTAATATCTCCACGTTGCAAGGTGCAATTCTGAAATTTTTTGCTTTTTCCTGTTAATCCTAGCATGATAAAGAAGATTCAAAGAGAGTGAGATGCCAGCTCCTTTCATTCAGTCAGTAGCTTCAAACATTTCTGGTATATGAAAAACATGTTTTTCAATGGCAAAAATCAATGAATATTGTAAATGCACAAACAGTAATATCTCCACATTGCAAGGTGCAATTCTGAAATTTTTTGCTTTTTCCTGCTAATCCTAGCATGATAAAGAAGATTCAAAGAGAGTGAGATGCCAGCTCCTTTCATTCAGTCAGTAGCTTCAAACATTTCTGGTATATGAAAAACATGTTTTTCAATGGCAAAAATCAATGAATATTGTAAATGCACAAACAGTAATATCTCCACATTGCAAGGTGCAATTCTGAAATTTTTTGCTTTTTCCTGCTAATCCTAGCATGATAAAGAAGATTCAAAGAGAGTGAGATGCCAGCTCCTTTCATTCAGTCAGTAGCTTCAAACATTTCTGGACGTTTTTCAATGGCAAAAATCAATGAATATTGTAAATGCACAAACAGTAATATCTCCACATTGCAAGGTGCAATTCTGAAATTTTTTGCTTTTTCCTGCTAATCCTAGCATGATAAAGAAGATTCAAAGAGAGTGAGATGCCAGCTCCTTTCATTCAGTCAGTAGCTTCAAACATTTCTGGACGTTTTTCAATGGCAAAAATCAATGAATATTGTAAATGCACAAACAGTAATATCTCCACATTGCAAGGTGCAATTCTGAAATTTTTTGCTTTTTCCTGTTAATCCTAGCATGATAAAGAAGATTCAAAGAGAGTGAGATGCCAGCTCCTTTCATTCAGTCAGTAGCTTCAAACATTTCTGGTATATGAAAAACATGTTTTTCAATGGCAAAAATCAATGAATATTGTAAATGCACAAACAGTAATATCTCCACATTGCAAGGTGCAATTCTGAAATTTTTTGCTTTTTCCTGTTAATCCTAGCATGATAAAGAAGATTCAAAGAGAGTGAGATGCCAGCTCCTTTCATTCAGTCAGTAGCTTCAAACATTTCTGGTATATGAAAAACATGTTTTTCAATGGCAAAAATCAATGAATATTGTAAATGCACAAACAGTAATATCTCCACATTGCAAGGTGCAATTCTGAAATTTTTTGCTTTTTCCTGCTAATCCTAGCATGATAAAGAAGATTCAAAGAGAGTGAGATGCCAGCTCCTTTCATTCAGTCAGTAGCTTCAAACATTTCTGGTATATGAAAAACATGTTTTTCAATGGCAAAAATCAATGAATATTGTAAATGCACAAACAGTAATATCTCCACATTGCAAGGTGCAATTCTGAAATTTTTTGCTTTTTCCTGCTAATCCTAGCATGATAAAGAAGATTCAAAGAGAGTGAGATGCCAGCTCCTTTCATTCAGTCAGTAGCTTCAAACATTTCTGGACGTTTTTCAATGGCAAAAATCAATGAATATTGTAAATGCACAAACAGTAATATCTCCACATTGCAAGGTGCAATTCTGAAATTTTTTGCTTTTTCCTGTTAATCCTAGCATGATAAAGAAGATTCAAAGAGAGTGAGATGCCAGCTCCTTTCATTCAGTCAGTAGCTTCAAACATTTCTGGTATATGAAAAACATGTTTTTCAATGGCAAAAATCAATGAATATTGTAAATGCACAAACAGTAATATCTCCACATTGCAAGGTGCAATTCTGAAATGTTTTGCTTTTTCCTGTTAATCCTAGCATGATAAAGAAGATTCAAAGAGAGTGAGATGCCAGCTCCTTTCATTCAGTCAGTAGCTTCAAACATTTCTGGTATATGAAAAACATGTTTTTCAATGGCAAAAATCAATGAATATTGTAAATGCACAAACAGTAATATCTCCACATTGCAAGGTGCAATTCTGAAATTTTTTGCTTTTTCCTGCTAATCCTAGCATGATAAAGAAGATTCAAAGAGTGAGATGCCAGCTCCTTTCATTCAGTCAGTAGCTTCAAACATTTCTGGTATATGAAAAACATGTTTTTCAATGGCAAAAATCAATGAATATTGTAAATGCACAAACAGTAATATCTCCACATTGCAAGGTGCAATTCTGAAATTTTTTGCTTTTTCCTGTTAATCCTAGCATGATAAAGAAGATTCAAAGAGAGTGAGATGCCAGCTCCTTTCATTCAGTCAGTAGCTTCAAACATTTCTGGTATATGAAAAACATGTTTTTCAATGGCAAAAATCAATGAATATTGTAAATGCACAAACAGTAATATCTCCACATTGCAAGGTGCAATTCTGAAATTTTTTGCTTTTTCCTGCTAATCCTAGCATGATAAAGAAGATTCAAAGAGAGTGAGATGCCATCTCCTTTCATTCAGTCAGTAGCTTCAAACATTTCTGGTATATGAAAAACATGTTTTTCAATGGCAAAAATCAATGAATATTGTAAATGCACAAACAGTAATATCTCCACATTGCAAGGTGCAATTCTGAAATTTTTTGCTTTTTCCTGCTAATCCTAGCATGATAAAGAAGATTCAAAGAGAGTGAGATGCCAGCTCCTTTCATTCAGTCAGTAGCTTCAAACATTTCTGGACGTTTTTCAATGGCAAAAAATCAATGAATATTGTAAATGCACAAACAGTAATATCTCCACATTGCAAGGTGCAATTCTGAAATTTTTTGCTTTTTCCTGCTAATCCTAGCATGATAAAGAAGATTCAAAGAGAGTGAGATGCCAGCTCCTTTCATTCAGTCAGTAGCTTCAAACATTTCTGGACGTTTTTCAATGGCAAAAATCAATGAATATTGTAAATGCACAAACAGTAATATCTCCACATTGCAAGGTGCAATTCTGAAATTTTTTGCTTTTTCCTGTTAATCCTAGCATGATAAAGAAGATTCAAAGAGAGTGAGATGCCAGCTCCTTTCATTCAGTCAGTAGCTTCAAACATTTCTGGTATATGAAAAACATGTTTTTCAATGGCAAAAATCAATGAATATTGTAAATGCACAAACAGTAATATCTCCACATTGCAAGGTGCAATTCTGAAATTTTTTGCTTTTTCCTGTTAATCCTAGCATGATAAAGAAGATTCAAAGAGAGTGAGATGCCAGCTCCTTTCATTCAGTCAGTAGCTTCAAACATTTCTGGTATATGAAAAACATGTTTTTCAATGGCAAAAATCAATGAATATTGTAAATGCACAAACAGTAATATCTCCACATTGCAAGGTGCAATTCTGAAATTTTTTGCTTTTTCCTGCTAATCCTAGCATGATAAAGAAGATTCAAAGAGTGAGATGCCAGCTCCTTTCATTCAGTCAGTAGCTTCAAACATTTCTGGTATATGAAAAACATGTTTTTCAATGGCAAAAATCAATGAATATTGTAAATGCACAAACAGTAATATCTCCACATTGCAAGGTGCAATTCTGAGATTTTTTGCTTTTTCCTGCTAATCCTAGCATGATAAAGAAGATTCAAAGAGAGTGAGATGCCAGCTCCTTTCATTCAGTCAGTAGCTTCAAACATTTCTGGTATATGAAAAACATGTTTTTCAATGGCAAAAATCAATGAATATTGTAAATGCACAAACAGTAATATCTCCACATTGCAAGGTGCAATTCTGAAATTTTTTGCTTTTTCCTGTTAATCCTAGCATGATAAAGAAGATTCAAAGAGAGTGAGATGCCAGCTCCTTTCATTCAGTCAGTAGCTTCAAACATTTCTGGTATATGAAAAACATGTTTTTCAATGGCAAAAATCAATGAATATTGTAAATGCACAAACAGTAATATCTCCACATTGCAAGGTGCAATTCTGAAATTTTTTGCTTTTTCCTGCTAATCCTAGCATGATAAAGAAGATTCAAAGAGAGTGAGATGCCAGCTCCTTTCATTCAGTCAGTAGCTTCAAACATTTCTGGTATATGAAAAACATGTTTTTCAATGGCAAAAATCAATGAATATTGTAAATGCACAAACAGTAATATCTCCACATTGCAAGGTGCAATTCTGAAATTTTTTGCTTTTTCCTGCTAATCCTAGCATGATAAAGAAGATTCAAAGAGAGTGAGATGCCAGCTCCTTTCATTCAGTCAGTAGCTTCAAACATTTCTGGACGTTTTTCAATGGCAAAAATCAATGAATATTGTAAATGCACAAACAGTAATATCTCCACATTGCAAGGTGCAATTCTGAAATTTTTTGCTTTTTCCTGCTAATCCTAGCATGATAAAGAAGATTCAAAGAGAGTGAGATGCCAGCTCCTTTCATTCAGTCAGTAGCTTCAAACATTTCTGGACGTTTTTCAATGGCAAAAATCAATGAATATTGTAAATGCACAAACAGTAATATCTCCACATTGCAAGGTGCAATTCTGAAATTTTTTGCTTTTTCCTGTTAATCCTACCATGATAAAGAAGATTCAAAGAGAGTGAGATGCCAGCTCCTTTCATTCAGTCAGTAGCTTCAAACATTTCTGGTATATGAAAAACATGTTTTTCAATGGCAAAAATCAATGAATATTGTAAATGCACAAACAGTAATATCTCCACATTGCAAGGTGCAATTCTGAAATTTTTTGCTTTTTCCTGCTAATCCTAGCATGATAAAGAAGATTCAAAGAGAGTGAGATGCCAGCTCCTTTCATTCAGTCAGTAGCTTCAAACATTTCTGGTATATGAAAAACATGTTTTTCAATGGCAAAAATCAATGAATATTGTAAATGCACAAACAGTAATATCTCCACATTGCAAGGTGCAATTCTGAAATTTTTTGCTTTTTCCTGCTAATCCTAGCATGATAAAGAAGATTCAAAGAGAGTGAGATGCCAGCTCCTTTCATTCAGTCAGTAGCTTCAAACATTTCTGGACGTTTTTCAATGGCAAAAATCAATGAATATTGTAAATGCACAAACAGTAATATCTCCACATTGCAAGGTGCAATTCTGAAATTTTTTGCTTTTTCCTGCTAATCCTAGCATGATAAAGAAGATTCAAAGAGAGTGAGATGCCAGCTCCTTTCATTCAGTCAGTAGCTTCAAACATTTCTGGACGTTTTTCAATGGCAAAAATCAATGAATATTGTAAATGCACAAACAGTAATATCTCCACATTGCAAGGTGCAATTCTGAAATTTTTTGCTTTTTCCTGCTAATCCTAGCATGATAAAGAAGATTCAAAGAGTGAGATGCCAGCTCCTTTCATTCAGTCAGTAGCTTCAAACATTTCTGGTATATGAAAAACATGTTTTTCAATGGCAAAAATCAATGAATATTGTAAATGCACAAACAGTAATATCTCCACATTGCAAGGTGCAATTCTGAAATTTTTTGCTTTTTCCTGCTAATCCTAGCATGATAAAGAAGATTCAAAGAGAGTGAGATGCCAGCTCCTTTCATTCAGTCAGTAGCTTCAAACATTTCTGGTATATGAAAAACATGTTTTTCAATGGCAAAAATCAATGAATATTGTAAATGCACAAACAGTAATATCTCCACATTGCAAGGTGCAATTCTGAAATTTTTTGCTTTTTCCTGCTAATCCTAGCATGATAAAGAAGATTCAAAGAGAGTGAGATGCCAGCTCCTTTCATTCAGTCAGTAGCTTCAAACATTTCTGGACGTTTTTCAATGGCAAAAATCAATGAATATTGTAAATGCACAAACAGTAATATCTCCACATTGCAAGGTGCAATTCTGAAATTTTTTGCTTTTTCCTGCTAATCCTAGCATGATAAAGAAGATTCAAAGAGAGTGAGATGCCAGCTCCTTTCATTCAGTCAGTAGCTTCAAACATTTCTGGACGTTTTTCAATGGCAAAAATCAATGAATATTGTAAATGCACAAACAGTAATATCTCCACATTGCAAGGTGCAATTCTGAAATTTTTTGCTTTTTCCTGCTAATCCTAGCATGATAAAGAAGATTCAAAGAGTGAGATGCCAGCTCCTTTCATTCAGTCAGTAGCTTCAAACATTTCTGGTATATGAAAAACATGTTTTTCAATGGCAAAAATCAATGAATATTGTAAATGCACAAACAGTAATATCTCCACATTGCAAGGTGCAATTCTGAAATTTTTTGCTTTTTCCTGCTAATCCTAGCATGATAAAGAAGATTCAGAGAGTGAGATGCCAGCTCCTTTCATTCAGTCAGTAGCTTCAAACATTTCTGGTATATGAAAAACATGTTTTTCAATGGCAAAAATCAATGAATATTGTAAATGCACAAACAGTAATATCTCCACATTGCAAGGTGCAATTCTGAAATTTTTTGCTTTTTCCTGTTAATCCTAGCATGATAAAGAAGATTCAAAGAGAGTGAGATGCCAGCTCCTTTCATTCAGTCAGTAGCTTCAAACATTTCTGGTATATGAAAAACATGTTTTTCAATGGCAAAAATCAATGAATATTGTAAATGCACAAACAGTAATATCTCCACATTGCAAGGTGCAATTCTGAAATTTTTTGCTTTTTCCTGCTAATCCTAGCATGATAAAGAAGATTCAAAGAGAGTGAGATGCCAGCTCCTTTCATTCAGTCAGTAGCTTCAAACATTTCTGGTATATGAAAAACATGTTTTTCAATGGCAAAAATCAATGAATATTGTAAATGCACAAACAGTAATATCTCCACATTGCAAGGTGCAATTCTGAAATTTTTTGCTTTTTCCTGCTAATCCTAGCATGATAAAGAAGATTCAGAGAGAGAGATGCCAGCTCCTTTCATTCAGTCAGTAGCTTCAAACATTTCTGGTATATGAAAAACATGTTTTTCAATGGCAAAAATCAATGAATATTGTAAATGCACAAACAGTAATATCTCCACATTGCAAGGTGCAATTCTGAAATTTTTTGCTTTTTCCTGCTAATCCTAGCATGATAAAGAAGATTCAAAGAGAGTGAGATGCCAGCTCCTTTCATTCAGTCAGTAGCTTCAAACATTTCTGGACATTTTTCAATGGCAAAAATCAATGAATATTGTAAATGCACAAACAGTAATATCTCCACATTGCAAGGTGCAATTCTGAAATTTTTTGCTTTTTCCTGCTAATCCTAGCATGATAAAGAAGATTCAAAGAGAGTGAGATGCCAGCTCCTTTCATTCAGTCAGTAGCTTCAAACATTTCTGGACGTTTTTCAATGGCAAAAATCAATGAATATTGTAAATGCACAAACAGTAATATCTCCACATTGCAAGGTGCAATTCTGAAATTTTTTGCTTTTTCCTGTTAATCCTAGCATGATAAAGAAGATTCAAAGAGAGTGAGATGCCAGCTCCTTTCATTCAGTCAGTAGCTTCAAACATTTCTGGTATATGAAAAACATGTTTTTCAATGGCAAAAATCAATGAATATTGTAAATGCACAAACAGTAATATCTCCACATTGCAAGGTGCAATTCTGAAATGTTTTGCTTTTTCCTGTTAATCCTAGCATGATAAAGAAGATTCAAAGAGAGTGAGATGCCAGCTCCTTTCATTCAGTCAGTAGCTTCAAACATTTCTGGTATATGAAAAACATGTTTTTCAATGGCAAAAATCAATGAATATTGTAAATGCACAAACAGTAATATCTCCACATTGCAAGGTGCAATTCTGAAATTTTTTGCTTTTTCCTGCTAATCCTAGCATGATAAAGAGGATTCAAAGAGTGAGATGCCAGCTCCTTTCATTCAGTCAGTAGCTTCAAACATTTCTGGTATATGAAAAACATGTTTTTCAATGGCAAAAATCAATGAATATTGTAAATGCACAAACAGTAATATCTCCACATTGCAAGGTGCAATTCTGAAATTTTTTGCTTTTTCCTGTTAATCCTAGCATGATAAAGAAGATTCAAAGAGAGTGAGATGCCAGCTCCTTTCATTCAGTCAGTAGCTTCAAACATTTCTGGTATATGAAAAACATGTTTTTCAATGGCAAAAATCAATGAATATTGTAAATGCACAAACAGTAATATCTCCACATTGCAAGGTGCAATTCTGAAATTTTTTGCTTTTTCCTGCTAATCCTAGCATGATAAAGAAGATTCAAAGAGAGTGAGATGCCAGCTCCTTTCATTCAGTCAGTAGCTTCAAACATTTCTGGTATATGAAAAACATGTTTTTCAATGGCAAAAATCAATGAATATTGTAAATGCACAAACAGTAATATCTCCACATTGCAAGGTGCAATTCTGAAATTTTTTGCTTTTTCCTGCTAATCCTAGCATGATAAAGAAGATTCAAAGAGAGTGAGATGCCAGCTCCTTTCATTCAGTCAGTAGCTTCAAACATTTCTGGACGTTTTTCAATGGCAAAAATCAATGAATATTGTAAATGCACAAACAGTAATATCTCCACATTGCAAGGTGCAATTCTGAAATTTTTTGCTTTTTCCTGCTAATCCTAGCATGATAAAGAAGATTCAAAGAGAGTGAGATGCCAGCTCCTTTCATTCAGTCAGTAGCTTCAAACATTTCTGGACGTTTTTCAATGGCAAAAATCAATGAATATTGTAAATGCACAAACAGTAATATCTCCACATTGCAAGGTGCAATTCTGAAATTTTTTGCTTTTTCCTGTTAATCCTAGCATGATAAAGAAGATTCAAAGAGAGTGAGATGCCAGCTCCTTTCATTCAGTCAGTAGCTTCAAACATTTCTGGTATATGAAAAACATGTTTTTCAATGGCAAAAATCAATGAATATTGTAAATGCACAAACAGTAATATCTCCACATTGCAAGGTGCAATTCTGAAATTTTTTGCTTTTTCCTGTTAATCCTAGCATGATAAAGAAGATTCAAAGAGAGTGAGATGCCAGCTCCTTTCATTCAGTCAGTAGCTTCAAACATTTCTGGTATATGAAAAACATGTTTTTCAATGGCAAAAATCAATGAATATTGTAAATGCACAAACAGTAATATCTCCACATTGCAAGGTGCAATTCTGAAATTTTTTGCTTTTTCCTGCTAATCCTAGCATGATAAAGAAGATTCAAAGAGTGAGATGCCAGCTCCTTTCATTCAGTCAGTAGCTTCAAACATTTCTGGTATATGAAAAACATGTTTTTCAATGGCAAAAATCAATGAATATTGTAAATGCACAAACAGTAATATCTCCACATTGCAAGGTGCAATTCTGAGATTTTTTGCTTTTTCCTGCTAATCCTAGCATGATAAAGAAGATTCAAAGAGAGTGAGATGCCAGCTCCTTTCATTCAGTCAGTAGCTTCAAACATTTCTGGTATATGAAAAACATGTTTTTCAATGGCAAAAATCAATGAATATTGTAAATGCACAAACAGTAATATCTCCACATTGCAAGGTGCAATTCTGAAATTTTTTGCTTTTTCCTGTTAATCCTAGCATGATAAAGAAGATTCAAAGAGAGTGAGATGCCAGCTCCTTTCATTCAGTCAGTAGCTTCAAACATTTCTGGTATATGAAAAACATGTTTTTCAATGGCAAAAATCAATGAATATTGTAAATGCACAAACAGTAATATCTCCACATTGCAAGGTGCAATTCTGAAATTTTTTGCTTTTTCCTGCTAATCCTAGCATGATAAAGAAGATTCAAAGAGAGTGAGATGCCAGCTCCTTTCATTCAGTCAGTAGCTTCAAACATTTCTGGTATATGAAAAACATGTTTTTCAATGGCAAAAATCAATGAATATTGTAAATGCACAAACAGTAATATCTCCACATTGCAAGGTGCAATTCTGAAATTTTTTGCTTTTTCCTGCTAATCCTAGCATGATAAAGAAGATTCAAAGAGAGTGAGATGCCAGCTCCTTTCATTCAGTCAGTAGCTTCAAACATTTCTGGACGTTTTTCAATGGCAAAAATCAATGAATATTGTAAATGCACAAACAGTAATATCTCCACATTGCAAGGTGCAATTCTGAAATTTTTTGCTTTTTCCTGCTAATCCTAGCATGATAAAGAAGATTCAAAGAGAGTGAGATGCCAGCTCCTTTCATTCAGTCAGTAGCTTCAAACATTTCTGGACGTTTTTCAATGGCAAAAATCAATGAATATTGTAAATGCACAAACAGTAATATCTCCACATTGCAAGGTGCAATTCTGAAATTTTTTGCTTTTTCCTGTTAATCCTACCATGATAAAGAAGATTCAAAGAGAGTGAGATGCCAGCTCCTTTCATTCAGTCAGTAGCTTCAAACATTTCTGGTATATGAAAAACATGTTTTTCAATGGCAAAAATCAATGAATATTGTAAATGCACAAACAGTAATATCTCCACATTGCAAGGTGCAATTCTGAAATTTTTTGCTTTTTCCTGCTAATCCTAGCATGATAAAGAAGATTCAAAGAGAGTGAGATGCCAGCTCCTTTCATTCAGTCAGTAGCTTCAAACATTTCTGGTATATGAAAAACATGTTTTTCAATGGCAAAAATCAATGAATATTGTAAATGCACAAACAGTAATATCTCCACATTGCAAGGTGCAATTCTGAAATTTTTTGCTTTTTCCTGCTAATCCTAGCATGATAAAGAAGATTCAAAGAGAGTGAGATGCCAGCTCCTTTCATTCAGTCAGTAGCTTCAAACATTTCTGGACGTTTTTCAATGGCAAAAATCAATGAATATTGTAAATGCACAAACAGTAATATCTCCACATTGCAAGGTGCAATTCTGAAATTTTTTGCTTTTTCCTGCTAATCCTAGCATGATAAAGAAGATTCAAAGAGAGTGAGATGCCAGCTCCTTTCATTCAGTCAGTAGCTTCAAACATTTCTGGACGTTTTTCAATGGCAAAAATCAATGAATATTGTAAATGCACAAACAGTAATATCTCCACATTGCAAGGTGCAATTCTGAAATTTTTTGCTTTTTCCTGCTAATCCTAGCATGATAAAGAAGATTCAAAGAGTGAGATGCCAGCTCCTTTCATTCAGTCAGTAGCTTCAAACATTTCTGGTATATGAAAAACATGTTTTTCAATGGCAAAAATCAATGAATATTGTAAATGCACAAACAGTAATATCTCCACATTGCAAGGTGCAATTCTGAAATTTTTTGCTTTTTCCTGCTAATCCTAGCATGATAAAGAAGATTCAGAGAGTGAGATGCCAGCTCCTTTCATTCAGTCAGTAGCTTCAAACATTTCTGGTATATGAAAAACATGTTTTTCAATGGCAAAAATCAATGAATATTGTAAATGCACAAACAGTAATATCTCCACATTGCAAGGTGCAATTCTGAAATTTTTTGCTTTTTCCTGTTAATCCTAGCATGATAAATAAGATTCAAAGAGAGTGAGATGCCAGCTCCTTTCATTCAGTCAGTAGCTTCAAACATTTCTGGTATATGAAAAACATGTTTTTCAATGGCAAAAATCAATGAATATTGTAAATGCACAAACAGTAATATCTCCACATTGCAAGGTGCAATTCTGAAATTTTTTGCTTTTTCCTGCTAATCCTAGCATGATAAAGAAGATTCAAAGAGAGTGAGATGCAAGCTCCTTTCATTCAGTCAGTAGCTTCAAACATTTCTGGTATATGAAAAACATGTTTTTCAATGGCAAAAATCAATGAATATTGTAAATGCACAAACAGTAATATCTCCACATTGCAAGGTGCAATTCTGAAATTTTTTGCTTTTTCCTGCTAATCCTAGCATGATAAAGAAGATTCAAAGAGAGTGAGATGCCAGCTCCTTTCATTCAGTCAGTAGCTTCAAACATTTCTGGACGTTTTTCAATGGCAAAAATCAATGAATATTGTAAATGCACAAACAGTAATATCTCCACATTGCAAGGTGCAATTCTGAAATTTTTTGCTTTTTCCTGCTAATCCTAGCATGATAAAGAAGATTCAAAGAGAGTGAGATGCCAGCTCCTTTCATTCAGTCAGTAGCTTCAAACATTTCTGGACGTTTTTCAATGGCAAAAATCAATGAATATTGTAAATGCACAAACAGTAATATCTCCACATTGCAAGGTGCAATTCTGAAATTTTTTGCTTTTTCCTGTTAATCCTACCATGATAAAGAAGATTCAAAGAGAGTGAGATGCCAGCTCCTTTCATTCAGTCAGTAGCTTCAAACATTTCTGGTATATGAAAAACATGTTTTTCAATGGCAAAAATCAATGAATATTGTAAATGCACAAACAGTAATATCTCCACATTGCAAGGTGCAATTCTGAAATTTTTTGCTTTTTCCTGCTAATCCTAGCATGATAAAGAAGATTCAAAGAGAGTGAGATGCCAGCTCCTTTCATTCAGTCAGTAGCTTCAAACATTTCTGGTATATGAAAAACATGTTTTTCAATGGCAAAAATCAATGAATATTGTAAATGCACAAACAGTAATATCTCCACATTGCAAGGTGCAATTCTGAAATTTTTTGCTTTTTCCTGCTAATCCTAGCATGATAAAGAAGATTGAAAGAGAGTGAGATGCCAGCTCCTTTCATTCAGTCTGTAGCTTCAAACATTTCTGGACGTTTTTCAATGGCAAAAATCAATGAATATTGTAAATGCACAAACAGTAATATCTCCACATTGCAAGGTGCAATTCTGAAATTTTTTGCTTTTTCCTGCTAATCCTAGCATGATAAAGAAGATTCAAAGAGAGTGAGATGCCAGCTCCTTTCATTCAGTCAGTAGCTTCAAACATTTCTGGACGTTTTTCAATGGCAAAAATCAATGAATATTGTAAATGCACAAACAGTAATATCTCCACATTGCAAGGTGCAATTCTGAAATTTTTTGCTTTTTCCTGCTAATCCTAGCATGATAAAGAAGATTCAAAGAGTGAGATGCCAGCTCCTTTCATTCAGTCAGTAGCTTCAAACATTTCTGGTATATGAAAAACATGTTTTTCAATGGCAAAAATCAATGAATATTGTAAATGCACAAACAGTAATATCTCCACATTGCAAGGTGCAATTCTGAAATTTTTTGCTTTTTCCTGCTAATCCTAGCATGATAAAGAAGATTCAGAGAGAGAGATGCCAGCTCCTTTCATTCAGTCAGTAGCTTCAAACATTTCTGGTATATGAAAAACATGTTTTTCAATGGCAAAAATCAATGAATATTGTAAATGCACAAACAGTAATATCTCCACATTGCAAGGTGCAATTCTGAAATTTTTTGCTTTTTCCTGTTAATCCTAGCATGATAAAGAAGATTCAAAGAGAGTGAGATGCCAGCTCCTTTCATTAAGTCAGTAGCTTCAAACATTTCTGGTATATGAAAAACATGTTTTTCAATGGCAAAAATCAATGAATATTGTAAATGCACAAACAGTAATATCTCCACATTGCAAGGTGCAATTCTGAAATTTTTTGCTTTTTCCTGCTAATCCTAGCATGATAAAGAAGATTCAAAGAGAGTGAGATGCCAGCTCCTTTCATTCAGTCAGTAGCTTCAAACATTTCTGGATGTTTTTCAATGGCAAAAATCAATGAATATTGTAAATGCACAAACAGTAATATCTCCACATTGCAAGGTGCAATTCTGAAATTTTTTGCTTTTTCCTGTTAATCCTACCATGATAAAGAAGATTCAAAGAGAGTGAGATGCCAGCTCCTTTCATTCAGTCAGTAGCTTCAAACATTTCTGGTATATGAAAAACATGTTTTTCAATGGCAAAAATCAATGAATATTGTAAATGCACAAACAGTAATATCTCCACATTGCAAGGTGCAATTCTGAAATTTTTTGCTTTTTCCTGCTAATCCTAGCATGATAAAGAAGATTCAAAGAGAGTGAGATGCCAGCTCCTTTCATTCAGTCAGTAGCTTCAAACATTTCTGGTATATGAAAAACATGTTTTTCAATGGCAAAAATCAATGAATATTGTAAATGCACAAACAGTAATATCTCCACATTGCAAGGTGCAATTCTGAAATTTTTTGCTTTTTCCTGCTAATCCTAGCATGATAAAGAAGATTGAAAGAGAGTGAGATGCCAGCTCCTTTCATTCAGTCTGTAGCTTCAAACATTTCTGGACGTTTTTCAATGGCAAAAATCAATGAATATTGTAAATGCACAAACAGTAATATCTCCACATTGCAAGGTGCAATTCTGAAATTTTTTGCTTTTTCCTGCTAATCCTAGCATGATAAAGAAGATTCAAAGAGAGTGAGATGCCAGCTCCTTTCATTCAGTCAGTAGCTTCAAACATTTCTGGACGTTTTTCAATGGCAAAAATCAATGAATATTGTAAATGCACAAACAGTAATATCTCCACATTGCAAGGTGCAATTCAGAAATTTTTTGCTTTTTCCTGCTAATCCTAGCATGATAAAGAAGATTCAAAGAGTGAGATGCCAGCTCCTTTCATTCAGTCAGTAGCTTCAAACATTTCTGGTATATGAAAAACATGTTTTTCAATGGCAAAAATCAATGAATATTGTAAATGCACAAACAGTAATATCTCCACATTGCAAGGTGCAATTCTGAAATTTTTTGCTTTTTCCTGCTAATCCTAGCATGATAAAGAAGATTCAGAGAGAGAGATGCCAGCTCCTTTCATTCAGTCAGTAGCTTCAAACATTTCTGGTATATGAAAAACATGTTTTTCAATGGCAAAAATCAATGAATATTGTAAATGCACAAACAGTAATATCTCCACATTGCAAGGTGCAATTCTGAAATTTTTTGCTTTTTCCTGTTAATCCTAGCATGATAAAGAAGATTCAAAGAGAGTGAGATGCCAGCTCCTTTCATTAAGTCAGTAGCTTCAAACATTTCTGGTATATGAAAAACATGTTTTTCAATGGCAAAAATCAATGAATATTGTAAATGCACAAACAGTAATATCTCCACATTGCAAGGTGCAATTCTGAAATTTTTTGCTTTTTCCTGCTAATCCTAGCATGATAAAGAAGATTCAAAGAGAGTGAGATGCCAGCTCCTTTCATTCAGTCAGTAGCTTCAAACATTTCTGGACGTTTTTCAATGGCAAAAATCAATGAATATTGTAAATGCACAAACAGTAATATCTCCACATTGCAAGGTGCAATTCTGAAATTTTTTGCTTTTTCCTGCTAATCCTAGCATGATAAAGAAGATTCAAAGAGAGTGAGATGCCAGCTCCTTTCATTCAGTCAGTAGCTTCAAACATTTCTGGACGTTTTTCAATGGCAAAAATCAATGAATATTGTAAATGCACAAACAGTAATATCTCCACATTGCAAGGTGCAATTCTGAAATTTTTTGCTTTTTCCTGTTAATCCTAGCATGATAAAGAAGATTCAAAGAGAGTGAGATGCCAGCTCCTTTCATTCAGTCAGTAGCTTCAAACATTTCTGGTATATGAAAAACATGTTTTTCAATGGCAAAAATCAATGAATATTGTAAATGCACAAACAGTAATATCTCCACATTGCAAGGTGCAATTCTGAAATTTTTTGCTTTTTCCTGTTAATCCTAGCATGATAAAGAAGATTCAAAGAGAGTGAGATGCCAGCTCCTTTCATTCAGTCAGTAGCTTCAAACATTTCTGGTATATGAAAAACATGTTTTTCAATGGCAAAAATCAATGAATATTGTAAATGCACAAACAGTAATATCTCCACATTGCAAGGTGCAATTCTGAAATTTTTTGCTTTTTCCTGCTAATCCTAGCATGATAAAGAAGAGTCAAAGTGTGAGATGCCAGCTCCTTTCATTCAGTCAGTAGCTTCAAACATTTCTGGTATATGAAAAACATGTTTTTCAATGGCAAAAATCAATGAATATTGTAAATGCACAAACAGTAATATCTCCACATTGCAAGGTGCAATTCTGAAATTTTTTGCTTTTTCCTGCTAATCCTAGCATGATAAAGAAGATTCAAAGAGAGTGAGATGCCAGCTCCTTTCATTCAGTCAGTAGCTTCAAACATTTCTGGTATATGAAAAACATGTTTTTCAATGGCAAAAATCAATGAATATTGTAAATGCACAAACAGTAATATCTCCACATTGCAAGGTGCAATTCTGAAATTTTTTGCTTTTTCCTGCTAATCCTAGCATGATAAAGAAGATTCAAAGAGAGTGAGATGCCAGCTCCTTTCATTCAGTCAGTAGCTTCAAACATTTCTGGACGTTTTTCAATGGCAAAAATCAATGAATATTGTAAATGCACAAACAGTAATATCTCCACATTGCAAGGTGCAATTCTGAAATTTTTTGCTTTTTCCTGCTAATCCTAGCATGATAAAGAAGATTCAAAGAGAGTGAGATGCCAGCTCCTTTCATTCAGTCAGTAGCTTCAAACATTTCTGGACGTTTTTCAATGGCAAAAATCAATGAATATTGTAAATGCACAAACAGTAATATCTCCACATTGCAAGGTGCAATTCTGAAATTTTTTGCTTTTTCCTGTTAATCCTAGCATGATAAAGAAGATTCAAAGAGAGTGAGATGCCAGCTCCTTTCATTCAGTCAGTAGCTTCAAACATTTCTGGTATATGAAAAACATGTTTTTCAATGGCAAAAATCAATGAATATTGTAAATGCACAAACAGTAATATCTCCACATTGCAAGGTGCAATTCTGAAATTTTTGGCTTTTTCCTGTTAATCCTAGCATGATAAAGAAGATTCAAAGAGAGTGAGATGCCAGCTCCTTTCATTCAGTCAGTAGCTTCAAACATTTCTGGTATATGAAAAACATGTTTTTCAATGGCAAAAATCAATGAATATTGTAAATGCACAAACAGTAATATCTCCACATTGCAAGGTGCAATTCTGAAATTTTTTGCTTTTTCCTGCTAATCCTAGCATGATAAAGAAGATTCAGAGAGTGAGATGCCAGCTCCTTTCATTCAGTCAGTAGCTTCAAACATTTCTGGTATATAAAAAACATGTTTTTCAATGGCAAAAATCAATGAATATTGTAAATGCACAAACAGTAATATCTCCACATTGCAAGGTGCAATTCTGAAATTTTTTGCTTTTTCCTGCTAATCCTAGCATGATAAAGAAGATTCAAAGAGAGTGAGATGCCAGCTCCTTTCATTCAGTCAGTAGCTTCAAACATTTCTGGTATATGAAAAACATGTTTTTCAATGGCAAAAATCAATGAATATTGTAAATGCACAAACAGTAATATCTCCACATTGCAAGGTGCAATTCTGAAATTTTTTGCTTTTTCCTGCTAATCCTAACATGATAAAGAAGATTCAAAGAGAGTGAGATGCCAGCTCCTTTCATTCAGTCAGTAGCTTCAAACATTTCTGGACGTTTTTCAATGGCAAAAATCAATGAATATTGTAAATGCACAAACAGTAATATCTCCACATTGCAAGGTGCAATTCTGAAATTTTTTGCTTTTTCCTGCTAATCCTAGCATGATAAAGAAGATTCAAAGAGAGTGAGATGCCAGCTCCTTTCATTCAGTCAGTAGCTTCAAACATTTCTGGACGTTTTTCAATGGCAAAAATCAATGAATATTGTAAATGCACAAACAGTAATATCTCCACATTGCAAGGTGCAATTCTGAAATTTTTTGCTTTTTCCTGTTAATCCTAGCATGATAAAGAAGATTCAAAGAGAGTGAGATGCCAGCTCCTTTCATTCAGTCAGTAGCTTCAAACATTTCTGGTATATGAAAAACATGTTTTTCAATGGCAAAAATCAATGAATATTGTAAATGCACAAACAGTAATATCTCCACATTGCAAGGTGCAATTCTGAAATTTTTTGCTTTTTCCTGTTAATCCTAGCATGATAAAGAAGATTCAAAGAGAGTGAGATGCCAGCTCCTTTCATTCAGTCAGTAGCTTCAAACATTTCTGGTATATGAAAAACATGTTTTTCAATGGCAAAAATCAATGAATATTGTAAATGCACAAACAGTAATATCTCCACATTGCAAGGTGCAATTCTGAAATTTTTTGCTTTTTCCTGCTAATCCTAGCATGATAAAGAAGATTCAAAGAGTGAGATGCCAGCTCCTTTCATTCAGTCAGTAGCTTCAAACATTTCTGGTATATGAAAAACATGTTTTTCAATGGCAAAAATCAATGAATATTGTAAATGCACAAACAGTAATATCTCCACATTGCAAGGTGCAATTCTGAAATTTTTTGCTTTTTCCTGCTAATCCTAGCATGATAAAGAAGATTCAAAGAGAGTGAGATGCCAGCTCCTTTCATTCAGTCAGTAGCTTCAAACATTTCTGGTATATGAAAAACATGTTTTTCAATGGCAAAAATCAATGAATATTGTAAATGCACAAACAGTAATATCTCCACATTGCAAGGTGCAATTCTGAAATTTTTTGCTTTTTCCTGTTAATCCTAGCATGATAAAGAAGATTCAAAGAGAGTGAGATGCCAGCTCCTTTCATTCAGTCAGTAGCTTCAAACATTTCTGGTATATGAAAAACATGTTTTTCAATGGCAAAAATCAATGAATATTGTAAATGCACAAACAGTAATATCTCCACATTGCAAGGTGCAATTCTGAAATTTTTTGCTTTTTCCTGCTAATCCTAGCATGATAAAGAAGATTCAAAGAGAGTGAGATGCCAGCTCCTTTCATTCAGTCAGTAGCTTCAAACATTTCTGGTATATGAAAAACATGTTTTTCAATGGCAAAAATCAATGAATATTGTAAATGCACAAACAGTAATATCTCCACATTGCAAGGTGCAATTCGGAAATTTTTTGCTTTTTCCTGCTAATCCTAGCATGATAAAGAAGATTCAAAGAGACTGAGATGCCAGCTCCTTTCATTCAGTCAGTAGCTTCAAACATTTCTGGTATATGAATAACATAATGTTTTTCAATGGCAAAAATCAATGAATATTGTAAATGCACAAACAGTAATATCTCCACATTGCAAGGTGCAATTCTGAAATTTTTTGCTTTTTCCTGCTAATCCTAGCATGATAAAGAAGATTCAAAGAGAGTGAGATGCCAGCTCCTTTCATTCAGTCAGTAGCTTCAAACATTTCTGGACGTTTTTCAATGGCAAAAATCAATGAATATTGTAAATGCACAAACAGTAATATCTCCACATTGCAAGGTGCAATTCTGAAATTTTTTGCTTTTTCCTGTTAATCCTAGCATGATAAAGAAGATTCAAAGAGAGTGAGATGCCAGCTCCTTTCATTCAGTCAGTAGCTTCAAACATTTCTGGTATATGAAAAGCATGTTTTTCAATGGCAAAAATCAATGAATATTGTAAATGCACAAACAGTAATATCTCCACATTGCAAGGTGCAATTCTGAAATTTTTTGCTTTTTCCTGCTAATCCTAGCATGATAAAGAAGATTCAAAGAGAGTGAGATGCCAGCTCCTTTCATTCAGTCAGTAGCTTCAAACATTTCTGGTATATGAAAAACATGTTTTTCAATGGCAAAAATCAATGAATATTGTTAATGCACAAACAGTAATATCTCCACATTGCAAGGTGCAATTCTGAAATTTTTTGCTTTTTCCTGCTAATCCTAGCATGATAAAGAAGATTCAAAGAGAGTGAGATGCCAGCTCCTTTCATTCAGTCAGTAGCTTCAAACATTTCTGGACGTTTTTCAATGGCAAAAATCAATGAATATTGTAAATGCACAAACAGTAATATCTCCACATTGCAAGGTGCAATTCTGAAATTTTTTGCTTTTTCCTGCTAATCCTAGCATGATAAAGAAGATTCAAAGAGTAAGATGCCAGCTCCTTTCATTCAGTCAGTAGCTTCAAACATTTCTGGTATATGAAAAACATGTTTTTCAATGGCAAAAATCAATGAATATTGTAAATGCACAAACAGTAATATCTCCACATTGCAAGGTGCAATTCTGAAATTTTTTGCTTTTTCCTGCTAATCCTTGCATGATAAAGAAGATTCAAAGAGAGTGAGATGCCAGCTCCTTTCATTCAGTCAGTAGCTTCAAACATTTCTGGTATATGAAAAACATGTTTTTCAATGGCAAAAATCAATGAATATTGTAAATGCACAAACAGTAATATCTCCACATTGCAAGGTGCAATTCTGAAATTTTTTGCTTTTTCCTGTTAATCCTAGTATGATAAAGAAGATTCAAAGAGAGTGAGATGCCAGCTCCTTTCATTCAGTCAGTAGCTTCAAACATTTCTGGACGTTTTTCAATGGCAAAAATCAATGAATATTGTAAATGCACGAACAGTAATATCTCCACATTGCAAGGTGCAATTCTGAAATTTTTTGCTTTTTCCTGTTAATCCTAGCATGATAAAGAAGATTCAAAGAGAGTGAGATGCCAGCTCCTTTCATTCAGTCAGTAGCTTCAAACATTTCTGGTATATGAAAAACATGTTTTTCAATGGCAAAAATCAATGAATATTGTAAATGCACAAACAGTAATATCTCCACATTGCAAGGTGCAATTCTGAAATTTTTTGCTTTTTCCTGTTAATCCTAGCATGATAAAGAAGATTCAAAGAGAGTGAGATGCCAGCTTCTTTCATTCAGTCAGTAGCTTCAAACATTTCTGGTATATGAAAAACATGTTTTTCAATGGCAAAAATCAATGAATATTGTAAATGCACAAACAGTAATATCTCCACATTGCAAGGTGCAATTCTGAAATTTTTTGCTTTTTCCTGCTAATCCTAGCATGATAAAGAAGATTCAAAGAGTGAGATGCCAGCTCCTTTCATTCAGTCAGTAGCTTCAAACATTTCTGGTATATGAAAAACATGTTTTTCAATGGCAAAAATCAATGAATATTGTAAATGCACAAACAGTAATATCTCCACATTGCAAGGTGCAATTCTGAAATTTTTTGCTTTTTCCTGCTAATCCTAGCATGATAAAGAAGATTCAAAGATAGTGAGATGCCAGCTCCTTTCATTCAGTCAGTAGCTTCAAACATTTCTGGTATATGAAAAACATGTTTTTCAATGGCAAAAATCAATGAATATTGTAAATGCACAAACAGTAATATCTCCACATTGCAAGGTGCAATTCTGAAATTTTTTGCTTTTTCCTGTTAATCCTAGCATGATAAAGAAGATTCAAAGAGAGTGAGATGCCAGCTCCTTTCATTCAGTCAGTAGCTTCAAAAATTTCTGGTATATGAAAAACATGTTTTTCAATGGCAAAAATCAATGAATATTGTAAATGCACAAACAGTAATATCTCCACATTGCAAGGTGCAATTCAGAAATTTTTTGCTTTTTCCTGCTAATCCTAGCATGATAAAGAAGATTCAAAGAGAGTGAGATGCCAGCTCCTTTCATTCAGTCAGTAGCTTCAAACATTTCTGGTATATGAAAAACATGTTTTTCAATGGCAAAAATCAATGAATATTGTAAATGCACAAACAGTAATATCTCCACATTGCAAGGTGCAATTCTGAAATTTTTTGCTTTTTCCTGCTAATCCTAGCATGATAAAGAAGATTCAAAGAGAGTGAGATGCCAGCTCCTTTCATTCAGTCAGTAGCTTCAAACATTTCTGGACGTTTTTCAATGGCAAAAATCAATGAATATTGTAAATGCACAAACAGTAATATCTCCACATTGCAAGGTGCAATTCTGAAATTTTTTGCTTTTTCCTGCTAATCCTAGCATGATAAAGAAAATTCAAAGAGAGTGAGATGCCAGCTCCTTTCATTCAGTCAGTAGCTTCAAACATTTCTGGACATTTTTCAATGGCAAAAATCAATGAATATTGTAAATGCACAAACAGTAATATCTCCACATTGCAAGGTGCAATTCTGAAATTTTTTGCTTTTTCCTGTTAATCCTACCATGATAAAGAAGATTCAAAGAGAGTGAGATGCCAGCTCCTTTCATTCAGTCAGTAGCTTCAAACATTTCTGGTATATGAAAAACATGTTTTTCAATGGCAAAAATCAATGAATATTGTAAATGCACAAACAGTAATATCTCCACATTGCAAGGTGCAATTCTGAAATTTTTTGCTTTTTCCTGCTAATCCTAGCATGATAAAGAAGATTCAAAGAGAGTGAGATGCCAGCTCCTTTCATTCAGTCAGTAGCTTCAAACATTTCTGGTATATGAAAAACATGTTTTTCAATGGCAAAAATCAATGAATATTGTAAATGCACAAACAGTAATATCTCCACATTGCAAGGTGCAATTCTGAAATTTTTTGCTTTTTCCTGCTAATCCTAGCATGATAAAGAAGATTCAAAGAGAGTGAGATGCCAGCTCCTTTCATTCAGTCAGTAGCTTCAAACATTTCTGGACGTTTTTCAATGGCAAAAATCAATGAATATTGTAAATGCACAAACAGTAATATCTCCACATTGCAAGGTGCAATTCTGAAATTTTTTGCTTTTTCCTGCTAATCCTAGCATGATAAAGAAGATTCAAAGAGAGTGAGATGCCAGCTCCTTTCATTCAGTCAGTAGCTTCAAACATTTCTGGTATATGAAAAACATGTTTTTCAATGGCAAAAATCAATGAATATTGTAAATGCACAAACAGTAATATCTCCACATTGCAAGGTGCAATTCTGAAATCTTTTGCTTTTTCCTGTTAATCCTAGCATGATAAAGAAGATTCAAAGAGAGTGAGATGCCAGCTCCTTTCATTCAGTCAGTAGCTTCAAACATTTCTGGTATATGAAAAACATGTTTTTCAATGGCAAAAATCAATGAATATTGTAAATGCACAAACAGTAATATCTCCACATTGCAAGGTGCAATTCTGAAATTTTTTGCTTTTTCCTGCTAATCCTAGCATGATAAAGAAGATTCAAAGAGAGTGAGATGCCAGCTCCTTTCATTCAGTCAGTAGCTTCAAACATTTCTGGTATATGAAAAACATGTTTTTCAATGGCAAAAATCAATGAATATTGTAAATGCACAAACAGTAATATCTCCACATTGCAAGGTGCAATTCGGAAATTTTTTGCTTTTTCCTGCTAATCCTAGCATGATAAAGAAGATTCAAAGAGACTGAGATGCCAGCTCCTTTCATTCAGTCAGTAGCTTCAAACATTTCTGGTATATGAATAACATAATGTTTTTCAATGGCAAAAATCAATGAATATTGTAAATGCACAAACAGTAATATCTCCACATTGCAAGGTGCAATTCTGAAATTTTTTGCTTTTTCCTGCTAATCCTAGCATGATAAAGAAGATTCAAAGAGAGTGAGATGCCAGCTCCTTTCATTCAGTCAGTAGCTTCAAACATTTCTGGACGTTTTTCAATGGCAAAAATCAATGAATATTGTAAATGCACAAACAGTAATATCTCCACATTGCAAGGTGCAATTCTGAAATTTTTTGCTTTTTCCTGTTAATCCTAGCATGATAAAGAAGATTCAAAGAGAGTGAGATGCCAGCTCCTTTCATTCAGTCAGTAGCTTCAAACATTTCTGGTATATGAAAAACATGTTTTTCAATGGCAAAAATCAATGAATATTGTAAATGCACAAACAGTAATATCTCCACATTGCAAGGTGCAATTCTGAAATTTTTTGCTTTTTCCTGCTAATCCTAGCATGATAAAGAAGATTCAAAGAGAGTGAGATGCCAGCTCCTTTCATTCAGTCAGTAGCTTCAAACATTTCTGGTATATGAAAAACATGTTTTTCAATGGCAAAAATCAATGAATATTGTAAATGCACAAACAGTAATATCTCCACATTGCAAGGTGCAATTCTGAAATTTTTTGCTTTTTCCTGCTAATCCTAGCATGATAAAGAAGATTCAAAGAGAGTGAGATGCCAGCTCCTTTCATTCAGTCAGTAGCTTCAAACATTTCTGGACGTTTTTCAATGGCAAAAATCAATGAATATTGTAAATGCACAAACAGTAATATCTCCACATTGCAAGGTGCAATTCTGAAATTTTTTGCTTTTTCCTGCTAATCCTAGCATGATAAAGAAGATTCAAAGAGAGTGAGATGCCAGCTCCTTTCATTCAGTCAGTAGCTTCAAACATTTCTGGACGTTTTTCAATGGCAAAAATCAATGAATATTGTAAATGCACAAACAGTAATATCTCCACATTGCAAGGTGCAATTCTGAAATTTTTTGCTTTTTCCTGTTAATCCTAGCATGATAAAGAAGATTCAAAGAGAGTGAGATGCCAGCTCCTTTCATTCAGTCAGTAGCTTCAAACATTTCTGGTATATGAAAAACATGTTTTTCAATGGCAAAAATCAATGAATATTGTAAATGCACAAACAGTAATATCTCCACATTGCAAGGTGCAATTCTGAAATTTTTTGCTTTTTCCTGTTAATCCTAGCATGATAAAGAAGATTCAAAGAGAGTGAGATGCCAGCTCCTTTCATTCAGTCAGTAGCTTCAAACATTTCTGGTATATGAAAAACATGTTTTTCAATGGCAAAAATCAATGAATATTGTAAATGCACAAACAGTAATATCTCCACATTGCAAGGTGCAATTCTGAAATTTTTTGCTTTTTCCTGCTAATCCTAGCATGATAAAGAAGATTCAAAGAGAGTGAGATGCCAGCTCCTTTCATTCAGTCAGTAGCTTCAAACATTTCTGGTATATGAAAAACATGTTTTTCAATGGCAAAAATCAATGAATATTGTAAATGCACAAACAGTAATATCTCCACATTGCAAGGTGCAATTCTGAAATTTTTTGCTTTTTCCTGCTAATCCTAGCATGATAAAGAAGATTCAAAGAGAGTGAGATGCCAGCTCCTTTCATTCAGTCAGTAGCTTCAAACATTTCTGGACGTTTTTCAATGGCAAAAATCAATGAATATTGTAAATGCACAAACAGTAATATCTCCACATTGCAAGGTGCAATTCTGAAATTTTTTGCTTTTTCCTGCTAATCCTAGCATGATAAAGAAGATTCAAAGAGAGTGAGATGCCAGCTCCTTTCATTCAGTCAGTAGCTTCAAACATTTCTGGACGTTTTTCAATGGCAAAAATCAATGAATATTGTAAATGCACAAACAGTAATATCTCCACATTGCAAGGTGCAATTCTGAAATTTTTTGCTTTTTCCTGTTAATCCTACCATGATAAAGAAGATTCAAAGAGAGTGAGATGCCAGCTCCTTTCATTCAGTCAGTAGCTTCAAACATTTCTGGTATATGAAAAACATGTTTTTCAATGGCAAAAATCAATGAATATTGTAAATGCACAAACAGTAATATCTCCACATTGCAAGGTGCAATTCTGAAATTTTTTGCTTTTTCCTGCTAATCCTAGCATGATAAAGAAGATTCAAAGAGAGTGAGATGCCAGCTCCTTTCATTCAGTCAGTAGCTTCAAACATTTCTGGTATATGAAAAACATGTTTTTCAATGGCAAAAATCAATGAATATTGTAAATGCACAAACAGTAATATCTCCACATTGCAAGGTGCAATTCTGAAATTTTTTGCTTTTTCCTGCTAATCCTAGCATGATAAAGAAGATTCAAAGAGAGTGAGATGCCAGCTCCTTTCATTCAGTCAGTAGCTTCAAACATTTCTGGACGTTTTTCAATGGCAAAAATCAATGAATATTGTAAATGCACAAACAGTAATATCTCCACATTGCAAGGTGCAATTCTGAAATTTTTTGCTTTTTCCTGCTAATCCTAGCATGATAAAGAAGATTCAAAGAGAGTGAGATGCCAGCTCCTTTCATTCAGTCAGTAGCTTCAAACATTTCTGGTATATGAAAAACATGTTTTTCAATGGCAAAAATCAATGAATATTGTAAATGCACAAACAGTAATATCTCCACATTGCAAGGTGCAATTCTGAAATCTTTTGCTTTTTCCTGTTAATCCTAGCATGATAAAGAAGATTCAAAGAGAGTGAGATGCCAGCTCCTTTCATTCAGTCAGTAGCTTCAAACATTTCTGGTATATGAAAAACATGTTTTTCAATGGCAAAAATCAATGAATATTGTAAATGCACAAACAGTAATATCTCCACATTGCAAGGTGCAATTCTGAAATTTTTTGCTTTTTCCTGCTAATCCTAGCATGATAAAGAAGATTCAAAGAGAGTGAGATGCCAGCTCCTTTCATTCAGTCAGTAGCTTCAAACATTTCTGGTATATGAAAAACATGTTTTTCAATGGCAAAAATCAATGAATATTGTAAATGCACAAACAGTAATATCTCCACATTGCAAGGTGCAATTCGGAAATTTTTTGCTTTTTCCTGCTAATCCTAGCATGATAAAGAAGATTCAAAGAGACTGAGATGCCAGCTCCTTTCATTCAGTCAGTAGCTTCAAACATTTCTGGTATATGAATAACATAATGTTTTTCAATGGCAAAAATCAATGAATATTGTAAATGCACAAACAGTAATATCTCCACATTGCAAGGTGCAATTCTGAAATTTTTTGCTTTTTCCTGCTAATCCTAGCATGATAAAGAAGATTCAAAGAGAGTGAGATGCCAGCTCCTTTC
The DNA here is from genome assembly GCF_046119375.1 of Phyllobates terribilis. NCBI lineage: Eukaryota > Metazoa > Chordata > Amphibia > Anura > Dendrobatidae > Phyllobates > Phyllobates terribilis. Next base: position 584,963 of record NW_027363392.1, read on the forward strand.
ATTCAGTCAGTAGCTTCAAACATTTCTGGACGTTTTTCAATGGCAAAAATCAATGAATATTGTAAATGCACAAACAGTAATATCTCCACATTGCAAGGTGCAATTCTGAAATTTTTTGCTTTTTCCTGTTAATCCTAGCATGATAAAGAAGATTCAAAGAGAGTGAGATGCCAGCTCCTTTCATTCAGTCAGTAGCTTCAAACATTTCTGGTATATGAAAAACATGTTTTTCAATGGCAAAAATCAATGAATATTGTAAATGCACAAACAGTAATATCTCCACATTGCAAGGTGCAATTCTGAAATTTTTTGCTTTTTCCTGCTAATCCTAGCATGATAAAGAAGATTCAAAGAGAGTGAGATGCCAGCTCCTTTCATTCAGTCAGTAGCTTCAAACATTTCTGGTATATGAAAAACATGTTTTTCAATGGCAAAAATCAATGAATATTGTAAATGCACAAACAGTAATATCTCCACATTGCAAGGTGCAATTCTGAAATTTTTTGCTTTTTCCTGCTAATCCTAGCATGATAAAGAAGATTCAAAGAGAGTGAGATGCCAGCTCCTTTCATTCAGTCAGTAGCTTCAAACATTTCTGGACGTTTTTCAATGGCAAAAATCAATGAATATTGTAAATGCACAAACAGTAATATCTCCACATTGCAAGGTGCAATTCTGAAATTTTTTGCTTTTTCCTGCTAATCCTAGCATGATAAAGAAGATTCAAAGAGAGTGAGATGCCAGCTCCTTTCATTCAGTCAGTAGCTTCAAACATTTCTGGACGTTTTTCAATGGCAAAAATCAATGAATATTGTAAATGCACAAACAGTAATATCTCCACATTGCAAGGTGCAATTCTGAAATTTTTTGCTTTTTCCTGTTAATCCTAGCATGATAAAGAAGATTCAAAGAGAGTGAGATGCCAGCTCCTTTCATTCAGTCAGTAGCTTCAAACATTTCTGGTATATGAAAAACATGTTTTTCAATGGCAAAAATCAATGAATATTGTAAATGCACAAACAGTAATATCTCCACATTGCAAGGTGCAATTCTGAAATTTTTTGCTTTTTCCTGTTAATCCTAGCATGATAAAGAAGATTCAAAGAGAGTGAGATGCCAGCTCCTTTCATTCAGTCAGTAGCTTCAAACATTTCTGGTATATGAAAAACATGTTTTTCAATGGCAAAAATCAATGAATATTGTAAATGCACAAACAGTAATATCTCCACATTGCAAGGTGCAATTCTGAAATTTTTTGCTTTTTCCTGCTAATCCTAGCATGATAAAGAAGATTCAAAGAGAGTGAGATGCCAGCTCCTTTCATTCAGTCAGTAGCTTCAAACATTTCTGGTATATGAAAAACATGTTTTTCAATGGCAAAAATCAATGAATATTGTAAATGCACAAACAGTAATATCTCCACATTGCAAGGTGCAATTCTGAAATTTTTTGCTTTTTCCTGCTAATCCTAGCATGATAAAGAAGATTCAAAGAGAGTGAGATGCCAGCTCCTTTCATTCAGTCAGTAGCTTCAAACATTTCTGGACGTTTTTCAATGGCAAAAATCAATGAATATTGTAAATGCACAAACAGTAATATCTCCACATTGCAAGGTGCAATTCTGAAATTTTTTGCTTTTTCCTGCTAATCCTAGCATGATAAAGAAGATTCAAAGAGAGTGAGATGCCAGCTCCTTTCATTCAGTCAGTAGCTTCAAACATTTCTGGACGTTTTTCAATGGCAAAAATCAATGAATATTGTAAATGCACAAACAGTAATATCTCCACATTGCAAGGTGCAATTCTGAAATTTTTTGCTTTTTCCTGTTAATCCTACCATGATAAAGAAGATTCAAAGAGAGTGAGATGCCAGCTCCTTTCATTCAGTCAGTAGCTTCAAACATTTCTGGTATATGAAAAACATGTTTTTCAATGGCAAAAATCAATGAATATTGTAAATGCACAAACAGTAATATCTCCACATTGCAAGGTGCAATTCTGAAATTTTTTGCTTTTTCCTGCTAATCCTAGCATGATAAAGAAGATTCAAAGAGAGTGAGATGCCAGCTCCTTTCATTCAGTCAGTAGCTTCAAACATTTCTGGTATATGAAAAACATGTTTTTCAATGGCAAAAATCAATGAATATTGTAAATGCACAAACAGTAATATCTCCACATTGCAAGGTGCAATTCTGAAATTTTTTGCTTTTTCCTGCTAATCCTAGCATGATAAAGAAGATTCAAAGAGAGTGAGATGCCAGCTCCTTTCATTCAGTCAGTAGCTTCAAACATTTCTGGACGTTTTTCAATGGCAAAAATCAATGAATATTGTAAATGCACAAACAGTAATATCTCCACATTGCAAGGTGCAATTCTGAAATTTTTTGCTTTTTCCTGCTAATCCTAGCATGATAAAGAAGATTCAAAGAGAGTGAGATGCCAGCTCCTTTCATTCAGTCAGTAGCTTCAAACATTTCTGGACGTTTTTCAATGGCAAAAATCAATGAATATTGTAAATGCACAAACAGTAATATCTCCACATTGCAAGGTGCAATTCTGAAATTTTTTGCTTTTTCCTGCTAATCCTAGCATGATAAAGAAGATTCAAAGAGTCAGATGCCAGCTCCTTTCATTCAGTCAGTAGCTTCAAACATTTCTGGTATATGAAAAACATGTTTTTCAATGGCAAAAATCAATGAATATTGTAAATGCACAAACAGTAATATCTCCACATTGCAAGGTGCAATTCTGAAATTTTTTGCTTTTTCCTGCTAATCCTAGCATGATAAAGAAGATTCAGAGAGTGAGATGCCAGCTCCTTTCATTCAGTCAGTAGCTTCAAACATTTCTGGTATATGAAAAACATGTTTTTCAATGGCAAAAATCAATGAATATTGTAAATGCACAAACAGTAATATCTCCACATTGCAAGGTGCAATTCTGAAATTTTTTGCTTTTTCCTGTTAATCCTAGCATGATAAAGAAGATTCAAAGAGAGTGAGATGCCAGCTCCTTTCATTCAGTCAGTAGCTTCAAACATTTCTGGTATATGAAAAACATGTTTTTCAATGGCAAAAATCAATGAATATTGTAAATGCACAAACAGTAATATCTCCACATTGCAAGGTGCAATTCTGAAATTTTTTGCTTTTTCCTGCTAATCCTAGCATGATAAAGAAGATTCAGAGAGTGAGATGCCAGCTCCTTTCATTCAGTCAGTAGCTTCAAACATTTCTGGTATATGAAAAACATGTTTTTCAATGGCAAAAATCAATGAATATTGTAAATGCACAAACAGTAATATCTCCACATTGCAAGGTGCAATTCTGAAATTTTTTGCTTTTTCCTGCTAATCCTAGCATGATAAAGAAGATTCAAAGAGAGTGAGATGCCAGCTCCTTTCATTCAGTCAGTAGCTTCAAACATTTCTGGTATATGAAAAACATGTTTTTCAATGGCAAAAATCAATGAATATTGTAAATGCACAAACAGTAATATCTCCACATTGCAAGGTGCAATTCTGAAATTTTTTGCTTTTTCCTGCTAATCCTAGCATGATAAAGAAGATTCAAAGAGAGTGAGATGCCAGCTCCTTTCATTCAGTCAGTAGCTTCAAACATTTCTGGTATATGAAAAACATGTTTTTCAATGGCAAAAATCAATGAATATTGTAAATGCACAAACAGTAATATCTCCACATTGCAAGGTGCAATTCTGAAATTTTTTGCTTTTTCCTGCTAATCCTAGCATGATAAAGAAGATTCAAAGAGTGAGATGCCAGCTCCTTTCATTCAGTCAGTAGCTTCAAACATTTCTGGTATATGAAAAACATGTTTTTCAATGGCAAAAATCAATGAATATTGTAAATGCACAAACAGTAATATCTCCACATTGCAAGGTGCAATTCTGAAATTTTTTGCTTTTTCCTGTTAATCCTAGCATGATAAAGAAGATTCAAAGAGAGTGAGATGCCAGCTCCTTTCATTCAGTCAGTAGCTTCAAACATTTCTGGTATATGAAAAACATGTTTTTCAATGGCAAAAATCAATGAATATTGTAAATGCACAAACAGTAATATCTCCACATTGCAAGGTGCAATTCTGAAATTTTTTGCTTTTTCCTGCTAATCCTAGCATGATAAAGAAGATTCAAAGAGAGTGAGATGCCAGCTCCTTTCATTCAGTCAGTAGCTTCAAACATTTCTGGTATATGAAAAACATGTTTTTCAATGGCAAAAATCAATGAATATTGTAAATGCACAAACAGTAATATCTCCACATTGCAAGGTGCAATTCTGAAATTTTTTGCTTTTTCCTGCTAATCCTAGCATGATAAAGAAGATTCAAAGAGAGTGAGATGCCAGCTCCTTTCATTCAGTCAGTAGCTTCAAACATTTCTGGACGTTTTTCAATGGCAAAAATCAATGAATATTGTAAATGCACAAACAGTAATATCTCCACATTGCAAGGTGCAATTCTGAAATTTTTTGCTTTTTCCTGCTAATCCTAGCATGATAAAGAAGATTCAAAGAGAGTGAGATGCCAGCTCCTTTCATTCAGTCAGTAGCTTCAAACATTTCTGGACGTTTTTCAATGGCAAAAATCAATGAATATTGTAAATGCACAAACAGTAATATCTCCACATTGCAAGGTGCAATTCTGAAATTTTTTGCTTTTTCCTGTTAATCCTAGCATGATAAAGAAGATTCAAAGAGAGTGAGATGCCAGCTCCTTTCATTCAGTCAGTAGCTTCAAACATTTCTGGTATATGAAAAACATGTTTTTCAATGGCAAAAATCAATGAATATTGTAAATGCACAAACAGTAATATCTCCACATTGCAAGGTGCAATTCTGAAATTTTTTGCTTTTTCCTGTTAATCCTAGCATGATAAAGAAGATTCAAAGAGAGTGAGATGCCAGCTCCTTTCATTCAGTCAGTAGCTTCAAACATTTCTGGTATATGAAAAACATGTTTTTCAATGGCAAAAATCAATGAATATTGTAAATGCACAAACAGTAATATCTCCACATTGCAAGGTGCAATTCTGAAATTTTTTGCTTTTTCCTGCTAATCCTAGCATGATAAAGAAGATTCAAAGAGAGTGAGATGCCAGCTCCTTTCATTCAGTCAGTAGCTTCAAACATTTCTGGTATATAAAAAACATGTTTTTCAATGGCAAAAATCAATGAATATTGTAAATGCACAAACAGTAATATCTCCACATTGCAAGGTGCAATTCTGAAATTTTTTGCTTTTTCCTGCTAATCCTAGCATGATAAAGAAGATTCAAAGAGAGTGAGATGCCAGCTCCTTTCATTCAGTCAGTAGCTTCAAACATTTCTGGTATATGAAAAACATGTTTTTCAATGGCAAAAATCAATGAATATTGTAAATGCACAAACAGTAATATCTCCACATTGCAAGGTGCAATTCTGAAATGTTTTGCTTTTTCCTGTTAATCCTAGCATGATAAAGAAGATTCAAAGAGAGTGAGATGCCAGCTCCTTACATTCAGTCAGTAGCTTCAAACATTTCTGGTATATGAAAAACATGTTTTTCAATGGCAAAAATCAATGAATATTGTAAATGCACAAACAGTAATATCTCCACATTGCAAGGTGCAATTCTGAAATTTTTTGCTTTTTCCTGTTAATCCCAGCATGATAAAGAAGATTCAAAGAGAGTGAGATGCCAGCTCCTTTCATTCAGTCAGTAGCTTCAAACATTTCTGGTATATGAAAAACATGTTTTTCAATGGCAAAAATCAATGAATATTGTAAATGCACAAACAGTAATATCTCCACATTGCAAGGTGCAATTCTGAAATTTTTTGCTTTTTCCTGCTAATCCTAGCATGATAAAGAAGATTCAAAGAGAGTGAGATGCCAGCTCCTTTCATTCAGTCAGTAGCTTCAAACATTTCTGGTATATGAAAAACATGTTTTTCAATGGCAAAAATCAATGAATATTGTAAATGCACAAACAGTAATATCTCCACATTGCAAGGTGCAATTCTGAAATTTTTTGCTTTTTCCTGCTAATCCTAGCATGATAAAGAAGATTCAAAGAGTGAGATGCCAGCTCCTTTCATTCAGTCAGTAGCTTCAAACATTTCTGGTATATGAAAAACATGTTTTTCAATTGCAAAAATCAATGAATATTGTAAATGCACAAACAGTAATATCTCCACATTGCAAGGTGCAATTCTGAAATTTTTTGCTTTTTCCTGCTAATCCTAGCATGATAAAGAAGATTCAAAGAGAGTGAGATGCCAGCTCCTTTCATTCAGTCAGTAGCTTCAAACATTTCTGGTATATGAAAAACATGTTTTTCAATGGCAAAAATCAATGAATATTGTAAATGCACAAACAGTAATATCTCCACATTGCAAGGTGCAATTCTGAAATCTTTTGCTTTTTCCTGTTAATCCTAGCATGATAAAGAAGATTCAAAGAGAGTGAGATGCCAGCTCCTTTCATTCAGTCAGTAGCTTCAAACATTTCTGGTATATGAAAAACATGTTTTTCAATGGCAAAAATCAATGAATATTGTAAATGCACAAACAGTAATATCTCCACATTGCAAGGTGCAATTCTGAAATTTTTTGCTTTTTCCTGCTAATCCTAGCATGATAAAGAAGATTCAAAGAGAGTGAGATGCCAGCTCCTTTCATTCAGTCAGTAGCTTCAAACATTTCTGGTATATGAAAAACATGTTTTTCAATGGCAAAAATCAATGAATATTGTAAATGCACAAACAGTAATATCTCCACATTGCAAGGTGCAATTCGGAAATTTTTTGCTTTTTCCTGCTAATCCTAGCATGATAAAGAAGATTCAAAGAGACTGAGATGCCAGCTCCTTTCATTCAGTCAGTAGCTTCAAACATTTCTGGTATATGAATAACATAATGTTTTTCAATGGCAAAAATCAATGAATATTGTAAATGCACAAACAGTAATATCTCCACATTGCAAGGTGCAATTCTGAAATTTTTTGCTTTTTCCTGCTAATCCTAGCATGATAAAGAAGATTCAAAGAGAGTGAGATGCCAGCTCCTTTCATTCAGTCAGTAGCTTCAAACATTTCTGGACGTTTTTCAATGGCAAAAATCAATGAATATTGTAAATGCACAAACAGTAATATCTCCACATTGCAAGGTGCAATTCTGAAATTTTTTGCTTTTTCCTGTTAATCCTAGCATGATAAAGAAGATTCAAAGAGAGTGAGATGCCAGCTCCTTTCATTCAGTCAGTAGCTTCAAACATTTCTGGTATATGAAAAACATGTTTTTCAATGGCAAAAATCAATGAATATTGTAAATGCACAAACAGTAATATCTCCACATTGCAAGGTGCAATTCTGAAATTTTTTGCTTTTTCCTGCTAATCCTAGCATGATAAAGAAGATTCAAAGAGAGTGAGATGCCAGCTCCTGTCATTCAGTCAGTAGCTTCAAACATTTCTGGTATATGAAAAACATGTTTTTCAATGGCAAAAATCAATGAATATTGTAAATGCACAAACAGTAATATCTCCACATTGCAAGGTGCAATTCTGAAATTTTTTGCTTTTTCCTGCTAATCCTAGCATGATAAAGAAGATTCAAAGAGAGTGAGATGCCAGCTCCTTTCATTCAGTCAGTAGCTTCAAACATTTCTGGACGTTTTTCAATGGCAAAAATCAATGAATATTGTAAATGCACAAACAGTAATATCTCCACATTGCAAGGTGCAATTCTGAAATTTTTTGCTTTTTCCTGTTAATCCTAGCATGATAAAGAAGATTCAAAGAGAGTGAGATGCCAGCTCCTTTCATTCAGTCAGTAGCTTCAAACATTTCTGGTATATGAAAAACATGTTTTTCAATGGCAAAAATCAATGAATATTGTAAATGCACAAACAGTAATATCTCCACATTGCAAGGTGCAATTCTGAAATTTTTTGCTTTTTCCTGCTAATCCTAGCATGATAAAGAAGATTCAAAGAGTAAGATGCCAGCTCCTTTCATTCAGTCAGTAGCTTCAAACATTTCTGGTATATGAAAAACATGTTTTTCAATGGCAAAAATCAATGAATATTGTAAATGCACAAACAGTAATATCTCCACATTGCAAGGTGCAATTCTGAAATTTTTTGCTTTTTCCTGCTAATCCTAGCATGATAAAGAAGATTCAAAGAGAGTGAGATGCCAGCTCCTTTCATTCAGTCAGTAGCTTCAAACATTTCTGGTATATGAAAAACATGTTTCTCAATGGCAAAAATCAATGAATATTGTAAATGCACAAACAGTAATATCTCCACATTGCAAGGTGCAATTCTGAAATTTTTTGCTTTTTCCTTTTAATCCTAGCATGATAAAGAAGATTCAAAGAGAGTGAGATGCCAGCTCCTTTCATTCAGTCAGTAGCTTCAAACATTTCTGGTATAGGAAAAACATGTTTTTCAATGGCAAAAATCAATGAATATTGTAAATGCACAAACAGTAATATCTCCACATTGCAAGGTGCAATTCTGAAATTTTTTGCTTTTTCCTGCTAATCCTAGCATGATAAAGAAGATTCAAAGAGAGTGAGATGCCAGCTCCTTTCATTCAGTCAGTAGCTTCAAACATTTCTGGTATATGAAAAACATGTTTTTCAATGGCAAAAATCAATGAATATTGTAAATGCACAAACAGTAATATCTCCACATTGCAAGGTGCAATTCTGAAATTTTTTGCTTTTTCCTGCTAATCTTAGCATGATAAAGAAGATTCAAAGAGAGTGAGATGCCAGCTCCTTTCATTCAGTCAGTAGCTTCAAACATTTCTGGTATATGAAAAACATGTTTTTCAATGGCAAAAATCAATGAATATTGTAAATGCACAAACAGTAATATCTCCACATTGCAAGGTGCAATTCTGAAATTTTTTGCTTTTTCCTGCTAATCCTAGCATGATAAAGAAGATTCAAAGAGTGAGATGCCAGCTCCTTTCATTCAGTCAGTAGCTTCAAACATTTCTGGTATATGAAAAACATGTTTTTCAATGGCAAAAATCAATGAATATTGTAAATGCACAAACAGTAATATCTCCACATTGCAAGGTGCAATTCTGAAATTTTTTGCTTTTTCCTGTTAATCCTAGCATGATAAAGAAGATTCAAAGAGAGTGAGATGCCAGCTCCTTTCATTCAGTCAGTAGCTTCAAACATTTCTGGTATATGAAAAACATGTTTTTCAATGGCAAAAATCAATGAATATTGTAAATGCACAAACAGTAATATCTCCACATTGCAAGGTGCAATTCTGAAATTTTTTGCTTTTTCCTGCTAATCCTAGCATGATAAAGAAGATTCAAAGAGAGTGAGATGCCAGCTCCTTTCATTCAGTCAGTAGCTTCAAACATTTCTGGTATATGAAAAACATGTTTTTCAATGGCAAAAATCAATGAATATTGTAAATGCACAAACAGTAATATCTCCACATTGCAAGGTGCAATTCTGAAATTTTTTGCTTTTTCCTGCTAATCCTAGCATGATAAAGAAGATTCAAAGAGAGTGAGATGCCAGCTCCTTTCATTCAGTCAGTAGCTTCAAACATTTCTGGACGTTTTTCAATGGCAAAAATCAATGAATATTGTAAATGCACAAACAGTAATATCTCCACATTGCAAGGTGCAATTCTGAAATTTTTTGCTTTTTCCTGCTAATCCTAGCATGATAAAGAAGATTCAAAGAGAGTGAGATGCCAGCTCCTTTCATTCAGTCAGTAGCTTCAAACATTTCTGGACGTTTTTCAATGGCAAAAATCAATGAATATTGTAAATGCACAAACAGTAATATCTCCACATTGCAAGGTGCAATTCTGAAATTTTTTGCTTTTTCCTGTTAATCCTAGCATGATAAAGAAGATTCAAAGAGAGTGAGATGCCAGCTCCTTTCATTCAGTCAGTAGCTTCAAACATTTCTGGTATATGAAAAACATGTTTTTCAATGGCAAAAATCAATGAATATTGTAAATGCACAAACAGTAATATCTCCACATTGCAAGGTGCAATTCTGAAATTTTTTGCTTTTTCCTGTTAATCCTAGCATGATAAAGAAGATTCAAAGAGAGTGAGATGCCAGCTCCTTTCATTCAGTCAGTAGCTTCAAACATTTCTGGTATATGAAAAACATGTTTTTCAATGGCAAAAATCAATGAATATTGTAAATGCACAAACAGTAATATCTCCACATTGCAAGGTGCAATTCTGAAATTTTTTGCTTTTTCCTGCTAATCCTAGCATGATAAAGAAGATTCAAAGAGAGTGAGATGCCAGCTCCTTTCATTCAGTCAGTAGCTTCAAACATTTCTGGTATATAAAAAACATGTTTTTCAATGGCAAAAATCAATGAATATTGTAAATGCACAAACAGTAATATCTCCACATTGCAAGGTGCAATTCTGAATTTTTTTCTTTTTCCTGCTAATCCTAGCATGATAAAGAAGATTCAAAGAGAGTGAGATGCCAGCTCCTTTCATTCAGTCAGTAGCTTCAAACATTTCTGGTATATGAAAAACATGTTTTTCAATGGCAAAAATCAATGAATATTGTAAATGCACAAACAGTAATATCTCCACATTGCAAGGTGCAATTCTGAAATGTTTTGCTTTTTCCTGTTAATCCTAGCATGATAAAGAAGATTCAAAGAGAGTGAGATGCCAGCTCCTTACATTCAGTCAGTAGCTTCAAACATTTCTGGTATATGAAAAACATGTTTTTCAATGGCAAAAATCAATGAATATTGTAAATGCACAAACAGTAATATCTCCACATTGCAAGGTGCAATTCTGAAATTTTTTGCTTTTTCCTGTTAATCCTAGCATGATAAAGAAGATTCAAAGAGAGTGAGATGCCAGCTCCTTTCATTCAGTCAGTAGCTTCAAACATTTCTGGTATATGAAAAACATGTTTTTCAATGGCAAAAATCAATGAATATTGTAAATGCACAAACAGTAATATCTCCACATTGCAAGGTGCAATTCTGAAATTTTTTGCTTTTTCCTGCTAATCCTAGCATGATAAAGAAGATTCAAAGAGAGTGAGATGCCAGCTCCTTTCATTCAGTCAGTAGCTTCAAACATTTCTGGTATATGAAAAACATGTTTTTCAATGGCAAAAATCAATGAATATTGTAAATGCACAAACAGTAATATCTCCACATTGCAAGGTGCAATTCTGAAATTTTTTGCTTTTTCCTGCTAATCCTAGCATGATAAAGAAGATTCAAAGAGTGAGATGCCAGCTCCTTTCATTCAGTCAGTAGCTTCAAACATTTCTGGTATATGAAAAACATGTTTTTCAATTGCAAAAATCAATGAATATTGTAAATGCACAAACAGTAATATCTCCACATTGCAAGGTGCAATTCTGAAATTTTTTGCTTTTTCCTGCTAATCCTAGCATGATAAAGAAGATTCAAAGAGAGTGAGATGCCAGCTCCTTTCATTCAGTCAGTAGCTTCAAACATTTCTGGTATATGAAAAACATGTTTTTCAATGGCAAAAATCAATGAATATTGTAAATGCACAAACAGTAATATCTCCACATTGCAAGGTGCAATTCTGAAATCTTTTGCTTTTTCCTGTTAATCCTAGCATGATAAAGAAGATTCAAAGAGAGTGAGATGCCAGCTCCTTTCATTCAGTCAGTAGCTTCAAACATTTCTGGTATATGAAAAACATGTTTTTCAATGGCAAAAATCAATGAATATTGTAAATGCACAAACAGTAATATCTCCACATTGCAAGGTGCAATTCTGAAATTTTTTGCTTTTTCCTGCTAATCCTAGCATGATAAAGAAGATTCAAAGAGAGTGAGATGCCAGCTCCTTTCATTCAGTCAGTAGCTTCAAACATTTCTGGTATATGAAAAACATGTTTTTCAATGGCAAAAATCAATGAATATTGTAAATGCACAAACAGTAATATCTCCACATTGCAAGGTGCAATTCGGAAATTTTTTGCTTTTTCCTGCTAATCCTAGCATGATAAAGAAGATTCAAAGAGACTGAGATGCCAGCTCCTTTCATTCAGTCAGTAGCTTCAAACATTTCTGGTATATGAATAACATAATGTTTTTCAATGGCAAAAATCAATGAATATTGTAAATGCACAAACAGTAATATCTCCACATTGCAAGGTGCAATTCTGAAATTTTTTGCTTTTTCCTGCTAATCCTAGCATGATAAAGAAGATTCAAAGAGAGTGAGATGCCAGCTCCTTTCATTCAGTCAGTAGCTTCAAACATTTCTGGACGTTTTTCAATGGCAAAAATCAATGAATATTGTAAATGCACAAACAGTAATATCTCCACATTGCAAGGTGCAATTCTGAAATTTTTTGCTTTTTCCTGTTAATCCTAGCATGATAAAGAAGATTCAAAGAGAGTGAGATGCCAGCTCCTTTCATTCAGTCAGTAGCTTCAAACATTTCTGGTATATGAAAAACATGTTTTTCAATGGCAAAAATCAATGAATATTGTAAATGCACAAACAGTAATATCTCCACATTGCAAGGTGCAATTCTGAAATTTTTTGCTTTTTCCTGCTAATCCTAGCATGATAAAGAAGATTCAAAGAGAGTGAGATGCCAGCTCCTGTCATTCAGTCAGTAGCTTCAAACATTTCTGGTATATGAAAAACATGTTTTTCAATGGCAAAAATCAATGAATATTGTAAATGCACAAACAGTAATATCTCCACATTGCAAGGTGCAATTCTGAAATTTTTTGCTTTTTCCTGCTAATCCTAGCATGATAAAGAAGATTCAAAGAGAGTGAGATGCCAGCTCCTTTCATTCAGTCAGTAGCTTCAAACATTTCTGGACGTTTTTCAATGGCAAAAATCAATGAATATTGTAAATGCACAAACAGTAATATCTCCACATTGCAAGGTGCAATTCTGAAATTTTTTGCTTTTTCCTGTTAATCCTAGCATGATAAAGAAGATTCAAAGAGAGTGAGATGCCAGCTCCTTTCATTCAGTCAGTAGCTTCAAACATTTCTGGTATATGAAAAACATGTTTTTCAATGGCAAAAATCAATGAATATTGTAAATGCACAAACAGTAATATCTCCACATTGCAAGGTGCAATTCTGAAATTTTTTGCTTTTTCCTGCTAATCCTAGCATGATAAAGAAGATTCAAAGAGTAAGATGCCAGCTCCTTTCATTCAGTCAGTAGCTTCAAACATTTCTGGTATATGAAAAACATGTTTTTCAATGGCAAAAATCAATGAATATTGTAAATGCACAAACAGTAATATCTCCACATTGCAAGGTGCAATTCTGAAATTGTTTGCTTTTTCCTGCTAATCCTAGCATGATAAAGAAGATTCAAAGAGAGTGAGATGCCAGCTCCTTTCATTCAGTCAGTAGCTTCAAACATTTCTGGTATATGAAAAACATGTTTCTCAATGGCAAAAATCAATGAATATTGTAAATGCACAAACAGTAATATCTCCACATTGCAAGGTGCAATTCTGAAATTTTTTGCTTTTTCCTTTTAATCCTAGCATGATAAAGAAGATTCAAAGAGAGTGAGATGCCAGCTCCTTTCATTCAGTCAGTAGCTTCAAACATTTCTGGTATATGAAAAACATGTTTTTCAATGGCAAAAATCAATGAATATTGTAAATGCACAAACAGTAATATCTCCACATTGCAAGGTGCAATTCTGAAATTTTTTGCTTTTTCCTGCTAATCCTAGCATGTTAAAGAAGATTCAAAGAGAGTGAGATGCCAGCTCCTTTCATTCAGTCAGTAGCTTCAAACATTTCTGGTATATGAAAAACATGTTTTTCAATGGCAAAAATCAATGAATATTGTAAATGCACAAACAGTAATATCTCCACATTGCAAGGTGCAATTCTGAAATTTTTTGCTTTTTCCTGCTAATCCTAGCATGATAAAGAAGATTCAAAGAGAGTGAGATGCCAGCTCCTTTCATTCAGTCAGTAGCTTCAAACATTTCTGGTATATGAAAAACATGTTTTTCAATGGCAAAAATCAATGAATATTGTAAATGCACAAACAGTAATATCTCCACATTGCAAGGTGCAATTCTGAAATTTTTTGCTTTTTCCTGTTAATCCTAGCATGATAAAGAAGATTCAAAGAGAGTGAGATGCCAGCTCCTTTCATTCAGTCAGTAGCTTCAAACATTTCTGGATGTTTTTCAATGGCAAAAATCAATGAATATTGTAAATGCACAAACAGTAATATCTCCACATTGCAAGGTGCAATTCTGAAATTTTTTGCTTTTTCCTGTTAATCCTAGCATGATAAAGAAGATTCAAAGAGAGTGAGATGCCAGCTCCTTTCATTCAGTCAGTAGCTTCAAACATTTCTGGTATATGAAAAACATGTTTTTCAATGGCAAAAATCAATGAATATTGTAAATGCACAAACAGTAATATCTCCACATTGCAAGGTGCAATTCTGAAATTTTTTGCTTTTTCCTGTTAATCCTAGCATGATAAAGAAGATTCAAAGAGAGTGAGATGCCAGCTCCTTTCATTCAGTCAGTAGCTTCAAACATTTCTGGATGTTTTTCAATGGCAAAAATCAATGAATATTGTAAATGCACAAACAGTAATATCTCCACATTGCAAGGTGCAATTCTGAAATTTTTTGCTTTTTCCTGTTAATCCTAGCATGATAAAGAAGATTCAAAGAGAGTGAGATGCCAGCTCCTTTCATTCAGTCAGTAGCTTCAAACATTTCTGGTATATGAAAAACATGTTTTTCAATGGCAAAAATCAATGAATATTGTAAATGCACAAACAGTAATATCTCCACATTGCAAGGTGCAATTCTGAAATTTTTTGCTTTTTCCTGCTAATCCTAGCATGATAAAGAAGATTCAAAGAGTGAGATGCCAGCTCCTTTCATTCAGTCAGTAGCTTCAAACATTTCTGGTATATGAAAAACATGTTTTTCAATGGCAAAAATCAATGAATATTGTAAATGCACAAACAGTAATATCTCCACATTGCAAGGTGCAATTCTGAAATT